>NC_057810.1:561751562-562351562 GCF_018294505.1 Triticum aestivum | reverse complement strand
TAGTATGGGGGCGGTGAGGCCTCCGCGGTAGCACAGCCGGCCACGGGAGGCAGGAGAAGGGGGCACGACCGGTGCAGCTTTGGGCGGCTGGACCAAGAAGACCATAGGTTGAAGAAGCACTACGGCCGTTGGATGGACATCGTATGGTCACTGAAGCTAGAATCGTTTATTATTGACTAAGTTGACAAAGCCCTTGGTATGCTCCAACTTAGTAGGCCCACAGGTCAGCCTCCGAAACGGTGCGCCCCAGATGTCAGGGGGAGGAATCATTTTTTGGGCGGCCGAAGCTAAGAATATCCGAGATTGAAGAAGAAGCACGACATCCGTTGGATAGATATCCAACGGCCACTACTGCTAGAACCATTTGTTGACTATAATAAGTTGACAAAGCCTTGCATACGCGTCAACTTATTTTTTTAGGGGACGCGTCACTTAGTAGGCCCACAAGTGTGTGGCAGGGAACTTATAGCCCATTTGCGTTTTATAAGAATGTACAACCCATTTTTGAATTCTAATGGAATTTACAACAGCCCATTTATAGTTTGTTAAAAGTACATCCCATTTTCTAGCTAGGACAACGATTAATAATTTCAACCAACCATTGAAGACAGAATTCAATAAAATTTCCCACATTTTGATGGGTTCCGAAATATTTTTGTCCCGGAATTTCTAGTCATATTAAATATAAATTTGAATTACGTAAAAATCCAACGAAACATTGCGCGCACAACAATAAAAATTTAAGATTTTCAAAATCCATAAATAATATTTTATAAACTAATTTCGTGTTTGGTGCATTTTTTTATAGTTACTGCTTAGTTTTTATAATTACATCCCATTTATTATTTTTAAAGCCCATTTTCCTGTTAAGCCTAATGCATCCCTCCTAGGAAAGATTTGCAGCCCAGTGGGGCGGAGAATAACAAGTTGACCTTGCCTGGGTATTCCTCAAAAAGACGTATAGCTGGGCTAGCCATTTTCATTTGGAAAAAATTAGTATCTGGGCTGGATATCTGGCCTGGGGTAGACAGGCCACAGCCCGCCCAGTTAATACCCTGCTCTCCTATGAACAACAATGAAATGATTGCCAAGAAAAACTCTGCAGTGCTCACGCCTCAAAAACACAAATACTGCTCGAGCTGCTTGGTCCCAGCTGTCGGCCGCACCTTCTACAATTCTCTCATTTATATTGACTACATATGTTGACAATGGTGTGGGACCGTGATGTCAGGAATTAGGAGAAAGCAAAAAAAATATAGTTGTACATAATAAGGAGGCACTTGCGTACGTACGGCTATGGCCCTAGTGGGTCCCTAGTGTCATCCAGTCAATATAAAGTCATCTCCTGAATCCTCATGTTCGTTGACGATGTTAACAATGCTCGGTGCCACAGCAAGCGCAACAACTCGAAGGACAACAGAGAGGGCCTCGCGGGCCCTATGGATGGTCTAATACAGATGATCGGTGCCACGGCGAGCGCAACAACTCGAAGGACAACGGAGAGGGCCTCGCGGGCCCTATGGATGATCTGATACAGCGCCCGCTGCTCATTCAAGAAGCCAGGATCACCGGACACCTATGACCACTTTCGAGAAACTGAGACGACACGAAACGGTAAGGCCGCGCTTGGGAGCTCTGGTTTATTTCAAACCTGTATTAACATACACAAGTGTAATTTACTCATCATCGGAAACAACACATAAAATACAGGCGTAATGAAACCGAGGGCCCGATGTCTGTAAGTAAAACTGGCGGGTTACGCGTGTAATTTGAGAGACCAGTGTATATTTTACGAGCACTGCTATATGGACGACATTACCAGATGATACATGCACGACGTGCGTATCCTGCCATCCATAGGCAAGGCTGAAACAGCAGCTAACAGCTGGATTAGTAATCATCCAAGTGTCGTTCAGCATTTTTATCGTGTGTGAAGTACTTCCGATATTTTACTAGTCAAAATCGACCAACCAAGCGCCTTCGCCCGAGACCATCTGCTTTAACTTACAAGCATCAGTTTTACAAGCGGTTTTGGTTGGAAAGCGACGATCTAATCAAGGCCTAATATCACGAGTTGGTTGGAAGATCATATGGTTTCACGTCTAACCTACCCGACTTGTCGTATAGGCTATGAATGAAACATTAGACGATGAACTTCTTAAGCACGGAAACAACAGAAGAGGATGATCTTCTTAACAAGCAAATTACTCGCATTAGATCGACATGCAAAACAATACGAAGCATTATTCTCAGGAGGCACGGTGAACAGCTCGTGATGTCGCATGCCACAACATTCCAAGCTCAACTTTGCAATCAAACACAATGCCTGGTATTACATAGACAGTATTCAGAACAAACTCTTAACACAGGAATATCTTAGCAGAGTAACTATTTACTTCTAAACTGAACACAGGAATAGGAAAAAACACTCGACGCTGCTCACAGCAAGGACGTCCCACTCAAAATATCAAATGCATGTCTTCTGGCTAACATCAATGAGCAAATTTTGACAAGCTTTTCAGATTCCAATATATTAAACTAACCTTTTCTTGCTAACATCAATGATTAAACTTTGACAAGATTTTCCCATTCAAAATATGTAATGCCTATGATCGTGGAGTCTTGTCATAGCTTCTTAAATTGCCAATGGTCTCTGCAGACTAGTCATGTCACCGGTGTCTAATAATACTCTGTAAAGCTTCTCGGTCATTCCTTCTGTAGTGTAGCAAAAACAGTGGCTGCTTCTATCTGCAAAGTGGAACGACCAACTGGACCCAGTAATGCAGCAGTTTGCCTTGGACACATTGGCTCCTTTTGTGCAGTTCAACTAAAATCGAAGTCGGAATAAAACCGAGCTTTCATTTTGATATCCCTGTAAGCAACAATAGGTATAAGGGAAACAATTACTGAGAAATAACGGTTGATGACTTGTACTCCCAGAAGAAAAGCATCTGCTGATCTATTTTATCTTAATGGGAAACAAAGCAGGAGAGTAGCAATTCTCCATCAGTGTGATTCATTCATATTGACTGAGACATTATCTTAACAATGCCTTGTTTCAACATGTATAAAGAATGACAAAGCAAAAAAGTACCATTCCTAAAACAATGCAACTGATTCATTTTAACAGAGACATTATCTTAACAATACCTTGGTTAGACATGTAGAAAGAACTACAAAGCAGGATAGTACCATTCCTAACAAGTGTTGCAGTTTTGAACTAAGATTTAGTAGTTAATTAATTCTGAGATTGGCATTGCTTAATTTTACCAGCGGCATTAGATTAACGAAAAGCATAAACAGTTCCAGGGAGAGTGGGTGCAACAACAGTATGTGCTTCCATCTACTTATAAAGGGGGTGATGCAGAGTTTGTTGTAACAAAGCAACAAGCATCATGTCTGGGTTGGTCCCATTTTTGTTCACTACTTAATGGGTAAAGACAGCAATACAATAGCTTCAATTCAACATTTATTTAAAACAGTACCAATACAAGTAACACAACATCTCAAAGCACACTGCACAATCATCTAGATGAAGGCCTGTACTGACCTTTCATGAGACGGACAAGATAAAATACGAATCTGCCAACACGAATAGGAAATCCAATCTCGGTTTGTGCAGTTGCACTGAAATCAAGCAAAGTGTTTCGCGTAGCGAAGCAAAATGTCGCAATAGCAACAAGTTGAATAGATATCCCTATTTAAACAGAGTTAAAAAAGGAATCAATTACTGGCTAATAAAGGAGGATGAAACATGCGGCAAAAAATGGTAATCTCGCCAATCCCTAACAAGTGTTGCAATTTTGAAATAAGATCCAGTAGTTAATTCTGAGAGTGGCATCAACTACTGGCTTATAAACGGGTGATGCTGAATTTGTTGTAACAAAGCAACAAGCATCATGTCTGGGTTGGTCCCATTTTTGTTCACTACTTAATGGGAAAAGACAGCAATACAATAGCTTCAATTCAACATTTATTTAGAACAGTACCAAAACAAGTAGCACAACATCTCAAAGCACACTGTACATCATGTGGATGAGACCAAGATTTGAAACAACTCGCCACGAAGACTGGAAACAAATCTCGATCTCCTTTTGTGCAATTCCACCAAAATTAAGCAAAGTCACCGGTGTGACATTCAAGTTGAACTGCACAAAACACTCTTAAAATATAAGTGTTTCGAGTAGCGAAGCAAAATGTCGCAATAGCAACAAGTTGAATCGATACCCCTATTTTAACAGAAGCAAAAAAGGAAGCAATTACTTGCCGATAAAGGAGGATGAAACAAACGGTGACAGAAAGAAGCATCTAACTTATCTTGGATGGAAAACAAAGTAGCATAGTAGCATTTCTAAAACCGTTGCATTGATTCATATTAACAGAGACATTCTCTTGAAACAACATTCGTTAAAAAATGTAATTTACTTTTAACAGTGGCATTGCTTCAATTTTCCGGTGGCGTTCTTAGATTAACAACAGCAAAATAGATGTATGGGACATGCCAGCACCATGTGCGTCCACACGTATAAATGGGTGATGCAGAGTATGTAGCTAAGCAGCATATATGCGTTGGTCCCATATTTGTTCTCTTTGAACCTTTTTCCTATGTGAGGGCAGCAAATCTAGTCCTGCACAAACTACCTGACCCCAAGTTTCTTTCTCTTTTCAACAAAGAGATCGGTTCCTGACAGATGTGTGTACTGGGTTACCCCCTTTTTCCCTTTTCGACCTACAAAGCGGCTAGATAGCCAGTCTATACTACTCTCCGCCCCTCCTTTCCTCATTGAACCACGTCCTAGATTCTTTCTCCAGCCCACCACATCCTTCTTTCCTCTTTGAACCAAGACCTAGATTCGACTACAGATCGAAAAAGATCCACATGCAGCTAGAGCAACGATGGTTTCAAAGAAACTTATACCTTAGGGTCGTCGGGATGTGGCAAGGAGTGCGGCGGGAGGCCGGATCTGCCCACACTACGTATGGCAGCGAGGAAGAAGGGGTCGGTGGCCCTCCCGCATAGGCGCTGGGTGAAAGACAACAGCGCAGCCGGCAGTGGATTGCCTCCCTTGCCAAAGGCAATAGAGTGAACGCTACACCTCCTCCCCTTCCCTGTGCGACGGGATACGGACGCCTCCTTCACCAGCTGTGAGGGGGGAGAGAGAGACAAGAGGCCAACGCAGTCTTGTTTAGATCTCATGAAGAGAGGGTGAGAGACTGTGAATATAGCAAACCCTAGCAAATGAACGCTGAGCCTCCAGCGTGTAACATATATGTAGTGCGGCGAGCGTGTGGAGAGTGCAAACCCTAGTGAACAAGCGCTGAGGCTCCCACTTATATATATACTAATGTAGTACGGACTGAGCTCCAGTGCCTTCACTGCACCTGCTTTTGGCTGTATGACAGGTGAGCCAACCACATTTTGGACCCACCTGTCATAAACCCAAAGGTAGGTGCACTAAGTCAATGAAGCTGCGTCCATATAGTACTCTCGTGTATACGACTAATATATAGTGGAGTGGATTTCTTATTCTCTCCATAACAATCGTTTTAAATTGTGTAAGTACGAAACGAAACTCTTTATTTAATGTACAGTGAAGAAAACTAGTACTACTACTTCCGATGAACTAACGATCCACGCCCACGCATCCTGGTCGCACTTCCTATCCTTCACGTGAGGTACACGACCCTCCCTTAAGTGAACAACCACACATGCACCAAATTATCGGAAACGTGTGAGAGTGTGTACAAATAAAAAATTTTAATTTCAATTATTGGAAAGGTTTGAGAGTATTACAAAGTTTGACTTCAGTCAAATCTAATATGCGGAGTAAATAAAAATGGGTCTACTACATCCAACCGGGTTTTTAGTCCACATCATTTTTTAAATAAAAGTTAATAGCTGGACAAATAAAATTACAGGAGAGCTGGAGACAAAGTTGTGAGAAGGCTTAGAAATCAATACAAAACTTATGCTATTAGTACCAACGTCGATCCTTCTTCGAGGAAACATTTGGTTCATAGCCAATTGTGTGATAAAATTGCACCAACGTGAAAGACGACTGCGTCTCCAACGCAACCAAGGTGAACTGACAAAGGATATCATCTTTGTGCGTAACAAGCAAAGAGCACTAATGGAAGACAGCTTGTTTTTCATTGAAAATCGATCAGCTTCACCAGCCGACGCAACCATGAGCATCGGTATGTCATCGTGGTGATGCATCATCCATTTCGCATCATGTTTGGATGAGGCACCTATGAAATTCGACAAATCCTCACTGTGGACTGTTTCTTCTCAGTAATCAAGCTCGAGGAAGGAAGAACCACGTGGCAGAGGACAGTGAGGCGGAACAACAATGGCCATCCAATTTTGTGCAGTTCCACTAAAATTGAGGAAGACATGCCCGGGTATGGAGACACGCATCGTTGTTTCCAAAAATATAAAAAAGGGTTAGCAACGACATCTCAATTGTCAATAAGAATTAATGAAAAGTACACCAACAAACAGAAGCATCATAATTATCTTGATGGGAACTAAACCAGGATACCCGAGAAAAAAAGTATTTCTTCATTTAACCTAGTACTACCACCATATGGACAATGACCGCACAACCACCATGTACTTTTTTTCGAAACAACATGTATACCTCCACCGAGGCATAAATCATGTCAACTTTTCGAGTGGCATTTCCTCTACTATAATAGTACTCGTAGGTGACGTTGGACCAGCCAACGAACCCTAGCTACTATGCATGGGTTGCTGGGGAGTAGTCGCATAGAAGAAAACCCGCACGCAGCAACCTAGGGATCTGGACCAGTTATACCTCAGGTGGGCGAGATGTCGTTTAGGCGGGCGGGCGGGATCTGCCCACACAACGGCAGCGAACAAGGGCGCGAAGTATCTTCATCCGCGCTAGCGCCGGCTCCGAGAGGATCGTATGCATCGGCTTCCTCCGTCGCCGACGGCGACAACATCAACGCTGCACCTCGTCACCTCCCGCAGCGGACGGGATTCAACTGGATCTGTGACCACCGGTGAGAAGAGAGATAGAGTGGACACTGTTATCTTGTTTTGATATGGAGAGGGTGAGAGAGCGAGACGCGAGAAACTCTATCAAAGAAGAGGCTATAATGGAGTAAAAAAAATCTCTCCATAGCAGTGGTTTTAAATAGAATACGCGCGTTCTCGAAAAAAAGAAACGAAAACTGGAGGACAATTTTTTAAAGGTCTGTCTAGGACACATCTAGATGTGACATAGTTATGTCACATCTAAGTTGATGTCCACTCTGTTTGTGGTCTATTTTTTTGTCCTAGTTTTTTTTGTTTCTTGTTGCTACTCCCTCCGTCCAGGTGTGTAGGGCAGCGTGATTCCCTCAAAAAATGAAGGGCAGCGTGATCTAGGCGCGAGTGGAGTGGGCGAAGGGAAAATTTAAACCAGGAAAATAGCCAGTTACCGAGCAAGTTTAGCCCTTAATTCTTGCTAGTAAATCTTGCTAGACATGCCAATTTATTGCCTGACCTTTCCCTTCCTCAACGAGTTGCGCATGCATGCAACAATACTCGCGCTAGTTAATTGCCTTCTGATTTTTTCGCTCGGGCTGACCAATAATCAACTAACTAATTGTGCATGCATTGGCCTAACACATACCGCGGGTCATCAGTTTTGATTAACACGACATTTAAAAATGGCTGCACGGGGAGCTAGAACAAGAGACTGTAAAACGAGGCTGGTTTAACTACCTATATGCGACAAACTTTTGGAAAAATGGACTCTCTTAGACGCCCTACACACCTGGATGGAGGGAGTACATTATATACTTGTGGGATCTTAGATGTGATTTTCTTAAATAACATCTAGATGTGAATTAGACAAACTGATTTTCTAACATACCAAGAAAGAAAACTCGATCAAAAACACGCCCCCGCTTCCAGGTCGTGAGAGTCGTCGCGCACACACACATAGACATAGACATGCATATCCGTGTTTACATAAAATTCCATTTCCATCTCCATCTCCAATCATATTTGTCCAACTGGCACATTATTTACGTTTAAATTATATACGCAGCAATATTAATGTACAACATCTCTTGTTTGCGCACGTTCGGACCGCTGCCACGGCCGGTCCTGACCAACCCGAACCCTCTTCATCACCCGCGCGTGCTCCCGGCCAGAGCGGACGCGACCTCTCACTGGCACCGGCATTGAAGTGGCGCTCCGACCGAGAGAGCGTCGCCCGCGCCGCTTCCGGGTGCACGTGTCTGCTCCACGTTCAAAGGTTGCAATAGCCGGCTACAACATGCATGTAAAAAGTTCTTGGGAGTCCGTGCTATAGCTAGCTGTCCTCCCCCAACTCGTCAATCTCTTCCAGTAATGCTAGTACTCCATGGCGCGGTCCATCGACAAGCAGGCGGGAAAGTTATCGTATACTACTCGGTTTGCAGTGAGTGGCATGCCGAGCGACCGTGTGGGGTCGAGCCGTGGAGGAGGGTGAGACACGAACACGACAGACGTGATTTAAATGTTGGTTTTGCTCGATGGTGCGATCCAACGAAACGAAATGTTGGTTTCTCTCCGTTTCCATTTTTTCTCTGGAAAAATGGAAACTTTCCACTCCATTTTCATTCCTATTCCAAGGTTGCCCCGTTACAACATTCCATCAAATACAAAGGAAAACTAACACGCATGATGATGCATCTCAATGATTCACAGATCATAGCCAATATTTACTTCACAACTAAAGAAAAAAGTTGTGAGAGCGTGTACGAAAGAAAAACTACTGATGGGGTCACTATGACTTAAACCCTAAACCCTAAACATGATTTAATTTCCTGGCCAGGTAGAACCTGTCGAAGGAAAGATGGCTGGCACCCTCGGATCATACGATGCTTTTGTGCAGTTCCACTAAAATCGACCTGAGCATCCCTGATGGCAAAGATATTGAAGAAGTGTGATTAGAATAATAGTACTGGCACTAGTTAATGAGACATAAACTCATCACAAGTAGAAGCCGGTAGAAGTAGAGAAAGATTGACATGGAGATGGAGCTACGGCAGTGGAGCAAGCCGGCTCCAAAAGGAAGATGGACTATACCTTGGACGCCGGGCTGTAGCTAGAAGGGCGGTTGGGACGCGGCATCGGCCCATACCGCGGTGACCCCCGATTGGGACGCACCGACTGTGGGTTTTCTCCCTCGCCGATGTCGACCGCGTCTACGCAGAACATTGTTCCCTTCCCCCAGCTGCGGGATCAGACCCGTCGTTCTATGCTTGTGAAGCGAGCAACCTAAGCAAGCAGGCTTGTAGCTTAGGCTCCTACTAGTGTATATATAGTGGTTTTCTTTTTATCTCCATATCAACCATTTTATATTGCGTACGTGTCATTCAAGAGTGAAATGATGGTTGCTTCTTCCGACTAACTTACTGTGTGATTTGACTGCTCGTTAGTGGCCCCTACACGTACTCCCCCTACGTGTATGCAACAGTCACACGTACACATGGACGCAAAAACGCGCGCGACGCCCTAATGCATGCATGTCCGAGCACACGACGAGACACACACGGTCACGCTCAAGTGCTCAACCTACACGTGCATGCACACACATACTCAGTCAGGGTGAGCTAGTGACCGTATAAACACCGGAAAATATATATATTGAGCGCAATGAGCGTATTATGAAGTCCAACGACCAGTGTCTTGGCTGATCGTCCTAAGAATGCTTATATATGAATAAAGCTCTCTCATTTACCGGAAAGGAGGGATTATGGACTAGCACTACTTTTTGATGTGTCCCTCAACTCGCAGAACAAGGAGAAGCTTGTAGGACAAGGTGAAGCTCGCTTACGCCTTTTGACTAATGCAACCAACCCTCGGTGGACATGCATCAGTCCATTTGGTGTCAGATTGTCAGAGGCATACACTGTAGTACCCAACATGCGGAGTACCATCAATTGTTTGACTTCACGAAGAGACGAAGAGCCAAGCGCAGTAGTACGAGTAGTACTACTACTAGAACCGCATGGTGGAGCGTCTGTACTCTTATTTTTTTATCTCTGATAAAGTACACGTTTATTCCCGAGAAGGGCGGAAAACGGCAGCCCAACATGTAATGAATGATATCGATCAACCAACCATGCTCGAATATATCTTGGCCTCCGTGCAAGCCCGTGTGTGTGTTCTCGCTCCTCGTCTCTCTCAAGGAACGGCGGGTTGGCTCTTTGCCATCAGTTGAGATCGGTTTGCTCACACTCCTGTCCCACATGGCAGTGATATGCCAAGAGGAGGTGCGTTGACCGACTGGCCATACGCGTACTTGGTTTTGCACCTTCATACTACTCCTCCCTCTGTCACAGTTTACCGGGCGTGCTTCATTATGATGCATTTCTCTCAATGCACTTCCACCACCAGAGAGACTTTAGATGCGTTTGGTTTAATGCTCAATTAATTAGGGCGTGGTAACCGCAATCAAGTCCACAATTTTCTCTCCATGTACTCTGTACTACTACGGAGTGGAGTAAGTGCATGCATGTGTGTACCCGGGGTGGAAGCACTGCATGCATGTGTGTACGCATTATTCGCTCTAGTAATAGACGCCGTGCTATAACTACCAATGCTATTTTTCAGGCCGATCGCTAGTCGCCTTGGTCCCACAGATTTTTTTTCTTTTTTCTGAAGTGCGATGTATAAACAGTGACGGATGGAGTAGTATGAGCGGATTCAAAGAAGAGCATATTGATGGTTGCTTCTTCAGAGCAACTTACAGTGGAAAAGGTGGGGCTTATGATTTGACTGCTCATTACTCACTATTAATGCGGCGCAACGACCGGGCTGAGTCTCCTATGCGGTTGTGCACTACCCCCTCGGTTCTTAAATATACTCTGGAGTATTTGTCTTTCTAGAGATTTCAACAAGTGACTACTCTAATATTTGTCTTTTTAGATATTTCAAATGGACTGGCACATACGGATGTATGTAGACATATTTTAGAGTGTAGATTCACTCATTTTGCTCCGTATGTAGTCACTTGTTGAAATCTCTAGAAAGACGAATAGAATATTTAGGAACGATGGGAGTACACATACGAAGCAAAATGAGTGAATCTACACTCTTAAATATGCCCGACTAAAATTTGTAAAAAGATAAATAATTAGGAACGAAGGAGTATAATTTTGTGCATGGCACATGGACCCGGACGAAAGAGGTTTCTGGCAATGCTATCAAGCTTCCATCATTTGTTTACATAATTGACGTACTATACAAATAATTTTCCAGCGACATGAAATTGTACAATGGTGTGAGCTTTCAGCTTTTGTTTGCGTGTCTTGCCATCGATGCTCTTTCGGAAACAATAAAAAACTAACTTCCTTGCTAATGCATGTCAATTATTAGCATATCAGAGCTAATAATTAAATCACAACTGAAAACAGAGTTGTGAGAAGGTGTTAAATTAAAATTGGTCCATGCTTTCATTGGCAGCAACGTCCCCCCAGCTCTGTCTAAATCAACAAGGCATGTTGGGAAAAAAGTAGCTGTCTGGAGCATGCAACATTCCGATCATTTTGTGCAGTTCCACTAAAATAGAGCAGAGCGTCCCTGTTCCAAAGATATTAAGTGTGATTACGATAATAGAGGACTGCTAATGAAACAACAAACACACAAATAGAAGCTGGTCACCTTTGCAGTCTCTCTTAAGACTAACTAGTTGGAGAAGATTAGGCTTGGAGTTGGATGAGGAGGATAGAGCAAAACCAATCTCCCTTTGTGCAGTCGCACTGAAATGTAGAGACGTTGCTCGTGTGACATTTTAGTACAACTGCACAAAACACTCTTAAGAAAAAAGTGATTTGTGCAGTTCACCAAAAGGTCGCAATAGCAACGAGGTGAAATGGATAGCCCAGTTTGCGAAAAAGAGGTAGAAAGGAAACAATTACTGGCCAATAACAGTTGATGACACATGCAACGACAAAAAAGAAGCATAATCCTTGTCCTAAGGGAAGATAACAACACGGTTGTGTTTGTCTAAAACTCTGTGAGGACGAGAATGCAATATGGAAAGTACGCCGGATGAGCTACGTTTGGGCAAAGAACTATGGAAGATCCACATGCAACAACGTGGGAAGATGGGCAGTGGAGCAAGGCCGGAGGGGATACCTGGAGGTCGTCGGGATGTTAACTAGGTGAGCGGCGACGGGCGGAATCTACGAGCAGGTGGCGTAGGCCCTGCCGCACTGGAGCTTGGTCAGAGAGAACGGCGTGTGCCGCAGATCCGGACATGCTGCCCCGGCGCCGTCGAATGGAGAAACGATGCACTTCCTCCCTTTCCCCCGGCGGATGAGATGCGGCCGGATCAGTGACCAACGGTGAGAGAGAGAGAGGCCACCGCACTCCCTTTCCCCCGGCAGACGGGATGCGGTCGGATCAGTGACCAACAGTGAGTGAGAGAGAGGCCACCACAGCCTTGTGTGAGATACTCTGAAGAGCGACAAACCACGCAGACAGGCTCCACAGTATATAGTGAGCGGACTACCTTTTTCTCCATAAAAATCGTTTTATATTCTATGTACGTGCCATTGAGCGCTATAACTTTATTTAAAAATAACGCGGCAACGCGGCAATTCGAACTTTGTTTCGTGCACGCGTGGTACACGACCTCCCTAGGTAAACAACCGCTACAGGCGTTCAATTAGCACGTGGGCTGCCATTTCGTAAAGAAATGAGCTCCACCATGTACCCGCGCGGGTGTGGCTGGGCATGAAGCGTGAGTACGTGCACGGTGCACCTATTCTCTTCTTGTATACATACACCACCTACGTGGGGTTGTGTGAGAGAGATACAAACCTAGAGAGATATAGTGTGTGGGTTCTTGAGAGTTTTTGGGGGGGGGGTCAATCAAAAAATGTAACATATGCAATGTGTGTGAAATAGAGTCCTGGATATAACATATATATAGAGGGGGCAATCCACGAGAAGAGAGTGGAGGTATCATCGGCTTGAGGTGTCCATAGAATCGAAAGAGATGGATGATGTGTGTGTGTGTGCGTGCGTGATCGATAAAGAGTGCCATCGAATTTGTGTGTGCCCACGTCAAAGATATAGAGTGGCTGGCCTACTGGAACGTGAGAGGGGACATGTGCAGTTTGTCTCTGTGGCATGGATACCTACCTGCAACGCTCGACTATCGGTGTGTGGTGGGGGAAGAGGGAGGCCCAATTAACTATAGAGGTACAATGGCTGGTATAGGTGTGGAGGAGGAGAGAGGCCTACCTCATGTATTAAGGAGATCGATCTACCTCATGTATTAAGGGAGATCGATCGGCATCCATGCATATGTGCAGGAGAGGAATAAGGTTGGGAGAGAGACAGAGCTAGAGTGTTGGAGGGGGTGGTAGTGGAGTTGCTTCTAACAAATGGTGGGATAGGCTTGCTAGACAAACGGAGGGCACGCCCGCAATATCAATAAGAGAGGAGATGGCTGCTTGTTGTCTGTGCACGTGCGTGTGAGAGACGGGTCAGGAGGCATGCACGAATGATGAGGGGGGACGATGTGGCTGTGGTAAGCAGAAGTAACTACATAGGAAGATCAATCGCCCTTTGTTAGAGAAAGGAGATACATAACTTGTGAGGTACGTCGATCGATGGGGGGGTAGTTAAAGTCGATCTAGGTATATGTTGGGAGATCGATCGGTATACATGCATGTGTGTGTTAGAAGCAAATGAGGCACGAGGAGAAGGATAGAGAGAGAGGGATGCATGTAGGAGGTGGTACGAGAGGCATACTATATCAAGGGGGGAGGAGTGTGCGAGTACGAGAATGATGAAAAGAGTGGTGGGAGTGAGGCATGGACGATGACAAGAGAAGAGGGGAAGCTTGTGTTTGTGCTAGGCACACCTGGCTAGAGAGGCATATCGATCGATGTGTGCCGTAAAGAAGGAGCTGGGGGGCCTACACACACCATGGGTGAACGACCTAAAGTGAAAAGACGAATTTGCGCGATGGAGCTAGAGAATGCTGAGGGAGGGTGAGAGGGATGCGGGCGTGTGCATGCACAAGAGAAAGTTTAGCGCTAGCTACAAAGATAAGAGGGTTGTGTGGGTGTAAAAGACGAATAGAGATCATATATACTTCATTATAAAAAGCGAATTCGGATATTTGAAGAATTTATCATAGTGTTTTAAACCGACGCATGTGTGAATATATATAACGGTGATACACATGGTGTGGTTATGAACATGTTATACTACATTTAATATATTTTATCTCTACTCTTATAAAAAACGGAGTTGTTGATGATGGTGTGCCTGCCATCCTGCATTATAGGCCGTCCGATTTATATCTGGCGGATAGCAAGGAAACTATGATGGTTGAAGTTGGCAACAATCATGATTGTAGATTCTTATTGAAATAGAGAAACGAATTCAAATTTAGTTCGAATTGCAGCGGTAGTATAGACATTTGGAATGCACTAAAATGTTGGTATGAGTAGGTTACATGCATTATACAGCAAGCGAAAAAATTTAATCGGACATAACATGGATTCATACTCCCTCCTTCCATCTATATAGGGCGTAATGAGATTTTTAAGACCGCCTTTGACTATTGACAAGATTAATAGTACATGACATGCAAAATGTGAAAATTATATCATTGAAAGAACCTTTCACAGACGAATTTAACGGTATGCTTTGTGTAAGTTGCATGTCATATATCATTACTCTAATATTTGGTCAAAGTTAGCAACGAAAAACGCATTAGGCCCTATATATATGGAAGGAGGGAGTATCTTTGAATAGCATTTGTATAGTAAAACAGGGCAAGACTCTCTCTTTGTGTGGTGTGAATAGTTTTATTTTTTTGTTTTGTTTTTGGTTGAGGGAAGTGCGAATTGATTTGGTACGTACAAGTACAATATTACTACATGTTAGACTTGTCCCTAAAATTCAACCCGCGTCTTGTTATATCCCGAAAATTCAGATATCGTGCTCTCCAAAACTGGCGCCTTCACAACCCGTGCCTTGCTATCCCGAAATTACAACGCGCGCGAAAACTCCCTCTAGCTACCAAATCCCGACACGTGAAATCCCCCTTCTAACCCTGAGCCGAAAGGGATGCTAGTTCAAATCAGTGGGGGGTACTTTTGTAACACACCCTACATTTTGGACAAGCGCGTCCCTAAGTCATGCTTCACCCCTCCCATCGCCCCCTTTTCGCCATTCGAAATCCCAAGCCACCATAACCTCTCTGCTCCAGCCGCGAAACCCCACCCTCCTCCGTCCGCCATGTCACCACTGCCCAGCCGGAGCCTCTTCCCCGACGACATCGTCCACCGCAACAACTCGACGTCCCTCGTCCACCTCCCCGGCTGAGGATCCGTCATCCATCTCGCCGTCCCGCCGGTTCAGCCGCCCTGTCCTCCACCTCCAAGGAGCTGCTCCGACGATCGCCTCGTCTATCGCAGCTGTTCCATCCCCACAGCGTCGCCTTAGCCTACTCCACCAGAACCGTAGCATCCTCACCGACTCCTCGGACGAAGCCGAGGCCTACTCGGCGCCACCAAAGAGGTTGTACACTCATCGCATCGCACCTTCTCCTTAACTCGACCTCCCGGCGCCGACGGTGCTCCATCCCGCACCCCCATGGAGTGGCTACGTTGAAGCCGGCGCCGCGGGCGACATCTCCACGGCGGCTCTCCCCCAGTGCGAGGCCCCTTCGACGGCGGCGTCCATACCAGCCGAATCTGCTGCTGCTGCTCCGGCTCTCGCTCGCTCGCTCGCACTGCTGCTGCTGCTCCGGCTCTCGCTCCATCGCTCGCTCGCCCAGCTGCTGCTGCTGCTCTCCCCCTCGCTCGTGCTGCTGCTCTGCTCCGATTAAGCCACACTTTAGTCGACTGAATCGACTTTTGGGTCAGTCAATTTTCAGGGGTTGGGGGGGCTCGCCGGAGTTAAGGAAGAACCACCCACAGCGGGGACGGGGGCTCGCCGGAGAGGTACCCCACTATCTATCTTAGGGTTCAGGGCGGGGGCGGGGGGGCTAGAGGACTGGCCAAGGCGGCGGTGGCGAGTTGTTTCGGGGTAGCGAGGCGGCGCTGGGGCCGGCGATTCGGCCGGTGGTTGCTGGCGGCTCAGGGGGGTGCAGGTTGAAGATGAACTGCAGGCCTTCCCTAAACTACATGTCAAGTGCCTCTCTGCTACCATTGCGTTCAGTTTCGACAGTAGCATTCAGATTCCACAGTAAATTTCAGTTTTGATAGTTAAGTTCAGAGTCAACAGTTTTTACCTCATCTGTTGTAGTCAGGTGGTTTTTGGTGATGTTAATTTTACATCCATTTTACACCATCTACTGGAGATGCTATTAGAATCCCACTTGAGATTGACGATGTCTGTCTTGTGCTGCTTCAGCCTTGACGTCTTACGGCTCACCGGAGCTGCTCCAACGACAGAATGATCCATCACAACAGAGCAGTGCCCTGGACGCCGTCTACAGATTCCTCAGATCTTCCTCCACACCTCTGACAACCACCTCTGCCTCAACTGCTTCAGTGATCAACCCAATGATGCTGAGGTCGACACGGCTATGGCAAAGAGGTTGTACACTTGTTGCATCACTTATTACTATACATTCACGTCGATCCATTAGGGCTATTTTGGTTCAACAGAAAAACGTTGATCCACTGGTTGTTACCATCACTCTAAATTTCTGCATGCTCTCCTTACATAATCTCACCATATTTTTTTCGTATGCATGTCAGATATTGTACACAGTCATGCTGAACGTGTAGAGAAAAAGAGAAGAGTTTTGCGCGGCAATACAATGTCATGCAGACATCGCTCCATGGTGGGTTCAATGGCAAACCCTCCCCACCCCTCTCCAGATTATAATCCAGAGGAAGATATCTGTTCTGAGGCGGATTCAGATGCCGCTGACCACTCCTATTTACCCCCCAAGGTGTTTGCTCTACCTTGGCATGATGATGTTAGTCATATCATGCATATGTTGCCTTGCAGTGCCTACTTTTGACATCATATATGTCATCTGCTTAGTTTAGACATGTTCTGTAATGCCACCTGTTTAGTTTCTATATCATATATGGGAATTATGCAGTCTCATGTCTTTTAGCCAGCCATAATATATGTGAAATGTGCAACGCCATCCTGTTTAAGCAGGCATCATATATTTGAATGATATCTTGCCCATCCTTTTCTTCATTACATTTCCATTTGTCGACAATGTTCGTACATTAAACTACTCTTCTTGTGAATCAGCCATTTGGGTGGGAGATGGAAAAATCTGGAGTGAAAACAAGGCCTTCAGAGCAGACAGTGCTACCTGTTGAAGCATATCTCTTGTTGGGTCCAGATAGCTCCTCAGAGATGGATTCAGAGACAGATCACCAGTTCTATTCCCCCACTGAGGTGTATGCTCTAACTTGGCACGGTTATACTGCTCATATCATGCATACGGTGTCTTGCATTGCATAGTTTAGACATCATATACACAATATTCAACACCATGTTCTTAGTTCAGACATCATATCGAATGCCCTCTGTTTAGCATATAAATCACATATGTTAATTAAATGATGCGATCCTGATTACTTAGATAACATGTAGGTGAATTATGTCATGTGATCCTGTTTAGTTATTCATCATATCTTTGAATTATGTTATGCTATGCTATCCAGTTTAGATGGACATCATATATGTGAAATTATATCATGCTATCTGTTTTAGTTAAACACTATACATGTCAATTATTTCATGCCCTGTTTCTTCCACACTATCTATTGCATCTGTCTCTCATACAATGTCTGTACATTCAACTATGTTTCCTGTTTATCAGCCATTTGAATTGGAGCGGGTGATGCCAGTATCTAGCGGACTAAAAACACGGTCTTCAAATAAAACAGTGCTACCTCTTGGTGGAGATAGCACCCCGGTTGTATATGCACAAGACCCAGCCCTACCACACATAACCCAAACTCTCGCAGATTGTACCCCTACTGCGATGGATAGAGAACCAGCTTCACCCAATCTAACCCCAACCCCAGCCGATAGTAACCCAGTTCCTGTTGACACAGCACCATCTCCACCACAGAGCTCCCAAACAAGAGCAGTTAGTAAGGCAGCTCCAGTGCCCAAAGGCCCAGTACTATCACGGCGAACCCCAACTCCACCAGTTAGTACGCCCATTCCTGTGGAGGAAGCACAACCAGCTAGTCGTAGTTTAGCATCTATCGCATTTGATGTTGTTAAATCGTATGTGCGTATCTTCCCATCTTGGAAATATTATACTGAAGATGAAGGAAAATGCCAGTTGCAGGTGTTTGTCCAGGAGTTATGTGTAAGTAATGTTATTCATGGCAATTACTTTGCTTCGTCCCATACATCCTACCTCCATGATGGTTATAATACAGCAAATTTTCCCATTTTTCTCTATAGAAAAGGACCTATTTGGAAACTTAGGATGAGGTAACCTGTGCTAATACCTCTGCTATCTTCAAGAATGCTTGGTGGCAGTATCGGAATTACTTGAAGAAAACGTACTTCACCGGCAAAGAAACTCATCAAATTCCCTTACGTTCTCCTGAGACACATTTACTGGACGATCACTGGGAACGCCTTATTCTGTACTGGTCCCGAACCAAGAATGTGGTAAGGTCTATGAGCTCATTTTCTATTTTTAAGTATTATATGCTTGCATCTTACTGTACCCTGTTCATGTAGAACAAGTGCCTAAACCTAAAGAACAACTGTTCTAATTTAAGATTCCATTGCTATCATAGTTCAAAAAAGCGTTAGGTGTTAATTGTGCGTTTTGCCACAGCCTTGTGTTTTACTGACCAAAGCGCATGCTTATGCGCAGTTATGCATAGATTATGCGTAGTAATGCGCAATACGTTTTGCCAACGCCTAGAGCCTAGGCGCGCTTAAGCGCTCGCTTAGGCGCGCCTTTTTTAACTATGATTGCTTTGCTCTTGTATCACTATATTTACTCATACAAACTTATTTTTAAATTGAAGGATCCAATCGAAACTCCAATGGCACAACAGGTATGTTCCCACATGTTTCTTTAACAGGTTTGCTCTTATCAATAGCTCTGTTGATTTCAATTTCAATTGTGTATACAGTTGACTTTCATATCATGCACATTACTAGCATCACAACATAGCCAATAGTGTTGTTCTACATGTAGACCCATGGTACCCATATGAAATCTTGTTGTGCCGTGTAGTTTCCCATGCTTTGTATTCTTTCACTACTGCTTTGTCTTGAACTGATATGATTTGAACCGTGTCTCTATTTTGATTTGGCAACACAATGCAGTGACCATAGGACATAGATATATGTTTGTTTGATGCTTTTATTATGTACTAGTACTTGGCAATAGAAGACTTGGTAGTTTAATCTTGTCCACCTTACTACTGAACTGGTTCACTGAAATGACTTTCATATACTAGTACATGCTAAACTTGTTATGTGTCTGCTTGTTTCTTCTTTTAGAATGCTGACAGAATATTGGGGAAGAGTGCCTTATTAAGCAATGGTAAAGGAAGTAGTGCAGATAAGGTTCAGGATAGTGACACATCCTTGTTGGTCTCCAACAAAGCTGATAAAACAGCTAAGGAAGACCATCTTGAAGACAGCGAGACAACCCCAAAGTCCTGTCTTGGTATAGTGTTTGAGTAAAGCGCCACTACCGCTTGCACAAGCTATTCAAACTCATTGTATGAATCAGTTCGGTTTCTTGAGTCTCAACTACAAGCTGAAAGACATCGATCAGCTGTGCTGCGACAAGAAGCGGAAGGACTGCGGAAGTCCCTGGAGCATTCAGACGCATACTTTCTCGTGCAACAGAAAGTGTTGGAGGATTTTAGCGCCAAACAGGACAAAGCTAATCAGCTTGCTAAGCTTATTGCCAGCATGGTGGATACCCAGGACAACGTTTCTTGAGCTCTTCTGAAGTTGTTTCAGTTATGCTCTTGTTTTGCTGCTGCGTTTATTTGCATTGGTGGCCAATTTTGACGACTAGTGTATGTAATGTGCTGCTTTGTTCCCTATATTTGCACTGGTGGCGAACTTTGATGTCCAATGGATGTAATATGTGTAATAGGGGTAATAGGCTAGCGTTAATTGCTTGCTTATTTATTTCCTTATTGTCTTGTTTTGTTGTTTGCTTGTAGTCACTGTAGTTCTTTTTCTGTTTTTTTCTAGTGGCCACAATAGCCTATTTTTGGTAACTAGGCCAAAATAATCATGGCAACACACGGACTGTTGTAACCATGGGCCTCCTGCAGGCTGTATGATCCATGGGCCTTCGTCTGGCCGTAGGATCCATTGGCCTTCTATACGTGCCGTAGGATCCATCGGCCTTCTATACGGGCCTTAGGGTCCATGGGCCTTCTACGTGCCGTAGGGTCCATGGGCCTTCTACGGGCCGTACGATCCATGGGCCTTCTATGGGCCGTACTATCCATGGGCCTCATATGGGCCGTAGGATCCATGGGCCTTCTACGGGGCGTATCATCATTTTGCCAATCATGGGCCATACTATTCATGGACCATAACGGGCCGTTAATAGGCTGTATTTGATAACTCTATGAAAACAGTCCAATGGGTTTTTTTGACATGAAAACGGCCCAACGTATTAACGGTCCGCAAACGGTCCGACTGTAACGATGGGCTGAATTTGGCCCACAAGCAGAAAATGACAGTAACGGGCCGTATGTAACCGAATGTTGCAAATGAGCCCAAGAATCAATGGGCCCTGAGAAGGCCGAAAGATAACTTGGGCTGGAAATGGCCCAATGGAATAACGGGCCATTAATGGGTATAAAGTGATACACTGTTGTCACAGCCCCAGATCAGCCTTGCTTGACTTTGCCTTCTCATCATGTCATCATGTTTAAATTACTAAGAAACTTGAAATGGGGATGTTGAAACCCTAGCACTAAATGAATTCAACTAGGGCTTACTAAAATCTTTTCAATGAAACCAAAATGCCCTTCATAAATGTTCACCATCTTTGGTCCTGGCTAAACCCTCTGCCAAAAATGGTTTCATATTTTTGGAGGCTATTCTGGATTTTTGAATTAATTCATAAGTATTTGAATTTGGACATTTAAATCTTATAATATTTTTAGATGTCCAAATAATCCTGAAAGTACTTGGGGGCTATTGGAAATAATTCAAATAGTGCCCACAATTTTTGTCAGGATTTTATAAAATGATTTAGTATTTTTACTAATTCAAAACATATCAAAAAAATAGAAAACAGAACAAAAGAAGAAATTAGAGAGAGAGAGTACCTGGGCCACTTACCTGGCCTTACATGTAGCCGGCCCATTAGGCAGCCCAGCCCACCAGGCAGCCGTGCCATCTTCAACCCCTGCGAGTAGGCAGAGGCGATGACGCACGCGCTCGCTGGGAGGCCTCCACCTTCTGCTTCCACCGAGGCGTTCCCGAGCCTCCCCCTCACGCCACCGCGATGCCACGAACCCCCCTGGTGGCCCCCCTCTCCTCTCCCTCACTCGCTGCTCTCCCTTCCCTCTCCGCTCTCTCTCCCAGCGACCACCGAAAGCAGCCGGAGCCCGCCGCTCGCCGTAGCCATGGCCACTGGCCACCGCACCCCCTGCCGACATGACCATCGACTCCGCCGCGACGCCTCGCGTCTCCAAGCAGAAGAACGCAAGCCTGGACGGCCTTCTTCCCCGCCAACGCCGCCGTCCTTGACCTCGAATGCCTGAGTCCAGCGCCTCCCCGAGCCCTTTGAGACGGTCATCGACCCCGCTGTGAGCTCCTCTTCTTTTCCCCCCTCTCCCCGCGCTCATTTGCTTGCTGTAGCTGCAACCCTCAGCGCGGCCGAAGCTCACCGCCGCCGTCCATGGCGCCACCATAGTAACCGCGGCCACAACTCGCACTTGAGCACTGCCGCGAGCTCAGTGGGTCCCCATGAACCCAACGCCCCCGCTCTAAGCTCCTCACTTGCACCACAGCACCCCGTGCCGCTCAGGGCCGAACTCCGGCCGCCGCCTTGGAGCTCGCCGTCGTCGGCACCGGCCACCATAGGTCCGGCCGCCATCACCACTCGACGCGCGCCAGCGAGAGCTCTCCAACGAGCCCAAGAACGGCCTCGTCCGTGCCCTGTGGGCGTTTTTCGAGCCGCGCCACCGTCTCGGGCCTCGCCGGCGTCGAGTCGCCGGCGAGTTTGACCCCGCTGACCCTATTTGACCATGGGTGGGGCCTAGTTTGACCCCCCGGGTCAATGACAGGTGGGTCCAAGCGCTGCTAATTAATCTAGGGTTAGTACTAATTTAATTAGTTAGACTAATGACACTGACACACGGGACCCACTGGTCAGGTTTGACCTGGGCCACCCATTGACCTGCTGACATCACTAATACGTCATGCTGACGCAGTAAATATTTTCTGGAGTTTTAAATAAATCAGAAATGATTTATTTATTTCAGAAAATATCCAAAACTTCTAAAAATCATATAAAATCAACTGTAACTCCAAATGAAATAAATTATATATGAAAAATGATCAAAGAATCCAATCTTTCCATCTGCATTGGTTTCATGCATGTTAGAACACTTTAACCTTTCTATTTAGGTGAAACAAGTTAATGCACTAATATGACCTCTTATTTTGGGTTTGCATTTGAATCCTTGATTCAAATGAACTCAAACCATTCTGTTCTAAGTTGCATTAGCCAAACAAACTCATTTTGCCATGTCATGATCATGCATCATATTGTGCATTGGATTGATTGTGTTCCCTCTCGTTTGTCGGTGATTGTCCCCTCTCAGTAGACGAAGTTCGACGATAAGTTCGATGACACCGATGAAGAACTATACTATCTTCAGAAGTGCCAGGCAAGCAAAACCCCCTTGTTCATTCTGATACAATCCCACTCTCTCGCTCCTGCTCTCTTTTACTGCATTAGGACAACAACGATTCAACTGTTACATGTTGCGGTAGTTGAACCCCTTTCCTCTGCATGACCTGTCATTGCCACAGTAACTAGATGAAACCCACTAGCATGAGTAGGAGTTGTTTGAGCCCTGTTGTGCCTACTCATTCATGTTAGTTTGTCATGCCTGCTACTGCTTAGAGTTGAGTCAGGTCTGATTCATCGGGGATGAATTGGAGGTGTGTGAACATGTCCTATTGTGTGTCAGCTAAGTGTGTGAACACGATTTGGTAAAGAAAGCGGTGAGAGGCCATGTAGGAGTACATGGTGGGTTGTCTCATTGAAACCGTCCTCAGGAACTGAGTTCTGTGTTTGTGATCCATGAACAGTTACTACCACACATTGGGCTTCGGGCGCTCCAAGCTCTCTCGTCTTATTAATCAACTTGATCTCTGTCCAGGAGTTGCAACTAGTTTCTGGTGTTTGTAGGTAGTGTTAGTAGTCTACCAAGTGGCACCCGGTACAGGTGGGCTTGGGACAGACTAGGCACAGTGGCCCGGTGTACCAAGTGGCACCTGGATGGTGGACTTGGGAACCCTGCACACATCGTTTGGGGCCGTGAGCGACACCCCGGCCGGATCTCCTTGCGGATGGAACCCGAATAGGCGATAAACCTGGATGAGAGACTTGTGTGGTTAGTCAGGTCGTGGCCGACACCCTCGCTGGGCTTCCGCTTGAAGGTTGCCGAGTACATGTCGTGTAAACGGCGGTAAGTGGTGAGAGCGTGTGTGAAGAAGTACACCCCTGCAGGGTTAATATGATCTATTCGAATAGCCGTGTCCGCGGTAAAGGACTTCTGGGTTGCCTGTATAGTTCATAGACAAGTGAAGTGGATACTCTAAAATACGCAAGATAAGTGTGAGTGCTATGGATGGCGTTCTCGTAGGGAGACGGGAGCGGATCCATAGTGGTGTATTGATATGGTGAATATGTGGACTCGTGTGCGCCACCTCAAAAGAGTTACTTGCAGTCGTAGTTCAGGATAGCCACCGAGTCAAAGCTGGCTTGCTGCAGTTAAACCCCACCATCCCCTTTGTTGATAATGATGCATATGTAGTTAGTTCTGATGTAAGTCTTGCTGGGTACATTTGTACTCACGTTGCTTAATTTATGTTTTTGCAGAGAGATTTCAGTCTCGCTAGTAGTTTCGCGTGGACTTCTACATTTAGCTTGTTACCTCAGCTACGATCTTGTGCCCTCGGCAGGATCTAGTAGATAGTCAGGCTTCTCAGCCTTTTTCATTTGTAGATGTCTGTACCCAGACATGTTAAGCTTCCGTTGTGCTTTGACTTGTATGCTCTGAATGTTGGGTCGAGAGCCCATGTTTGTAATATCTCGCTGCTCGGAGCCTATTGAATAAAATACTTGAGATGTAGAGTCATGTTGTGATGCCATGTTGTATTTGCACATATCGAGCATATTGTGTGTATGTTATTGAAATGCTTGGTATGTGTGGGATCTGACTATCTAGTTGTTTATCCTTGGTAGCCTTTCTTACCGGGAAATGTCTCCTAGTGCTTCCACCAAGCCTTGGTAGCTTGCTACTGCTCCGGAACACTTAGGCTGGCCGGCATGTGTCCTTCTTCGTTCCTGTGTCTGTCCCTTCGGGGAAATGTCACGCGGTGTCTACCGGAGTCCTGTTAGCCTGCTACAGCCCGGTTGACCGGAGTCCTGCTAGCCCAGTTTCTACAGCCTGGATTCACTCGCTGATGACCGACACGTTCGTTGTTGGGTCATGTATGCCTGTCCCTGTAAGTTAGTGCCACTTTGGGTTCACGACTAGCCATGTCAGCCTAGGTTCTTTGTCATATGGATGCTAGCGTCACTATCATATACGTGAGCCAAAAGGCGCAAACGGTCTCGGGCCAGGTAAGGTGGCACCCGTGGGAATACCGTGCGTGAGGCCGCAAAGTGATATGATGTGTTACATGCTAGATCGGTGTGATTTAGGATCGGGGTCCTGACAGCTTTGGTATCAGAGCTTGACTGCCTGTAGGATTACCAAGCCAAACTGGTCGAAGTTGAGTCTAGAAATTCTTTAGTTATATAAGGGAATTGATTGTGGGATGGAACGTAAGGCTCTTTTACTCCTTATATCTTATGCCTTCTGATCCGAGTCATCTTATCTTTCCTACGGGGTTAAGAAACTAGGCTTTCTCTTCTTTCTATCAGGATCACGTGTTACTAATCCGTAGACTTATAAGATTGTTGGATTTAAGCCTCGGTTCAGTTCCTACTACTTCCACATGTTAACTGTTGATCTCGAAACCTTGATATTGTGCTTCTGAGTGGCTATGCCACCATTTTGTAGGATGTCTTAAATCCTTTGGAGCATTTACAGCCGTTATGCTGTCCGAGTCATCCCAGGTTTCTTAATAGTCTGAAGCATTTGCAAAATCCCTTCCTCCTGTACCTGATGTTCCTTTGGGCCAGGTTAATCACACTAATTGCTGAGTTGAGGTTCTCTATTGCCTCGACATATATGTTGGAATTATTATTATGACCCTAGGTATCTAGAGTATCACCTAGTAATCCAGCCATGCTTTGTGTTCCCAGTGTGATGATTCTGGCCATCATTCTCGAAAGCATCCCGTGATGCCACTTAGTAGTAGGTATTCTACTCCTGGGTCTTGAACCCGAAACTCACCCTACTCACTTCATGTTGATAGTGTTTGCTCGTTCCTTTAGGTAATTAGTAACCTTTGCAATAGTCCTCGAAGTTCGTGGTATTTCCTTCTTCCAAATACTATGAACCACTTATGGCAGAAGTTCTTTGAACCAAGGATCACAACCAGAGTGATCTCGATGAGTTCTCCATTCTATATTGTGACCCTTCCAGTCCTACCTGTTCTGCATGGGTTATCCGGAAGAAATGTTGAGCTTTGCTGGACATACTAATCTATGCATCCACAACTCAGAAAACCGTATGTTCCTTTGAGTTGTCCCCCTTTAGTTGTCTTCTAACCTTCATCTATCAATTGATAGTCAAGAATATGTGTGCATCCGTAATCGATGCTTATTACCTTGTGGTCCGTCAAACCATTCTAATCTGGAATGACTAGGAGAAACAAACTCCAGAACCTCATCCATATCTAGGATTGGGTCAAAGTAATTGTATTCCGCAGATCAAAATGCCAATCCAGCTTCTGCTCTACTCTACCTTGGAGTGTTACCATCTTTATGCCAGGAATGTCATGAGAATTGCACCTTCTCTTATAAATTCTTGACGTAGTGATACTTCTTGCCATCATTATTCAATCCTTGGTTCCGTGTTGTCGCAACCGGAATGCCGACAACTAAATCGTGATGTGTGAAATCAATACTCCTAGCAACTGTGTTGCTTGGTAGTTAATGGACAATAATTATCCTTAGCATGTTGATTATTGAATCATCACCCTAGGGTTTATCGTGCTACCTAGTCCATCTTCCAAGGTGCACTCTTCGATCAATGAGTTAGGATTGTGCCAATCCCTCGCTCTTTTGATCATATCATCTTGCCTGGAAAGCAAGATTGATCTCGAGCTTAGTAACATATCGGTGGATCATGATTTTCCGAATATCTTCTCGGAAGTGTTACCAGGTTGTCACCTGACCGCTATGTTGAGTTCGTGATAAAGTTGGTTTCTTGTAAACCACCCCCTTCTCCAAGAATCTGTGTTGGATACCCTGAGCTAGTTGGTCAAGTTAAATAACAACTTGGAGAGTTAGAAGATAAAAGCTTGTCTAACCTAGATCATTTCCAAAGGGATATCTTGTGTTTGTATGTTTGTTGTAGAAAGATGATTTCTTCATCGATTGGTCCTCGTGATCAATTGTTGAACCTATTGTCTTATCAAAACTTTGATTTGGGTGTGGGCTATCCTCAAATCAAATCAGAACCAACGATATTCGTAATGTTGTCTTACTCGTGGTTGATCCCTTGAGCACACACCATTATATCTTTTGGTCTGACCAATACTATCACCGTGTTCACTTAATCGTGGAACTCCATTTATATGGAAACTGGATGAATTGTTGTTGAGCCCATCGACAACATCCGTATCTTGTCCATGATTCATGTTGAACATTAAGCTAGTGTTGGAAACTTTTGAAAGCATTTCTTCATGCTAGCTCATGAAGCATATGTTCGGATGAAAGAAGTGGCTCTCTCTAACTCATGTGCATCTGGTGCAAGCTGCCACCGTGGGTTTGAGAAAGTCAGTGTTGCTTCCTTTGGAATCATTCCAAATTAGTCATGCATACGTGCGAAGTATTCTGTGGTTTGGAGACTTGCAACCTTCATCCTACATCCGTTCCTAGCACACCAAGCCACTGACTGATTTGTTCCAGGAGAAGGAGTTCCTTTTAAGAGTTAACCCGGGCTTAATCAAGGACTTCGTTATCCGCAATGATGGTTCCCCACCTGAACTCGGTAGAGTTTTATTATAAGACTACTATGTGGTCATGCTTGCCTGGGACAGCGTGTTCACATATGTGTAGCAGAACCAGCTCATGTCTTGGAGCTTGCTATCGTAGTTCATTTTCCTGAGAATCTCGCAACGTCATCTCTTCGGTTTGTGTTGCAAATTTTCTTTTCCAGACATGCTGTCTAAAATGTCCTGTTACCAACCAGATCTGAATCTCAGGCAGATATGATGGTTGGAACTATTCCAAGATCTATGATGTAGGTCCCGACAAGGTTGATGTTGGCCGACACACCTAGCCGGAAGATCTATCATTGTAGTATCCTGAATGAGCAATTTTCCCATCTTATCTATAAGGATTTCATGTGACTTTTCTAGAAGTGTTCCTTATAAATCCTTTCTCTTCCGAAGTCTGACCTACACTTGATGGCCACGTTAATGCTTTAATTATGACTGTGGTATGTAGAACATCAAGGAGAACATTAGAAGCGGAGTGCTAAATGTCTCTCGGTCAATCATCCAGATTTTGTTCCTTGGCATTGCTAAGGACAAATCTAAGAAAGTGTTGCCTTTCTTTGCATCTGCATCGTCTGTCACTATTCAGCATGGTAGTATGATGTGTTGCCAGGATCCTCGACACGGATGTTGGTAATACCTTGATGAATATGGAAATGATCAAGTTCTTGACAGCACGCACAAGCGCTAGGTGTTATCATCGGCACTAACTGGGATTGCTCTCAGCTTCCTCGGTCATGCTATAACTTTTTAAACAGTGGACTCACTCTCTACTGTTGAGCTTCTCCCCAGTTACTAAAATCATCCCTTGTGTTGTTTTCAACAAGGTAATCCACATCATCCATTCTAATCCGGGTATGTCATTCTACCAAACCCCTCCAAACGATCGCTTGAGAATTGCCTTAGGCTGGTATAAAGAGTTTCAATGATCTCTGAATCAAAGGTAATTCGTTTTGCCACTTAAGGGGATATTTCTACAAGTCACCTTCCCTAAAGTGCCTCGTTAAGGGATCGTGGCAATTATTTCCTCGCCATCTTGACACCATCCACCATCTTTCTAAGCGTGGAATTGTTGCCCACCAAATCAAACCCCGTCGTTGTTCCTCCATCCCTCTCGATGTGTTTTGTGTCTCAACTCGAGATGTTTCAACATCTCATTCCACGAGTTGATCTTGAGTGCTCGATCTCCGAGGAGATCGTTTCCTATAGAGTATTCTTTTTGTCGCCATCGTGTTGGATGAAGATATTGAAAGCAAGGACGTCAAGTTCAATTGGAGCAATGAACCAACACCTTCGGGAAGGGCAATTGGATCGACAAGTTCGTGTTAGCCAGTGTCCCCTATGTCTTCTTACCTCACGTCTTAAATCTCGGGACGAGATTTTTGTTTAATGGGGGTGAGCTGTCACAGCCTCAGATCAGCCTTGCTTGACTTTGCCTGCTCATCATGTCATCATGTTTAAATTACTAAGAAACTTGAAATGGGGATGTTGAAACCCTAGCACTAAACGAATTCAACTAGGGCTTACTAAAATCTTTTCAATGAAACCAAAATGCCCTTCATAAATGTTCACCATCTTTGGTCCTGGCTAAACCCTCTGCCAAAAATGGTTTCATATTTTTGGAGGCTATTCTGGATTTTTGAATTAATTCATAAGTATTTGAATTTGGACATTTAAATCTTATAATATTTTTAAATGTCCAAATAATCCTGAAAGTACTTGGGGGCTATTGGAAATAATTCAAATAGCGCCCACAATTTTTGTCAGGGTTTTATAAAATGATTTAGTATTTTTACTAATTCAAAACATATCAAAAAATAGAAAACAGAACAAAAGTAGAAATTAGAGAGAGAGAGAGTACCTGGGCCACTTACCTGGCCTTACCTGTAGCCGGCCCATTAGGCAGCTCAGCCCACCAAGCAGCCGTGCCATCTTCAACCTCTGCCAGTAGGCAGAGGTGATGACGCACGCGCTCGCTGGGAGGCCTCCACCTCCTGCTTCCACAGAGGCATTCCCGAGCCTCCCCCTCACGCCACCGCGATGCCACGAACCCCCCCTGGTGGCCCCTCTCTCCTCTCCCTTACTCGCTGCTCTCCCTTCCCTCTCCGCTCTCTCTCCGACGCGACCACCAAAAGCAGCCGGAGCCCGCCGCTCGCCGTAGCCGTGGCCACTGGCCACCGCACCCCCTGCCGACATGATCATCGACTCCGCCGCGACGCCTCGTGTCTCCAAGCAGAAGAACGCAAGCCCGGATGGCCTTCTTCCCCGCCAACACCGCCGTCCTCGACCTCGGATGCCTGAGATCGCCGTCGTCGATTTTGCCGTGTCCAGCGCCTCCCCGAGCCCTTTGAGACGGTCATCGACCCCGCTGTGAGCTCCTCTTCTTTTCCCCCCTCTCCCCGCGCTCATTTGCTTACTGTAGCTGCAACCCTCAGCGCGGCCGAAGCTCACCGCCGCCGTCCATGGCGCCACCGTGGTAACCGCGGCCACAACTCGCACTTGAGCACTGCCGCGAGCTCAGCGGGTCCCCACGAACCCAACGCCCCCGCTCTAAGCTCCTGACTTGCACCACAGCACCCCGTGCCGCTCGGGGCCGAACTCCGGCCGCCGCCTTGGAGCTCGCCGTCATCGGCACCGGCCACCATAGGTCCGGCCACCACCACCACTCGACGCGCGCCAGCGAGAGCTCTCCAACGAGCCCAAGAACGGCCTCGTCCGTGCCCTGTGGGCGTTTTCTGAGCCGCGCCGCCATCTCGGGCCTCGCCGGCGTCGAGTCGCTGGTGAGTTTGACCCCGCTGACCCTGTTTGACCATGGGTGGGGCCCAGTTTGACCCCCCGGGTCAATGACAGGTGGGTCCAAGCGCTGCTAATTAATCTAGGGTTAGTACTAATTTAATTAGTTAGACTAATGACACTGACACGCGGGACCCACTGGTCAGGTTTGACCTGGGCCACCCATTGACCTACTGACATCACTAATACGTCATGCTGATGCAGTAAATGTTTTCTGGAGTTTTAAATAAATCAGAAATGATTTATTTATTTCAGAAAATATCCAAAACTTCTAAAAATCATATAAAATCAACCGTAACTCCAAATGAAATAAATTATATATGAAAAATGATCAGAAAAATCCAATCTTTCCATCTGCATCGGTTTCCTGCATGTTAGAACACTTTAACCTTGCTGTTTAGGTGAAACAAGTTAATGCACTAATATGACCTCTTATTTTGTGTTTACATTTGAATCCTTGATTCAAATGAACTCAAACCAATCTGTTCTAAGTTGCATTAGCCAAACAAACTCATTTTGCCATGTCATGATCATGCATCATATTGTGCATTGGATTGATTGTGTTCCCTCTCGTTTGCCGGTGATTGTCCCCTCTCAGTAGATGACGTTCAATGATGAGTTCGATGACACCGATGAAGAACTATACTATCTTCAGAAGTGCCAGGCAAGCAAAACCCCCTTGTTCATTCCGATACAATCCCACTCTCTTGCTCCTACTCTCTTTTACTGCATTAGGACAACAACGATTCAACTGTTACATGCTGCAGTAGTTGAACCCATTTCCTCTGCATGACCTGTCATTGCCACAGTAACTAGATGAAACCCACTAGCATGAGTAGGAGTTGTTTGAGCCCTGTTGTGCCTACTCATTCATGTTTGTTTGTCATGCCTGCTACTGCTTAGAGTTGAGTCGGGTCTGATTCATCGGGGATGAATTGGAGGTGTGTGAACATGTCCTATTGTGTGTGAGCTAAGTGTGTGAACACGATTTTGTAAAGGTAGCGGTGAGAGGCCATGTAGGAGTACATGGTGGGTTGTCTCATTGAAACCATCCTCAGGAACTGAGTTCTGTGTTTGTGATCCATGAACAGTTACTACCACACATTGGGCTCCGGGCGCTCCAAGCTCTCTCCGCTTATTAATCAACTTGATCTCTATCCAGGAGTTGCAACTAGTTTCTTGTGTTTGTAGGTAGTGTTAGTAGTCTACCAAGTGGCACCCGGTACAGGTGGGCTTGGGACAGACTAGGCACAGTGGCCCGGTGTACCAAGTGGCACCCGGATGGTGGACTTGGGAACCCTGCACACATCGTTTGGGGCCGTGAGCGACACCCCGACCGGATCTCCTTGCGGATGGAACCCGAATAGGCGATAAACCTGGACGAGAGACTTGTGTGGTTAGTCAGGTCGTGGCCGACATCCTCGCTGGGCTTCCGCTTGAAGGTTGCCGAGTACATGTCGTGTAAACGACGGTAAGTGGTGAGAGCGTGTGTGAAGAAGTACACCCCTGCAGGGTTAATATGATCTATTCGAATAGCCGTGTCCGCGGTAAAGGACTTCTGGGTTGCCTGTACAGTTCATAGACAAGTGAAGTGGATACTCTAAAATACGCAAGATAAGCGTCAGTGCTATGGATGGCGTTCTCGTAGGGAGACGGGAGCGGATCCATAGTGGTGTATTGATATGGTGAATATGTGGACTCGTGTGCGCCACCTCAAAAGAGTTACTTGCAGTCGTAGTTCAGGATAGCCACCGAGTCAAAGCTGGCTTGCTGCAGTTAATCCCCACCATCCCTTTGTTGATACTGATGCATATGTAGTTAGTTCTGATGTAAGTCTTGTTGGGTACATTTGTACTCATGTTGCTTAATTTATGTTTTTGCAGAGAGATTTCAATCTCGCTAGTAGTTTCGCGTGGACTTCGATGTTTAGCTTGTTACCTCAGCTACGATCTTGTGCCCTCGGCAGGATCTAGTAGATAGTCAGGCTTCTCAGCCTTTTTCATTTGTAGATGTCTGTACCCAGACGTGTTAAGCTTCCGTTTGTGCTTTGACTTGTATGCTCTGAATGCTGGGTTGAGAGCCCATGTTTGTAATATCTTGCTCCTCGGAGCCTATTGAATAAAATACTTGAGATGTAGAGTCATGTTGTGATGCCATGTTGTATTTGCACATATCGAGCATATTGTGTGTATGTTATTGAAGTGCTTGGTATGTGTGGGATCTGACTATCTAGTTGTTTATCCTTGGTAGCCTCTCTTACCGGGAAATGTCTCCTAGTGCTTCCACCGAGCCTTGGTAGCTTGCTATTGCTCCGGAAGACTTAGGCTGGCCGGCATGTGTCCTTCGTTCTTGTGTCTGTCCCTTCGGGGAAATGTCATGCGGTGTCTACCGAAGTCCTGTTAGCCTGCTACAGCCTGGTTGACCGGAGTCCTGCTAGCCCAGTTGCTACAGCCTGGATTGACTCGCTGATGACCGACACGTTCGTTGCTGGGTCATGTATGCCTGTCCCTGTAAGTTAGTGCCACTTTGGGTTCACGACTAGCCATGTCAGCCCGGGTTCTTTGTCATATGGATGCTAGCGGCACTATCATATACGTGAGCCAAAAGGCGCAAACGGTCTCGGGCCAGGTAAGGTGGCACCCGTGGGAATACAGTGCGTGAGGCCGCAAAGTGATATGATGTGTTACATGCTAGATCGGTGTGATTTAGGATCGGGGTCCTGACAGCTGTTCATTATGGGCCAGTTTCACCACGGGCCGTTAATGGGCCAAGAGTTACAAAGGTCCTCATATGGGCCGAAAGAAGTCATGGGCCACACATGGGCCGGAAGTTAAAACGGGCTGAATCATATTGGACGACCCAGATGACGCTACTCGGCCTAATTCGGATAGGGCGTAACGGGCCCTGGGTTAGCGGGCTGTAAAGTGGCTATATGCGAACATGTCGTTAACAGGCTTTCCGTGGGCCGGCCCGCCACCTTTTGACCAAGTCAAATGGGCCGGCCTTTTCACATGAATGGGCCTCTGTTGGGCCATGCCACGTGTCGCCGTATCATAGGCGCCTTCGGTCCAATGAGCGGATGACATCTGTCCCAACGGTGAGCCGACACGTGTTTCCTCCAGCGAATGATGATTTTACATGTGGAAGATCCCCATTGGTTGGGGCTGTTAACGGGTTATCGGATCCAAAACCCGACCCGATAGCTTAACGGCGTTCCCTTACGGTTGATGCCACGTGTCGGTCACCCTTGACGAAAGCACTTCTGTGACGTGCGATTTATCATCATGGAAGTGGACACTTCCGTGATGATAATTTTGGTAATGTCATGGAACACTTCTACGACAGCACAGGTATGACTATCTTGATTCTGTCATAAAATCATCATGGATGTACATGCATGGAAAAAAACGCGACCTACTGTGACAAACACCTATAATCACGGAAGTGTATTCTTTTTGTAGTGAATGCCGGCTCCGACGAGTCCTTGCTCCGCTGGCGTCCACGTGGCCCTGCTCCGCCGAGGCCCCGCGGTGCCAACAACGCGGGAGAGGACACCGCCGGCTCCGCCGAGGCCCCGCCCCGCCAACAACGAGGTAGAGGACATCGCCGGCTCAGCCGAGGCCCCACCCTGCCAGCAACGTGGGGGAGGATTTCCACCGCTCCGCCGAGGCGCCGCCCGCCGGCAACGAGACAGAGGACATCGCCGGCTCCGCCCCGCTGCCAACGAGGCCGCGCCACACAGAAAACGAGGAAGATTAGAACACGGTAGGTCGCCGCCGCTCGGGTCCAAGTAAGGCCACCGCTGCTACCCTCCGGTTGAATCCAAGCTAGGCAGGTTGACCATTGACGGCCAGTTAGCTTCTTGGCGATGACGTGGAGTCGGAGAGCTGAGCTGGAGAAGAACGTTGCTTATACTTAACTGCTGGTGCAGTTGGCTGACTGACACGTGGGCCCAACAGGCCACATGTCAGTTACGCAACTGCACCTGCAGTTAAGTCACTGAAGCTTCTGTTCGGCTCAGCGGGACACATGTGGGTAGCTTCGGTTAATTAATTATACCCCCAGCGCACCCCTTTTTAGTTGAAGAATGTATGAAATGTAATGAAATCCGACATGTTTATATAAAATCTGACCGTGTATGAATGAATTTATTTTGATTAGTTCGAATCCCTATATCACTGGCATTGGATGAACATGCAAAACAAAATGTACTAGCATTATTCCCAGGGTGATCACCTCGTTTGCAGCAGTTTCACATGTACTCCCTCCGGTCCTTTCTACTCTGCATACAAGTTTTGTCTGCAGTCAAAGTATCTCTACTTTCACCAATCTTTTAAAAAAAGTATGCACTTTCACAATGTGCGAAGTAAAAAGGAACAGAAGGAGTACAAAGAGTTTGAGCAGCTTTTTAGCGCTTCTGTACATTGCAATCAAACACACAGGGCTGGCAATTCATAGAGAACATTCAAAACAATCGATGATTATGCATCTCAGTGACTCACATGTCAGAGGCAATATTTACTTCACAACTAAAGAATAAAGAAAAAATTGATCGACGCTGCTGACAGCAAAGGGCGTCCCATTCGAAAATATCAAACGCATGTCTTGCTAAAATCAATGAGCAAAATTTGACAAGGTTGTCCCATTCCAAAATATCAAATGCCTACGATTGTGGAATGGGCAGGGTTTGCCATCAGTTCGAACATTGACATGGCACCTCGTGCTAAATAAACCAGCTGTTCTTTTTGTGCAGTTCCACCAAAATCAACCAAATCCATGTGTAGCTTGTATGATTTCGCCCTTATATGTTGCAATGCCTTGAACTTATCGGCACCTCCTTTCTTGTGGTGAAAATGAATGATTCGATGTATTCATGAACATTTTGTGCAGTTCCCATTGAAATCAAGCTGAGCAACCCTGTTTGCACAAATACAAAAAAGTGATTAGTATAAAGCAAACTGTACTATGAATTGACAGTTTCAACAGGCACCTACATGGTCCATGTAGAGCACACTTTTAGAAACATGGAACTCAGCAGAAAGAATCCTAGAACAACATTGTACTCGCGCATCACAGCAAAAAAATGGAGATTTGTCAGTCCTTCTGAGCTAAAGTTAGTTTGGTCTTGTGGGGAGTAATGTAACCATCCTTCAACTGCTCCTTCTGATGAGAAGATAGACAGGGCTTCTTCATCCTGGCATAATCGGAACTAGTCACTTCACATACTCCATATTCTTCTTCAGAGGAAGATGATCCTGTTGTGCAAAGACAAGAGGACTACTAAATGCTAGCATCCCTGTTTGCTCGAAAAAAGGAAAGGAAATATTTAAAACATCACAGATGAAGCACTTCTCAAGGACAATAGCACTTTTTCATGATAGTATCTAAACAGTAGCACAACACCAATCATATGGATGAAATCAGTGGGCGACTACCAACTTTGTAAGGAGTCTTATTGTGTAGAGCATACAGATGAAGCACTTCTCCGGAACCATCTATTGCTATCTACAGTGGTGCCCATGCTTACTATATACTCCTCGATTAGTTTAATGTTTCCAACATCTTCTTGTGCAGTTCCACTAAAATATATGGTATCTTCAATGAAGATCCATGTTTGCACAAGTAGAGATAATTACGTATTACATTAAGAGTGGCATCAAATCAGTGGCAAAACAATTGCTCATTCCAGCCATAGCAATAAATTAAGATGCAAAACTATATCATTACTTGTGTCATCACAGTTCCAGTGCTTCATTACAGCATTGGGAGTTGATTTTTGTTTTTCTTCCGCTTGCTCTTCCCCTTCATCACTTGGTTCAATAATAGACAAGCTTCGCCTTCAATGTAAGATTTGGCATGTCAATTAGGGAGCACAAGTATAGTACTAAACTTAATTTTCTGATGAAAGTGGCAAAATACAGGCCAACAGTTGTGAAATATCCTTATCTTACCTCAATGGGATATTACGGTGCACATACAGATTGGAAGTCTTGTCTCCATTTGTGCAGTTCACTAAAATCAAGCAACATTATCGTACAACTAGCACAACATATGAAAGCACACTACAGAATCATTTGAAAGAAGGCTAGTACTGACCTCTCATGATGCTGAATTCCAACAACTCACAAGAAGAAGATCTGAACCAAATTTGCCAACACGGATAGGAAGTAAGATCTCCTCTTGTGCAGTTCCACTAAGATCAAGCAATCAAGCAACATTGTCGGTGTGACATTTTGGTTGAACTGCACAAAACACTCTTAAAACAAAAGTGTTTTGTGCAGTGCAACAAAAGGTCACAATGGCAACAAGGTGAAGTAGATAACCCTGTTTACACAAAGGTGCAAAGGAAACAATCAGTGGTCAATAACGGTGGATGACACAGAAGCCAACAAAAAGAAGCATCTACCTTATCTAAATGGGAAAGAAAGCAAGACATTAGCATTTCTCAAACGGTGGCATTGATTAATATTAACATAGAGATTATATTAACAATAAAATTCGTTAAACATGTAATTTGCTTTTAACTGTGGCATTGCATCAATTTTCCAGCGGCATTATTAGAGGGTGTTTGTTTACAGGGACATTTTGGTGCAGGGACTAAAAAAACTCCGTGTCAGTCCCATCTAAACCAAACAGGAGGGACTTTTAGGGACTAAAAGTGGGCATTTGGGACTAAAGAAAGAAGACCCCGAGGGAGTCTTTTTGGGACTTTTTCCAATAGTTGCCCCTGCCACGCATCGCACCTTGTCTCTATTAGTTCATTACTAGGGGTAACATGGTCTTTTAGCATGTCATTTAATAACCTCTAGTCCATGTTTAGTCCCTGGAACCAAGCAGGTAGGGACTAGGGAGTTTTTAACCAAACAGGGCCTTAGATTAACAACAGCTAATGAGTTGCACGGGACGGTGGATGCACCAGCACCATGTGCATCTACCGATGTATTGTGGTCATGCACAGTCTGTTGCAACAAAGAACAAACAACCAAGGAGCATATTTGTGTTGGTCCCAGTTTTGTTATCTTTAGACACCTTTCCCTATGTGAGCGCAGCAAATCTAGTCCTGCTCAAACTCTACAGCCTTGTCCCTTCCTTTCCTTTTTGAACTAGTACTTTCGCCCCTTCCTTTCCTCTTTGAACCACGTCCTAGATTTATGCGATACAACTTTCCCCACTACTTTCCCCCATTCCTTTCCTCTTTTGAACCACGTCCTAGATTCATGCTATATACAACTTTTCCCACTACTTTCCCCCACTCCTTTCCTCTTTGAACCACGTCCTAGATTCATGGTATACATGCAGTTGAGCAATGCATGTGGAGTAAGTAAATTATACCTTAAGGTTCTTGGGGCGTGGTTAGGTGGGCGACGGTACGGCAGTGAAGAAGAAGGGGTCGGACGCCCTCCCGCGCCGCCGCTGGGTCAAAGTGAACAGCTACGCCGTTAGTGGATTCCCTCCCTCGCCAACGGCGACAGTGTTAGGCCTCCTTCCCTTCCCGGCGGACGGATCCTGCCGGCTCTTTGAGCAGCAGTGAGGGGAGAGAGAGGCCCACGAAGTCTTGTTTAGATTTGGAGAGGGCGAGAGAATGTGAAGAGAGCAACTACAAGCGCTGAGGCTCCAGCGTGTATATATATATACTGGAGAGAGAGTGTGAAGCATGCAAACCCTAGAAAACAAGTGTCGAGGCTGCAGCTTATACGTGATGAGGTAATTATACGGTCACTACGAGATCGTATAGCTCCGTATCCATCCATTTTGACCAGTCAAAGAATCTTCCTAGCACAAATTATGCTCAAGTGTAGTTATCGAACCCGAGACCTCGATGAGCAAACAGGCTAACCAGCTACACAACCCTCCCGTTATATTCAACAGAGGAAAATAACCTTTTATACATTCCTGCATTGGTGTGACAAGCATGCCATGTTTTTTTATGTGTGTGGGAGTCATAGTGATTTCAATCATAATCGTGTCATGTGGCTCTGGTGATAAGACTATCCACAGTGGTGCAGAAATAATGCAACCTTAGTTACCTTACCTCTCTCCACGTAGTATGTTGGGTCCCACCAGTCAGAGAGTGAAACAAACAAATTAATAAGAAAAATTAAAAGCGCCAGTGGTGTATCTTACCTCACACATCTCGCTACTGCTCGGGAACACTATCCAATTGATCCCTCTGTTCGCTGACGTACTATTTTAAGTGAATCCTTATTATAACATGCACACAAATTTTGGGCACTTGTATTCGACTTAAGTCAGTGTGCCACCGTATCTTGTATACTTACTACTCCCTCCGTCTAGGTGTAATAAGTCGCATTAGAAGGTGCAACGGGACCAAGGTGCATGCGTGTGCGTGCGTGTGTGTTTAACAGCATGTGTGTGTTAGAGAGAGCGACAAATCGACCTACTCCTACAGAGAGATGGTGTGTAGTGTACGATTTTAGCCGCGAGAGTCGGTGCATCCTCTCGTTACTGGCGTGTCCGGTAGGGCCATGCGGACAGCTGCCACGCCCGCTCCTGACCAGCCTGGCCCACCCAAAGCCCCTCCATCGCTCGCGCGCGCTTCCCGCCCGAAACGGTCAGCACCGCTCCAAAGAATCGATGCCGCATTCATGCCCGGGCAGAGCGGACACGACCTCTCACCGGCGCAAGAGTGATGGTTGCTTCGTCCGTCCAACTTACTGCTGGGTCTATGTGATTTGACGGCTCATTGGTCTTTATTACTGAGGTGGTAGGACTACTGGATGTCCCACGCTTTCGGCGAAAGGAGGTACTACTACTAGATTACAATTTTCTCCATTCTAACAGCGGAGGAGTGCAAGAGCAGTGAAAACACGTAGGCTCAATGATTATATGGCCCACCTCACACTATCACCGTGTGACACCTAAATATTACTAGATGAGTCCTCGCGCATTGCCGCGGAACAGCCATATATCTCTCTGTGCAAAATTATTGATTTCATAAACTAAAAAAAACTCTATAACTGCATGACAAATGTGGTAGCCAACCTAAATAAACTCCCATCATCATTTAGATCATCCCATGTAAGGAAAAAAGATCAGCCAACTCCTACTGCATAATGGGATTATATTTTTTGTTTTTGACATGTTAATGGGACTTAAAAGCTCACTTACTTGCATGCTACCGGTGCATGCTTGCATGCTGACATGTTGATATGATTTAAAACCCACTCACATGCATGCCACGGTATTTCTGCATGCTTGCATGTGGCTTAGTGCGGAGCCTCTCAACGTCTAGATCAGATGGCTATTATGGACTGATTTAGTTCATCTAACGGTTACATTAATTTTGATGATGTTGCTCAAGGAGAGGATAGAGAATTCCTAGTAGTGGGGGCTAGCTATTACTAGTAGATAAGTCTTTGTAGAGATTCCACTTGGTGAACTACATACGGAACAAAATGAATGAATCTACACTTAAAATGCATCTATAAACATCCGCATGTGGTTCATGGTGAAATCTCTAAAAGACTTATATTTAGGAACGGAGGAAGTACTAGTATAGTACATACTGTAATTTATCAGTGAGATAAATTTGTACAATGCTATGAAGCTTCCAGCTTCTGTTACATGTATCTTGCGTCCAAGGATGCCCGTTCCAACATTTCATCAAATACAAAGGAGACTAACATGCATGCTATTGCATCTCAATGATTGACAGATCATAGCAAATATGTACTCCCTCCGTTCCAAAATAAGTGTCTCAACTTTGTGCAAACTTTAGTACAAAGTTGTACTACTACTAAAGTTGACACTTATTTTGGAACAGAGGCAGCTAAAGAAAAAAACAATCCATGCAGTCCCTAGCCCTTGAACCGTGAACCCCGACCAGGCTTCAATTTGCTGGCAACGTTCGAGCTTCCTAATAAATGAAGTTTGCAACCTTTTGACCATCGGATCATTTTGTGCAGTTTCACCAAAATTGAGATGAGCATCCTTGTGGCAAAGAAATTGAAGAAGCGTGATTAGAATAAGATTACTGGGACTAGTTGATGAGACATAAACTCATCACAAATACAGTACGTAGAAGCCAATAGAGGTATGTGCGGGGCAAAGAAGTAGAGAAATATCCACAGGGAGTGATGTGGGCAGCTGGAGCAGTGGTGCAAGCCGGTTGTAAAGGGAGTTGTACCTGAGGGACGTAGCTCAACCTTGAGGAGGGCGGCGGGAGGCGGCAACTGCCCACGTCGCGGCAGTGAGAAAGGGACGAAGGCAACCTCACCAGCTTTGTGAGAGAGAACGGCGGGGACCCCTGATCGGGACGTGCCGACAGTGGGTTTTCACCGTCGGCGACGACCACCGCATCTACACTAAGCATCCACCCCTTCCCCAGGAAGACGTGATCCGCCGGGATGTTAGAGATGTGGTCACAGTCGTTTTGTGCGAGAGAGTGTGAAGAGAGCAACCCCAACAAGCAACCGTGTAGGCTGTCCGTCCTGACTATGTATATAGTGGAGCAGTTTCCTTTTCTCTCCATATGAACCTATCATATTGCGTACGTGCCACTGAAGAAAAAAAACTTTATTTATAAATGACGCGGAACCTACTACTCATTCTCCTATAACCTTGTGCTTGGCATCTCCAAAATATTAACCTTGTGATTGGCTCTTCACCTCTTCGGGAAGTCGAGCAATAATGGTAGTGCAGTATATATCGTTCTGGCTATGTGAGACCGAATGAATTGCTACACGTCCACCACGTGGGCGAGGGTCGAGGGGCGAGGGAGAGTGCTACATACGGAGCAAAATGAGTGAATCTACACTCTAAAATACGTCTATATACATCAGTGTTTGGAGTATGTCACGCCCAATATGCGATACTATCCTAAAGAGACTCGAAGGTCCCACCAAGGATAGAAACGCATATTGAAACGCTTTTGCAACGTGGATATCATTACATCAACATTACATAATAGATGGGGATACATACGAAAGGCATACGATGCCACAAGAATACATCAATACATCATACATAAGCTCAACATCCGACTATGGATGAAACACAAACAGAAACTCAAACGACATCCACCCTGCTAGCCCAGGCTACCGACCTGGAACCTATCACCTGATCGAAGAAGAAACAGAAGAAGAACTCCAAGACATACAAGCATCACTCTCGCGTCATGATCATCGCATGACCTGTACCTGCAACTGTTGTTGTAGTAATCTGTGAGCCACGAGGACTCAGCAATCCCATTACCATGGGTATCAAGACTAGCAAAGCTTAAAGGGAAAGGAAGGGGGTAAAGTGGTGAGGTTGCAGCAACGATTAAGCATGTATGGTGGCTAACATACGCAAATAAGAGCGAGAAGAGAGCAAATGGAACGGTCGTGAAGCTAGCAATGATCAAGAAGTGATCCTGAACTCCTACTTACGTCAAACATAACCCAAAACCGTGTTCACTTCCCAGACTCCGCCGAAAAGAGACCATCACGGCTACACACGTGGTTGATGCGTTTTAATTCGGATCTGGTGTCAAGTTATCTACAACCGGACATTAACAAATTCCCATCTGCCGCATAATCACGGGCATGGCTTTCGAAAGATTATACCCTGCAGGGGTGCCCCAACTTAGCCCATGATAAGCTCTCGCGATCAACGAAGGATATACCTTCTCCCAGGAAGACCCGATCAGACTCAAAATCCCGGTTTACAAGACATTTCGACAATGGTAAAATAAGACCAGCAAATCCGCCCGATGCGCCGACAATCCCGATAGGAGCTGCACATATCTCGTTCTCAGGGCAACACCGGATGAGACATCCTACGAGTAAAACCAGACCTCGAGATTCCCTGAGGGGGCCCCGTAGTCTACTCGGTTTGGACCAACACTTAGACAAGCATTGGCCTGGGGGGTCTAAAATAAAGATGACCCTCGGGTTGGCCTACCCAAGGGAAGGGTATAGGTGGTGGTGAGGCAAATGGTAAAATCAAGGTTGGGCCTTGCTGGAGGAGTTTTATTCAAAGCGAACTGTCAAGGGGGTCCCATAAATCACCCAACCGCGTAAGGAACGCAAAATCCGGGAAAATAACACTGGTATGACGAAAACTAGGACGGCAAGAGTGGAACAAAACACCAGGCATAAGGCCGAGTCTTCCACCCTTTACCAAGTATATAGATGCATTAATTAAATAAGAGATATTGTGATATCCCAACATAATCCTGTCCACCATGGAGCAATCTTCAACTTCACCTGCAACTAACAACGCTATAAGAGGGGCTGAGCAAAGCGGTAACATAGCCAAGCAATGGTTTGCTAGGAAGGGTGAAAAGGTTAGAGGCCGACATGGCAATTTGGGGAAGCTTGAAGAACAAGTGAATAGGAAGCGCAGCATAGCGATAGAATGAAGCAACAAGCATAGCAATGATAGTAATGAGATCCAAGGTGACGGTCATCTTGCCTGAATTCCCGCTAGGAAGAAGGACGAGTCTGTGAAGAAGACGAACGGGAGTAGTCGAACGAATCCTCACAACCGCAACATTACCGGAACTAAGAAGCAACACCGGAAAGAAGCAACAACATGGTAAACACACAAGCATAAACATGGCATGATGCACAAACAAGTATGCTGCATGTCCAGTTTAATGAGGCATGGCATGGCAATTTGCAACAAACAATACTACAAATTAAGTGGAGCTCAATATTCAACGAGTTGCATATCGACGAAACACCACATTCATTTATTTAGTTCTCTCCCGTTTATGTACCCAACAATATTAAATGTTGTTAAACATGGCAAGAGGTGAAGCAAAAGTAAACTAACTATTTAGGCAAGTTTAAATGAGGCCGGAAACAACAAACAAAAATTCCGGAAAAACCTCCTATGCATATTTATGAATTTGCTACTGTTCTGCCCTAAAACATATTTTAAAGTTGTTAAGCAGTAAAACAAAGTGCACAAAGTTAATCTATGGATTTTTCCACCCCATTTACATATCAAGTTTATTAAATTTGGAGCTACGGTTATTTAGTTATGAAATAAAACATTTTAACATGGCATTTTAGCAAATTAATGCAAACAGCAACTTAAACATCTTTAACATGGATGAAAGGTGCATATTATGAAACTAGACAAAATTCTAAGCATCTTACATATATAAAGTTTTTACATATGATGCACAGATCATGAGTTATTATATGCATGAAGTGCAAGGGGGTTTCTGCAAAACAGGTAATTCACTGGATAATGCTAAATTCGCAGAACTGAAAAAAATGACACGGGCCAGATCTGCTGGGACTGGGCTGCTCACTTTGGGCCTTGAGGCCGGTCGGCTTGGAGAGGGAGGTCGGAAGGGTGAGGGGAGCGGCTTGGGCCGGATCTGGAGAGTCGGGTCGAGGCACGGTCAACGCGGGCAGGGCCCGATCGAGCGACGCGCTCGCTGCTGCTGCTCGATGCAGCCAGCGGTGACGGAGATGGAAGCAGGGGCATGATACAAGGGCAGGGACTAGCGGGTGCGGCGGATTCAGGTAGTCCGAGGGTCGGGGCGCTGGTTCCCAGTGACGAGGAACTCCAGCGGTGGCGCTGCTCGAAGAAGAGGCGAGGCCAAGTAGGTTCCTGTTACCTGAAGAAAAACAACATAGAGAACGACAGAGAGAGTTGAGCGATAGAAGCAGAGAGAAGACGGCGGGAAGAAGCAGAACGCGAAGAAGAGGAGGCAGGGCACGGCGACATGACCTGCTGGTCGCCGGCGGCGGCAGAATGAGGTGGTGTCGGGGTTTGCAGGGGGGGGTCGAAGAGGAACTTGGCGCTGGGTCATCCTCCTCGTGCAAGGGCGAAGCAGAGGAGGCGAGCAGAGCTCCGGTGAGTGGGGCGAAGGGGCGGCGAGGTCTTGGGCGTCCGGATCTGGCCGTGAACGGGCTTGGACGGCACCGGTGCAGGGACGGATGCGGGGACGGACTTGAGGCGCAGGGAAGCGGCGGCGGCGGCGAACCAGAAGCGGAGGCGGAGCACGAGCGAGGTGCCCCCATGGCGTCCTGTGGAACACAGAAAGCAAGAGAGTTTGAGAGACCAGAGGGAGAGAGAGAACCGAAGGAGAGAGAGGAAGCAGGGGCATGGCGTGGCCGTGGTCGATGCGGCGCCGGGCGCCATGGACCGAGAGAAGGGAGCTTGAGCTCCTGAATGCTGCTGGTCGAGGAGGACCGTGGGGATCTCTGGTTGGTGGGGATCGATGGATGGGTGGATTGACAGGACTGAGTGGCAAGGGAGATCGAGGTAGGAGGAGGTTGCGGCTGGTTGGGTGGATGGATCGAGGGGAGACGGTGGTTCGCCCGGGATGGATATGGGAGGATCCCAAGGTGGGAGGCGAGTGGGTGGATGGCTAGCAGCAGGGACGAGACTGATGGGACAAGCCTCCTAAAGATTAGGGTTGGACTAGTTTATATATAGCCTGCGGATTAGATTAGGGATTAATCCGGTCGTCCGATCGAAATCGAGCGGTCGAGAATAAATAGGTTAGGGAGTCCAAATAAGAAAACGAAGATATTTTAGGGATGTTTGGAGATGATCCGGACCCAACGGTGACGACTGCCCGGGTCGGGTTCAGGACAGCTTTCGGACGCGGGCGAGGGGTTTGAGTATTGAGCAAAGAGGGTCAAACGGTCGGTTAACAACAGAATGGTCGGTCTGAGAAAGATCAACAGAGACGAGGAAGAAGCGGCAACTAACAACGGATGCATGTTTTATGAAAACATGCAGATGCAATGCGCATGATGCTATGAGATGAAAGGCAAGACATGAACAAAATGCAAAACAAAAGACAAAAACCCAACCACGAAGGAAATATCATATCACATAGCCGGAAATGGCAAGAGTTGGAGTTACAATAATGGAAAGTTGTATCCGGGGCGTTACAGAGTATGTGCTAGTAGTTCATATTGAAATCTACTAAAGGACATATATATTCCAAACAATATGATATAATCTCTATAACCAAGGTAGTAGGGACGAGGAGTAAACGGAGGGAGTAGTAAATTTTTCTCCTCGTCCTGCGAGCCACCACGCGCATGGGCGAGGGAGCGGGCGTAAGGCGGAGCAAGCTTCACCTCATCCTGTGAGCCACCGCGCCCGTGGGCGGGGGAGACGGCGTACTAAGCAAGCTTCTCCTTGTTCTGCGAGTTGACAGGACATAGCAACAGTACTCCAGTGTATAGAACCTTGCCTCTAAGGTAGGCCCCACATGGTTTGCCTCTTTTTTTAATTTAACATAACGCGTTAAGTCGCAATTTGTTTGTTCACCGATGGTAGATGATCCTCCCTCCACCAAGTGGACAACCAGTACACGTGCCAAATTACCACGTGGGCTGCCTTTTTCGTACAGAAATAAGCTCCACCGTGTACCCGCGCGGGTGTGGTTGGGAAAGAGACGGGAGTACGTGCATCGTGCATGCACCTCTTCTCTTCGTGCACGTCCCCCACCTACGTGGGTGTGTCTGTGTGAGAGATACAAACCGCGTTCGTTAGTGTTTTTTGTTTTGGGGTGGGGTGGGGGTGGGGTGGGGGTTGATTTCGTGAATTATTTGTGGGAATATGTGTCGATGACATCTCAAACAAAATTTTGCATGCAATGTGTGTGAAATGGAGGCCTATCCATATCATACATAGAGGGTCGGGCAATCCACGAGAAGAGAGGGAGGGGTCATAGCTATCGATAGAGTCGAAGAGAGGATCAAGTGGGTGGGTGCGAGATCGATGAAGAGAGCCATCGAAATTGTGTGTGTGTGTGCAAGTCAAAGATATAGGGAGACTGGCCTACCGGAACGTTAGAGGGCACATGTCAAGTTTGTGTGTGGCAGGGAGACATGACTAGAGCGCTCGATGTATCGGTGTGTGTGGGGGGGGGAGGGGGGGGGGGAGGGGTAGGCAGAGGCCTAACTATAGAGGTAGAACGACTCGTATATGTGTTGAGAAGGAGAGACCCAGCTATGTCTTGAGGGAGATCGGTCGACATCCATACATAACTGAAGGACGAGAACTATGATGGGACAGAGAGAGAGAGGAGAGAGAGAGGGAGGGAGAGGGGTAGAGTGTTGGATGGGTGATGGAGTTGCTTCTCGAAGATGGTGGGAGAGGCCTACTAGACAAACTGAGGGTGGAACTGCAATGTTATCAATAAGAGTGGGGATGTGTTTCTGTGTGTGCCTGTGCGTGATAGATCTGTCGGGACGCATCCATGGATGATGAAGGGGAACCATGTGTTTGGTAAGCAAACCTAACTAGATTGGTAAATCTATTGTTGTTTGTCGAGGAAGGGAGATACACAACTAATGAGGTAGATCAATCGACGTGTGGGTAAAACGAGTTATAAGGACCTAGCTAGCTATATGTATAGCGAGAGATCGGTCGGTGTACGTCCATTTGTTAGAGGCAAATAAGGCCCAGCGAGACGGATAGACAGAGAGAATGGAGCTAGGAGGTGGTGCGAGAGGCCCAACTACTAGCTAGATAGGGGGAGGAGTGTGCGGTTGTGAGATCGATGAAAAGAGGGGCGAGAGTTTACACGTGTGTGTGACCGTATGAGAGACACGAGGCAAGGACACATAAAGGAGGAGATTGAAGGTGTGTGTGTATGTTGTAGGCAGGCATCGCTGGAGAGGTTTATCGATCGGTGTGTGTCGGAAAGGAGTTGTGGAGACTCTGGGAGAACGACCTAAAGAAAAAAATGAATGTGCCCGGTGGATAGAATGCCGAGGGAGGGGGAGGGCGAGGAGGGCGTGTGCATGCACGAGAGAAAGTTAGTGGTAGCTACAAAGGTTAGAGGATTGTGTGGGTGTAAGAGACTAACAAAGATCATAATTTGATATGAAAGCGGATTCATATATTTGAATAGGAGATCATAGTGTTTTAAACATTGCATGCATGAATATAGCGGTGATACACGTGTTGTGCACATGTTATACCATAATGTGATAATGCATGGCGTTTGCAACTCACAGCTAAATGCCGAACAATCTAAACCATACTATACATCAAACAATCTCACATTTTATTTGAATTTGTGATAATGTGTGGCGTTTGCAGCTTACAACTAAATATCGAACAATCTAAACAATACTATATATCGAACATTCTCACATTTTATTTGAATTTGTGGTAATGTGTGGTGTTTGCAACTCACATCTAAATACTTGTAGGCGTAGGGGGCGGGGCACCATACATAATGTGATAAACACATTATACATATGAGACATGGTTTAGATTATGAAGATCTAGCTAGAGCTAGAAATGTAATGTGATTTGAAATCAAAATAAAGTGGATTCAAAAAATCGAGTTCGAGTTCATATAGTACACATAGTTCATATGTAACTCGAGACTAATCATGTGGTGTGCTGTGAAGATAATACACAAACGATGGTTTAACTTGACAATAATGATGATTGTAGATCTTATTAAAACAGAGAAACGAATTCAAATGCTTTGACTTCACAACAATCATTACTGTAGATCTTATTCAAATAGAGAAACGAATTCAAATTTAGTTCATATTGAAGCGGTAGTATATACGTTTGGAATGCACTAAAACGTTCATTTGAGTAGTAGGTTGCATGCATTATACACGTAGCGAAATATTTTAATTGAACATAACATGAATTCCAAGTTTTGAATGATATTTGTAGTGCGCATTGATTTGGTACAGTACACGTTAGGCCTGTCCGAAAATTTCAACCCGCGCCTTGTTAGCCCGAAATAGTTAAGATATATCTTTGTCTCGTTGTGCTCCGACAACTCCCTCCATCTCAACCCGCGCCTTGCTATTCTGAAATTACAATGCGCGCGAAAACTCCCACCTCCTGTGAAATCCCGACACGCAAAATGCCTGTGGTACCCCTGAACCGAAAGAAGCGCCTCAAATCAGTGGGGGTACTTTCATAACTTACCCACATTTCGGACAAGCGCGTCCCTAAGCCATGGTTCCCCACTGCCATCCCATCCGCCCACCCATTCGTACACCGAGGCCGTGAAAACCCGCGACGAAACCCCGCACCCTGCTCCGTCCGCCACCCAGCCGGAGCCTCTTCCCCGACGACGTCGTCCACAGCAACACCTCGACGTCCCTCATCCACCGTACCAGATGAGGATCCGTTGTCGATCTCGTCGTCCCGCCGGTTCAGCCACCCCGTCCTCCACCTCCAAGGAGCTGCCCCGATGTTCCCCTTGTCTTTCGCGCCACCTCCATTCCCACACCGCCGTCTTCACCTGCACCACCGAAAGAGCATCATCATCACCGTTTCCTTGGATGAAGCTGCGGCCTAATTGGCGCCACCAAAGAGGTTGTACACTATCGCCGCATTTTCTTCTTGATTCGATCTCACGGTGCTGCCGGCACTCGGTCCTGAGCCGACACGGCGCGGCTCCATCCACGTCAGCATCGCTGGCCACTTCCTCCACGGCGTTGCTCCCTCGGCGGCTACGTCCACACCAGTAGGAGTTGCTGCTGCTTTAGCTCTCGCTTGCGCTGCTGCTCTGCTCTTACTCTCGGTCCCCTGCCTGGTCTGCTCTTGCTATTGCTCTTGCTCATGCTACTTCTCTCGCTCTTGCTCTTGCTTGCAATGCTGCTCCGATTTAACTACACTTCAGTCGACTGAATCGACTTTTGGGTCAATCGATTTTCAGGGGGTGGGGGGGGCTCGCCGGGGTGAAGGAAGAACCAGCCGCAGCGGGGAGGGGGGCTCGCCGGAGAGGTACCCCACTATCTATCTTAGGGTTCAGGGTGGGGCGGTGGTCGCCGACGGTGGCGGGGCGTTGCCGGGCGGTGGCGTGGGGATCGCCGGAGAAAAATCTCGGCACGGGGGGGCCTAGAGGGATGGCCGGGGCGGCGGCGGACCGGCGGTGGGGAGTGTTTCCGGGGCGGGCGGGCGGTGCACCGCCGGCCGCGTGCAGCGGGGGGCTGCTGTTTGGCCGGTGGTGGTTGGCGGCTCAGGGGGGTGGAGGTTGAAGATGAATCTCAGGCCCTCGATTTCGTATCCAACAGCTGCAAAATCGACTGGCCAGAGATGAAAAAGTCAGTCGACCAACGTGTAGCCTCACCTTGCTAGTGCGTTCAGTTTCGACAGCAAAATTCAGTTTTGACAGCAAAATTTAGTTTCGACAGTTAAGTTCAGTTTCGACAGTTAATTTCTGTTTCGACAGTTAATTCAGTCTCGACAGTTAACTTCAGAGATGAGTGGCTGATGTATTTTACATCTAGCACTTTGTCATCATGTATTTTACATCATGTATTGGAGATGCTATTAGAATTCCACTCAGGTTAAGGCTGTTTGTTGTCTCTCTTGTCCTGCTTCAGCCTCGGCATCGTACAACTCACCTGAGCTGCTCCAACAACGAAACCCTCCATCACAGGCAGTATCTCGGGCTCCATCTCCAGACGCCTAAGATCTTCTTCCCCTCCTCCGACAGCAAAGTCAGCCAGAGCATCCTCACCGGCCAACCCAATCACGCTGAGATCGACATGGCTTCGCCAAAGAGGTTGTACACTTGTTGCATCTCTTTTTTACTCTACACGCTATATATATTGTCCACTGAGCACACGGATTTGTTCCTTTAGTGTCTTCTTGGAAGAGAAAATGTAGGAATTTTAATATTCACTTGTCCTCCTTTTCAAATTCCTATTCATGAAGCACAAGACTAAGATATAGTAGCATAATAGCATTATAACCGTACATTTTCTTGTGGTTTGACTTATCTCACCATGTTTCTTTGCATCCCGTGTTCTTCCAATTGTTGTGAATCAAACACCCAGATTGGCAGAAATCGTGTGTTTTAAAATTCTCTATTTTGCAGGTGCATTCCTATCCTATTCATGTCTATTTCCTATCCCTGCATTGTTGGAATCCTCCAATTCAAATGAGCGCTTACAGAATTACTTCTCTTACAGATAGTTGTCAAACAAAACCTTGCGTGGTTTGTCCCGCTCCTGCTGCGTCGTCGTCCACCCCAGCTCAGCTGCTCCAACGACAGAAGGGTCTAGCACAGCAGGGGTCCGGCCTCCAGACTGTCTTTCGCCGCCTCAGATCTTCTTCCCCGCCGCTAGCAGCCATGAAAACTGCATTACCATCATCAACCGAGCAGATGACCTCAAGGACTACACGGGTCCGCAAGAGAGATCGCACTCTTTCGTGTCTTCTTACATTATGCATCGCTTAATATTACATGCTACTTTATCATTCTGTTCACAGATTAGACTCTGAGTTAGCTCCAAACTAATGGTCAAACTTGAGTTTTTAAATGGTTGTGGGGTACATATCGGGGCTGCTATCAATAGTATTTATCTACTATCTGGTTAATGTCCGGTGTCTACTATGAGTTTCATGTTGGCTGGGAAACAAACAGTAAAGAAGCCATTATCTATATTTTTTAACTGAAGCCATTATCTGCCTACTATTATTGGTTTTGGGTCTATCCACAGGTTGCTACCATCACTCTGGTTTTCTGCATGCACTCCTTACATAATCTCACTATGTTTTATTCCTATGCATGACAGTTATTGTAAACAATGGAACTGAACATGTAGAGCAAAAGAGACGAGCCTTGCGTGGCAATAAATTTCATGCAGACGTCGCTCCATGGTAGGCGCAAAGGCAGCCCCCCTCCACGCATTTCGGATTGTAATTGAGAGGAAGATATATGTTCTGAGGGGGATTCAGAAGGAGAAGACAACTCCTATTTACCCCCTGAGGTCTTCGCTCTAACTTGCATGCTGATGTTGGTTAAATCATGCATATGGTGTCTTGCATTGCTTACTTTATACATCAAATATGTCATCTGCTTAGTTTAGACATCCTTTGTGTGAATGCCATCTGTTTAGTTTATTCATCGTTTATGTGAATTATGCAATGCCATCTTGTTTAGCCAGGCATCATATATGTGAATTTTGCAATGCCATCCTGCTTAGCCAGTCATCTTATATGTAAATTATATCAGGCCATCCTTTTTTTCGTTACATATTACATTTGTCAACAATGTTAGTACATTCAACTGCTCTTCATGTGCATCAGCCATTTGACACGGTGATGGCAAATTCTGGAGTGAAAACAAGGTCTTCAGAGCAGACTATGCTATCTGACGAAGCGCATATCTCGCTGGTTACGGATAGCTCCTCAGAGGAGGATTCAGAGACAGATGACCAGTCCTATCCCCCCCCCCCGAGGTGTATGCTCTAACTTGGCAGGGTTATGTTGCTCATATCGTGCGTATGGTGTCTCGCATTGCTATGTCATTTGATTAGTTTAGACATGCTTTGTGTGAATGCCACCTGTTCAGTGTCTAATTACCATATATGTGAATTATGCATTGCCATCTTGTTGCAAGACATTATATATGTGAATTATACAATGCTATCTTGTTGCAAAGGCATTATATATGTGAATTATGCAATGCCATGTTGTTTAGCCAATCATCATGTATGTGAATTATATCATGCTATCATTTTTTGTATTACGTGTTCCATTTGTCGACAATGTTTGTATATTCAACTACTCTTCCTGTGCATCAGCCATTTGAAGCGGTGATGGAAGTATCTGGAGTGAAAACAAGGTATTCAGAGCAGACAATGCTACCTGCTGAAGCAGACATCTTGCTGGTTACAGAGAGCTCCTCAGAGGAGGATTCAGAGACTGATGACCAGTCCTATTTCCCCCCTGAGGTCTATGCTCAAACTTGGCAGGGTTATATTACCCATGTCATGCATGTTGTCTTGCATTGCTTAGTTTTTACATCATATATGGATTGCCATCTGCTTACTTGCTTACTATATAAATCATATATTTGAATTATATCATGCCATCATGTTTACATAGTACATACACATCATCTATCTGAATTATGGCATGGCAACCCATTTAATAAAGACATCATATAGTTATATCATCTCATCCTGTTTAGTGTTTACAGTCATCATATTTTGAATTATGGCATTCTATCCGTGAATGTATGTGAATTATGGCATGCCAACCTATTTAATAAACACATTATATAGTTATGTCATGTCATCCTGTTTACATAGTCTCATATTTTGAACTATGTCTTTCCATCTTTTTTAGTTAGCCATCATAATGTGAAATTGTGTCATGCTATCCTGTTTAGTTAGCCATCATATATGTGAAATTGTGTCATGCTATCTTGTTTGGTTAGACAACATAAATATGAATTATTTCATGCCCTCTTTTATTCCCCACTATCCATTGCACCTGTCTATCATACAATGTCTATACTTTCAATTACTTTTCTTGTTTATCAGCCATTTGAATTGGAGAGCGTGATGGCAGTATCTAAGGGAGTAACAACACGGTCTTCAGAAAAGATAGTGCTACCAGTTGATGCAGATAGAACCACGGTTGTACTTGCCCAAGGACCAGATCCACCACACATAACCCAGACTCTCGCAGATTGTACCCCTACCCAGTTGGACAGAGAACCAGCTACACCCCTTCTAACCCCAACCCCGGCAGATAGTAACCCAGTTCCAGTTGACACAGCACCGTCTCCACCACAGAGCACCCAAACACGAGTAGTTAGTAAGGGAACTGCAGTGCCCAAAGCACGAGGACCACCACTCCGAATCCCAACTCAACGCTTAAAGGAGAAGAAGATTTGTTCTCAGGTCAGGTTCTGTAGCTATGGTTCATACTCCTTTGCTCTTGCATTACTGTATTTACTCATACCAACTATTTTCAAATTTGAAGGATGGAATTGAAACTCCAATGGCGCAACAGGTATGTTTTAAACCTGTTTCTTTAACTGGTTTGCTGTTGTAACCTGCTCTATGTTGATTTCAGTTTCAATTGAATAAACAGTTATGTTCTCATGTCATGCACATTACAAGTGTTGTTATTGCTCTATAGTTACCCACACTTATATTCTGTCTATTCTGCTTTGTCTTGAACAAATATTATTTGAACTGTGTCTCTATCTTGATTTGGCAACAAAAACTAGAATGATATAGACCATAAAGTGACCATGGTAGATAGATATATGTTTGTTTCATGCTGTTATCCTGTCCACTTTACTACTGAACTCATTTACCAAAATGAGTTTCATATACAACATGGTAAACATGTGATGTGTCTGCTTGTTTCTCTTTTAGAATGCGGACAAAATATTGGAGAACAGTACCGCGTTATCCAATGGTAAAGGAAGTAACACAGATAAGGTTCAAGATAGTGAGACATCCCTGTTGGTCTCCAAGAAAGCTGATAAAAACTATCTTGACGATAGTGAGAGAACCCAAAAGTCCTGTCTTGATGTAGTGTTCGAGTTACTGGCCACTACTGCTGGCACAAGCTCTTCGAACTCGCTGCCTGAATCAGTTCGTCTTCTTGAGTCTCAACTTCAAGTTGAAAGACATCGATCAGATGTGCTGCGACAGGAAGCTGAAGGACTGAGGAAGTCCCTGCAGAATTCAGATGCATATTTCTTGGTGCAACAGCAAGCGCTGGAGGATTTAAGCGCCAAACAAGAGAAAGTTAATAAGCTTGCTAAGCATCTTGCCAGCATTATGGGTACCCAGTATATTGTTTCTTGAGATCTTCTGAAGTGGTTTGAGTTCTGGATTTGTTTTGCTGCGGCGTTTATTTGCGCTGGTCGCCAACTTTGACAACCAGTGTATATGATATGCTGCTTTGTTCCCTATATTTGCACTGGTGGCGAACTTTGATGCCTAGTGGATGTAATATGTGTAATATCCGTGATAGCCTAGCGTTAGTTGCTTGCTTATTTATTTCCTTGTTGTCTTGTTTATTTGTTTGCTTGTAGTCATTGCAGTTTTTCTTCCGCGGTTTGCTAGTGGCTGCAATAACCTATTTTTTAAAACTAGGCCACAATAACCATGGGCTAATATTTACTGTAGTGACACTGGGCCTCCTACTGGCCGTAGAAATAGTGGGCCTTCTACGGGCCATAGAAACAATGGGCCTTCTAGAGGCCATAGAAACAATGGGCCTTTTGCGGGCCATATCATCAATGGGCCTTATACGGGCCGTATGATCGATTGGCCAAACATGGGCCAAACAGACCGCATTATGGCTGTAAACGGGCTAGAGTTGGAATCATCCATTCATGGGCCGACCATAACGGGCCATCGTTAATAGGTCGTATTTGATGACGCTATGAAAACGGCCCAACGTATTAACGGACCACAAACGGGCCGACTGTAACCACGGGCTGGATTTGGCCCACAAGCAGAAAATGACAGTAACGGGCCGTAAGTAAACGAATGCTGGAAATGAGCCCAACAATAAATGGGCTCTGAGAAGGCTGAAAGATAACATGGGCTGGAAATGTCCCAGCGGAATAACGGACTGTTAATGGGTTTAAGGTGATACACTATTTATTACGGGCCAGTTTCACCACGGGCCGTTAATGGGTGTAAAGTGATACACTGTTCATTACGGGCCAGTTTCACCACAGGCCGTTAATAGGCCAATAGTTACAAAGGGCCTCATATGGGCCAAAAGACGTCATGGGCCAGAAGTGAAAATGGGCTGGAATCATATTGGATGGCCGACATGACGCTACTGGGCCTAATTTGGATAGGGCATAACGGGCCTTGGGTTAGCGGGCTGTAAATGGGCTATATGCGAACAGGCCGTTAACAGGCTTTCCATGGGCTGACCCGCCACCTTTTGACCAAGTCAAACGGGCCGGCCTTTTCACAGGAATGGGCCTCTGTTGGGCCGTGCCACGTGTCGATGTATCATAGGCGCCTTCTGTCCAATGAGTGGATGACATATGTCCCAACGATGAGCCGACACGTGTTTCCTCCAGCCAATGGTGATTTTTCATGTGGAAAATGCCCATTGGTAGGGGCTGTTAACGGGTTATCGGATCCAAAACCCGACCCGATAGCTTAACGGTGTTCCGTTACGGTGGATGCCACGTGTCGGTCACCCTTGACGAAAGCACTTCTGTGACACGCGATTTTCATCATGGAAGTGGACACTTCCGTGATGATAATTTTGGTAATGTGATGGAACACTTCTACGATAGCACAGGTATGACTATCTTGATTCTGTCATAAAATCGTCATGGATGTACATGCATGACAAAAAACGCGACCTACTGTGACAAACATGTATCATCACGGAAGTGTATTTTTTGTAGTGTAAGGGGAGTGCCCATACCCATGTGATTATGTCCTCAGAGGTGATGGAGGTGGTGATGATGTAGGCTTGTTCCTCAATTTACGCTTGAGGATAATATTTTGCTCCTTTAGATCATCGATCTCTTGCTCAAGACTTAATATTCTTTTGCATAGTTCCTGTTTATTTTCCTGCAAGAGACGGAAAGGGATAAACTCGATCTTTGGCTTCTTTGTTCTATCAGGGAGGCTTGACTTTTTAAACTCCACGTGCATGTCCCCAGGTTGAGGCAATGGGGCTTCATCTTCGTCTGAACTAGTTTCCTCCTTTCCCTTAGGCTCATAGTCTTCCTCTTCTTCAGTGGTCTAGCCACCATGCTCCAAGTCCCCATAGTCCTTAGGGTCTGCAAGGTTGTCAGCCACATAGCTCTCCCCTTCCAAATCCTGGGACGACATATTGCTCTAGATCTGTAACAGAAACAGCTCGAAACGAAAATAGGGGATAATTGCGTGATACGGTGGTCAAAACTTTTGGGAGATTATATAATGAATTTTTATCGACCAAAATACGTAACATGCAAGAAAACAAAGTCCGGGAGGCACACGAGGTGGCCACAAGACAGGGGGCGCGCCCAGGAAGGGTGGGCGCGCCCTCCACCCTCGTGGAGGCCTCGTGTCCTTCCCGGACTACTTCTTTCTTTCCAAAATTCTTAAATATTCCAAAACGGATAAAAATTGCCATTAGAATTGTTTTGGAGTCGGTTTACTTACCGTACCACATACCTATTCCTTTTCGGAGTCTGAAACGTTCTGGAAAGTGTCCCTTATGTATTCCTCCGGGGTTACGGTCTCAATAATGTTAGTTTCAATATTGATAGGATTACCTGAGATATAATGTTTAATTCTTTGACCGTTCACCACCCTGGGACTTGTGCCTTCGAAGTTGTTGATTTTTATGGCACCGGAATGATAGACCTCCTCGATAACGTAAGGACCTTCCCATTTAGAGAGAAGTTCTCCTGCAAAAAATCTTAAACGAGAGTTGAATAATAACACATAATCACCTATGTTAAACTCACACTTTTGTATCCTTTTGTCATGCCAGCGTTTAACTTTTTCTTTGAATAGCTTGGCATTCTCATAGGCTTGGGTTCTCCATTCATCAAGTGAGCTAATATCAAATAACCTCTTCTCACCGGCAAGTTTGAATTCATAGTTGATATCTTTAATAGTCCAATATGCTTTATGTTCAAATTCTAGAGGTAAGTGACATGCTTTTCCATAAATGATCTTATACGGAGACATACCCATAGGATTTTTATATGCAGTTCTATAGGCCCATAAAATGCATCATCAAGTTTTTGGACCAATTTTTTCTAGATTATTCACAGTCTTTTGCAAAATTAATTTGAGCTCTCTATTACTCAACTCTACTTGACCACTAGACTGCGGGTGATAAGGAGATGCAATTCTATGATTAACATCATACTTGGCAAGTATCTTACGGAAAGCACCATGAATAAAATGTGAAACACCATCAGTCATAAGATATCTAGGGACTCCAAACCTTGGAAAAATAACTTCTTTAAGCATCTTAATAGAGGTGTTATGATCAGCACTACTAGTTGGAATAGCTTCTACCCACTTAGTAACGTAATCAACAGCAACTAAAATATGTGTGTAACCATTAGAGGCAGGAAAAGGTCCCATATAATCAAAGCCCCAAACATCAAATGGTTCAATAACAAGAGAATAATTCATAGGCATTTCTTGACGTCTACTAATATTACCAATTCTTTGGCATTCATCACAAGATAAGACAAACTTACGAGCATCTTTGAAGAGAGTAGGCCAATAAAAACCAGATTGGAATACCTTATGTGCAGTTCTATCTCCAGCGTGGTATCTGAAGCAAATATGCCCTAGAGGCAACAATAAATTTATTATTTATTTCCTCATATCATGATAAATGTTTATTATTCATGCTAGAATTGTATTAACCGGAAACATGATACATGTGTGAATACATAGACAAACTTAATGTCACTAGTATGCCTCTACTTGACTAGCTCATTAATCAAAGATGGTTATGTTTCCTAATCATAGACATGTGTTGTCATTTGATTAACGAGATCACATCATTAGGAGAATGATGTGATTGACTTGACCCATCCCGTTAGCCTAGCACTTGATTGTTTAGTATGTTGCTATTGCTTTCTTCATGACTTATACAAAGTTCCTACAACTATGAGATTATGCAACTCCCGTTTATCGGAGGAACACTTTGTGTGCTACCAAACATCACAACGTAAATGGGTGATTATAAAGGAGCTCTACAGGTGTCCACAAAGGTAGATGTTGAGTTGGCGTATTTCGAGATTAGGTTTTGTCACTCCGATTGTCGGAGAGGTATCTCTGGGCCCTCTCGGTAATGCACATCACTATAAGCCTTGCAAGCAATGTGACCAATGAGTTGATTAAGGAATGATGCATTACATAACGAGTAAAGAGACTTGTCGGTAACGATATTGAACTAGGTATTGGATACCGATGATCGAATCTCGGGCAAGTAACATACCGATGACAAAGGGAACAACGTATGTTGTTATGCGGTTTGACCGATAAAGATCTTCGTAGAATATGTAGGAACCAATATGAGCATCCAGGTACCGCTATTGGTTATTGACCAGAAACAGTTCTAGGTCATGTCTACATAGTTCTCGAACCCGTAGGGTCCGCACGCTTAACGTTACGATGACAGTTTTATTATGAGTTTATAAGTTGTGATGTACCGAAGGTTGTTCGGAGTCCCGGATGTGATCACGGACATGAAGAGGAGTCTCGAAATGGTCGAGACATAAAGATTGATATATTGTACGACTATATTCGGACACCGGAAGTGTTCCGGGTGATTTCGGAGAAAACCGGAGTGTCGGAGGGTTACCGGAACCCCCCCGGGAACTAATGGGCCTTGTTGGGCCCTAGTGGAGAAAGAGAGGGGCCGGCCAGGGCAAGAGGCGCGCCCCCTCCCCTTGAGTCCGAATAGGACAAGGAAGGGGGGCGGCGCCCCCCTTGCCTTTCCCCTCTCCCACTCCTTCCTTCCCCCTCATTCTTGGACTAGGAAAGGGAGGGGCAAACCTACTTGGAGTAGGTTTCCCCCTGCTAGGGCGCGCCACCCCCTTGGCTGGCCCCCTCCTCCTCCACCCTTTATATGCGGAGGAGGAGGGCACCTCTAGACACACAAGTTGATCTTCGTGATCGTTCCTTAGCTGTGTGCGGTGCCCCCCTCCACCATATTCCACCTCGGTCATATTGTTGCGGTGCTTAGGCTAAGCCCTGCGTCGGTAGAACATCATCATCATCACCACACCATCGTGCTGACGGAAACTCATCCCCGACACCCTGCTGGATCGGAGTCCGGGGATCATCATCGAGCTAAACGTGTGCTGAACACGGAGGTGCCGTACGTTGGGTGCTTGGATCGGTCAGATCGTGAAGACGTACGAGTACATCAACCGCGTTGTCATAACGCTTCCGCTTTCGGTCTATGAGGGTACGTGGACACACTCTCCCCTCTCGTTGCAATGCATCACCATGATCTTGCGTGTACGTAGGAATTTTTTTGAAATTACTACGTTCCCCAATAGTGGTGTCAGAGCCTAGGTTTTATGCGTTGATGTTATTTGCACGAGTAGAACACAAGTGAATTGTGGGTGATACAAGTCATACTGCTTACCAGCATGTCATACTTTGGTTCAGCGGTATTGTTGGATGAAGCGACCTGGACCGACATTACGCGTACGCTTACGCGAGACTAGTTTTACCGCCGTGCTTCGCACACAGGTGACTAGCGGGTGTCTGTTTCTCCAACTTTAGTTGAACCGAGTGTGGCTACGCCCATTCCTTGCGAAGGTTAAAACAGCACTAACTTGACGAACTATCATTGTGGTTTTGATGCGTAGGTAAGAACGGTTCTTGCTCAGCCTGTAGCAGCCACATAAAATTTGCAAACAACAAAGTAGAGGATGTCTAACTTGTTTTTGCAGGGCATGTTGTGATGTGATATGGTCAAGACGTGATGCTATATTTTATTGTATGAGATGATCATGTCTTGTAACCGAAGTTATCGGCAACTGGCAGGAGCCATATGGTTGTCGCTTTATTGTATGAAATGCAAACGCCCTGTAATTGCTTTACTTTATCACTAACCGGTAGCGATAGTCGTAGAAGCAATAGATGGCGTAACGACAACGATGATACGATGGAGATCAAGGTGTCGCACCGGTGACGATGGTGATCACGATGGTGCTTCGGAGATGGAGATCACAAGCACAAGATGATTATGGCCATATCATATCACTTATATTGATTGCATGTGATGTTTATCCTTTATGCATCTTATCTTGCTTTGATTGACGGTAGCATTTTAAGATGATCTCTCACTAAATTATCAAGAAGTGTTCTACCTGAGTATACACCGTTGCGAAAGTTCTTCGTGCTGAGACACCACGTGATGATCGGGTGTGATAGGCTCTATGTTCAAATACAACGGGTGCAAAACAGTTGCACACGCGAAATACTCAGGTTTAGCTTGACGAGCCTATCATATACAGATATGGCCTCGGAACACGGAGACCAAAAGGTCGAACGTGAATCATATAGTAGATATGATCAACATAGTGATGTTCACCATTGAAACTACTCCATCTCACGTGATGATCGGACATGGTTTAGTTGATTTGGATCACGTGATCACTTAGATGACTAGAGAGATGTCTATCTAAGTGGGAGTTCTTAAGTAATATGATTAATTGAACTTAAATCTATCATGAACTTAGTACCTGATAGTATTTTGCTTGTCTATGTTTGTTGTAGATAGATGGCTCGTGCTGTTGTTCCGTTGAATTTTAATGCGTTCCTTGAGAAAGCTAAGTTGAAAGATGATGGTAGCAATTACACGGACTGGGTCCGTAACCTGAGGATTATCCTCATTGCTGCACAGAAGAATTACGTCCTGGAAGCACCGCTGGGTGCCAGGCCTGCTGCAGATGCAACTGACGACGTTAAGAACGTCTGGCAGAGCAAAGCTGATGACTACTCGATAGTTCAGTGTGCCATGCTTTACGGTTTGGAACCGGGTCTTCAACGACGTTTTGAACGTCATGGAGCATATGAGATGTTCCAGGAGTTGAAGTTAATATTTCAAGCAAATGCCCAGATTGAGAGATATGAAGTCTCCAATAAGTTCTATAGCTGTAAGATGGAGGAGAATAGTTCTGTCAGTGAACACATACTCAAAATGTCTGGGTATAATAATCACTTGATTCAACTGGGAGTTAATCTTCCTGATGATAGTGTCATTGACAGAATTCTTCAATCACTGCCACCAAGCTACAAGAGCTTCGTGATGAACTATAATATGCAAGGGATGGACAAGACTATACCCGAGCTCTTCGCAATGCTAAAGGCTGCGGAGGTAGAAATCAAGAAGGAGCATCAAGTGTTGATGGTCAATAAGACCACCAGTTTCAAGAAAAAGGGCAAAGGGAAGAAGAAGGGGAACTTCAAGAAGAACAGCAAACAAGTTGCTGCTCAAGAGAAGAAACCCAAGTCTGGACCTAAGCCTGAGACTGAGTGCTTCTACTGCAAGCAGACTGGACACTGGAAGCGGAACTGCCCCAAGTATTTGGCGGATAAGAAGGATGGCAAAGTGAACAAAGGTATATGTGATATACATGTTATTGATGTGTACCTTACTAATGCTCGCAGTAGTACCTGGGTATTTGATACTGGTTCTGTTGCTAATATTTGCAACTCGAAACAGGGACTACGGAATAGGCGAAGATTGGCTAAGGACGAGGTGACGATGCGCGTGGGAAATGGTTCCAAAGTCGATGTGATCGCGGTCGGCACGCTACCTCTACATCTACCATCGGGATTAGTTTTAGACCTAAATAATTGTTATTTGGTGCCAGCGTTGAGCATGAACATTATATCTGGATCTTGTTTGATGCGAGACGGTTATTCATTTAAATCAGAGAATAATGGTTGTTCTATTTATATGAGTAATATCTTTTATGGTCATGCACACTTACAGAGTGGTCTATTTTTATTAAATCTCGATAGTAGTGATACACATATTCATAATGTTGAAGCCAAAAGATGCAGAGTTAATAATGATAGTGCAACTTATTTGTGGCACTTCCGTTTAGGTCATATCGGTGTAAAGCGCATGAAGAAACTCCATACTGATGGACTTTTGGAATCACTTGATTATGAATCACTTGGTACTTGCGAACCGTGCCACTTGGGCAAGATGACTAAAACACCGTTCTCCGAAACTATGGAGCGAGCAACTAATTTGTTAGAAATCATACATACTGATGTATGTGCTCCAATGAATGTCGAGGCTCGCGGCGGCTATCGTTATTTTCTCACCTTCACAGATGATTTGAGCAGATATGGGTATATCTACTTGATGAACACAAGTCTGAAACATTTGAAAAGTTCAAAGAATTTCAGAGTGAAGTAGAAAATCATCGTAAAAAGAAAATAAAATTTCTACGATCTGATCATGGAGGAGAATATTTGAGTTACGAGTTTGGTTTACATTTGAAACAATGCGAAATAGTTTCGCAACTCACGCCACCCGGAACACCACAACGAAATGGTGTGTCCGAACGTTGTAATCGTACTTTACTGGATATGGTACAATCTATGATGTCTCTTATTGATTTACCGCTATCGTTTTGGGGTTATGCTTTAGAGACGGCCGCATTCACGTTAAATAGGGCACCATTAAAATCCGTTGAGATGACGCCTTATGAACTGTGGTTTGGCAAGAAACCAAAGTTGTCGTTTCTTAAAGTTTGGGGCTGCAATGCTTATGTGAAGAAACTTCAACCAGATAAGCTCGAACCCAAATCAGAGAAGTGTGTCTTCATAGGATACCCAAAAGAGACTATTGGGTACACCTTCTATCATAGATCTAAGGGCAAGATTTTCGTTGCTAAATTCGGATCCTTTCTAGAGAAGGAGTTTCTCTCGAAAGAAGTGAGTGGGAGGAGAGTAGAACTTGATGAGGTAACTGTACCTGCTCCCTTATTGGAAAGTAGTTCGTCACAAGAACTGGTTCCTGTGACAACTACACAAATTAGTGACGAAGCTAATGATATTGATCATGAAACTTTAGATCAAGTTTCTACTGAACCTCATAGGTCTAGCAGAGTAAGATCCGCACCAGGGTGGTACGGTAATCCTATTCTGGAAGTCATGTTACTTGACCATCGCGAACCTACGAACTATGAGGAACCGATGATAAGCCCAGATTCCGCAAAATGGCTTGAAGCCATGAAATCTGAGATAGGATCCATGTATGAGAACAAAGTATGGACTTTGGTTGACTTGCCCGATGATCGGCGAGCCATTGAGAATAAATGGATCTTCAAGAAGAAGACTGACGCTGATGGTAATATAACTGTCTACAAAGCTCGACTTGTTGCAAAAGGTTTTCGACAAGTTCAAGGGGTTGACTACGATGAGACTTTCTCACCTGTAGCGATGCTTAAGTCTGTCCGAATCATGTTAGCAATTGCCGCATTTTATGATTATGAAATTTGGCAAATGGATGTAAAAACTGCATTCCTGAATGGATTTCTGGAAGAAGAGTTGTATATGATGCAACCGGAAGGTTTTGTCGATCCAAAAGGTGCTAACAAAGTGTGCAAGCTCCAGTGATCCATTTATGGACTGGTGCAAGCATCTCGGAGTTGGACGCTTTGATAGTGTGATCAAAGCATATGGTTTTATACAGACTTTTGGAGAACCCTGTATTTACAGGAAAGTGAGTGGGAGCTCTGTAGCATTTCTGATATTATATGTAGATGACATATTGTTAATTGGAAATGATATAGAATTTCTGGATAGCATAAAGGGATACTTGAATAAAAGTTTTTCAATGGAAGTCCTCGGTGAAGCTGCTTACATATTAGGCATCAAGATTTATAGAGATAGATCAAGACGCTTAATTGGACTTTCACAAAGCACATACCTTGATAAAGTTTTTAAAAAGTTCTAAATGGATCAGGCTAAGAAAGGGTTCTTGCCTGTATTGCAAGGTGTGAAGTTGAGTCAGACTCAATGCCCGACCACAGCAGAAGATAGAGAGAAAATGAAAGATGTTCCCTATGCTTCAGCCATAGGCTCTATCATGTATGCAATGCTGTGTACCAAACCTGATGTATGCTTAGCAATAAGTTTAGCAGGGAGGTACCAAAGTGATCCAGGAGTGGATCACTGGACAGCGGTCAAGAACATCCTGAAATACCTGAAAAGGACTAAGGATATGTTTCTCGTTTATGGAGGTGACAAAGAGCTAGTCGTAAATGGTTACGTTGATGGAAGCTTTGACACTGATCCGGACTATTCTAAATCGCAAACTGGATACGTGTTTTTATTAAACGGTGGAGTTGTAAGTTGGTGCAGTTCTAAACAAAGCGTCGTGGTGGGATCTACATGCGAAGCGGAGTTCATAGCTGCTTCGGAAGCAGCAAATGAAGGAGTCTGGATGAAGGAGTTCATTTCTGATCTAGGTGTCATACCTAGTGCATCGGGACCAATGAAGATCTTCTGTGACAATACTGGTGCAATTGCCTTGGCAAAGGAATCCAGATTTCACAAGAGGACCAAGCACATCAAGAGACGCTTCAATTCCATCCGGGACCAAGTCCAGGTGGGAGACATAGAGATTTGCAAGATACATACGGATCTGAATGTTGCAGACCCATTGACTAAGCATCTTCCACGAGCAAAACATGATCAGCACCAAGACTCCATGGGTGTTAGAATCATTACTGTGTAATCTAGATTATTGACTCTAGTGCAAGTGGGAGACTGAAGGAAATATGCCCTAGAGGCAATAATAAAGTTATTATTTATTTCCTCATATCATGATAAATGTTTATTATTCATGCTAGAATTGTATTAACCGGAAACATGATACATGTGTGAATACATAGACAAACTTAATGTCACTAGTATGCCTCTACTTGACTAGCTCATTAATCAAAGATGGTTATGTTTCCTAACCATAGACATGTGTTGTCATTTGATTAATGAGATCACATCATTAGGAGAATGATGTGATTGACTTGACCCATCCCGTTAGCCTAGCACTTGATCATTTAGTATGTTGCTATTGCTTTCTTCATGACTTATACAAAGTTCCTACAACTATGAGATTATGCAACTCCCGTTTACCGGAGGAACACTTTGTGTGCTACCAAACATCACAACGTAAATGGGTGATTATAAAGAAGCTCTACAGGTGTCTCCAAAGGTAGTTGTTGAGTTGGTGTATTTCAAGATTAGGTTTTGTCACTCCGATTTTCGGAGAGGTATCTCTGGGCCCTCTCGGTAATGCACATCACTATAAGCCTTGCAAGCAATGTGACCAATGATTTGATTACGGAATGATGCATTACATAACGAGTAAAGAGACTTGCCGGTAATGAGATTGAACTAGGTATTGGATACCGATGATCGAATCTCGGGCAAGTAACATACCGATGACAAAGGGAACAACGTATGTTGTTATGCGGTTAGACCGATAAAGATCTTCATAGAATATGTAGGAGCCAATATGAGCATCCAGGTTCCGCTATTGGTTATTGACCAAAAACAGTTCTAGGTCATGTCTACATAGTTCTCGAACCCGTAGGGTCCGCACGCTTAACGTTACGATGACAGTTTTATTATGAGTTTATAAGTTTTGATGTACCAAAGGTTGTTCGGAGTCTCGGATGTGATCACGAACATGACGAGGAGTCTCGAAATGGTCGAGACATAAAGATTGATATATTGGACGACTATATTCGGACACCGGAAGTGTTCCGGGTGATTTCGGAGAAAACCGGAGTGCCCGAGGGTTACCGGACCCCCCCCCCCCGGGAACTAATGGGCCTTGTTGGGCCCTAGTGGAGAAAGAGAGGGGCCGGCCAGGGCAAGAGGCGCGCCCCCTCCCTTTGAGTCCGAATAGGACAAGGAAGGGGGGGCCTTGCCTTTCCCCTCTCCCACTCCTTCCTTCAGTCTCCTTCTTGGACTAGGAATGGGAGGGGCAAACCTACTTGGAGTAGGTTTCCCCCTCCTAGGGCGCGCCACCCCCTTGGCCGCCCCCCTCCTCCTCCCCCCTTTATATACGGACGAGGGGGGCACCTCTAGACACACAAGTTGATCTTCATGATCGTACCTTAGCCGTGTGCGGTGCCGCCCTCCACCATATTCCACCTCGGTCATATCGTTGTGGTGCTTAGGCTAAGCCCTGCGTCGGTAGAACATCATCATCGTCACCACGCCGTCGTGCTGACGGAACTCATCCCCGACACCCTGCTGGATCGGAGTCCGGGGATCGTCATTGAGCTGAACGTGTGCTGAACACGGAGGTGTCGTACGTTCGGTGCTTGGATCGGTCGGATCGTGAAGACGTACGACTACATCAACCGTGTTGTCATAATGCTTCCGCTTTCGGTCTACGAGGGTACGTGGACACACTCTCCCCTCTCGTTGCTATGCATCACCATGATCTTGCGTGTGCGTAGGAATTTTTTTGAAATTACTACGTTCCCCAACAGTATCCTCCTTTTATTCAGAGTGACACTTGCGTAGGATATGTTCATGCTCGTGCTCAGGTACACAATGTCTAATAACACCATCTACTCCTTCTTTATAAAGGTGTGGGTCATCCCAGAAGTAATGTCTGAAATCATAAAAGAACTTTTTCTTTTGCTGGTATGTGAAACTAGGTGGTATAAATTTAGCAACAATGTAATGAGCGTAATCAGCATACGAGGGAGCAGTATGAGAAGCATTAACGACTGCTAATTGTTCATCAGGAAAGCTATCATCAATAGGTAGTGGGTCATCAAGAACATTCTCTAACCTAGACAAGTTTTCTGCAACAGGGTTCTCAGCTCCCTTTCTATCAACAATATGCAAATCAAATCTTGGAGCAAGAGAACCCATCTAATAAGTCTAGGCTTAGCATCTTTCTTTTCCATAAGATATTTAATAGCAGCATGATCAGTGTGAATAGTAACTTTGTAATAAACAATATAAGGTCTGAACTTATCACAAGCAAACACAACTGCTAAGAATTCTTTTTTAGTGGTAGCATAATTTCTCTGGGCAGTATCAAGAGTTTTACTAGCATATTGGATAACATTCAATTTCTTATCAACTCTTTGCCCTAGAACAGCACCTACAGCATAATCACTAGCATCACACATAACTTCAAAGGGTAAATTCCAATCAGGTGGTTGAACAATAGGTGCAGTGATCAAAGCTTTCTTAAGTATTTCAAATGCTTCTACACAATCATCATCAAAGACAAAAGGAATATATTTTTGCAATAAATTAGTCAGAGGCCTAGAGATTTTAGAAAAGTCCTTAATGAACCTCCTATAAAAACCGGCATGACCAAGGAAACTTCTTATACCTTTTATGTCCTTGGGACCAGGCATCTTTTCAATAGCATCAACTTTAGCTTTATCAACTTCAATACCTCTCTCAGAAATCTTATGCCCCAAGACGATGCCTTCATTAACCATAAAGTGGCACTTTTCCCAATTTAAGACGAGACTAGTGTCTTCGCATCTCTGCAAAACTCGACCAAGGTTGCTCAAGCAATCATCAAAAGAGTATCCATAAACGGAGAAATCATCCATGAATACCTCACAAATCTTTTCACAAAAGTCAGAGAATATAGCCATCATGCATCTTTGAAAGGTAGCAGGTGCATTACATAAACCAAAAGGCACACGTCTATAAGCAAAAGTACCAAAAGGGCAAGTAAAAGTAGTTTTTGATTGATCCTCGGCTGACACAGGTATTTGAGAGAAATCAGAATAACCATCTAGAAAGCAGAAATGAGTATGTTTGGATAGTCTTTCTAACATTTGATCAATAAAAGGTAAGGGGTAATGATCTTTCTTAGTGGCTTTATTTAATTTACGGAAATCAATTACCATCCTATAACCTATAATAATTCTTTGCGGGATCAATTTATCTTTATCATTAGGAACAACAGTAATACCTCCCTTTTTAGGAACGCAATGGACAGGACTTACCCAATCACTATCAGCAACGGGATAAATTATACATGCCTCAAGGAGCTTTAGTATCTCCTTTCTTACCACTTCTTTCATCTTAGGATTTAACCGTCGTTGAGGATCTCTAACTGGTTTGGCGTCTTTCTCCACATTTATTTTGTGTTGGCATAGAGTAGGACTAATGCCCTTAAGATCATCTAGAGTATATCCAATAGCAGCACGGTGCTTCTTCAGAGTTTTCAATAATCTTTCTTCTTCTTGCTCTGAAAGTTTAGCACTAATAATAACAGGATATATTTTATTTTCATCAAGATAAACAAACTTAAGTTTATCAGGTAATGGTTTGAGCTCAAACACGGGATCACCCTTGGGTGGACGGGGATCCCCTAGGATTTTAACAGGTAAATTATGTTTCAGAATAGGTCCCTGTTGAAGGAACACTTCATCTATTTCCCTTCTTTCATTCATAAACATATCATTTTCATGGTCTAGCAAATATTGTTCTAACGGATCAGTAGGAGGCACGGCAATAGAAGCAAGACCAATAATCTCATCCTTACTAGGTGATTCTTTATCATGGGGTTGTCTATGAAACTTAGCAAAATTAAACTCATGAGACATATCCCCTAAGCCAATTGCAACAATATCATTTTCACAATCAATCCTAGCATTAACAGTATTCAAGAAGGGTCTACCAAAAATAATGGGACAAAAGTCATCTTGTGGGGAACAAAGAACAAGAAAATCAGCAGGATATTTAACCTTCCCACACAAGACTTCGACATCTCTAACAATCCCAGCTGGTTTAATGGTGTCCCTATTAGCAAGCCTAATGATAACATCAATATCTTCTATTTCAACGAGTGCAATATCATGCATAATTTCTTTATATAAGTCATAGGGTATTGCACTAGCACTAGCACCCATATCACATAAGCCATGATAACAATGATCTCCCATTTTAACAGAAATGACAGGCATGCCTACAACAGGTCTATGTATCTTAGCATCTGGTCTAACGATAGCAGTCTCACCACAGAAATAAATAACATGCCCATCTAAATTATCATCCAAGAGATCTGTAACCATAGCAATACTAGGTTCAACTTTGATTTTCTAAGGAGGTGTATAAGTCCTAGTATTACTCTTACGAACAATAGTTGAAGTGTTAGCATGATCCTTTATCCTAACAGGAAAAGGAGGTTTCTCAATATAAGTAGTAGGAACAATAGGATCATTATAAGTGACAGTCTTTTCTTCAACTGTAATAGGTGCAACTACTTTCACTTCAATGGGAGGATTATATTTAAACCACTTCTCCTTAGGGAGATCAACGTGAGTAGCAAAATATTCACAAAAAGCAGCTACTATCTCAGAGTCAAGTCCATACTTAGCGCTAAATCCATGAAAAGCATCGGTATCCATAAAAGATTTAACACAATCAAACGTAGGTGTTATACCTGACTCCTTACCATCGTCGGAACCCCAATCTTCAGAGTTGCGTTTAATTATTTCCAATAAGTCCCACTTGAATTCAGTAGTCTTCAGCATATAAGAACCAGCACACGAAGTATCAAGCATGGTGCGATCATTGGGAGAAAGCCGAGCATAAAAGTTTTGAATAATCATTTCTCTTGAGAGCTCATGATTGGGGCATGAATATAACATTGACTTAAGCCTCCCCCAAGCTTGAGCAATGCTTTCTCCTTCGCGAGGCCAGATATACATGTAATTACGATCACAATGAACAAGATGCATAGGATAGAACTTCTAGTGAAATTCCAACTTCAATGGTTTGTAATTCCAAGATCCCGTATCATCACATAGCCTATACCCTGTCAATGCATCTCCCTTCAAAGATAAAGGGAAGACCTTCCTTTTGAAAACACCATCGGGAATACCTGCAAGCTTAAATAATCCAAAAACTTCATCCACAAAGATAAGGTGTAAATCGGGATGCAATGTTCCATCTCCTACAAAGGAATTAGCTAGTAGTTTCTCTATCATACCCGAAGGAATCTCAAAGTAAATATTTTCAGTAGGTTCAGTAGGTTGAGGAGCAACTCTTTGCTCTTCTGTTCGGGGTGAAGATACCCCGAACAAGCCCCTCAAAGGATTAGTTTCCATAGTAACAAGTGACAGAAAATTTCAGCACACTATATAAATGTTTCCTTACCAAGTTCCACTCACCAAAGGCGCTTCACTCCCCGGCAACGGCGCCAGAAAAGAGTCTTGATGACCCACAAGTATAGGGGATCTATCTTAGTCCTTTCGATAAGTAAGAGTAATGAACCCAACGAGGAGCAGAAGGAAATGACAAGCGGTTTTCAGTAAGGTATTCTCTGCAAGCACTGAAATTATAGGTAACAGATAGTTTTGTGATAAGATAATTTGTCACGGGTAACAAGCAATGAAAGTAAATAAAGTGCAGCAAGGTGGGTCAATCCTTTTTGTAGCAAAGGACAAGCCTGGACAATTATAATGAGAAAAGTGCTCCCGAGGACACATGGTAATTATCGTCAAGCTAGTTTTCATCACGCTCATATGATTCGCATTCGGTACTTTGATAATTTGATATGTGGGTGGACCAGTGCTTGGGTACTGCCCTTTCTTGGACAAGCATCCCACTTATGATTAACCCCTATTGCAAGCATCCGAAACTACAAAAGAAGTATTAAGGTAAACCTAACCATAGCATGAAACATATGGATCCAAATCAGCCCCTTACAAAGTAACGCATAAACTAGGGTTTAAGCTTCTGTCACTCTAGCAACCCATCATCTACTTATTACTTCCCAATGCCTTCATATAGGCCCAAATAATGGTAAAGTGTCATGTAGTCGATGTTCACATAACACCACTAGAGGAGAGACAACATACATCTCATCAAAATATCGAACGAATACCAAATTCACATAACTACTAATAGCAAGACTTCACCCATGTCCTCAGGAACAAACGTAACTACTCACAAAGTATATTCATGTTCATGATCAAAGGAGTATAATATGCATTAAGGATCTAAACATATGATCTTCCACCAAATAAACCAATTAGCGTCAACTACAAGGAGTAATCAACACTACTAGCAACCCACAGGTACCAATTTGTGGTTTTGATACAAGATTGGATACAAGAGATGAACTAGGGTTTTGAGAGGAGATGGTGCTGGTGAAGATGTTAATGGAGATTGACCCCCTCCCGATGAGAGGATCATTGGTGATGACGATGGTGATGATTTCCCCCTCCCAGAGGGAAGTGTCCCCGGCAGAACAGCTCTGCCGGAGCTCTAGATTGGTTCCGCCAAGGTTCCGCCTCGTGGCGGCGGAATTTCGTCCCATAAGCTTGCCTCTTTTTTTCCAGGGTAAAAGCCTTCATATATTAGAAGTTGGGCACCGGAGGGCCACCAGATGGCCCAGGAGACAGGGGGCGCGCCCAGTAGGGGTGGGCGCGCCCAGTAGGGGTGGGCGCGCCCCCACCGCCCTGGCCAGGGTGTGGGCCCCCTCTGGTGTTTTCTTCGCTCAATAATTCTTATTAATTCCAAAAATGACTTCCGTGGAGTTTCAGGATTTTTGGAGCTATGCAAAATAGGTTTCCAATATTTTCTCCTTTTCCAGCCAAAATTCCAGCTGTCGGCATTCCCCCTCTTCATGGCAAACCTTGTAAAATAAGAGAGAACAACCATAAGTATTGATATATAATGTGTAATAACAACCCATAATGCAATAAATATTGATATAAAAGCATGATGCAAAATGGACGTATCATGGCACTCAACTTGACAATGGGGTATCCCGTTTTTAATAGAAGAGTGCTTTTGAGTTGATTATTTTTGCAGAAGATTAATAAACAAATTGCTCACATTTTCCTAATTTTTCAGAATTTTTGGAGTAGTAAAGTATGGTTGGAGTACAGATTACTACAGAATGTTCTGTTTTTGATAGATTTTGTTTTCAATGCATAGTTTGCTTGCTTTATAGTTTCTATGGCTTATATTGCATGATATAAATTGTGGAAATGATATGCTACAGTAGGCAATGTGTGGAAAGAATTATGAATCTCATCTTTGACAGTACCAAAGTGAAATGGTTTGCTCTTTATCATACTAACCTATCTCATGAAGTTCTGTCAAGTTTTGTGTGATTGAAGTTTTCAAGTTTTGGGTGAGATGTCAATATGAGGAGAATAAGGAGTGACAGACCCTAAGATTGGGGATGCCCAAGGCACCCCAAGGTAATATTCAAGGAATATCCAAGCAACTAAGCTTGGGGATGCCCCGAAAGGCATCCCCTCTTTCATCTTCAACATTATCGACAACCTCACTTGGAACTATGTCTTCATTCGTCACATGATATGTGTTTTGCTTGGAGCGTCATTTTTTTAGGATTTGCTTTATGTTATTTAGAATAATGTTTTGCATCCTTATTTTCAAAAAAATGTCAAGGATAGCCTTTACCATGCTTATTTTGCAAGTCTACATGTTGTTGTTTCAAAACAAAAAGTTTATCGCTGTTGCAAAAATTCCCGAGAAAAGTCAGAATGTGATAAAATCTTGAAACCTTTTGCATAATAAGCTCTGATAAATTTTCTACAGTGTTGTAAATTTTCATAATTTTTGGAGTTAGGGAAGTATGATGAATCTTGCATTCTTCACACACTGTACTGTTTTGGCAGATTGCTGTTATGTTTGCATTGTTTGCATATGTTTGCTTGTTTAATGATTCTATTTGAGGATAGGAGTAATAAATATGCAGAGGCATTTAGTAGGCAAAGTTAAATAATAATTTTAGTTATTTTCTACAATAGAGAATGATAAGGTTTTGCATTGATTTATACTAACTTATCTCACGAGTTCTTGTTGAGTTTTGTGTGGATGAAGTTTTTGAGATTTAGGGAAACCGTGATATGAGAGGAATTAATGAGACACAAAAGCTCAAGCTTGGGGATGCCTAGGGCATCCCAAGTTAATATTCCAAGAAGTATCAAGCATCTAAGCTTGGGGATGCCCCGGTAGGCATCCCACCTTTCTTCTTCAACAATTATCGGTTAGTACTGGTTGAGCCTAAGTTTTTGCTTCTTCACATGAGTTGTGCTATGCTTGGAATGTTATTTTGTTTTACTTTGCTTGTTGTTTTAATAAAATACTTAGATCTGAAAGTTTTAAATAAAATAGAGTCCTCAAATAGCTACCCATTTACAAAACTACTCGCTTGATCTTCACTTATATCTTTTTGGAGTAGTTTGTCATTTAATCTTGTGATTCACTTATATCCTATGAGTAAATTGTTGAATGAATTGAATATCATGAAATTGAAATTACATGTTCATATCATGCCTAGTAGTGGCTTCACATTGGGTTTAGAAAGTGAAAGTTTTTGAAGCTTGACAATCACAATATTGGTCATACAAGAAATTCCTAAATGATTACTATAAGGAAGAGAACTTTCACATGCAAATACACTATCTTGGAAATCTTTTGTGATTGTGAGCCCCCATCAAAATATTATATGCCAAAATTGTTGACGTTGGACAAGGAAGACAACGTAATGATTTATGTTTGTTCATATAAACGTAGAAGTTATATTATCATAGATCCCTCAACATGTGGTGCTTGCCCCCCTATCTTTGCTAGCCAAAAATTTCGCACCAACTAGAGATACTACTTGTGCATCCAATAACCCTTAAACCCAAATCTTGTTTTGAGAGTACACCATACCTACCTAAGAATTGAGTAAGATCCTTCAAGTAAGTTATCGTCGGTGCAATAAGGCAATAAAAATTGCTTCTAAAAGTGTGAGATCATTTAGTGTAAGAGAAAATTGGGCATTGTATGAACTTGTGATGGTAAGGACAAAAAGCAACAGACTGCATAATAAAGGTTGCCATCACAAGGGGCAATATAACATGACGTTCTTTTGCACTAAGGGGTTGAGCATACAAACAAATAAGCGCACGGAAACCTCTGCTTCCCTCTACGAAGGGCCTATCTTTACTTTTATGTATTTACTTTCATGCAAGAGTCAAAGTTTTTTCTCTATTCATTTTTATTTTTCTCTTTTGGCAAGCATCATGTCCTGAGGAAAGATGTAGGCACATATATCCAGTTGGATATGGGTAGCATGAGTTATTATTGTTGACATCATCATTGAGGTGAATACGTTGGGAGGCGAAATTATAAGCCCCTATCTTTCTATGTGTCCAGTTGAAATGTTTTGCTCATGTGTATGCGGTGAGTGTTAACAATCATAGAAGACTATATGATGGTTGAGTATGTGGAGCTCTTACTTAGACTCTGTTGAATAAGTTGAATTGCAATTGTTTGGTGACTAAGAATATAGGTTGTTGAGTTTCAAGAGAATTCATTGTTTGAACCTTAACATGTGAATTGGTCGCTACTTTAACATGAAAAGTTTTATGAGAGAGAGTTGTTGTTATGATGCTAGGAAAAGTGATTGAAATTATCATCGATCAAACTTATGCACTTTGCTAGCATTCACACTTCATAAATTATTTCTTTTATCATTTACCTACTTGAGGACGAGTAGGAATTAAGCTTAGGGATGCTGATACGTCTCCAATGTATCTATAATTTATGAAGTATTCATGCTAATATATTATCATTCTTGGATGTTTTACGATCATTTTATAGCAACTTTATATCATTTTTTGGGACTAACCTATTGACCTAGTGCCCAGTGCCAGTTGTTGTTTTTTGCTTGTTTTTTACATTGCAGGAAATCAATATCAAACGGAGTCCAAACACCGCGAAACTTTTTTGTGGATTTTTTATGGACCAGAAGACATCCAGTGGGCCAGAGAAGCACCTGGGGGGTGCCCCGAGGGGGGCACAACCCATCAGGGCGCCCCTGGGGGCTCAGGCGCGCCCAGGTGGGTTGTGCCCACCTCGGTGGCCTCTTGCACCCCCTCTTTGCCCTATAAATCACCAAATATTTCAAAAACCCTCGGGGAGACCCTAGATCGGAAGTTCTGCCACCGCACGCCTCTCTAACCGCTGAAAACCAATCGGGATCCCGTTCCGGCACCCTGCCGGAGGGGGAGATCATCACCGGTGGCCATCTTCATCATCCCGACGGCCACCACGATGAGGAGGGAGTAGTCCACCCTCGGGGCTGAGGGTTTGTACCGGTAGCTATGTGTTTAATCTCTCTCTCTCTCTCTCTCGTGATCTTGAGATGTTATGATATTGATATATCATGGGCTTTGTTAACATAGCTGGATCATATGATGTTTCTCCTCTCTCTACTCTGGCTGTGATGAATTGAATCTTTACCCGTTGAAGTTTTGTCATGTCGGATTGAATGTTCAGATGTGAGAACACATGATGTATGTCTTGCGATATGAATACTTGAGGTAACAATGGGGTATCATATTGATTCACTTGATGTATGTTATGGCACTCAACTTGCGGATTCCTGTGGTAACATTGGGGTAATTTATGCAAGGGGTTGATGCACGTTTTTATTATCTTTTCTCCGATAGAAACTTTGGGGTCTCCTTGTAGTTCTTTGTGTGGATTGAATATTATGATCATGAAGTTGTTTGATGCATATCATAGAATCAACTCACGGATACTTGTGGTGACATTGGAGTATCTAGGTGACATTAGAGTTGGTTGATGTGTGTCATATGGTGTTATTTTAGTACGAACTCTCGGCTAGATTGATCGGAAAGAATAGCTTTGTGTTATTTTATTACGAACTCTAGGATAGATTGATCGGAAAGAATAACTTTGAGGTGGTTTTGTACCCTAAAAACAATTTCTATCTTTTGTTCTCCGCCAATAGGAACTCAAGAGGGATTCTTTATTGCACTTTGAGGGATAATTATATGATCCAACTATGCTAGCATTGTTGAGAGATTACACTAGTGAAAGTATGCACCCTAGGCCTCATTTTCCATCATTGCATTACCGTTTGTGCTCCATTTTACTATTCACTACCTTGCCTTTTTTATTGTTCGCACTACAAAAACTCATATCTACCATCCATACTACACTTTTATCACCATCTCTTCGCCAAACTAGTGCACCTATACAATTTGCCATTGTATTGGGTGTGTTGGGGACACAAGAGATTTCTTGTATTTGATTGCAGGGTTGCTCGAGAGAGACTATCTTCATCCTATGCCGCCCACTTATTGATAAACCTTAGGTCATCCACTTGAGGGAAAATTGCTATTGTCCTACAAAACTCTACGCTTGGAGGCCCAACACGAGTCTACAAGAATAAAGTTGTGTAGTAGACATCATCTGGTTCTTTATTATTTGTTTGAGTGTCTTCATGAACCTCATCATTATCTTTTTCATTATCAGAAGGTGAGTGTTCACTACAGGATTGAGTTTCAGCATCAGAGATAGAAACTTCATTATCATTATTAGGAGGTGTTTCTGCTTCAGGTTCACTAGAGGCATGCAAAGTCCTGCCATTTTTCTTCTTCTTTTTCTTTTTAGAAGGACTACGTCCATTAGTGGTAACTCTTTAAGAGTCTTGTTCAATTCTTTTTGGGTGTCCTTCGGGATAAAGTGGTTCCTGAGTCATTCTACCTCCTCTAGTCATTACTCTAACAGCATGATCATTGATATTATTATTCATTTCATCTAACAACTCTCTTTGAGATTTAGCAACTTGTTCTAACTGGGTTGGAACCATAGAAGCATGCTTCCCTACACCTCTAACATCATTCGAGATTCTAAATAACAAGTCACTCAAGTGAGCAATCATATCAGAATTATATTTCTGTTGTTTCATAACATTTGCATTGAAGTGATCTTGTTTTCTAATATAATTCTCAAACTCATAAAGGCATTGGCTGGGGTGCATATTGTGAGGATTATAATTATCATTGAATTTCATTATAGAATTTACCTCTACCACCTTAGGGAGTGGTGGTGTATCAAGCCCATGTATTTCTTCAATAGGGGGTAAATTTTTGACATCCTCGGCTTTAATACCTTTTTCTTTCATGGATTACTTTGCCTCTTGCATATCTTCAGGACTGAGATATAATATACCCCTCTTCTTCGGAGTGGGTTTAGGCGGTGGTTCAGGAAGAGTCCAATCATCATAATTTTTTAGTATGTTATTTAATAATTCTTCATCTTGCCCAATAGTTCGTTCTTGAAAACACAACCAGCACAACTATCTAGGAAATCCCTAGAAGCATCGGTTAGTCCATTATAGAAGATATCAAGTATTTCATTTTTCTTAAGAGGATGATCAGGCAAAGCATTAAGCAACTGGCAAAGCCTCCCCCAAGCTTGTGGGAGACTCTCTTCTTTAATTTGCACAAAGTTAAAGATTTCCTGTAAGGCAGCTTGTTTCTTATGAGCAGGGAAATATTTTTTTAGAGAAGTAATAAATCTTATCCTAGGGACTACGCACACAACCAGGAGTAAGAGTATTGTACCAAGCTTTAGCATCACCCTTTAATGAGAACAAAAATAATTTTAGAATATAGTAGTAGCGAGTTTTCTCATCATGAGTAAAAAGGGTGGTTATGTCATTAACCTTAGTAAGATGTGCCACAACAGTTTCAATTTCATAACCATGGAAAGGATCAGATTCAACCAAAGTAATTAACTCTGGGTCGACAAAGAATTCCATGCTTATCATCAATAAAGATAGGTGAAGTATCAAACTTAGGATCATACTGCATTCTAGCATTCAGAGATTTTTCTTTATACTTGCATAATAATTTCTCTATATCATCTCTATCCTTACAAGCAAGAATGTCTCTAGTTGTCTCCTCATTCATAACATAACCTTCCGTTACTTTTGGCAATTCATATCTAGGAGGGCTAGTTCTAGTAGGTCATGTTGTCTTACTCTGGCAATTTGTTCATCAAGAAAATCACCTAGTGGCACATCATCATCAATGTAGCGACCCGGCCTCAGACGGTCAAGCCTTTGTGTATCTCTGCCATCCCTGGATCAGTATGCTGGCACACACAGTACATCAGTTGTATATATCAAAGTGCAATCACATGTATGAATAACGTAAAATGGATATATACCTTATAAGTCTTAGCGGAAACAATCAATTGGGTGTGGAGTCCCATCAACGCCATCGACAAGTTGAGTGTAGACCGTAACCCTGTACCGTACTCTTACTTGTTGGAAGAAAGTATCTGCAACATGATACGTTGCAGCCGTGTAGGTCAGTACATTGAATGTACTGGCAAGATCACAATAAGAGAAAGCAGATAATAAAGCTATTCTATATACAATATGGCATTGTGGCTCTGTGTTTGAGTTTTGTTTTGCATAAAAGCTAGTTTTATTTTGCCTACATCAACGGAATATCTGGAGTCTGTACTATGGAGTTTCCTATCATGACATGGTTCCGCCACCTGATGTCTCATAGCTCAAATCATCATAAGTTTGCCCACAATTAAGTTTGCAGTCCGGTGTTGAGAGTCCCAAGATAGATCCAGGTCCAGATGCTAAAATTGTCTGTAACCGGGGCACGGCTAATCGATTAGGTTTAAACCCTCTGCAGAGGTTTGTACACTTTACCCGCAAGATTCAATCCCTCTTTTACGTTCTCGCACTTCAGGGTGTTTGAGAACAAGACGACCGAAACATGGTCTTCCGAAGAGTTCCCCTGACCACTGTCCGGCGCTCATCCAATCCTACCGTAGTTCTACATCTGCTAGCACCGTCCCAGCAAGAGTCACAACTAAGGTCAACCAAGCTAGAGCATATAGTGACTTGTGGTTGAACAGGTAAGCTTCCGGGCATGAAGTATTCTTTCGTCTCTTTGAGTCTGGGTGAAGCTTTCCGCAAGATGTCATGGCGCTTCTCCATGCATCCCGGCCATCCACTGGTTTCTCCAGGGTGCCCATCAAACGTCCTTCACCTAGTAGTGTGTATTAAATTCTTGTCTCGAGTCTTAAAGTCTTGAGGCCTTGAAGATGCAGTCCTTGCAGATGCCATCATGGAGTTGTCATCATTGACTTAGAGTCCTCCTTCTTCACATCACTCTCGTGCACTCATACCAAACCCCATCTACTATAGCGCAGCATTAAAATAAATAACGTCCCGGGCTTGGTAACAGGGTGATGGGTTCCTACCTCATGCATACTACTCAACTACAAGAATTCAATATCACTATTGGAGGGTTGTTGCAAAGATGCCACTAAATGCAACAAAAACATCGGTATGAAAGCATGGTCAAAGTGAACTTGCCTGGTATTACTTGATGAAGATTATAACACTCTCAGAATAATGACTTGGTAGAACTATTCATCACTACATTGAAAATCTATACAGTCAAACATATCATTCATATAAGCAAACATACTAGCAAGCAATTCTAACACTCATAATAAAACCAACAAATAAAATGCCAATCAACAAGGGACACCAAATAAACAAAGGAAAACTACACAACAAAACAAATAAAGAAAACTCTAAGACATAACACAAAATAGTTTTATCCTAAGTAAAAACTTAACAAAAATTAAAACACTAAACTAATAAATTAACAGGAAATAAAAAGTAAAACAACAAAGTTAACAGAAAGCATTTTTCATAAAATTTTATTTGCAAAAGGAAACAAATAAAAAGCTTTTATAAATTCTAACTATGTCATATACAAGTTCATACAAAATTAAATAAAATAAATTCTTAAAATAAAAATAAAAATTTCTTTTGTTGACTAACATAAACAAAACTAAATTTGTCAAAAGTGACAAAAAGAAATAATTCAAAACTAAGAAAAACAATAAAGAAAAGACTAAAACGAAACTATAACTAAAACAGTACTATTTTGCTAAAAACCTAATTTAAAGTAAACTAACAATTTATCACCATATGCTACTGGATAAACAAAACAAACAACAAAGCATTAGCAAAAAGAATCAATCAAAAATATTTTATAAAACTCAAATTATGGCCAAATTACTAATTTGAACAAATTTCATCAAATTCAATTTTAAACTACTCAAATTTGAAATCCAATTGCAGAAACATCAACTTTAACAAATTTGTGACACAATGCAAAAAGAGTCACTCAAATTGGAATTAAAACCTAAAAGATATTAACAATCTAAAACAGAAACTATTTCTGTAAATAAAACAAAAACAGAAAAGAAATAAAAACAAAACGGGCGCTAGCTACATGGCCTACTGCTATTGGGCCAGGGGTGTGGGCGATCCGAAGATAAACAACGGTCGACTGATTTTTAACAGAATGGGAGTGTGCGACTAAAATGAAAAAGCCGGAGGGGCCCTGTTCAATCTGAACCAAGCTAAACTGTAAATAAAACCGCACAAAAACCAATCTAAAAAAATAAAACTTAACTGTTCGTCTGGATCTAATCTAAACCGTTAAAAAAAGAACGGACGAAGGGGAGGAGTTGGGCTTACAGCGGGCGGACGCCGGCGAGGTCTACAGCGGCGGGTGGCTCGGGACGATCGGCGGAGATGCTCCGGTTATCGCGGAAGGCGGTGGTGATGTCGGTCGGGCGCGGCGGGGAGTGGCACGTCCAGGGGTGGTGGAGGCAGCGGTCGAGGACGACGAACAGCGGCGTGGCAAGCTCAGAGAGCCTTGGCTCTGGTGATGGCGTCGGTGGTGAAGATAGCGGAGTCAGCGGCGGTCCTTGACAACGGTGGATATGATGGAGGAGACGAGCACAACGAGGGCGTGTCGATGGTAGTGGTGTCGGTGCTCAAGGACATCGGGGTCGAGCAAAGGGATACGGCGGCGCTCCGGGGCTCCGGCGGCTCGGGCGTCGGTGTTGGCGTTGCTGTGAGAGAGGAGTGGAGACAAGAAGATGTCAAAACAACACGCGAGGAGGTGGAAGAACATAGGACGGAGGGGAGGGTCTGGGATGTGCTCACCGGTGTCGAATTCGATGGTGGAAGATTGCGGCTCCGGCGAGATCCAAACGATGATGGCGGGTGCTGCGGTTGGCGAAGGGTTTAGGGGGTTTCGAACAAGGGTACAGAAGGGGTTTTATAGGACATCAACTTGGGAGAGGGGTTGGTCTCGGGATCGGGATCCCAAGAGTCACGGGATTCGGCGGCGGGCGAGCGCGCTCTCACACAGCATGGCATGCTGGAGAAGAAGAAGACGCGGGGCCTAGGCATCAGTGGCAGTGGGAGACGAGCGAGGGGGACGGGCGACCAGGGCGGAACGCGTTCACGCACGAGCGATGTGGAGGTGGGCCGGCTGGCGCTGTTCGGCCCATTGGCTGAGCTTCGGCCTAAAACAAACAATGCTTTTTTAAATAAACAGAGAAAAAAAGACAATAAATTCAATAAAACAAAAGGTTACCTAGGCATATTATATATCAAAAATTTCAGAAAAACATTTCCTACAACATGAACAATTTCCAGGTTCAAATAAAACCTACAAAAATTTACAAAAGTCAAACAATGTTGCTGTTGCAATAAAACCCAACAAAAATCATTTTGAAAATACCAAAATTATTTTAAATTTATTTTCTCCTAATTTTCCATGGAAGGGAATCATTTTACACTTATTTCAATATATCTTATTTTTTGGAGAAAAATAATTTGGATAAAAACCCAAATAACTCCAAATTGAAAGGGGTTTCAAAGTACTTCCAAATGACTTTCAATTTTATTTTTTTAACTTCCAACTCATATTTCATATAATTGAAGAAGTCGTTTTATCTTCTCTCCTGAAAATCATTGAGTTGCATAAAGTTTCGAATTTGAAATATTTTCAGATGGAATTCATATCTTTTCAAAACCCTTTTCATTTCAAATGGAAGAAGTCATATCATCTTCACTCTAGAGTTTTGTGATGAAATGAATTTGAATTCATGGACATCAAATTGCAAGGATGAAGGCTTTGGGAAAGTCCTTTTATTCCCTCTCATTCAACTTTCAAAAAGTTTCAAATTCCACTCACTTTCAGTCAATCAATCAAACAAACAATCATAAAAATTATTTAATATAACATTCCAAAATCTGGAATTTTGGGATGTTACAATCAAGCAAGGTACTAGCATCATCATAAGTATCATTTATAGCAGAAGTAGCATCATCAATAACTTGCGACATATCAGGATTGATAGCATGTGGTGGTGTTGCAAGTTTACTTATAACTGAAGGTAAACCTAAAGCAGAGCTAGATGGCAGTTCCTTACCTCCCCTTGTCTTCGAGGGATAAATCTTAGTCTGAGCATCCTTCAGATTTTTCATAGTGATAAATTGATAATAATCCCAAGTGAGTCAACAAATATAGCTATGCTCCCCGGCAAAGGCGCCAGAAAAAGGTCTTGATAACCCACAAGTATAGGGGATCGCAATAGTTTTCGAGGGTAGAGTATTACACCCAAATTTATATATTCGACACAAGGGGAGTCAAAGAATATTTGGAAGTATTAGCAGCTGAGTTGTCAATTCAACCACACCTAGAGATTAATTATCTGCATCAAAGTGATCAGTAGCAAAGTAGTATGATAGTTTTGATAATAGTAGCAGCAGTAGTAGTAATGGTAATAGTGATAGCAGTAGTTTTGTAACAAGTGCAGCAGTAACGATAACAGTAGTAACTTAGCAAGAACAATATAAGATAAATTCATAGGCATTGGATCGATGATGTGTTGGATGATATTCATTATGTGATAGTCATAACCTAGGGCGATACAACACTAGCTCCAGTTCATAAATATAATGTAGGCATGTATTCCATAAATAGTCATACATGCTTATGGAAAGAACTTGCATGGCATGTTTTGTCCTACCCTCCCGTGGCAACAGGGTCCTATTGGAAACTAAGGGATATTAAGGCCTCCTTTTAGTAGAGAACCAAAACAAAGCACTAACACACGATGAATACATGAACTCCTCAAACTACGGTCATCACTGGGAGTGGTCCCGACTATTGTGACTCTGGTGTTGCCAGATCATAGCACGTAGTAGGTGACTATAACTTGCAAGATCGGATCTAGAACATGGATATAATGGTGATAACATAAATGGTTCAGATCTAAAACCATGGCACCCGGGCCCAAAGTGACAAGCATTATGCATGGCAAAGTCATAGAAACATCAATCCCGGAACATAGTGGATACTAGGGATCAGGCCCTAACAAGACTAACTAGATTACATGATGAATCTCATTCAAATCCTCACCGACCAGCGAGCCTACGAAGGAATTACTCACTCCCGGTGGGGAGCATTATGGAATTGGCGATGGCGAAGGGTTAGTGATGACGAAGATCAAAGATCCCCCTCTCCGGAGCCCCAAACGGGCTCCGGATCTGGCCTCCCGATGAAGAACAGGAGGTGACGGCGACTCCGTCTCGTGGAACGCGATAATTCTTTCTCCCTTGATTTTTTTTCTGGAAAAATGTGATTTTATAGCGTCGGTTTCAGGGTCTGCGGGGCCACCAGGTGGGGACAACCCACCTGGGCGCCCCTGGAGGGGGGCGTGCCCTGGTGGGTTGTGCCCACCTAGGTGCCCCCTTCCGGTGGTTCCCGACTCCAGAAATTCTCATATATTGCACAAAAAATCCTCGCAAGGTTTCGTTCCATTCCGATAATTTTTATTTTTGCACAAAAACAACACCATGGTAGTTCTGCTGAAAACAACGTCGGTCTTGGGTTAGTTTCATTCAAATCATGCAAATTAGAGTCCAAAACAAGAGGAAAAGCGTTAGAAAAAGTAGATACATTGGATACGTATCATGTGGCCATGGTAAGCATTTTGCTATGATTAGTGTCAAAAATTACTCTCAGTCTAGTGTAGGCAGTGAAGTGCATCAAAGGTTTTTCAAATGATGGAGCTGAGATAAGCATGCAGGCATGATGAGCACATTGTCATCAGCATATTGATTAACAAGGAAGTCAGGGCAAGAATGACTCTACAAAGGAGCCTTGATGAGGTTATTTTGCATAGCTTCATTAGTATTGATTACAATATATCAACAACTAGTACAAAAAACAGTGAAGAGAGAGGGCCTTGATGAGGTTGTTTCTGATGTGAATGTCGTGCTCCCAATTCTACTTGACATAGTCCTTAAAGCCCTCAATTCCCATCCGATAATTTTCAAATCTGAATAGTGCTGCTCTTGAGATATGTGTGCCAATTTGGATCAAACATGGAACACGATCAAATATTGGTTTGGCCAAAGGTAGAATTATGGTGTTTGGATATTGAGTTGTCCAAGCCTCTGATGTGAACACCCAATCAAGTCTTTCCAACAAAGGTGCATCTTGCATGTTCCTAATAATTTATGCCCTTGAGAGAAATTTCAATCAGGGCTAATGCATTAATTGCCTCATTAAATTTGGGCATAACAAAAAATGCCACCAGATCTATTTCTGTTGCTTGGGTATCTTATATAATTAAGATCTCTCATCATAATCCACTTGGTGTCATCAGGCATTTGGAGCTCCAGCTTGTCCGGTAAAACCCGCAAAAACTTGTCCGGTAACTCACACTTCAGGAGCTCCAGCTCCTCAGCGATGCATTGTATCTCATGGGCCTGGTCCAATACAGAACAATTATCAACCATTTGTAATCATGGAACTGCTCCATAGCATACAACTCGCTTCCAGCATCGGTTGCGCCGAACTTAGCTTCGAACGCATCCCACAAATTCTTTGTAACGCGCAGATGGAGATACGCATCGACCAACTTGTCTCCGATCACAGTAAGAACGGCTCCCGCAAAGATGGTGGTTGCCTCCCTAAACACGTTCTCCTGTTCAGGAGCAATCGTTACCGTGGGAGACACACCACCAACCCAGAACACATTCATCATTGTGAGCCACAAGGTGGTCCTAGTCTGCCAACGCTTATAATGCGTCCTGATAAACTTTTTCGATTTTAGAGTAGCGGCTAAGCCATGAGTCGAAAAGTGCCTAAAATAAGGTTTTTGGATTGTTGGAAATATTAGCACTTTTCTGACTAATCTAAACAATGAGTATAGAGTAAACATGGCAAATACGGTATGCATCTCATACCGATACCTAAGCATGTGAGCATGTATAATACATAAAAATGAAACATCTATGAACAACATATATATGGCCAACACATGAACGTGCAAATCGGGGATGAACGAGTCATACCCTCCGGTGGGCTAGGCCAACGCGGCGGCGGCAGTGGTAGCCTCGGCATCGGCCTTCTTCTTGGCGGCTTCGGTGGCGGTCATGCAGTCGATGTAGGGGAAGCAGTGGAAGCAAAAGCGAGGCAAGGACGAATCGGGAGTAGTCGCATCGAGACGCTCCCCAAAAACCTTATTGTCGTTCTCCTGGGCAGGATCTCAAACGACAGGGTTCCGGAGGCACCTGCTCTCCCGACCAACCATGCACGCGGTCGTCGCGGGATCGTTTGAAGCAGCACAAATAGAGGAACATTAGATGGCGGCTAGGGTTGTGCCAGAGGGAGTGAGTGAACTGAGTTAGAGTTCACTCCACTGATATAGGCAATCCAAGATTAATTAACCACTCCTGACCGGCAAAAATAAACTCCGGCTCGGTTCATTCCTGCAACCCGTGGCACGTGCGCGTCGTGGTGAGGCAGGCGACGGAGGAGGAGGAGCGCGCGTGTACAACTCCTATTCCCAAGCTCCCAATAGCAAGTGGTAGAGCAGCCCTTATAAATAGGTCTCACTCTTCTTATTGTACCAGTATGATATTAAACTTCCCACCACTTGCAGTGCACATTCATGGGCCTTAGAGATTAACCGGGGATTATTGTCTTATATGGGCCTAAGCCCATCCATCACTGCCGATGCAGAGGAGTCGCTGATGGAGATGAGGAGTTGTTGATGTTGCTGATTCAGAGGATCTACTGCTGGAAGAGGAGAAGCAGAGAAAGAGAGGAGGTGTTGCTGCTCGCAGCGAGGTGCGTCAGCTGATCAGGCGAGTAGCGTTTGGTTCTCGACGGAGTACCTAGTGCGTGTTAAGGAGTGCCACGTACTCGACTACATGCTAGCCGATGAACACCTTGGAGCGGCGACGCGATGGGCGAGGAGTGTTGTCTCCTAGGCGTTGTCTTCTTGGCATGGTGACATCCTGGAATCAAAGATGATTGATACGGCCACGCAGACGTGCAGGGCGTGACAAGGAAGACGCTAGGCTGGGCGATTCAAAATAAAAAATCGAGGACATAAATGTGTCTTTACAATGATTTGGGCGCTTCTCGAATTCTCTAAAAATGTCTTACATTTGTGAACATAGGGATTACATGATAATATGATATCATCATGCTATTATTTATACTTTTTTTTTCATTTGTTGGGTTTTTCTTTTTACAATTAGTATTTGAGGTTTTAGATATTTTTGTTGGAAAAAGAATATAACAGACTAAAATTGTCTCATAAAGTTTATACACAAAAGTTTGAGGAGGATCACAATAATAAAAAATGTAATAGTTGCCAAATGAACTAGCAACATCGTCGATACTACCAATGCTTGCTTATATGGAAACACCTAGTCTAAGTTGTAGACATGTACCACATAAATGTGCTTGCAGCGGGCACATCATTGTGGAATTTAAAAGGCCGACATGTCATGATATAGCTTTACCGTCGATAGACACATGATTTACGATATAATATAATATTCAAATCAGGAAAGGCAAATGCGTGGCTAAAATTGAACTTTGATCTCTATTTTTTTCTGGGTAAACTTTAATCTCTATTGTAAAATGGTAGAAGCTATGCCACTCATCCAATAAACAACATAATTCTTGGTTGCCTTGACAGGTGGATACCGATGTTACATAGACCTGAGAAAGAATGATTGGCCGGTCGAAAACCCCGTGCAATATTTCAGATGCACATGGCATATATTTATCTTCATGAACATGCCATTTCTAATCCTTGAATTATACTGTGATATTTGTAACTTGAGTGAAAATTCATTTCAACAAGTTTAAAAAAATGTGAATAGATAATGCATATGTATGTGTACTAACGTAAGTGTTTAACTCATCAAAAAAGATGGTAATTGTCAAGTTGCGTATAAGAGTAATAAGTTAAGACACCCTACTATACTACTCCCTCTGATTCGAATTAATTGACGCAACATCTATACAATGTCTCGAATCAGATGGAGTACTAGATTAAGATTACAACATGATAAACATCCCCATAGAAAAAACATGATATAAACATACTTTTTTTTGCGAGTAATATAAACATACATATGCACCATAATTTTTGTGTGGAGATGTTTGCACCGCGAATTGATAAAAAAACACCAAAATTTACATGTAGGCATTCTTTTTTCGAAGTTACAAAAGGAGTAGTATCTATCATCCAGGATCTGTTTGCTGTATTTCTGTGCAGGGGAAAGGCCTCAGCTGACTGACAAAATTGCCGCTATATCTAGTGGTCAATCCCACGCCATTCTGGTGGCAAGCTCCCCACCGTCGGATGGCCCGAACGGACGGCCGCCGGCCCGCCATGCGAGACCCGGGCCACAGCCCCCTCAGACGAGCGATACAAATCGCGACACGTGTACGGGGCCAGATTTCTTGGGTCAGTGCGCCCCATCTGGCTCTCCGGGCCCACGCGCCAGCGGGCGCGCGTGAGGGGACGGGGCGCTTTTAAATAGCATCCCCCACCGGTGGACTCGGAGGCGGCCTGCTCCACCCCCCCGCACAAACCACTCGTTCGTCCCGTCAACAAGAGGAGCAGAGGCGCCGGAGAGGCAAGAGGGGTGCCCGCGCTCGCTCGCGTGTGTGGTGTCCGTCGGCCCGATCTACCCTGCTCCCGCCCACCCCTATCAGGTATCGCCATTCGTCGCCCCTGCGAATCCATCGCTTGTATGGTTAATCCCTAGATTCATTTTCTTTGGCGCGGATTCGTGCGGAATCTGCCCTGTTCCGGCCGTTTTGGCCGTGGAGAATGGCGAGTAGGCAGGGTGGCTTGCCGCAACCATCCCGTTTCCCGACCTATCCCTCGTGGAGCCACCGCGGCGCCGCCAGGAGAGGAACTCGAGAGGCTGCTGTTTCTTCCCCCCTTTGCTGCCGCTCCTGATTCCTGCCACCGGTCCGTCAATTCGCCGCTCCGCTGGCCTCTGCACCTACCTCCGACCGAATTCCCAGCGAAATGTGCGTGTCCCATGCACTGTTTCGCCCGAGGTAGCAAGGGGCAGCATTAGAACGAATCGCCCCTGATTAGCGCTGATGCGCGTATATAGACATTTATACGCGGACTCTGCTGCATCTTGCTACCAGATCTGCGGGATATTGGTGCGGATGGCATCCAGATATTTCGGTATGCCTTTTGGGCCCTGATCTCTGCACCTCGGCCGTTACCACTCATTTTAGATTCGTAAAATCTGCCATCTTTTCTGGCGCAGCTGCCTTTTGTCAGCTACCGTTAGCTTTGTTAGAAAAGCTGCACCAAAATTTTAGTCCCCATGTGTCTGTTCTTTTGATGAAGGAAGAGAGGACCCGATTTTCATTGAGAAACACAAACAGAATTACTCCAAATCGTGATTTGGCCGTAACAACACTAATTGCCGGATTGTTTCCGGTAACACAAATTGGCCTTTGACAACAGGCAATTTTTCTGTTTTCAAAGAGGCAAAGCCGATACCGTGGCCGTTATGACTAGCACAAAAAATATCTTTTTCCAACGTAACACGGCAGGCGGAGCCATATGCTTCTCGTGCTCAAGTCGTTGGGATACTATCATCATCATAAGAAAGAAAGAAAAAAAAAAGAAAGTTAGGCCGTTCCTTTCAGCACGTCGCATCTCACGCGCTGGTCGGCGGCGGCGGCTGGCGGGCGGGCTCGTGCGCGCTGCTCCTGACCTAGAAAAAGTCACCGTGATTCACGACCCCGTCAGATATTCTGTCGCCGGCGCCTGGACGGTGGCGATTGTCCCCTTCCGTTTCGTCACCCCACGACCGCGTGCCTGCGCTAAGGTACAGAAAAGCCTGCGTGGGCCAGACAGAGCCTGCGCAATATTCGGCGGATCCAGGCCCACAGCCGCAGGGCGGGCCTGCACCGCCTCTTTTTTTCTCATTTCCGGCCGCAGACAGCTTAGCTGGACGCGCACAAGCGACCAAAGGCGCAGATCTGGGTGCCCATGGGCCCTCGTCCACCTTGGATAGCACCGCAGCCCTGTACTTGCCCTGTAGGCAGCCGTGGTAGGTAGCCCGTATGCGTGCCCTGTTGCCGCGCTCTGGTCCTCCTCCTAATCACTCGGAGCCGGAGCCAGCAGTCCTAATCAGTCGTGTAATCCAGGGTTAATGCCTGCCCCGAATCAGCATGCGAGTCCTAATCAATCAGCTGGAGGGGGTTTATTGCCATGAATCAGCAAAGTTGAACATCGCAATCCAGAGCTGCCTGTATTATGGTTTATGCTTTGGCCGTGGGGCTTCTTTTTCTCTCTTGAAAGCGAGAAGGAGATTACGCACCTTTGTCGATGGCATCTGAATCGAAAGTCCACCTACCGTCTCAAGATGCGCCCTGTTCAACGTGGTAATCACGTGGTACCTCGTTTTACTGCTGTTCCTTGGTCTCGGTCGCCCACTGCTGCGCTGCTGTGGGGAGGTGTGCTCGAGACGAGGGGTGGTAGGTGGGTGACTTGGCTCTGACTGAATATTATGTCCTAGTCGTAGTACAGAGGCAGGAGAGAGAGAGAGACGTATTCGTCCATATTGGCGTTCTACGACGGCCGGTGGCTTATATTTGACCGTCCAAGGTGTGTCTGGTAGGATTTGATCACCTTATCTTACCGGATATATGTATGCGTGTAAACCGGACTCGCGGTGCACTGCCTCATTTTGAACGAGTTTCCTGGCGCATATCCTTGCTTTAACCATTGGATTGGATCAGTCACCTTATCCCTGTGTTTTACTGAAGTACGGCAGCCGATTTGTCTGTGATTGTTCTGAGGCATGGGCTGGGCAGATCTGAATTTAGCTTAGCAGCAGTACATGTGAAGCAGCTGCGGTGCACGCACCCGAAAGGGAATCTGAACATGCCATTGGGCTCGCACATGCCGCGATCCCCCCACTTGGCATGTCATCTAGGAATATTTTATCTCTTTTCTTCAGAGGGAAAGGAATATTTTTGAAGGGAGGAATATTTTATCTTGTTAGCATCGGGGCACGCCACCACCACCGTGGGCGACGATATAGGAACCCCCTCGTGTTTTCCTTGCGTCGATGCCCCTGTCGTGCGCCAGCAGAACTAGAGTAAAGTATAGCCAGCTTGCTAGATATTTTCGTTCATGGCAATATTGTAGAATCATGCTGCTAGAATATACTGTTCTGTTCTTGATCTCTTATGATAGAGTACAACATAACTTCGTTCATGCCATCTGACCACCTGTGCTTCTTTGTTGTCTGCAGCATCATGGGTGCCGGCGGCAGGATGACGGAGAAGGAGCGGGAGAAGCAGGAGCAGCTCGGCCGCGCCAACGGCGGCGCAGCCTACCAGCGCTCGCCCACGGACAAGCCGCCGTTCACGCTGGGTCAGATCAAGAAGGCAATCCCGCCTCACTGCTTCCAGCGTTCGATCATCAAGTCCTTCTCCTACGTGGTCCATGACCTGGTCATCGTCGCGGCTCTGCTGTACGCGGCGCTGGTTTGGATCCCTACCCTCCCGACCGTGCTGCAGCTGGGCGCCTGGCCGCTCTACTGGATCGTGCAGGGCTGCGTCATGACCGGCGTCTGGGTCATCGCACACGAGTGCGGCCACCATGCCTTCTCCGACTACTCGCTGCTCGACGACACCGTCGGCCTGGTGCTCCACTCGTGGCTGCTCGTCCCCTACTTCTCGTGGAAGTACAGCCACCGTCGCCACCACTCCAACACCGGGTCGCTGGAGCGTGACGAGGTGTTCGTCCCCAAGCAGAAGGAGGCGCTGGCGTGGTACACCCCCTACATCTACAACAACCCCGTCGGCCGCCTGGTGCACATCGTCGTGCAGCTCACCCTCGGGTGGCCGCTGTACCTGGCGCTCAACGCCTCAGGCCGCCCGTACCCGCGGTTTGCCTGCCACTTCGACCCCTACGGCCCGATCTACAACGACCGGGAGCGTGCTCAGATTTTCATCTCGGATGTCGGCGTGCTGGCCGTGTCCCTCGCCTTGTTGAAGCTCGTGTCGTCGTTCGGGTTCTGGTGGGTGGTGCGGGTCTACGGCGTGCCGCTGCTGATCGTGAACGCGTGGCTGGTCCTGATCACCTACCTGCAGCACACCCACCCGGCGCTGCCGCACTACGACTCGACGGAGTGGGACTGGCTGCGCGGGGCGCTCGCCACCATGGACCGCGACTACGGCATCCTCAACCGCGTGTTCCACAACATCACAGACACGCACGTGGCGCACCACCTCTTCTCCACCATGCCGCACTACCACGCCATGGAGGCCACCAAGGCGATCAAGCCCATCCTCGGCGAGTACTACCAATTCGACCCCACCCCCGTCGCCAAGGCCACATGGCGCGAGGCCAAGGAGTGCATCTATGTCGAGCCCGAGGACCGCAAGGGGGTCTTCTGGTACAGCAACAAGTTCTAGCCGCCAAGATCCATCAACTGTGCTCGAGAAAGAACTCAGAGAAGAGATCCTCCCAAGTAATTCCATCCATCTACCTACAGTCCATATGGTTAGTCTTTAGATAGCAGAGGGCATTTGGGCACAAAAGAAGACTACTATTACCGTGCCAATGCTAGAAGAGTTGAGTGGTGCAAGGAAGAGTAGCGTGTCCGTGACTTTGGTCAGTTCCGTCTTTACTTTTTCTCTGCGTTCTAGTCGTCGGCTTAGGTTTGGCCGGCGGTCGTCGTTGGTGTCCGTGGCCGTGGACATGGCCGCGTGTGTTGTGTGTGCGTCTGTCATTGCATTGGCGTCATCTTCCCCCGTCCGTGTCATGTTGTTGTAGACCATTTGGTGTTTATGGCGGAATAACTGATCGTCGAAGGAAGGGCAACTTTTTTGAGTACTCCAACGTTTAGATGGATGTTCTTTCTCGTGACTTTATTTCTCTCTGAGAGTGGATGATTGCTTGCTTGCTTGCTCTGTCGACCAAGGTTGTCCACTCTGTTGGAGCTCATCCACAGGAAAAGGTGTGGTAAGAGCAACTCTAGCATATGCTGCAAATCTATGCATCACGCAAAATAACCGTCGATATACGGTATCAGGACAAAAAACGTAACATATATCAGCTCTTGCTCTAATTTTTTTTGCGGGGAGCTGTATATTTCGACCCGCGTATGCCATATCTTCAGTTTTTCATCATGGTTTTGTAGTTTCCTCTATCTTTGGTGGGAGGGAATTTTTAGCACCAACCGCTCCCGTCGGACCCGGCGCCACTAGCGTTGCCACCTGCTGAGCTCGATTTCGGCCAAATAGAAGAGAAGCGGTGGCCAGCCAGAGGAGCGTACGATACTGAGGAATCGAGCGGGAGCAGGAGCTCGACCGCGTCCGCCCCGCCTTTGGGCTGCTGCTCGCTCGGCCGCGTCCGCCCCGCCGTAGGAGCTCGGCCACAAGCTGTCGCTTGTCCGCAGCAGTAACTTGCCTCGGGCGTGAGCAGGAGGCTGCCGTAGACACCACTCGATCTGGTGAAGGCCGCCCCTCCTCGATCCGGTGGAGGCCCCTGTAGAATCCTGCACTTCTGCTTGGTGCACTCTGCGAGACGAATGTGTGGATGTGATGTGAGAGAGAGGACCCAATTCCAATCTATATACTATCATGAAGGACCTTGTGGTAAATTCAACTATAGACTAGTGGGCTCCACATTTGATCGTTGATGATTTTTGCGGGATCTGTTGTGCCCGATGCCACGCGGTACTGCAAATCCTGTTTAGGGGGAACCATATACTGTTTTTGCATGACGAATTTTTGTGGGATCTTCTAGAATTGCAGTAAGGCAAACAGTTCCGCAACAGCGTATGTCTTGTGGTCGACACTTATGCAATACTCCCTTTGTATCAAAGATGTTTTTTGATACAATATGTATCAAAGAAGTCTTATATTTTTATACAGAGGGAGTATCATGTAGTATATACCTAAACGAGTCATCCTCAATGCAAACATGTCGTATCACATACAATTATGTATGGCATAAGACCACCTCAACATGCAACCATGCATGAAAAAGACTCACAACCACATACAACCATGTATGGGATTTATTTATTTATTTTGTTATTCTACTTACTCAAATAAATATTTCACAACTATACATAATCGAATCTAATAAGGTGTATGTATTTTAAATTTTGATTCATATGTTATTAATTAAATAATTATATTCCATTAAATCAAATCTTATTGAAATATATATTGCAATCGATTCCGGTAGCAACGCGCGGGGTATCATCAAGTTTCCGTGTGCTTTGGTCCTTCCAGGTCCAGTCTCACTGTCATGTTGTGGTCTCCAAGCTGTGGTCAGCGTTGTTAGCGGTCCAAATCCAGCAATCTTGCACAGTGTAATGCTGAAAGTTGCGTTTGAGCGTCGCAAGCAGCCCAGTGTACGCCAATAATCCTGGAAACTGTGCTTGTGAATGTGAGGCCAAGCTTTCGGAGCCTCGACTTGTCTCTCTTGCAAACGGGAGCTACTACCGCCAATTTATTTCTCGCCCATGCCTGTAGTACTATGCAAGAATTGATGTGCGTGGCCGGGGGCCGGGGCAATATCCCCGGTCCCTCCCGTCTCATGTGCAGCCATGGGTTCAAATTCAATGCACGCACTGCGGATTTCCAGCCGAGAGTTGGCCGGAACGTTGGCAAGTGCAATGCCGTCGTGGTGCCACGGAGCGCGCGCGTACGCGTTTCCTGGCATTTGCACGTGACGTTTGAAACGAGATGCGTGCCGTGCCAGGGAGCACGAGATTTACTCCGCCTCGATCTTAACGGAACGCCTCAACGGATGGAGGAGCAACTCAATAACTCGTGCTGATGATACACGGGAGGGAGACGACGCTCCGTCCTGCCGACCTGAGAGCGCACGCAACAGTGGTTCACACGGCAACATCACATAAATCTCACACATGCTATCATGCTATGAGATATACTCTTTGTGATTGATTGCTTCCCTGTTTCGGTTCTGATTCTGAAGAACAGTCCTGCGACGCGACGCAGCAGTGATGCTCGTTTTTTAGGCGAAACCGTAGAAGAATTGTTCTACGGTAAATTTTTATTAATTAACATGTACAATTACAAAAGTAAAATAAAATAAAATGGCCATTGAACCAATGTCCGTTCTATGAAACATCTACGGGATTAAAGATTATTCTCTGTCCAACCGTGGATTTTGTCTGCCTTATCAGTCTTTGCTCTTAATTCTACAGCTCTGATTCCTTCTCTCAAATAAAATTTCCAAGTATTCACTGATGGTGTGGCTCTTCTGAAAATCTCGTCATTTCTGCCAGCAGCCCATGACAATGGTATCCATAGCAAGTTCTGAGGGTAGTGATTTCAATATGAGGTAGATTTCATCATAGGTCGACATGCCTCGATGTTTATTGGGTGCAATAGCATCCAACACATCAGTGCAAAGGGGCAGTCCCGGAAGAGATGAGTCACCGTTTCTTCAGTGGTTTCAGCACAGAGGGCACAGTTATAGTCCTCAAGATACACGCTTCTTCTGTGTAGTATATTTCGGGTGCTGATTCTGTCATGCAACAATAACCAAAAGAAGATTTTATGTTTCAGCCGACAAGGTGTTTTCCACGGGAGTCTGAATGTGCTGTGTGCTAGATTATATCACTGAATAGCTTTGTACATCTTCCTAGATGAGTACTTAGGAGCCTCCCAAGTGTAAGACCAGTTGTCGTGTCCAGTTACTAACGGTCTCTCATTGATTAAAGTCTGCAATTCATTCTATTGAGCAAAAGCTTCCCGTGACATGGGTCTTTGAAATAGGAGGTTGATATCATTGTGTTCCAGTGCTCTCTGAAGAGTTATATTCTGCTGAATAGCAAATGAGAAAAGTTCTGGGTATTTGATAGAAAGTGGTGTGTCTTGCCATCTACCAGACCAGAAGAGAATTGTGTTCCCTTGACCTGCCTTACACACTGCATGCTGCTTGAAGGTAGGAAGAAGTTTTAGAACTGTCCTCCACCAGAATGATCCAGCCTTGGTGTCATTTGGTAATTTGTCTTGATAGTGAGCTTCCTAGATAATGTGTACCCATGGAGTATCAATCTTGTTGAAGAATTTATGAAGGTATTTAATGAGCAGAGCTTGGTTGTGGATCTCCCTGATCTTTGAATTTGCAGACTGGGTCCCATGAAATGTGGACTGTCCCTCTTTCTTGTGTACCATATTTCCTCCAAAAATAGTTCATTAGATATGTGTTGATTTGTTTGATCACTGTCTTTGGAATTTCCAAGGTGCACATGAAAAATGTGGGTAGATTAGTGAAAACTGATTTCACCAGGGTTAACTTGTCACCAGTGGACAACATAGTGGAACAACTCAACAACCTACTCTCAATACGTTTTAGCATGGGAACAAAGTCCTCTACCCTTGGCTTGGACAGACAGAGTGGTAGCCCCAGATAAGTACGAGGAAGAGATCGAATCTTGCAGCCCAGGAGGTTGGATAATTCACTCATCTTCTGTGCAGGAGTGTTGATAGAAATCATAATGGACTTAGAGTAATTAACTTTTAGCCCTGTGTACTCAGCATAATGCAGCAGGAGATTCTTAATGTGCATCAGTTGTCTGTCATCAGCCTTGGCCACCAAAACGGTATGATCAACATATTGGATAATTGGATAGTCTGTGTAAGAGGTATGAAACAATGGTGTTTCTATCATAGCAGCATGGCAGGCTTCATTGAGGATAGATTGTAGAATATCTGCTGCAATCACAAAAGTCAGTGGTGATAATGGGTCTCTCTACCTAACCCCCTTCTTGCATAAGAATTGCTTTTCTGGCACCCCCATTAAGAAGTACAAATAGAAGCCAGTACCATAGATCATCTTAATCCAATGAATCCATTTAGCTCCAAAACCTTTAGCTTGCAAAACTTCTATGATGGTGTCATGGTTAAGCATGTCAAATGCCTTTTCAAAGTCTAGTTTAAGTAGAATGATTTCTTTCTTTCTCTGGTGGCATTGATGAATATACTCATATGACCATGCAAGGCAGTCTTGTATACATCTACTATTCAAGAAACCATAATGATTCTTATGCACCATCTTGAGGATGTACTTTTGCAGTCTGTTTGCTAATAGTTTGGTGATGATCTTGATGGTACAATTCAAGAGATGAATGGGCCTGAACTCAGCTGGTGTTGCTGCATAATATTTCTTTGGAATCGGAGTGATGAAAGAATAATTAATACTCTGAATGTTGATCTGTCCTGAGTGGAAATCTTCTATGAGTTTATAGAAGTCATCAACAATGATCTCCCAATAGTTTTTAAGGAAAGAAGCATTAAAACCATCTGGCCCTGGTGATTTTTCTGCAGGCATCTGTTAGATCATATTATCAATTTCCTCTTTGGTGAAAGGTGCTTCAAGTTTAGACAAATCTTCCATGGGTTGTAGCAGTTGATGCAGGTTGAGTGGGTTTGTGGTAGGAGAGCATGTCCCCATTCGATCTTTGAAAGCTCTATATAGAATTGTGGCCTTAGCCTGATGGTCATGGTGTTCATGCCCATGTTCATCTCTCAACATGGTAATGGTGTTGTTTCTGAACTTGATGGTAGCCCTAGCCTAGAAATATTTAGTGTTGGCCTCTCCAACTTTTTTTCCCCTGATGGTGGCGCTCTACTTCCAATATTTCCTCTGTTTCTCTAGAATGCCTTCAAGATGAAGTTTGAGATGGCTTTGGCATTGGACTGCTCTAAGGAAAGCACTCTGAACTCCTCTATGGTATCATAGCACATGATCATGAAGTTGGTGTCTACAATTATTATTTTTAAGTCAGAAAGATTTCTGGCCTAGTTCTTTAAACATTTTCTCAGTCTCTTGAATTTAATAGCTATCACTTTAGCACTGTCACTAGCCTCCACATCCCGTGTCCAAATATTACTGACAACCTCTTTGAATTGAGGATGTTCTAGCCAGAAGTTCTCAAATCTAAAGATATTTCTCTGGAATTAGAAGACCCAATTTGAATTCTAATTGGCACATGATCATAGGTAGTTTTAGCAAGTGGAATGGCAAATGTAGCAGGATATTTGAGGGTCCAAGCTTCAGAAGTGAAACACCAGTCCAACTTTTCTAGTAGTGGGGCAGCTTGCATGTTGCTCCATGTAAAACTTCTTCCTTTGAGAGGAATTTCAATGAGGGCCTGGCTATTAATTGCTTCATTGAAAGCAAGCATATCAGTTATACTACTCAATAAAAGGTAAGGGAATATTAGATTATTGATATGAAGGAAGGGAATATTAGATTCCAATTTCCATTATGAGTGATTATGCGTCATAGCAATAATCTAAACTTGTGGATTAGCAATAATCTAAACCACGCATAATAGTTCCATTATAGTCCCACGTACCCTAAAAACATAAACGATGGAAATTGTGTTTCGTTGAAAGCAAGCATATCAGTTATACTACTCATTAAAGGTAAGGGAATATTAGATTATTGATATGAAGGAGCAACAAAGGTAAAAAGGTATCTCTCCCGAATGATGTTGCTCCTACTACTCATTGTGATGATGATAATTGCTATACTATTGGTGCTATCCATATTTTTAATGATGAGAGTGATTATGCTAATGATATGCAAAGCCACAAGCTTGGGGATGCTATGTTTAATGAAGATGATATTTTTAGTATCCCAAGTTTTGATATGCAAAGTTTTTTATGATGATAGCATGCCTCCTATTTATGATGATTATATTGATAAAAGTGGGTTTGGAAGAGTGTCAACTTTAGGAAGTAGTTATCCCACTATTTTGGAGAATGTTGAATCTTATTGTGATGAATATGAAAGTGGATTTGAAAGAGTGTCAACTTTATTTAGTGATGATTCCACTATCTTGGAAGAGGTTTCAATCGATTATGATGAGAACGAAGTTGCTACTTATGATGATTATTGTGATGAAACTTATGCTATAAAAAGTAGTTATGATTATATTTATAAAACTTTTCATGATTATGATTACCCTTTTTCTGAACATTACTCTTTTAATGTGGAAACAATTTTTAGTGTTCAAGTCTCTTATGATACTCCCACTATTCCGAATGAGAAGAATTTTGCTTATGTGGAGAGTAGTAAATTTTCTATGTTTGTAGATCATGAAAAGAATGCTTTAGGTGTTGGTTATATTGTTGAATTCATTCATGATGCTACTGAAAATTATTATGAGAGAGGAACATATGCTTGTAGGAATTGCAATAATATCAAGTTTCCTCTCTATGTGTTGAAAATCTTGAAGCTATGCTTATTTTGCCTTCCTATGATAGTTGATTATTGTTCCCATAAGTTGTTTTCTCACAAAATCCCTATGCATAGGAAGTGGGCTGGACTTAAATGTGCTAGTCATATGCTTTATGATGCTTCCGTTATGTTTCAATTCTTATCTTTTATGTAATCATCATTGCCATCATCATGCCTAGCTAGAAAGGCATTAAAAAAAGCGCTTGTTGGGAGACAACCCAATATTTACCTTTACTGTTTTTGTGTGTTCACATGATTATGATACTGTAGTAATCATATTTTATAGCTTTTTTTCAATAAAGTGCCAAGTAAGACCTTTAGGATAGCTTACGGTGATCGTTGTGTTGATCCTGCTGAAAATCAGAAACTTTTGCACCCAGTAAATTAGTTTCGTTAATTCACAGAAACGTTCTTCTTATCTGATTCTTTTTGCTCTGTATTGGTACACAAATTTCTTAGGACTTCCTAATTTTGTAGGATTTTTGGAGTTCCAGAAGTATACGTGTGATACAGATTACTACAGACTGTCCTGTTTTTGACAGATTCTGTTTTCTATGTGTTGTTTGCTTATTTTGATGAATCTATGAGTAGTATCGGAGGGTATGAACCATAGATAAGTTGGAATACAGTAGATATTACACCAATATGAATTTAGAATGAGTTCATTACAGTACCTAAGTGGTGGTTTTATTTTCTTATACTAACAAAGCTTACGAGTTTTCTGTTGAGTTTTGTGTTGTGAAGTTTTCAAGTTTTGGGTAAGATTCGATGGACTATGGAATAAGGAGTGGCAAGAGCCTAAGCTTGGGGATGCCCTAGGCACCCCAAGGTAATATTCAAGAATATCCAAAAGCCTAAGCTTGGGGATGCCCCGGAAGGCATCCCCTCTTTCGTCTTCGTTCATCGGTAACTTTACTTGGAGCTATAATTTTTATTCACCACATGATATGTGTTTTTCTTGGAGCGTCATTTTCTTTTGTTAGTATTTGCTTTCTGTTATTTATAATAATGTTTTGCATCTTTATTTTCAATAAAAAGGTCAAGGATAGCCTTTGCCACACTTATTTTGCTAGCATACATGTTGCTGTTTGAAAAAAGAAAGTTTACCGTTGTTGCAAAAATTCCCTAGAAAAGTAAGAGCACGATATAATGTTGAAACTTTTTGCATAATGAGCTCTGATAAATTTACTGCACTGGGAATTTTATTTAATAATTTTTGGAGTTAGGGAAGTATTGATATTCTTGCATTCTTTACAGACTGTACTGTTTTGACAGATTGCTGTTATGTTTGCATTGTTTGCATATGTTTGCTTGTTTAATGATTTTATTTAAGGATAGGAGTATTAAATATTCAGAGACATTTAGTATGAAATGTTGAATAATAATTTTAGTGATTTGCTACAGTAGAAAATGATAAGGTTTTGCATTGGTTTATACTAACCTCTCTCACGAGTTCTTGTTGAGTTTGTTGTGGATGAAGCTTTTGATAAAAAGAGAAACCATGATATGAGAGGAATTAAGGAGAAACAAAAGTTCAAGCTTGGGGATGCCCAAGGCACCCCAAGATAATATTCCAAGAAGTCTCAAGCATCTAAGTTTGGGGATGCCCCGGTAGGCATCCCACCTTTCTTTTTCAACAACTATCGGTTAGTATCGGTTGAGCCTAAGTTTTTGCTTCTTCACATGAGTTGTGCTATCCTTGCAATGTAATTTTATTTTGTTTTGCTTGCTGTTTGAATACAACACCAATATATGAATTCTTAAATGTTAGAGAGTCTTTACATAGTTTCACAACTATTTGACTACTCATTGATCTTCACTTATATCTTTCAGAGTAGTTTGTCGTTTGCTCTAGTGCTTCACTTATATCTTTTAGAGCACGGCGGTGGTTATATTTTGTAGAAATTCCTAGTCTCTCATGCTTCACTTATATTATTTTGAGAGTCTTTTAGAACAACATGGTATTTTCTATGGTTACAAAGTTGGTCTTAGAATGATGAGCATCCAAGTTGGGTATAATAAAAACTATCACAGAAAGTGAATTGGATGCTATGATCAATTTGATGCTTAATAATTGTTTTGAGATATGGAGGTAGTGATATTAAAGTCATGCTAGTTGAGGTTATTATGAAAAATGCTTGTGTTGAGGTTTGTGATTCCCGTAGCATGCACGTATGGTGAACCGCTTTGTGATGAAGTTGGAGCACAATTTTATTTGTTGATTGTCTTTCTTATGTGTGGCGGTCGGGGACGAGCGATGGTCTTTTCCTACCAATCTATCCCCCTAGGAGCATGCGCGTAGTGCTTTGTTTTTGATGACTTTTAGATTTTTGCAATAAGTATATGAGTTCTTTTGACTAATGCTGAGTCCATGGATTATACGCACCCTCACCCTTCCACCATTGCCAGCCTCTTTTGTGCCGCGCAACTTTCGCCGGTACCATATACCCACCATATACCTTCCTCAAAACAGCCACCATACCTACCTATTATTGCATTTCCATAGCCATTCCGAGATATATTGCCATGCAACTTTCGACCGTTTCCTTCATATGGCACGCATGACCTTTGTCATATTGCTCTTTGCATGATCATGTAGTTGACATTGTATTTTTGGCAAGGCCACCTCCATAATCTTCATACATGTCACTCTTGATTCATTGCATATCCCGGTACACCGCCGGAGGCATTTATATAGAGTCATATCTTGTTCTAGCTTTGAGTTGTAAATCCATAAAAGTGTGATGATCTTCATTAATAGAGCATTGTCCTAGTGAGGAAAGGATGATGAAGACAATGATTCCCCCACAAGTCGGGATGAGACTTCGGACTTTACAAAAAAAAAGAAAAAAAGATAAAGGCTAAAAAAAGAAAAAAATGAGAGAAAAAGAGAGAAGGGACAATGCTACTATCTCTTTTTCCACACTTGTGCTTCAAAGTAGCACCATGATCTTCATGATAGAGAGTCTCCTATGTTGTCACTTTCATATACTAGTGGGAATTTTTCATTATAGAACTTGGCTTGTATATTCCAATGATGGGCTTCCTCAAAATGCCCTAGGTCTTCGTGAGCAAGTGAGTTGGATGCACACCCACTTAGTCTCTTTTGTTGAGCTTTCATATATTTATAGCTCTAGTGCATCCGTTGCATGGCAATCCCTACTCACTCACATTGATATCTATTAATGGGCATCTCCATAGCCCGTTGATACGCCTAGTTGATGTGAGACTATCTTCTCTCTTTTTTTGTCTTCTCCACAACCACCATTCTATTCCACATATAGTGCTATGTCCATGGCTCACGCTCATGTATTGCGTGAAAGTTGAAAGAGTTTGAGATTATTAAAGTATGAAACAATTGCTTGGCTTGTCATCGGGGTTGTGCATGATTAAATACTTTGTGTGATGAAGATAGAGCAACAGCCAGACTATATGATTTTGCAGGGATAACTTTCTTTGGCCATGTTATTTTGAGAAGACATGATTACTTTGATTAGTATGCTTGAAGTATCACTATTTCTTATGTCAATATGAACTTTTATTTTGAATTATTTGGATCTGAGCATTCATGCCACAATGAAGAAAATTACATTGAGAATTTTGCTAGGTAGCATTCCACATCAAAAATTCTGTTTTTATCATTTACCTACTCGAGGATGAGCAGGAATTAAGCTTGGGGATGCTTGATACGTCTCCAACGTATCTATAGTTTTTGATTGTTCCATGCTATTATATTACTCCTTTTGGATGTTTATGGGCTTTATTTTACACATTTATATCATTTTTGGGACTAACCTACTAACCGGAGGTCCAGCCCATATTGCTGACTTGTTTCAGTATTACGAAGAAAAGGAATATCAAACGGAGTCCAAACGGAATGAAACCTTCGGCAAAGTTATTTTTGGAACAGAACCAATCCCAGGAACTTGGAGTGCAAGCCAGGGGATCATCGAGGAGGCCACGAGACGGGGGGGCGCCCACCCCCTGGGCGCGCCCTACCCTCTCGTGGGCCCCTCGAGGCTTCCCCGACCGACTTCTTTTGCCTATATAAGCCTACGTACCCTAAAAACATCGAATATCAAGATAGATCGGGAGTTCCACCGCCGCAAGCCTCTGTAGCCACGAAAAACCTCTCGGGAGCCCGTTCCGGCACCCTGCCGGAGGGGGAACCCATCACCGGTGGTCATCTTCATCATCCCGGCGCTCTCCACGACGAGGAGGGAGTAGTTCACCGTCGGGGCTGAGGGTATGTACCTGTAGCTATGTGTTTGATCTCTCTCTCTCTCTCATGTTCTCTCTATGGCACAATCTTGATGTATCACGAGCTTTGTTATTATAGTTGGATCTTATGATGTTTATCCCCCTCTACTCTCTTGTGATGAATTGAGTTTCCCTCTTGAAGTTATCTTATCGGATTGAGTCTTTGATTTGAGAACACTTGATGTATGTCTTGCCGTGTTTATCTGTGGTGACAATGGGATATCACGTGCTACTTGATGTATGTTTTGGTGACCAACTTGCGGGTTCTGCCCATGAACCTATGCATAGGGGTTGGCACACGTTTTCTTGACTCTCCGGTAGAAACTTTGGGGCACTCTTTGAAGTACTTTGTGTTGGTTGGATGAATCTGAGATTGTGTGATGCATATCGTATAATCATGCCCACGGATACTTGAGGTGACAATGGAGTATCTAGGTGACATTAGGGTTTTGGTTGATTTGTGTCTTAAGGTGTTATTCTAGTACGAACTCTTGAATAGATTGATCCGAAAGAATAACTTTGAGGTGGTTTCGTACCCTACCATAATCTCTTCGTTTGTTCTCCTCTATTAGTGGCTTTGGAGTGACTCTTTGTTGCATGTTGAGGGATTGTTATATGATCTATCTATGTTATTATTGTTGAGAGAACTCGCACTAGTGAAAGTACGAACCCTAGGCCTTGTTTCCTACCATTGCAATACCGTTTACGCTCACTTTTATCATTAGTTACCTTGCTGTTTTTATTATTTCAGATTACAAAAACCTATATCTACCATCCATATTGCACTTGTATCACCATCTCTTCGCCGAACTAGTGCACCTATACAATTTACCATTGTATTGGGTGTGCTGGGGACACAAGAGACTCTTTGTTATTTGATTGCAGGGTTGTTTGAGAGAGACCATCTTCGTCCTACGCCTCCCACGGATTGATAAACCTTAGGTCATCCACTTGAGGGAAATTTGCTACTGTCCTACAAACCTGTGCACTTGCAGGCCCAACAACGTCTACAAGAAGAAGGTTGTGTAGTAGACATCATACCCCTTCCCTGCTTCTATTATGTGGGTATCTAATGTAGTTGAAATCACCCATAATAAGCCAGTGTGAGTCATCAGGCATTTGCAAATTTTGAAACCAGTCCAGGAATTGGATCCTTTCAGAGTGTTGGCAGGGACCATAGACATTGGTTAAGATCCAAGTGTCTCCATTGTGATTGGATGTGAATTGGATAGATAGGGAAAATTCATTTGAGTGACAGACCTGACCAGTGAATAGATTCTCATTCCATGCAACTAAGAGGCCACCAGATGCACCTATATATGGAAAAAATTGCAAATTTTGCAATCCTTCTGGGACATAAATTCTTCAGGTATGAGGTGTCAAATGATTCTTTCTTAGTTTCTTGCCAGCATATAATAGAGCATTGAGATTCCTCAATTTTATTAGCCAAAGGTGTCCATTTTTAGGGTCATTAATGCCTCTAATATTCCAATTCAGGATGTTCCAGTCTCTATCCATCAAAGTGCAAAGAACTGCAACTGAGACTCAGATAAATAATCAACCCAGTTACTGGTGTTGGGGAACGTAGCAGAAATTCAAAATTTTTCCTACGTATCACCAAGATCTATCTATGGAGAGACCAGCAACGAGTAGAAAGAGAGTGCATCTACATACCCTTGTAGATCGCTAAGCAGAAGCGTTCAAGTGAACGGGGTTGATGGAGTCGTACTCGTCGTGATTCAAATTACCGATGATCAAGTGCCGAACGGACGGCACCTCCGCGTTCAACACACGTACAGCCCGGTGACGTCTCCCACGCCTTGATCCAGCAAGGAGAGAGGGAGAGGTTGAGGAAGACTCCATCCAGCAGCAGCACAACGGCGTGGTGGTGGTGGAGGAGCGTGGCAATCCCGCAGGGCTTCGCCAAGCACCACGGGAGAAGAGGAGGAGGGAGAGGGCCAGGGCTGCACCAACGAGAGATCAAATCGCGTGTTATGGGCAGCCCCTAGGCCTCATATATATAGGGGGGAAGGGGGCTGCGCCCCCTTTAGGGTTTTCCCACCCCCTAGGGGCGGCGGCCAGCCCTAGATGGGTTTTGGGGTGCGGCCAAGGAGGGGATTCCCTCCCCCCCAAGGCACCTAGGAGGTGCCTTCCCCTCCTAGGACTCTTCCTTAGGGTTCCCCTTTGACCCTAGGCACATGGGCCATGAGGGAAGTGGCGCCCCAGCCCACTTTGGGCTGGATCCCTTCCCACTTCAGCCCATGTGGCCCCCCGGGGCAGGTGGCCCCACCCGGTGGGCCCCCGGGACCCTTCCGGTGGTCCCGGTACAATACCGATGACCCCAAAACTTGTCCCGATGGCCGAAACAGGACTTCCTATATATAAATCTTTACCTCCGGACCATTCCGGAACTCCTCGTGACGTCCGGGATCTCATCCGGGACTCCGAACAACATTCGGTAACCACATACAAGCTTCCTTTATAAGCCTAGCGTCATCGAACCTTAAGTGTGTAGACCCTACGGGTTCGGGAGACATGCAGACATGACCGAGACGTTCTCCGGTCAATAACCAACAGCGGGATCTGGATACCCATGTTGGCTCCCACATGTTCCACGATGATCTCATCGGATGAACCACGATGTCAAGGACTTAATCAATCCCGTATTCAATTCCCTTTGTCTAGCGGTATTTTACTTGCCCGAGATTCGATCGTCGGTATACCGATACCTTGTTCAATCTCGTTACCGGCAAGTCACTTTACTCGTTCCGTAACACATCATCCCGTGATCAACTCCTTGGTCACATTGCGCATATGATGATGTCCTACCGAGTGGGCCCAGAGATACCTCTCCGTTTACACGGAGTGACAAATCCCAGTCTCGATCCGCATAAAACAATAGATACTTTCGGAGATACCTGTAGTGCACCTTTATAGTCACCCAGTTACGTTGTGACGTTTGATACACCCAAAGAACTCCTACGGTATTCAGGAGTTACACGATCTCATGGTCAAAGGAAGAGATACTTGACATTGGCAAAGCTCTAGCAAACGAACTACACGATCTTTGTGCTAGTCTTAGGATTGGGTCTTGTCCATCACATCATTCTCCTAATGATGTGATCCCGTTATCAACGACATCCAATGTTCATAGCCAGGAAACCATGACTATCTGTTGATCACAACGAGCTAGTCAACTAGAGGCTCACTAGGGACATATTGTGGTCTATGTATTCACACGTGTATTACGATTTCCGGATAATACAGTTATAGCATGAATAAAAGACAATTATCATGAACAAGGAAATATAATAATAATACTTTTATTATTGCCTCTAGGGCATATTTCCAACAGTCTCCCACTTGCACTAGAGTCAATAATCTAGTTCACATCGCCATGTGATTAACACTCACAGGTCACATCGCCATGTGACTAATACCCAAGAGTTTACTAGAGTCAGTAGTCTAGTTCACATCACTATGTGATTAACACTCAATGAGTTTTATGTTTGATCATGTTGCTTGTGAGAGAGGTTTTAGTCAACGGGTCTGAACCTTTCAGATCCGTGTGTGCTTTACAAATCTCTATGTCATCTCCTAGATGCAGCTACCACTCTCTATTTGGAGCTGTTCCAAATAACTGTTCTACTTGGAGCTATTCTAAATTGTTGCTCCAATATATGTATCCGGTATCTCTACTTAGAGCTATCTGGATAGGTGTTAAGCTTGCATCGACGTAACCTTTACGACGAACTCTTTTACCACCTCCATAATCGAGAAAATTCCTTAGTCCACTAGTTACTAAGGGTAACTTTGACCGCTGTCTGTGAGCCATTCTTGGATCACTCTTGTACCCCTTGACTGACTCATGGCAAGGCACACTTCAGGTGCGGTACACAGCACAGCATACTGAAGAGCCTACGTTTTAAGCATAGGGGACGACCTTCGTCCTTTCTCTCTATTCTGCCGTGGTCGAGCTTTAAGTCTTAACTTCGTACCTTACAACTCAGGCAAGAACTTCTTCTTTGACTGATCCATCTTGAACACCTTCAAGATCATGTCAAGGTATGTGCTCATTTGAAAGTACCATTAAGCGTTTTGATCTATCCTTATAGATCTTGATGCTCAATGCTCAAGCAGCTTAATCCAGGCTTTCCATTGAAAAACACTTTCAAAATAACCCTATATGCTTTCCAGAAATCCTACGTCATTTCTGATCAACAATATGTCAACAACATATACTCATCAGAAATTCTATAGTGCTCCCACTCACTTCTTTTGAAATACAAGTTTCTCATAAACTTTGTACAAACCCAAAATCTTTGATCATCATCAAAGCATACATTCCAACTCCGAGATGCTCACTCCAGTCCTTAGAAGGATTGCTGGAGCTAGCATACCTTTTAGCATCCTTAGGATCGACAAAAAACTTTCTGATTGTATTACATACAACCTTTCCTTACGAAAACTGGTAAGGAAACTCGTTTTCATATCCATCTGCCAGATTTCATAAATACAGCTAATGCTAACATGAATCCGACGGACTTAAGCATCGCTACGGATGAGAAAATCTCATCGTAGTCAACTCCTTGAACTTGTGAAAAACTTTTTGCCACAAGTCGAGCTTCATGGATGGTGACATTACCATCCACGTCCGTCTTCTTCTTAAAGATCCATTTATCTTAATGGCTTGCCGATCATCGGGCAAGTCCACCAAAGTCCATGGATCCGTTCTCGGATTTTATGGCCTCGAGCCATTTATCGGAATCCGGGCCCACCATCGCTTCTTCATAGCTCGTAGGTTCATTGTTGTCTAGCAACATGACCTTCAAGACAGGATCACCTTACCACTCCGAAGTAGTACGTGTCCTTGTCGTCCTACGAGGTTTGGTAGTGACTTGATCCGAAGTTTCATGATCAATATCATAAGCTTCCACTTCAATTGGTGTAGGTGCCACAGGAACAACTTCCTGTGCCCTGTCACACACTAGTTGAAGAGACGGTTCAATAACCTCATCAAGTCTCCACCATCCTCCCACTCAACTCTTTCGAGAGAAACCTTTCCTCGAGAAAGGACCCGATTCAAGAAACAATCCATATTGCTTTCGGATCTGAATTAGGAGGTATACCCAACTGTTTTGGGTGTCCTATGAAGATGCGTTTTATCCGCTTTGGGTTCGAGCTTTAATCCTGAAACTTTTTCACATAAGCGTCGCAGCCCCAAACTTTTAAGAAATGACAGCATAGGTTTCTCTAAACCGGTGTCATCTCAACGGAATTACGTGGTACCCTATTAAAATGAGTGTGGTTGTCTCTAATGCCTAACCCATGAACGATAGTGGTAATTCGATAAGAGAAATCATGGTACGCATCATATCCAATAGGGTGCAACTATGATGTTCGGACACACCATCACACTATGGTGTTCCAGGCGGTGTTAATTGTGAAACAATTTCCACAATGTCTTAATTGTGTGCCAAAACTCATAACTCAGATATTCATCTCTATGATCATATCATAGACATTTTATCCTCTTGTCACAATGATCTTCTACTTCACTCTGAAATTACTTGAACCATTCAATAATTCAGACTTGTGTTTCATCAAGTAAATATTCTCAACATCTACTCGAATCATCTGTGAAGTAAGATCATAACGATATTCACTGCATGCCTCAGCACTCATTGGATTGGACACATCAAAATGTGTTACTTCCAACAAGTTGCTATCTTGTTCCATCTTACTGAAACCGAGGCTTTTCAGTCATCTTGCCCATGTGGTATGATTTGCATATCTCAAGTGATTCAAAATCAAGTGAGTTCAAACGGTCCATTTGCATGGAGTTTCTTCATGCATATATACCAATAGACATGGTTCGCATGTCTCAAACTTTTCAAAAATGAGTGAGTCCAAAGATCCATCAACATGGAGCTTCTTCATGCATTTTATACCGATATGACTTACGTGGCAGTGCCACAAATAGGTGGTACTATCATTACTATCTTTTGGCATGAACATGTGTATCACTACGATCGAGATTTCAATGAACCATCCATTTTAGGTGCAAGACCATTGAAGGTATTATTCAAATAAATAGAGTAACCATTATTCTCTTTAAATGAATAACCGTATTGCGATAGACATAATCCAATCATGTCTATGCTCAACGCAAACACCAAATCTTGATGGTAGAGGGAGCGTGCGATGCTTGATCATATCAACATTGGAAACACTTCCAACACATATCGTCAACTCACCTTTAGCTAGTCTCCGTTTATGCCATAGCTTTTATTTCGAGTTACTAACACTTAGCAACCGAACCGGTATCTTATACCCTGGTGCTACTAGGAGTACTAGTAAAGTACACATTAACATAATGTATATCCAATATACTTCTATCGACCTTGCCAGCCTTCTCATCTACCAAGTATCTAGGGTAATGCTGCTCCAGTAGCTGTTCCCCTTATTACAGAAGCACTTAGTCTCGGGTTTGGGTTCAATCTTGGGTTTCTTCACTAGTGCAACAGCCGATTTGCCGTTTCATGAAGTATCCCTTCTTGCCCTTGCCCTTCTTGAAACTAGTGGTTGCACCAACCATCAACAATTGATGCTCCTTCTTGATTTCTACTTTCGCGGTGTCAAACATCGCGAATACCTCAAGGATCATCATATCTATCCCTGATATGTTATAGTTCATCACGAAGCTCTAGCAGCTTGGCGGTAATGACTTTGGAGAAACATCACTATCTCATTTGGAAGATCAACTCCCACTTGATTCAAGTGATTGTTGCACTCAGACAATCTGAGCACAAGCTCAACGATTGAGCTTTTCTCCCTTAGTTTGTAGGCTAAGAAAATTGTCGGAGGTCTTATACCTCTTGACGTGGGCACGAGCCTGAAATCCCAATTTCAGCCCTCGAAACATCTCATATGTTCCGCGACGTTTCGAAAACGTCTTTGGTGCCTCTACTTAAACCATTTAACTGAACTATCACGTAGTTATCAAAACGTGTATGTTCGATGTTCGAAACATCCACAAACGACGTTTGGGGTTCAGCACACTGAGCAGTGCATTAAGGACATAAGCGTTCTAGTGTCCGCATAATCGCTACTGTCAACTTTCAACTATATTTTCTCTAGGAACATATCTAAAACAGTAGAACTAAAGCGCGAGCTACGACATAATTTGCAAAAGGTCTTTTGACTATGTTCAGGATAATTAAGTTCATCTTATGAACTCCCACTTAGATAGACATCCCTCTGGTCATCTAAGTGATCACATGATCCGAGTCAACTAGGCCGTGTCCGATCATCACGTGAGACGGACTAGTTAACGTCGGTGAACATCTTCATGTTGATCGTATCTACTATACGACTCATGCTCGACCTTTCGGTCTCCGTGTTCCGAGGCCATGTCTGCACATGCTAGGCTCGTCAAGTTAACCCTAAGTGTTTTCGCTGTGTAAAACTGTCTTACACCCGTTGTATGTGAACGTAAGAATCCATCACACCCGATCATCACGTGGTGCTTAGAAGCGACGAACTGTAGCAACGGTGCACAGTTAGGGGAGAACACTTCTTGAAATTTTGTAAGGGATCATCTTATTTACTACCGTCGTCCTAAGTAAACAAGATGCATAAACATGATAAACATCACATGCAATCAAATAGTTGTGACATGATATGGCCAATATCATATAGCTCCATTGATCTCCATCTTCGGGGCTCCATGATCATCTTGTCACCGGCATGACACCATGATCTCCATCATCGTGTCTTCATGAAGTTGTCACGCCAACGACTACTTCTACTTCTATGACTAACGCGTTTAGCAATAAAGTAAAGTAAGTTACATGGCATTCTTCAATGACACGCAGGTCATACAAAAAATAAAGACAACTCCTATGGCTCCTGCCGGTTGTCATACTCATCGACATGCAAGTCGTGATTCCTATTACAAGAACATGATCAATCTCATACATCACATGTCATTCATCACATTCTTCTTGGCCATATCACATCACATAGCATACCCTGCAAAAACAAGTTAGACGTCCTCTAATTGTTGTTGCATGTTTTACGTGGCTGCTATGGGTTTCTAGCAAGAACGTTTCTTACCTACGCAAGACCACAACGTGATATGCCAATTGCTATTTACCCTTCATAAGGACCCTTTTCATCGAATCCGTTCTGACTAAAGTGGGAGAGACTGGCACCCGCTAGCCACCTTATGCACCAAGTGCATGTCAATCGGTGGAACCTGTCTCACGTAAGAGTACGTGTAAGGTCGGTCCGGGCCGCTTCATCCCACAATACCGTCGAAACAAGATTGGACTAGTAACGGTAAGCATATTGAACAACATCAACACCCACAACTACTTTGTGTTCTACTCGTGCAAAGAATCTACGCAATAGACCTAGCTCATGATGCCACTGTTGGGGAACGTAGCAGAAATTCAAAAATTTTCCTACGTATCACCAAGATCTATCCATGGAGAGACCAGCAACGAGTAGAAAGAGAGTGCATCTACATACCCTTGTAGATCGCTAAGCGGAAGCGTTCAAGTGAACGGGGTTGATGGAGTCGTACTCGTCGTGATTCAAATTACCGATGATCAAGTGCCGAACGGACGGCACCTCCGCGTTCAACACACGTACAGCCCGGTGACGTCTCCCACGCCTTGATCCAGCAAGGAGAGAGGGAGAGGTTGAGGAAGACTCCATCCAGCAGCAGCACAACGGCGTGGTGGTGGTGGAGGAGCGTGGCAATCCCGCAGGGCTTCGCCAAGCACCATGGGAGAAGAGGAGGAGGGAGAGGGGCAGGGCTGCACCAACGAGAGATCAAATCGCGTGTTATGGGCAGCCCCTAGGCCTCATATATATAGGGGGGAAGGGGGCTGCGCCCCCTTTAGGGTTTTCCCACCCCCTAGGGGCGGCGGCCAGCCCTAGATGGGTTTTGGGGTGCGGCCAAGGAGGGGATTCCCTCCCCCCCCAAGGCACCTAGGAGGTGCCTTCCCCTCCTAGGACTCTTCCTTAGGGTTCCCCTTTGACCCTAGGCGCATGGGCCATGAGGGAAGTGGCGCCCCAGCCCACTTTGGGCTGGATCCCTTCCCACTTCAGCCCATGTGGCCCCCCGGGGCAGGTGGCCCCACCCGGTGGGCCCCCGGGACCCTTCCGGTGGTCCCGGTACAATACCGATGACCCCGAAACTTGTCCCGATGGCCGAAACAGGACTTCCTATATATAAATCTTTACCTCCGGACCATTCCGGAACTCCTCGTGACGTCCGGGATCTCATCCGGGACTCCGAACAACATTCGGTAACCACATACAAGCTTCCTTTATAAGCCTAGCGTCATCGAACCTTAAGTGTGTAGACCCTACGGGTTCGGGAGACATGCAGACATGACCGAGACGTTCTCCGGTCAATAACCAACAGCGGGATCTGGATACCCATGTTGGCTCCCACATGTTCCACGATGATCTCATCGGATGAACCACGATGTCAAGGACTTAATCAATCCCGTATTCAATTCCCTTTGTCTAGCGGTATTTTACTTGCCCGAGATTCGATCGTCGGTATACCGATACCTTGTTCAATCTCGTTACCGGCAAGTCACTTTACTCGTTCCGTAACACATCATCCCGTGATCAACTCCTTGGTCACATTGCGCATATGATGATGTCCTACCGAGTGGGCCCAGAGATACCTCTCCGTTTACACGGAGTGACAAATCCCAGTCTCGATCCGCATAAAACAATAGATACTTTCGGAGATACCTGTAGTGCACCTTTATAGTCACCCAGTTACGTTGTGACGTTTGATACACCCAAAGCACTCCTACGGTATTCAGGAGTTACACGATCTCATGGTCAAAGGAAGAGATACTTGACATTGGCAAAGCTCTAGCAAACGAACTACACGATCTTTGTGCTAGTCTTAGGATTGGGTCTTGTCCATCACATCATTCTCCTAATGATGTGATCCCGTTATCAACGACATCCAATGTTCATAGCCAGGAAACCATGACTATCTGTTGATCACAACGAGCTAGTCAACTAGAGGCTCACTAGGGACATATTGTGGTCTATGTATTCACACATGTATTACAATTTCCGGATAATACAGTTATAGCATGAATAAAAGACAATTATCATGAACAAGGAAATATAATAATAATACTTTTATTATTGCCTCTAGGGCATATTTCCAACAACTGGTCCATGATTGTCTCTTGCTTAAACAAGCTATTGAGCCAACTTCCAAAACATCTACCTCACAAGCATCACATCAAAAGTATAACTTAGTCTTACATCCCATGGAGACAAAAGCAAAAGTCTCATTAAACATAGAAACTAGCTAGCATCTACTAGTGGTCTAGTGGGAAGAAACTAGATCCACTTCTTGCTCTGCTCCCTTGCCTTCTTCTTGCCCTCCATAGTAGTGTTGTCACTCTTGGTTTTCTTGGGTCTCTTGGTAAGGAGTTCATTAGTGGTGTCCTTGTCAGAGACCTTGCAAAAAGAGGTATTTAAACTTTTAATCATTTTGGGAGGGATCAGTGGAGGAGCTGCATGACATGCTAGACAGTCTCTATCTTTACAAATAGATTTCTTAAATCCTTTCTTTATTTTCTGAAGTCCGCAACTTCTCCTTACCTACGTTTCAACCAAAGGTACATTTTCTTTTCTCTTCTTGTTCCTGTGAAGAGCAGTGGTGGATGATGCAGACATGACCTTGGTAGAGTTGTTCTCTGCAGATGGTGAGATCAGTTGCTCCTTGGTGCTTTATGTAGGCAAAGAACATACAAAGAGTGTTATCATTCTGACAGTGCCAGGGGATGGAAAATGGAAGTGTTGTTGAGGTAGCTTCTTGACAAATGATAGACCAAATAGTAGAGGAAATGAATCTTTTAGACAATCAAATTTATCTGGTGATAAAAGTGTAACTGACAAGAAATTCACCCAATACACTGGTACCTATATGACCTCTTTGCTATCTTGAGTTGGAGCAAAGTGTTTCTTCCAAACCTTTGCACCTTATATTCCAATAAGCTTCTCTTTAGTGCTCATGTTGTCCATAGTGATATCATTAAGTACCTGTTATGTACCTTCCATTCTTGAAGGTAATGCAGCCCCTGTATTATGTGCTAGATTATCAAATAAAGTGACTAGACATCCAGGGGGCGCAGTCATATCTGAAACCTCTTGCTCACCTGTATCTGGCTGAATAGAATTGGGTCCCAAATATGGAGTTGTATCAGATATAATCAGGTATGTGTTCTCATTCCTTGCCTGATCAGTCTTCTCAATAAAGCCTAGGTGATACGTATCTGTTTTGTCTTTGTTTGCTATATGTGTCTCATGTCCTGTGATTTGAAGCATTAGAGTAGGAGAGTTTCTTATAGTGGCTCCCTTGCTGCTAGATGTGTCATGGGCCAGGAGCTCAAAGAACATAGGATCTTCCAATAGGTCTCTCAGTGTGACAATAGAATGCCGAGGGATTGCCTCCATGCTGGGCTCTGGCTCCAATTGTGGTTCTTGGGCCTAGAAGGGCAAAACCATATTATTCAACTGCTCAGCTAGTTGGGCCTATTCCTGCATTGGGGCCATTGGGAACAACCTCCAGATTTAAATCAGGCAGAATAGGAATCAACAGCACTAGCATCAGAGGGGCCCATAGAGAGTGTGATGCTGTTGTTGGCCTCCATAGCTGGGTTATTCTCTTACAGTGGTTCCATGAGCTCATTTATAGGCAAAATTTCGCATGCATGCAATTCCACATCTGCTTGTAGTGGCATAGCCCAATGGCCCCATCCTGGCATGGGATCATGATCTTCCTCCACATTGTCATCTTCAAGCAGAGCAGGGTCATCAACAGCACCATGAAGTGCCAGTTGCAGATTAACTTGAGGGATTGGTGGTGCAGGTGCCTGTTGATCATCTTGCTCATGCTCCTGTAGTGGACCTAAAAAGTGGTTATGTTGATTAGGATGGAAATAGGCCTGATGAGGCACTGGGTGTGGGTTCTTGATGTCTGCTAGAACTACGTCGGTATTTCCCCAAAGAGGAAGGAATGATGCAGCACAGCTACGGTAGGTATTTCCCTCAGTGATGAGACCAAGGTTATCGAACCAGTAGGAGAACCACGCAACACAACATAAAAAACTCCTGCACACAAATAACAAATACCCGCAACCCGACGTGTTAAAGGGGTTGTCAATCCCTTTTGGGCAACAGCGCTAGAAATTGGCACGGAGACAGGATAAAGTTGTAATGGGTAGGATAAATAGATCGCAAATAAAATAAAATGCAGCAAGGTATTTTTGTATTTTTAGTTTAATAGAACTGAAGATAAAAGCAAAGGAAAATAGATCGTGAATGCAAATATATTAAGGAAGAGACCCGGGGCCGTAGGTTTCACTAGTGGCTTCTCTCGAGAAAAGTAGCAAACGGTGGGAAAACAATTACTGTTGGGCAATTGATAGAACTTCAAATAATCATGATGATATCCAGGCAATGATCATTATATAGGCATCACGTCCAAGATTAGTAGACCGACTCCTACCTGCATCTACTACTATTACTCCACACATCGACCGCTATCCAACATGCATCTAGTGTATTAAGTTCATGGAAAAACGGATTAATGCAACAAGAACGATGACATGATGTAGACAAGATCTATTTATGTAGAAATAGACCCCATCTTGTTATCCTTTCGTTTCCCCTTCGGTCACTGGGATCAAGCACCGTAAGATCGAACCCATCACAAAGCACCTCTTCCCATTGCAAGATAAATAGATCAAGTTGGCCAAACAAAACCCAAATATCGGAGAAGAAATACGAGGCTATAATCAATCATGCATATAAGAGATCAAAGAAGACTCAAATAACTTTCATGGATAAAAAACATAGATTTGATCATAAATCCAAAGTTCATCGGATCCCAACAAACACACCACAAAAAGACTTACATCATATGGATCTCCAAGAGACCATCGTATTGAGAATCAAGAGAGGGAGAGAGAGAGAGAGAGAGAGAGAGAGAGAGAGAGAGAGGAAGCCATCTAGCTACTAACTACGGACCCATAGATCTACAAAGAACTACTCACGCATCATCGGAGAGGCACCAATGGACATGATGAACCCCTCCATGATGGTGTTTAGATTGGATCTGGTGTTTCTAGAACTTGCGACGGCTGGAATTGATTTTCGTCGAATCCCCTAGGGTTTCTGGAATACTGGGGTAATTATAGAGCAAAGAGGCAGTGCAGGAGGCCACCGAGGTGGGCCCCAGGTGCGCCCTGGTGGGTTGTTCTCCCCTCCGAGCACTCCTTTGGTACTTCTTTGGCCCAATAGGTGTCTTCTGGTCCAGAAAAATCCACAAAAAGTTTTACTGCGTTTGGACTCCGTTTGGTATTGATTTCTTGTGATGTAAAAAACAAGCAGAAAACAACAACTGGCACTAGGCACTATGCCAATAGGTTAGTACCAAAAATTGATTTAAATGACTATAAAATGATTGTAAAACATCCAAGAATGATAATACAATAGCATGGAACATTCAAAAAGTATAGATACGTTGGAGACGTATCAGTTCCCATGTGGTGCCACTGGATCTTCATCTGGTGTCTCTGCACCCAAAATCTCATGCTATATGATAACCACTGGTACTGTTAGTGATCCAGTGTGAAATTCATATCCCTCTCCCATCACAATACTGCTAGGAATGTCTCTTAGTCCTTCCACTCTGACCTTCACCATCAGATTAACTCTTGTGCTACGGACTCTGTCCCACATAAGGAATTTTCCAAACTTACTGACTGCATTACTAACTTCTTGTATGTTCCTTCTGTCAAAAGGGTATCCAGATAACAGGATCCAAGCATCTCTATTAAGAACCAAGCTTCTCCAATTCAAACCCCTGTCATGTTTTTGAAAGATGACATGGACATCTATAAACTGGTGTGGACTGCGGTTGACCATATCATCTCTATCAAAGACACTATTGAACTTGACATATGCTTGCTCGAAAGGACGTGGCTCAATCTCAGAGAAGCCCAACTGGTTATCAGCAAGAAAACCTGACAATACCTCGCGGATGCTGTTGAATGCCACCAACAGATTAGGCACCGGGATGATCGTCGCAATCGCCCATTCCTCATGCATCACTGCGCAGCACCCGTAATGACTCTAATCCGGGAAGGGCAACCCACAACCTGGATGCTCTGGTAATTAGGTGGGAGGAATGTCGTCAGATCGAAAAGAAATGCCGCCATTGTCTTTGCAACCGTCGGAGTGATCGATGTAGCAGATGGTACCAATGGGGGGACTGGATTTGGGCGGATTCTGGCTGCTTGGAGACGGTGAGAGATGGAGTTTTGGGAGGTGCTGTGATTATGGTTGTCGACACGGTGAGTCTGTCGAAGCGGAATAACTGGGAGACCTTGGTTGGTAGGTTGAATGGCCTCCTGATTAGTCACCGTCGCGGGAACAATGGGTGCTTGCCTCGGAATCGCAAGCGTCTGGATGAGCTGCGAGATATTCTCAGCTGTTGGGATGGGCTTAGCTAGTGAGTAGCAGTCTCGTGCAATGTGGATCCATCGCTTGCAGGCCCGACATTTGATTCTATTCGAGCAGTTGGGCCTGATGTGGCCCGAGAGGAGGCAGCAGGACACAAAACAGGCGAGATGGAGTTTGAAATTGCGCTGATCCCGTCCTCCTAGTAGTAACTCAAGCACCATGATTATGTCTCGGTGATCGAGCCCGACAATGAGAGATCTAAACAAGTCTGGTGGATCTAGGATCGGAAGGAGGGGGTCTAAATAGATTCTGGGAGATTGCAATGCTTGCACGTAAGATTTTCGAGGATGACGGCGAAAGATATGAGTCCATTTATCCTCTTTTTCTTTGAGGTACTGATCTAATTCCCAGCTGGAGTTAGGGCCACCATTTCCCCAAAGTAAGAAATTGATATTCAAGAGGGGGATCGAGATGTTGCCATCTTTGATGATCGAAAACCCCACCTCTTTAGAGGAGACGGAGAACTTGAACGACCAATTTTGTAGTAACTTAACTTTAAAAAGAGATGCTCTCTCTCCAAAGCATGAGAGAAGAGTTGTGCTTACAGATTCTTCCGTGAGCCTGAGCTGAGATCTGGTGAATTCGGCAACCAGTACGAACTCTTCGAGGTCCTTGCCATCTTCATAGTTGATGGGAACTCCCCATTTCCCCCAAACCTCGGCAGTGAAGTCCTGCCCGACGTCGAAGTTGAGATCTGCGAGGGCCATGGAGATGAGATGGCACCCTAGATGGAGTAGTGGAGAGATTACTGTCGGCTGTTGTTGCAGAAGTGCGTGGACGCCGGGGCCTTAGTGGCCACCAGCGGCTAGGAGGCGGAGCGTCTAGGAGCGACTGCTCTTACTAGCACTTGTCCAGAACACCTTCGGACACCACCGCCGATTAACCACGAGGTGTCACAGCAGTGATGCTCGTGGTTCCAAAGAGTCCTGCGATTGTATCTACGGATAAAGCCTTGTGATTGCTAACCACGCGTTCTGCGTGGTTGTTTGTTTATTTCTTTTTTTCTTTCAAAGAATTATGTGGTTGCTCCGTGTATCGAACGGCCGTTAGATACGCCTGGTCCCATGGCCATAGGGCACGACGTGGAAAGCTCTGTCGTCGACCAACCTTGAGGGCTGAGTCTGGACCAAAGGCTTGTTCAGCTGGCGAGTCGTGCTTGTATGGAAGACAAAAAAAAATCTCCAGCCGGTCCCCGGCGTCGGCTGCATTCGTGCAATTCAAGTGAAGCAGCAAGACAAAACTGGTGATTTGAGTGGGCATGGGCATGGCAACGGCAACAACGTAGCAAGGTCCAGCCGTCCATAGACAATTTTTTGGGTGTTCATAGACCAAATTTGATCAACTGACACCAACACATGGGGACTGGCTGCATCCGTGCTATTCGGGTGAAGTAGCAAGACAAAACGAATGATTTGAGTGGGCATGGGCATGGCAACACCAATGGCGTAGCCAGGTCCAACTGTCCATAGACAATTTTTTTGGGTGTCCATAGACCAAATTTGATCAAGTGACACCAACACAAGTGCTGGAGGAGAAACACTCTTTGTGCATTAAGAGCATCTACAGGCGGGCTCCGCAAAACCCCCTATATGTTTGGGCGGACAACCCAATCATCGACCGCTCAAAGAAAACCTAATCCAGACGGGCTCCTCATACCGGTCCTATACATCCGGGCTGACTGGTATCCCTCATAACTAGTCTAAATTTGGGTCGGATATGGGGAGGCCCGGACACGCCCAGGCACGTCTGCCATGTCGGACCACACCGGGCAAACCCACCTTAAGCTGCACCAAATACACTGCTATCCTCACGCGTCCTTCCACTATTTCCAGCATCTTAGCCATCACCATCGTCCACCCTTCCTCCCCCATCTGCCGCCCTAGATATCTTTGCTGTGTACCTGTCCCTCACCACCATAACAAATGTTGCCTCAGCATTGTCTGTGGGGCTCCCGTCCGTGGAACCGAGCTGCAAGCCAGAGAACTTCGCCCGGAGGGACCGGCGAAGGAGGCAACGCGAGAGGGAAGCGGGGACACAGAGAGTTCCGACCAAGGGTATTGTACTAGACCTCAAGGAGCATGTGTCCCCTCCGCCGCCGCCCCAAGCCCCTCGATCCTGCCATCAACAAGGAAGGCGACGTGAAGGAAATATGCCCAAGAGGCAATAATAAAGTTATTATTTATTTCCTTATTTCATGATAAATGTTTATTATTCATGCTAGAATTGTATTAACCGGAAACATAATACATGTGTGAATACATAGACAAACATAGTGTCACTAGTATGCCTCTACTTGACTAGCTCGTGAATCAAAGATGGTTAAGTTTCCTAGCCATAGACATGAGTTGTCATTTGACTAACGGGATCACATCATTACGAGAATGATGTGATTGACTTGACCCATTCTGTTAGCTTAGCACTTGATCGTTTAGTATGTTGCTATTGCTTTCTTCATGACTTATACATGTTCCTATGACTATGAGATTATGCAACTCCCGTTTACCGGAGGAACACTTTGTGTGCTACCAAACGTCACAACGTAACTGGGTGATTATAAAGGAGCTCTATAGGTGTCTCCGAAGGTACTTGTTGAGTTGGCGTATTTTGAGATTAGGATTTGTCACTCCGATTGTCGGGGAGGTATCTCTGGGCCCTTTCGGTAATGCACATCACTATAAGCCTTGCAAGCAATGTGACTAATGAGTTAGTTACGGGATGATGCATTACATAACGAGTAAAGAGACTTGCCGGTAACGAGATTGAACTAGGTATTGAGATACCGACGATCGAATCTCGGGCAAGTAACATACCGATGACAAAGGGAACAACGTATGTTGTTATGCGGTTTGACCGATAAAGATCTTCGTAGAATATGTAGGAGCCAATATGAGCATCCAGGTTCCGCTATTGGTTATTGACCGGAAAAGTGTTTCGGTCATGTCTGCATAGTTCTCGAACCCGTAGGGTCCGCACGCTTAATGTTTCGATGATAGTTTTATTATGAGTTTATGAGTTTTGATGTACCGAAGGATTTCGGAGTCCCGGATGCGATCGGGGACATGACGAGGAGTCTCAAAATGGTCGAGACGTAAAGATCGATATATTGGACGACTATATTCGGACATCGGAAAGGTTCCGAGTGATTCGGGTATTTTTCGGAGTACCGGAGAGTTACGGAAATTCGCCGGGGAGTATATGGGCCTTATTGGGCTTTAGGGGAAAGAGAGAGGAGAGGTTGGGCGCCCCCCAAGGTCTAGTCCGAATTGGACTAGGGGGAAGGGTTGCGCCCCCTCCTTCCTTCTCTTCTCTCTCACCTTTCCTTGACTCCTACTCCTACTACTTGGAAGGGGTGGAATCCTACTCCCGGTGGGAGTAGGACTCCTCCTAGGGCGCGCCATAGAGAGAGTCGACCCTCCCCCTCCTCCACTCCTTTATATACGGGGAGGGGGGCACCCCTTGGAGACACAACAATTGATCATTGATCTCTTATCCGTGTGCGGTGCCCCCCTGCACCATAGTCCTGCTCGATAATATCGTAGCGGTGCTTAGGCGAAGCCCTGCGACGGTAGAACATCATCATCGTCACCACGCTGTCGTGCTGACGGAACTCTCCCTCGACACTCGGCTGGATCGGAGTTCGAGGGACGTCATCGAGCTGAACGTGTGCAAGAACTCGGAGGTGCCATGCTTTCGGTGCTTGATTGGTTGGGCCGTGAAGACGTACGACTACATCAACCGCGTTGTGCTAACGCTTCCGCTTTCGGTCTACGAGGGTACGTGGACAACACTCTCCCCTCTCGTTGCTATGCATCACCATGATCTTGTGTGTGCGTAGGAATTTTTTTGAAATTACTACGTTCCCCAACAGTGGCATCCGAGCCTAGGTTTTATGCGTTGATGTTATATGCACGAGTAGAACACAAGTGAGTTGTGGGTGATACAAGTCATACTGCTTACCAGCATGTCATACTTTGGTTCAGCGGTATTGTTGGATGAAGCGGCCCGGACCGACATTACGCGTACGCTTACGCGAGACTGGTTTTACCGTCGTGCTTTGCACACAGGTGACTAGCGGGTGTCTGTTTCTCCAACTTAGTTGAACCGAGTGTGGATACGCCCGGTCCTTGCGAAGGTTAAAACAACACTAACTTGACAAACTATCGTTGTGGTTTTTATGCGTAGGTAAGAATGGTTCTTGCTCAGCCCGTAGCAGCCACCTAAAATTTGCAACAACAAAGTAGAGGACGTCTAACTTGTTTTTGCAGGACATGTTGTGATGTGATATGGTCAAGACGTGATGCTATATTTTATTGTATGAGATGATCATGTTTTGTAACCGAAGTTATCGGCAACTGGCAGGAGCCATATGGTTGTCGCTTTATTGTATGAAATGCAAACGCCCTGTAATTGCTTTACTTTATCACTAAGCGGTAGCGATAGTCGTAGAAGCAATAGATGGCGTAACGACAATGATGCTATGATGGAGATCAAGGTGTCGCGCCGGTAACGATGGTGATCATGACGGTGCTTCAGAGATGGAGATCACAAGCACAAGATGATGATGGCCATATCATATCACTTATATTGATTGCATGTGATGTTTATCTTTTATGCATCTTATCTTGCTTTGATTGATGGTAGCATTATAAGATGATCTCTCACTAAATTTCAAGATAAAAGTGTTCTCCCCGAGTATGCACCGTTGCCAAAGTTCGTCGTGCCTAGACACCACGTGATGATCGGGTGTGATAAGCTCTACGTCCATCTACAACGGGTGCAAGCTAGTTTTGCACGCGCAGAATACTCAGGTTAAACTTGACAAGCCTAGCATATGCAGATATGGCCTCGGAACACGGAGACCGAAAGGTCGAGCATGAATCATATAGTAGATATGATCAACATAGTGATGTTCACCATTGAAAACTACTCCATCTCACGTGATGATCGGACATGGTTTAGTTGATTTGGATCATGTGATCACTTAGATGACTAGAGAGATGTCTGTCTAAGTGGGAGTTCTTAAGTAATATGATTAACTGAACTTAAATTTATCATGAACTTAGTCCTGGTAGTATTTTGCAAATTATGTTGTAGATCAATAGCTCGCGTTGTTGCTTTCATATGTTTATTTTGATATGTTCCTAGAGAAAATTGTGTTGAAAGATGTTAGTAGCAATGATGCAGATTGGATCCATGATCTGAGGTTTATCCTCATTGCTGCACAGAAGAATTATGTCCTTAATGCACCGCTAGGTGACAGACCTATTGCAGGAGCAGATGCAGACGTTATGAACGTTTGGCTAGCTCAATATGATGACTACTTGATAGTTTACTGCACCATGCTTAACGGCTTAGAATCAGGACTTCAAAGACGTTTTGAACGTCATGGACCATATGAGATGTTCCAAGAATTGAAGTTAATATTTCAAGCAAATACCCGAGTTGAGACATATGAAGTCTCCAACAAGTTCTATAGCTAAAAGATGGAGGAGAATCGCTCAACTAGTGAGCATGTGCTCAGATTGTCTGGGTACTACAATCGCTTGAATCAAGTGGGAGTTAATCTTCCAGATAAGATAATGATTGAGAGAGTTCTCTAGTCACCATCACCAAGTTACTAGAACTTCGTGATGAACTATAGTATGCAAGGGATGATGAAAACGATTCCCGAGCTCTTCGTGATGTTGAAATCGACGAAGGTAGAAATCAAGAAAGAGCATCAAGTGTTGATGATTGACAAGACCACTAGTTTCAAGAAAAGGGCAAAGGGAAAGAAAGGGAACTTCAAGTATAATGACAAGCAAGTTGTCACTCCCGCGAGGAAGCCCAAAGCTGGACCAAAGCCTGAAACTGAGTGCTTCTATTGCAAAGGAAATGGTCACTAGAAGCGGAAATACCCTGAATATTTGGTGGATAAGAAGGATGACAAAGTGAACAAGGGTATATTTGATATACATGTTATTGATGTGTACCTTACTAGCGTTTATAGTAACACCTGGGTATTTGATACTTGTTCGGTTGCTAAGATTAGTAACTCGAAACAGGAGTTACAGAATAAACAGGGACTAGTTGAAGGGGAAGTGACGATGAGTGTTGGAAGTAGTTCCAAGAATGATATGATCATCATCACACACTCCCTATACTTTCGGGATTAGTGTTAAACCTAAATAAATGTTATTTGACATTTGCGTTGAGCATGAATATGATTTGATCATGTTTATTACAATACGGTTATTGATTTCAAGTCAGAGAATAATTGTTGTTCTGTTTACATGAATAAAACCTTCAATGGTCATACACCCAATGAAAATAGTTTGTTGGATCTCGATCGTAGTGATACACATATTCACAATGTTGATGCCAAAAGATGCAAAGTTAATAATGATAGTGCAACTTATTTGTGGCACTGCCGTTTGGGTCATATCGGTGTAAAGCACATGAAGAAACTCCATAAAGATGGATTTTCGGAATCACTTGGTTATGAATCATTTAATGCTTACGAACCGTGCCTTTTTGGCAAGATGACTAAAACTCCGTTCTTCGGAACAACGGAACGAGCTACTAACTTGTTGGAAACAATACATACCGATGTATGCGGTCCAATGAGTGTTGATGCTCGTGGCGGGTATCGTTATTTTCTGACCTTCACAGATGATTTGAGTAGATATGTGTATATCTACTTAATGAAGCACAAGTCTGAAACATTTGAAAAGTTCAAAGAATTTCAGAGTAAAGTGGAGAATCATCGTAACAAGAAAATAAAGTTTCTACAATCTGATCATAGAGAAGAATATTTGAGTTACGAGTTTGGCCTTCATTTTAAACAATATGGAAAAGTTTCACAGTTCACGCCACATGGAACACCACAGCGTAATGGTGTGTCCGAACATCGTAACCGCACTTTATTGGATATGGTGTGATCTATGATGTATCTTACTGATTTACCACTACCGTTTTGGGGTTATGCATTAGAGATAGCTGCATTCACTTTAAATAGGGCACCATCTAAATCCGTTGAGACGACACCGTATGAACTATGGTTTAGCAGTAAACCTAAGCTGTCGTTTCTTAAAGTTTGGATTTGCGATGCTTATGTGAAAAAAGTTTCAACCTGATAAGCTCGAACCCAAATAGGAGAAGTGCGTCTTCATAGAATACCCAAAGGAAACTGTTGGGTACACCTTCTATCACAGATCCAAAGGCAAAACATTTGTTGCTAAGAATGGATCCTTTCTAGAGAAGGAGTTTCTCTCGCAAGAAGTGAGTGGGAGGAAAGTAGAGCTTGATAAGGTAATTTGTACCTTCTCCCGAATTGGAAAGTAGTTCATCACAGAAATCAGTTCCAGTGATTCCTACACCAATTAGTGAGGAAGCTAATGATGATGATCATGAAACTTCAAATTAAGTTACTACAAAACCTCGTAGGTCTTCCAAAGTACAGTCCGCACCAGAGTGGTACAGTAATCCTGTTCTGGAAGTCATGTTATTAGACCATGATGAACCTACGAACTATGAGGAAGCGATGATGAGCCCAGATTCCACGAAATGGCTTGAGGCCATGAAATCTGAGATGGGATCCATGTATGAGAACAAAGTGTGGACTTTGGTGGAGTTGCCCGATGATCGGCAAGCCATATTGTATAAATGGATCTTCAAGAGGAAGACAGACGCTGATAGTAGTGTTACTATCTACAAAGCTTGACTTGTCGCAAAAAGGTTTTCGACAAGTTCAAGGTGTTGACTACAATGAGATTTTCTCAACTGTAGCGATGCTTAAGTCTGTCCGAATCATGTTAGCAATTGCCACATTTTATGAAATCTGGCAAATGGATGTCAAAACTGCATTCCTTAATGGTTTTCTTAAAGAAGAGTTGTATATGATGCAACCAGAAGGTTTTGTCAATCCTAAAGGTGCTAACAAAATGTGCAAGCTCCAGCGATCCATCTATGGACTGGTGCAAGCATCTCAGAGTTGGAATATACGCTTTGATAAGTTGATCAAAGCATATAGTTTTATACAGACTTGCGGTGAAGCCTGTATTTACAATAAAGTGAGTGGGAGCACTACCGCCTTTCTGATAAATATATGTGAGTAACATATTGTTGATCAGAAATGATGTAGAATTTTTCTGGAAAGCATAAAGGAGTATTTGAAAGGAGTTCTTTAAAAGAAAGACCTCAGTAAAGCTACTTACATATTGAGCATCAAGATCTATTGAGATAGATCAAGACGCTTGATAAGTTTTTCAATAAGTACATACCTTGTCAAGATTTTGAAATAGTTCAAAATGGAACAGTCAAAGAAAGAGTTCTTGCCTGTGTTGCAAAGGTGTGAAATTGAGTAAGACTCAAATCCCGACCACGGCAGAAAATAGAAAAGAGAATGAAAGTCATTCCCTATGCCTCAGTCATAGGTTCTATAAAGTATGCTATGCTATGTACCAGACCTATTGTATACCTTGCTCTGAATTTGGCAAGGGAGTACAATAGTGATCTAGGAGTAGATCACTGGACATTGGTCAAGAATATCCTTAGTGAGGACTAAGGAAATATTTCTCGATTATGGAGGTGATAAAAGAGCCCGTCGTAAAGAGTTACATCGGTGCAAGCTTTCACACCGATCCAGATGACTCTAAGTCTCAATCTGGATACAAATTGAAAGTGGGAGCAATTAGCTAGAGTAGCTCCGTGCAGAGCATTGTAGACATAGAATATTTGCAAAATACATACGGCTCTGAATGTGACAGACCCGTTGACTAAGCTTCTCTCACGAGCAAAACATGATCACACCTTAGTACTCTTTGGGTGTTAATCACATAGCTATGTGAACTAGATTATTGACTCTAGTAAACCCTTTGTGTGTTGGTCACATGACGATGTCAACTATGGGTGTTAATCATATACAGATATGAATATTGGTGTTAAATCACATGGCGATGTGAACTAGATTTTTTGACTCTAGTGCAAGTGGGAGACTGAAGGAAATATGCCCTAGAGACAATAATAAAGTTATTATTTATTTCCTTATTTCATGATAAATGTTTATTATTCATGCTAGAATTGTATTAACCGGAAACATAATACATGTGTGAATACATAGACAAACATAGTGTCACTAGTATGCCTCTATTTGACTAGCTCGTGAATTAAAGATGGTTAAGTTTCCTAGCCATAGACATGAGTTGTCATTTGATTAACGAGATCACATCATTAGAAGAATGATGTGATTGACTTGACCCATTCCGTTAGCTTAGCACTTGATCGTTTAGTATGTTGCTATTGCTTTCTTCATGACTTATACATGTTCCTATGACTATGAGATTATGCAACTCCCGTTTACGGAGGAACACTTTGTGTGCTACCAAACGTCACAACGTAACTGGTTGATTATAAAGGAGCTCTACAGGTGTCTCTGAAGGTACTTGTTGAGTTGGCGTATTTTGAGATTAGGATTTGTCACTCCGATTGTCGGGGAGGTATCTCTGGGCCCTCTCGGTAATGCACATCACTATAAGCCTTGCAAGCAATGTGACTAATGAGTTAGTTGCGGGATGATGCATTACATAACGAGTAAAGAGACTTGCTGGTAACGATATTGAACTAGGTATTGAGATACCGACGATCGAATCTCGGGCAAGTAACATACCGATGACAAAGGGAACAACGTATGTTGTTATGCGGTTTGACCGATAAAGATCTTTGTAGAATATGTAGGAGCCAATATGAGCATCCAGGTTCCACTATTGATTATTGACCGGAAACGTGTTTCGGTCATGTCTACATAGTTCTCGAACCCGTATGGTCCGCACGCTTAAGGTTTCGATGACAGTTTTATTATGAGTTTATGAGTTTTGATGTACCGAAGGAGTTCGGAGTCCCGGATGAGATCGGGGACATGACGAGGAGTCTTGAAATAGTCGAGACGTAAAGATTCATATATTGGACGACTATATTCGGACATCGGAAAGGTTCCGAGTGATTTGGGTATTTTTCGGAGTACCGGAGAGTTACGGAAATTCGCCAGGGAGTATATGGGCCTTATTGGGCTTTAGGGGAAAGAGAGAGGAGAGGTTGGGCGCCCCCCCCAAGGCCTAGTCCGAATTGGACTAGGGGGAAGGGCTGTGCCCCCTCCTTCCTTCTCTTCTCTCTCCCCATTCCTTGACTCCTACTCCTACTACTTGGAAGGGGGGAATCCTACTCCCGGTGGGAGTAGGACTCCTCCTAGGGCGCGCCATAGAGAGGGCCGGCCCTCCCCCTCCTCCACTCCTTTATATACGGGGAGGGGGCACCCCTTGGAGACACAACAATCGATCATTGATCTCTTAGCCGTGTGCGGTGCCCTCCTCCACCATAGTCCTCCTCAATAATATCGTAGCGGTGCTTAGGCGAAGCCCTGCGACGGTAGAACATCATCATCGTCACCACGCCGTCGTGCTGACGGAACTCTCCCTCGACGCTCGGTTGGATCAGAGTTCGAGGGACGTCATCGAGCTGAACGTGTGCAAGAACTCGAATGTGTCGTGCTTTCGGTGCTTGATCGGTCGGGCCGTGAAGACGTACGACTACATCAACCGCGTTGTGCTAACGCTTCCGCTTTCGGTCTACAAGAGTACGTGGACAATACTCTCCCCTCTCGTTGCTATGCATCACCATGATCTTGCGTGTGCGTAGGAATTTTTTTGAAATTACTACGTTTCCCAACACGGCGTCTAGTCCACCCGCGACTAACGGCAGTTTGACAGCCGGATGGGCCATTTCAGACTGTTTTCCACCAACGCAAGCGGCGGAGGACAACATGTGTGACTCGCTGTAGCTGCAACAGGAGCGGACAAGCACGACAACGGTGGCGCCTGGTCTGCCCACATCCCGTTTGATGGAATGATGTAGCAGGAGACAATACATGTTTTGATCCTTTCCGATCAATACCTTGCATATGCCATTGAATCAATTATCAATTAGTTGCATATACAGTTAGTTTATTTGCCGTCGTGATAATGTTAGGACAATATCATGTCGGGCATAATCAATATGAATCAATAACCTACCAAATGGACTATTTCTTGGGGGATTCAAATTGTCCTACGTTTGAAGTTGGCGGAACATCAAACTCCAAAAGGAAAAGAAAGGCAAATATGGCCAGAGCAAAAGGTATGACATTCACAATATTTAAGGGTATCTTCTTCTTGGTTAAAGCTTGGTTGACCATAAGCATGGACCCTGTATGTGGCATGGAGCAAAGGGGAAGTAAGTATTGGAGCCACATCCTATCGTTAACACCCGCAATATGGCTTCCTCCAACATCAATGGTGTATCATTCAAGAGAAGTGAACGAGTATGTGGGCTACTATCGCAAGTGATTGGCCGCCCTCAATGTGGTATAGGAGTGTCAACTCACATAAGTTGAATTGTTTCATTTTGTCACCGGGAGAGGGTGAACACCAAGTTGCAAATTAAGATAAACAAGTTAGCAATCTTGTGGGAGAAGATAGAGTTAGAGCATTTACAACCGGACTTGGCAAATCCGGGCCCTCAAACGCCCGCGGACGCGCCCGAACACGTCCACGGACAGTGTCCGTGCAGTCCTCAAACCGCGTCGTCCACATCCATGTCTCTCATATCCGAACCCCTATATCCATCTATATCATGCAACGTCGATGAAACATCAGCTCCGGACATGGAAATAGGACAATAGTTCACCAAAAGATCCACCAAAGTTCACATAAATGATAGACAACTTTATACTACATCTAAAACTTGAAATTAAATCAACTTCACCACTTCCGGGCTGGCCCTTTCCCCTTCTGGTCGCTGGCGGAGCTGTACCCGTCGGTGGCTGGTAGAGGATCGTCCGATTCATCGGAGAAGGAGCCGTGGCCGTCGTCGGAGGAGGAGTCGATGATGACGAGGCCCTTGAGGTGCTGGATGGCCCGGTCCTGCTGGTGCCTGAGCTTGGCCAGCTGAGCCGCCTCCTTCGCCTTCTCCAACGCCTCCCCCTCGGACTGCTCGATGGCAAGACGAAGAGCCTTGGTGTTCTTATGACGGAGCCGCTGAGCGTCCGTCTCCGTCGTCGTAAGAGAACGGCGGTAGACCCACGCGAGGAGCCGCTGGTCCTCGTCGGGCTCCGCTGGTAACCCACGCCGGCGGAGGGCGGAGCTCTCCACAACCTCACTCTCCCTTGCCCACTGCCTCCCGCGGCGGGCGGCGGGCGCGTCCAGGCTGGCGGGGCGGGCACAAGCACCCACCGCTACCCACGAGGGGGAGCAGAAGCCGGTAGGGCGAGGGAATGGCGTGGGGAAGCAGCAGCCGGCGGGGCAAGGGATGCGTAGGGAAGGCGCCGATTGCGATGGCCGCCTGTCGGAGCTGCCCATGGGCCGGGAGGGGCCAGCATCGGCGTTCGAGATGCACCGAGGGGAAGCTGCAACCGCGGCGAGGTTGCAGATCCGAAGCTGCCCCCGGTCTCCACCTTGGACCGCTCCAAGGCGATGCGGAGGGCAAGCTCATACTCCGGATCCACCTTGTCGTTGGAGCGGCTGCCGGAGCTCGACATTGCGACGGATTCGACCGGAATCGATGAGGGGAGAGGACCGAGCGAGAGAGAAGAGTGAGTGAGCTAGGGTTTCGGACCGACGAGGCCGATGGTTTTTTTTGTGGGACATCCATGGGGTCGGTGGTGGGCTGGGCTTGTGAGGCGGACGCGCCCGGGCGTGCCCGGGCCACCCCATATCTGCATCATATTTGGGCTGGATATGAGGAGTGACGGTCAGTCCGGGCGTTTGAGCCCCGTTTGAGGCGTCCGTCTGGGTCCAAAAAAGTGAGCGGGCAGTCCGTCCGGGCGTATGAGGCCGCTTTGAGAGGTCCGGCTGTAGATGCTCTTAGAGAAAGAAAATGTGTGTCTTAAATGGGAGCTCGAGAAGAGGCATATGGTTACATATGAATTTAGCTTAGCAGTACATGTGAAGCAGCTGGTGGGGCACGCATCCGAAAAAAAATCTGAGCATGTCGCGGATGCTCGCACATGCCGCGATCTGCAAACGTGCCATGCCAATCGCGTGCGTATGGAAACGGAGCCGAGCGCGTACGTGGGAAAGGAGCCGATCGCAGCGGAGGGCTGCTGGGCTGGCTACCGTGGGATGATGATGTTGGACAGGTGGCGGCAGATGCGATCCGGTATGCACGGTTCCATATTTGGAGACGGGATCCACAAAATCTTTTTCGCCACCACCACCGGAGTAAATTACACAGAAGTACCACAATTGAGCCATTGGAAGCAGATTGGTATCAAGTTTGGTATTTTTTACGTGTCAGTACCAAGCCTGGGGCTAGACGTTACAAAAAGGGTCTAAATCGCGTATAAACGCGTATTGACGGTGTATCTGACCAGCGGGGTCTGCATGTCAGCTGCCGATGTGGCATTTCTTTTGCAGAAACCCCCTCGCACCTCCTTCGTCCTCAAGCGCGGCGGCACCCGATCTGGATTGAGGGGAGGAGCCCCTCGAGCCCGAGCTCGTTCGCCTCCCGTAACCCCCGCCTCGCCCCGGCCTCCTCCTCGCCTCGCCGCCGGCCGGCCACCGGAGCAGGACGTCCCTAACCCGCGCACCCCCACTCCGTCGATCTCCCTCATTCCCCCTGCGCGCAGTCACCCACACGCACGCGCTGACAAATAGGGGAGGGGCGCCCTTGTTCGATCCCCTTCTCCTGCACGCCCGCGCCCGATGTAAGCCGTCATCCCCGCAGGACGTCCTCGCCCCTCCTCGCTCCCTCGGATCCGCCGCCGCCCGGGACGCTACCTCGCCGGTCTGCCTCCACGTCGTCATCGTCTCCGTCGACCTCCTCGCGCCCCACTGCCCATCCCCTACGGCCACCGTGAGCACCTCCCGCTCGTCCTCTTTCCTCTGTCCCTCACCCACGCAGCGCTCCGCCGACCCCCCCCCCCCCGACCGAGCTCGCGCTCGCGCTCGCCCCGCTCCTGCCGCGACCGCCGTCCACTCCTGCTACCTGCCGAGTGCCGCGCCTGCAACCTCCTGGCCGCGGCTGCTCGCACTTGAGCGCGCCCGGCGCGGCCTCGCCGCTCGCCTGCGCACGCGCGCGCCCTGTCGTGCCGCCACTGGCCTCCTCCTCCTCCTGCTGCTGCTGCCACGCGCCGCCGCCATTTGCCCCATCTTGCGCCGCTGCTGCTCGCCCGCTCGTCCGCTGCCACCCGCCCTTGCGCAGCGCCCCCCCCCCCACCGGTCCGGCCGCGCCCGCCTCGGTGCGCGCCTCTCGCCGCGCCTGGCCGCACTGGGGGCCGCGACGAGGCCGCCCCTTTCCTCCCCAGCGGCGCCGACCGTTCGCTGTGGTGGCCGCCGCCAGTCCTCGCCCCTCCTTGTGCGGGGGATTTCTGCAAAAAAATGCCACGTCGGCAGCTAACATGCGGGCCCGCTGGTCAGATACACCGTCAATACGCGTTTATACGCGATTTAGACCTTTTTGTAACGTCTAGCCCCAGACTTGGTACTGACACGCAAAAATTACCAAACTTGGTACCAATCTGCTTCCAATGCCCCAATTGTGGTACTTCCGTGCAATTTACTCCCACCACCGTGGGTGCTCGTGCCGGGCTTGCCTCGATGCCCTCTCGTGCGCTCGCAGAGCAGAAGTACATTGGTAAAGTATAACCAACTTGCTAGATATCGTCGTTCATGGCCATCTGCTTGTAGAATCATCCGTTAGAATATACAGTATCTTCGTTCTTGAATGATACATAACTTCAATACTTCATACGTACTGTCTGACCACCGTTGTTTTTCGTCGTTGTCATCAGCAGCATCATGGGTGCCGGCGGCAGGATGACAGAGAAGGAGCGGGAGCTATTCGGCCGCGGCGGCGCCGGCGCGACCTTCCAGCGCTCGCCGACGGACAAGCCGCCGTTCACACTGGCCCAGATCAAGAAGGCAATCCCGCCTCACTGCTTCCAGCGTTCGGTGATCAAGTCATTCTCCTACCTGGTCCATGACCTCGTCATCGTCGGGGCCCTACTGTACGTGGCGCTGGTCTGGATCCCCACCCTCCCGAGCGTGCTGCAGCTGGGCGCCTGGCCGCTCTACTGGGTCCTGCAGGGCTGCGTCATGACCGGCGTCTGGGTCATCGCGCACGAGTGCGGCCACAACGCCTTCTCCGACTCCTCGCTGCTCGACGACATCGTCGGCCTGGTACTCCACTCGTGGCTGCTCGTCCCCTACTTCTCGAGGAAGTACAGCCACCGCCGCCACCATTCCAACACCGGCTCGCTGGAGCGCGACGAGGTGTTCGTCCCCAAGCAGAAGGAGGCGCTGGCGTGGTACGCCCCCTACATCTACAACAACCCCGTCGGACGTCTGGGGCTCCTCGTCGTGCAGCTCACCATTGGGTGGCCGATGTACCTATCGCTCAACACCTGCGGCCGCCCGTACCCGCGCTTCGCCTGCCACTTCGACCCCTACAGCCCGATCTACAACGACCGGGAGCGCGCCCAGGTCTTCATCTCGGACGTCGGCGTGCTTGCCGTGTCCCTCGCCTTGTTCAAGCTCGCGTCGGCCTTTGGGTTCTGGTGGGTGGTGCGGGTCTACGGCGTGCCGCTGTTGATCGTGAACGCGTGGCTGGTCCTGATCACCTACCTGCAGCACACCCACCCGGCGTTGCCGCACTACGACTCGACGGAGTGGGACTGGCTGCGCGGGGCGCTCGCCACCATGGACCGGGACTACGGCATCCTCAACCGCGTGTTCCACAACATCACGGACACGCACGTGGCGCACCACCTCTTCTCCAACATGCCGCACTACCACGCCATGGAGGCCACCAAGGCGATCAAGCCCATCCTCGGCGAGTACTACCAATTCGACCCCACCCCCGTCGCCAAGGCCACATGGCGCGAGGCCAAGGAGTGCATCTACGTCGAGCCCGAAGACCGCACGGGAGTCTTCTGGTACAGCAACAAGTTCGCTGCGCCTTAGTCGCCGGCTTAGGTTTGGCCGGCGGTCGCCGTTGGTGTCCGGTCATTGACATGGCCGTGTGTGCTGTGTGTGCGTCTGTCATTGCATTGGCGTCATCTACCCCGTCCATCGGTCCATGTCGAGTTGTTGTAGACCATTTCGTGTTTATGGCGGAATAACTGAACGCCCAAGGGCAACGTTTTTGAGTACTCTGGAATGTGAAAAAAAAGGAGTACCCTGGGAATGGATGAACACAAAATGGTTGCTCTGTCGGCCAAGGTTGTCCTGTCTCCATTTCAAAAAAGAAAAGAAAAACATTGTCCTGCCTAGTGTTCCATAGGATCAGATTTATTATTATAAAAGTTCACCGAAAGTATAAAGTGTTTTAAACGTAATAAAAATTACATCAAGATTCATAAGATCACCGAACGACCAGTACTACCGCCAGAACGAGTCGTCGACGTGTCGTTGTCGTCGCCCCCTACCGGAGCCAGCTTGACCTTGTCGGCGACAGCAGAGAAGTCTTCGTGCACATGACCCTAAGAACCAGCGCGCTGAAGTCATAGTCGTCGCCGTTGAACCTTACATAGATCTGAAGCACCTGACGCCAAACTTTGGCACGTGACGAAAAACCTTAGCCTCGCTGTTTCAAGTACATGGCAGGAATTTACGCCGGAGCTACGTCAATTATGTCCAAGCGGATGAACTCGAGGAGGACCGGAACCCGGAAAACAAACTCGGAGAAGATTGTGTTGGTTGATATTTATTCCCTGTTTCAGCTCTGATTGGTACTTCCAAGTCCAATCTCACTGTCACGTTGTGGTCCAAAACTATGGAAGCTGTGGTCAGCGTTGTTAGCTGTCCAAATCCAGCATATTTGCACCGTGTAATGCTGAAAGCTGTGTTTGAGCGTTGCAAGCAGTCCAAATCCTACAGTTTTGCGTCTGTCTGTGTGGCTACAGTAGAACTACCTTGTGCGCCAACAATCCTGGACACTCCGATTATGAATGTGAGGACCAGCTCTTGGAGACTCAACTGGCAAGCTACTACTGCCAAATTATCTCTCGCCCATGCCTGTCCTACGCTATTTTTTTGAACTGTGTACTATGCTACCTTCCCATGTCCCATGGGTCATGGGTAGAGGCCATAAGCAAACATAGGGTTAACCTGTTGAACGCTCCCCCTCTCTTCCACGACGTGCCCCACGCGCGCCTTAAGGGCCTCAGATCCGCCGTCAGCGCTTGACCCACCCCCTCCGTCCTCTTCCCCCCCTTCGTCATCGCAGATGGGCGTCACATACTCTCACATAGACTTTGAATAAGTCCTTGGAGTATGAGTCAAGCCTTATGACTGTTGTGGTTGCTTCATTGTGTGTTTCGCCTTGTTTCAACTATGATTCTGAAGAAGAGTCCTTTGAGTTTTAGCCGAGCCTTATGATTGCTCTGATTGCTCCTTGTGTGTTTCGCCCTCTTTCAGCTCTGATTCTGAAGAAGAGTCCTTCGAGTATGAGTCGAGCCTTATGATTGATATGATTGCTTCGCTGTGTGTTTTCAACTCTGATTCTCAAGAAGAGTCATGTGAGTACGAGTCAAGTCTTTTGATTGCTAACAGTGCGTTCTGTATGGTTGATTCTTGTGAGACCCTGTGCGCGCCGTTTGGTAGGCCCGGTCCCACCGGACACGGACGTGGAGAGCAGTGGCAAAGCTCCCCAACCTGGGTAATCCCCCCTTCCTCTCTCCTCATGAAAATAATGTGTATATAACTTAGAGCATCTCTAGCATACCTCTTAAACCGCAGAACTTAAAACGCGGTTGTTAATTCGCGGAAAACACATTTTAAGGTCGGGTTTGAGCTGCGGCCGAATAGACCCCTCAAACTTAAACTGCAAAACCGAATGTTCGTTTATATTTTTTTCCCGCGTCTTCTTCTTCCTCTCGCCCGTGTCCACGGTCAACTAGCTCGCTCCTACAAAGCCGGCACGCACGAAGCGGCCAAATACGTAGCCGCCGGCGTCCAGGACGGCTCACACGAAGCGCCACCAGCGTCCGTCGCCGTAGCTGCTTGAATGGATCGATCGAATCGACCCAGGAGCTAGCTAGCTCCCGTCGCCGTAGCTTCGATCGAATCGATCCAGGAGCTTGCTAGCTAGCTCCCGTCAGTGCTTAATCAATCGAAGCCTCTATGGCAGATGTGGGACAGCCAACATCAGATGAGGGACAACCAGCACGGATGAAGCCTCCCGGTGTCACGGAGTCGTCGCCGACGCTGCTCCTGCGAGCTCCTCTGCAGGCCGGCGGCGCAACTGTTTTAAGCGGCGAGTTTCCGGCGAGTTCCGTGGTGGAAGGTCACCGGAGCCCGTGTGCGTACGTCGGAATTCCCTTGTCGCGTAGCGTTGACCGGTTTTTATGGCACCCTCAGTTTTGCACTTTTATGGGCTCTATTCGAAGTGTTTTTTGACAACAAAAACTGTAAAACCGGATTTTTATGGGTTTAACCATTTCTGAGGGTTGCTAGAGATGTTCTTACTGCCCTAAGATTTCGGCTCAAGCTCGGCCACTGGTGGAGAGCTCTGTCGTCGACCAACCATGAGATCCTCCGCTGACGGATATGGAGCTGTCTCCGACCGTGACGCCGGACCAAATGAGCCACACCTTCAAGCCGGGGACAGGGAATTTTCAGCTGGCGAGTCGTGCTCGTGTGGAAGACAAAAAGTCGGTCTCTTGCTTGAGCAGGTCCCCGGCGCCGGCTGCATCCCCTACAGTACGAGCTAAAAGCAGTGGGGCAGAATGGATGATTTGAATATGCAGTGGCGTAGCCAGGTCCAGCCGCGTCCGACTCCGGAGACAAAATCCCGTCAAGTCACAGTTCAGGACGTGCTGCAAAAGCAACGCTGTATTTGTGCACTACTGTAAGTTTCATGCGGTCCGGCCTGATGTAACAACGTGTTAGGTGCCGTCTCTATATGCGCAAACAGTTCTGCTCTTTGGATCGGAGGGAGTATTACTTTTTCTACCTGAGTTTGGATTGCTTACCAGTTCTACTACCCATGGACATACCAAACCTTGTATGATAAGTTTGGTCGAAAGTGCTCTTCTGCGAGCTCACTTGCATCCGGGTGAGCAGCTTTTTTTTTTCTTTCAAAAAGACTGTATATTTTGGAAGCAAACATTGATAAGTGTTTCATCTGCGTGCAAAATTTTGTAATGAGATGTTATTCGTGGAAATTTGGTAGGGAAAACAAAATTGATGCTCCAAAATATTTTCCAAAATATTCTTTTGGACCGTCAATTTTGACTTTTTTTCATAGGCCTCCACGAATGTCATTCTATCACAAAATTTTGCACGCATTTAAAACACTCATCAGTTTTTATCACGAAAAAAATAGTAGAATTTTTCGAATGTTTAGAATTATTTTTTTATGAAAAGGGTTCAGAAAGGGTTTAATCCACTGCCTAGCTATTAGCCAGCTAGTAGACTTCCAGCTCAATATTTTCGTCAGTGTCATGACTTGGATGCATAACCATATACTGCTACGGCCCGAAAGCCGTATCTTTCGGGACTTCAATTTGTGCCTGCACCATTATGACAAACACAGTTGCAACCACGCAACAAGTTGAATGAATAAAACTCCCACGTGTTGTGCCTGCATCATTATGATGTTGACATGTGTTTTATTTTGCAGGTGAGACGCAAGTTTCTTTCGGTCTACAAGATCTACAGAAGCTAAGTAAAGCGGTTGGCAATTGCCAGAAAAGCTCCACATCACTAGCTAAGGTAATTCTGATATCTAGAGTAGAAATCCAAAATAGGAAAAGAACTGTTATACTCCCTCCGTTTCTTTTTATTTTGTGTATAAGATTTCTGTCAAGTCAAACTGTGCAAACTTTGACCAAGTTTATAGTAATCTCTACTTCTAATGTCTGAATTGCTTGAACAGTATCCACGGTTTATTTTCGGCCCATGACTTTCAACCGTCTTTTCTAGCTGGGTTTTTTTCGTCCCCCACCACCCACCGGTTTATTTCGTGTCACCCTCCCACACAATGAAAAAAACTGAACGGATCAGAACTTTCCATACTGGCGAAATTTATTTAATAATGTCTTTATGTGAAAGAATCAATCATGATCAATATCTAAATTAGTTAAGCTTACCTTAACTCGCTCAATCACATTAATTAGGAAATAAATAAACAATTTTAAGAAAATTAAAGCATTTATTTTTCACACACAAGGAGAAAAACATACGCCGCCGGTCCCCTCTCGATCCAACTGCTCCCTCGATCTAGGGAATCCTACGGCGTGGTTGTGGTATGACTTCGGCACAGTCGCCATCCCCGAACCAGGGTTCCCGGTCTTTGCTGCCCAACTTTGTGCTCCTTCGCTGACCACCAAGACCGCCGCCACAGCCATCGTGAAACCCCAGGTTTAGGGCGTGGTCGAGGGAGGGTGTCACATCCCTAGCTTCTGGTGATGCCTAGTGTTTGCATCTTGTTGCATCATGTTTAAATTTTATTTAAGTTGAATTGGGGATGACAGAACCCCTAGCACCCCCCCTTAAACCAACTAGGGTTTACTAAAATCATTTTCAATGAACCCAAAATGCCCTACTAAAATGTTCATCATCTTTGCCTTGGTCTAGAACCTCTGACAAAAATGGTGCACACTTTTCTAGGACAACAGAGGGTCACTGGATTAAATCATTAGTTAATTGCATTTGGGCATTTAAATGCTAGTAAATATTTTGAATGTCCAAATAATCCCAAACCAAAATATTCCATGTTGGATATATTCTAAACATTGGGCATGCACAGTTTGGTGATTTTTGAAAGTGCCTAGATATTTTTAGTAATGCCACAAACTTACAGAATAAAAGAAAAATAGAAATAAAAGAAAGAGAGAGAGAGAGAGAAGGACCTACCTGGGCCACTTACCTGGCCAGCCCTGCCCATTGGCCCGGTGCCAGTCATCGCCTACCTCTGCCAGTAGGCAGAGGAGGGACACCGCGACGCCGCCGAGCTCGCCACGCCACCTCCCTGCCTGCCTGGCTCCTCCCCGATGCTCCTAGACGATGCCACAGAGACGCCACGCACCCCCCGGGCCCTCTCACTCTCCCGAATGCTCTCCCCTCCTCTGCTCTCTCTCCCTCTCGCAACCGAGCGCTGCCGTCGACGCCGTTCACCACCACCGCGCCCACCGCCGTCGCACATCTCCCCTGAGCTGTCCAGAAGAACCGCCTCTGTCACCTCGTCCTCTCCACCGAGTTGTACGACGCCGGAGGCCCTAGAACGCCGCCATCGCTGTCGTCTTCACCTCCGGCCGCCCGAGATCGTCGCCGCCATTCTGCTCACGCTGGACCTTCCCTGAGCTCGCCGTCTGCACCATTGCAACCGCCGTAAGCCTCTCCCTCGAACCCCCCTCTCCGTTGTTTCATTTTCACGCCGTAGCTCCTACTTCACTGGCGACCAAAGCCGCCGTCCGCCATGGCCGGTGAGGTCCTCGCTCCTGAGCACCTCCGCCCGGTCCAGTGGCACCAGCGTGCTCCTGGAGCTCCCAGCAATCCGCTCCGCCGCTTAGCTCGCCCGTCAGCCAAGCGCTGCACCTCGCCCGTGCTAAGCCGAACTCTGACCGCCGCGGCGAGCTCCGTTCCGGCTATCTCCGGCCACCCTAGCTCCATCCGTCGCCACCTCTGGATGCGCGACACCTTCAGCTCCCCGTAGACGCAAACCACGCGCAAAACCGAGCCCCATAGCAGTTTTCCGGCGAGTTTCCGCCGCGGTTTGAGGTCGCCGCCGGCAAGGCGCCGGCGACTGCCGACGTGGCCGTGATTAGGGCCTAATCACACCGCTAACCAACCCCGTGGGCCACTGACGCATGGGCCCCACGCCCTAATTAACCCCGGGTTTTATTTCCTGTTTAGTTTAGATTAACTCAGCAGGACCCACGCGTCAGAGTTGACCCTGCTGACGTGGCTGTTGACTGGGTCCACATGTCAGCGACACTAATCAGCTCCAGTCACTGACCAGTGGACCCCACTGGTTAGGTTTGACCTGAACCCGCCCTGTTGACCTGATGACGTCAGGGTGATGTCGTGCTGACGCAGTAACTCTTTTCTGGATTTAATTTAATTCTCAAAATTCCAGAATATATCCAAAACTTCAAAAATTCATATAAATTTAACCGTAACTCAGAATGAAATAATTTATATATGAAAAATGATCAGAAAAATCCAATCTATCCATCTGTACCATTTTCATGCATGTTAGAACAACTTATGACTAGTGTTTAGGACAATTCAATTAAATGGCATTTAAGAAATCACATATGGAGTTTGAATTTGAACCTAGTGTTCAAACCAACTCCATTTAACTTGTTGTTAGTTGCATTAGCTCAATCAACAGCATGTTGCCATGTCATGATCATGCATCATATCGTGCATTGCATTGATTGTGCTCTTCCTTGTTTGTCGGTGTTTGTCCCCTCTCGATAGACGTGGTTCCGACAATGAGTTCGATGACGCCGATGAAGAGCTATATTATCTTCAGAAGTGCCAGGCAAGCAAACCCCCTTGTTCATTCCGATACAATCCCACTTTCTCGCTCCTGCTCTATTTTACTGCATTAGGACAACAACGATTCAACTGTTACATGCTGCGGTAGTTGAACCCCTTTCCTCTGCATGACCTGTCATTGCCACAGTAAATAGATGAAACCCACTAGCATGAGTAGGAGTTGTTTGAGCCCTGATGTGCCTACTCATTCATGCTTGTTTGTCATGCCTGCTACTGCTTAGAGTTGAGTCAGGTCTGATTCATTGGGGATGAATCGGAGGTGTGTAAACATGTCCTGCTGTGTGTGAGCTAAGTGTGTGAACACGATTTGGTAAAGGTAGCGGTGAGAGGCCATTTAGGAGTACATGGTGGGTTGTCTCATTGCAGCCGTCCTCAGGAACTGAGTTCTGTGTTTGTGATCCATGAACAGTTACTACCACACATTGGGTTCCGGTAACTCGACCCCTCTCGACTTATTAATCAACATGATCTCTGTCCAGGAGTTGCAACTAGTTTCTGGTGTTTGTAGGTAGTGTTAGTAGTCTACCAAGTGGCACCCGATACAGGTGGGCTTGGGACAGACTAGGCACAGTGGCACGGTGTACCAAGTGGCACCCGGATGGTGGGCTTGGGAACCCTGCTCACATCGTTTGGGACCGTGAGCGACACCCCGGCCGGATCTCCTTGCGGATGGAACCCGAATAGGCGATAAACCTGGATGAGAGACTTGTATGGTTAGTCAGGTCTTGGCCGACACCCTCGCTGGGCTTCCGCTTGAAGGTTGCCGAGTACATGTCGTGTAAACGGCGGTAAGTGGTGAGAGCGTGTGTGAAGAAGTACACCCCTGCAGGGTTAACACACTAGTAGAAAAAGGGCCTACAGTCCCGGTTGGTGAGGGCCTTTAGTCCCGGTACATTATCTATTCGAATAGCCGTGTCCGTGGTAAAGGACTTCTTGGTTGCCTGTACAGTTCATAGACAAGTGAAAGTGGATACTCTAAAATATGCAAGATAAGCATGAGTGCTGTGGATGGCGTTCTCGTAGGGAGACGGGAGCGGATCCATAGTGGTGTATTGATATGGTGAATATGTGGACTCGTGTGCGCCACCTCAAAAGAGTTACTTGCAGTCGTAGTTCAGGATAGCCACCGAGTCAAAGCTGGCTTGCTGCAGTTAAACCCCACCACCCCTTTGTTGATAATGATGCATATGTAGATAGTTCTGATGTAAGTCTTGCTGGGTACATTTGTACTCACGTTGCTTAATTTATGTTTTTGCAGAGAGACTTCAGTCTCGCTAGTAGTTCCACATGGACTTCGATGTTTAGCTTGTTACCTCAGCTACGATCTTGTGCCCTCGGCAGGATCTGGTAGATAGTCAGGCTTCTGAGCCTTTTTCATTTGTAGATGTCTGTACTCAGACATGTTAAGCTTCCGCTTGTGCTTTGACTTGTATGCTCTGAGTGTTGGGTCATGAGACCCATGTTTGTAATATCTTGCTCCTCGGAGCCTACTGAATAAAATACTTGAGTTGTAGAGTCATGTTGTGATGCCATGTTGTATTGGCACATATCGAGCATATTGTGTGTATGTTATTGAAATGCTTGGTATGTGTGGGATCTGACTATCTAGTTGTTTATCCTTTGTAGCCTCTCTTACCGGGAAATGTCTCCTAGTGCTTCCACTGAGCCATGGTAGCTTGCTACTGCTCCGGAACACTTAGGCTGGCCGGCATGTGTCCTTCTTCGTTCCTGTGTCTGTCCCTTCGGGGAAATGTCACGCGATGAATAACGGGGTCCTGTTAGCCCGCTACAGCCCGGTTCACCGGAGTCCTGCTAGCCCAGTGCTACAGCCTGGATTCACTCGCTGATGACCGACACGTTCGATGCTGGGTCATGGATGCCTGTCCCTGTAAGTTTGTGCCACTTTGGGTTTACGACTAGCCATGTCAGCCCGGGCTCCTTATCATATGGATGCTAGCGACACTATCATATACGTGTGCCAAAAGGCGCAAACGGTCCCGGGCAAAGGTAAGGCGACACCCGTGGGGATACCGTGCGTGAGGCCGCAAAGTGATATGAGGTGTTACATGCTAGATCGATGTGGCATTGAGTCGGGGTCCTGACAGCTTTGGTATCAGAGCTTGACTGCCTGTAGGTTTACCAAGCCAAACTGGTCGAAGTCGAGTCTAGAAATTCTTTAGGTATATAAGGGAATTGATTGTGGGATGGAACGTAAGGCTCTTTTTACTCCTTATACCTCATGCCCTCTGATCCGAGTCATCTTATCTTTCCTACGGGGTTAAGGAATTAGGCTTCTCATCTTTCTATTAGGATCACGTGTTACTAATTCGTAAACTTGTAAGATTGTTGGATTTAAGCCCAGTTCAGTTTCTAATACCCCTGTGTGTTCATAGTTGGTCTCGGAACCTTGTTATTGTGCTTCTGAGTGGCTATGCCACCATTTTTGTAGCATGTCTCCAACCTTTTGAGCATTTACAGCCGTTATGCTGTCCGAGTCATCCCAGGTTTCTAAATAATCTGATGCAATTGCAAAATCCTTCCCTCGGTTTTGATGTCCTTCCTAGCCAGGTTAACCACACTAAACGGTGAGTTGATGTACTCTATTGCCTCAACGTATATGTTGGAGCTATGATTATGACCCTAGATGTCTAGAGTATCACCTAGTAATCTAGCCATGTTCTGTGTCCCAGTGTGATGATTCTAGCCATCATTCCCGAAGGCATCCCGTGATGCCACATAGCTAGTAGGCATTCTACTCCTGGGTTTCTGAACCCGAGATTTCCCTACTTACTTCATGTTGTTAGTGTTGCTCGTACCTTTAGGATATTAGTAACCTTTGTGATAGTCCTCGAGGTCCGTGGTATATTGTTCTTCCAAATACCATGAACCATTCTTGGCAGGAGTTCTTTTGAACCAAAAGATCACAACCAGAGTGCTTTTGATGAGTTCTCCATTCTATATTGTGAATCTGCCAGTTCTACCTTCTGCATGGGTTATTCGGAAGAAATGTTGAGCTTTGCTCGACATACTAATCTATGCATCCACAACTCAGAAAGATATGTGTTCCTTTGAGTTGTCCCTCTTCAGTCGTATTCCGATCTTCATCTATCAATTGATAGTCAGGAGTAATTGTGCATTCGTGTCATCGATGCTTATTAATCTTGTGGTCCGTCAAGCCATTCTATTCAGGATGACTAGGAGAAACAAACTCCAGTACCTCATCCATATTTAGGATTGGGTCAAAGCAGTTGTACTCCGCAGATCAAAATACTAATCCAGTTTTTGTTCTGTTCCACCCTGGAGTGTTACCATCTTTATATTAAGATTATCATGGGAATTGCACACCATCCTATGAATTCTTGATTTAGTGATACTCTCGCCATCATTATTCATTCCTCGGTTTTGTGTTGTCGCAACCGGAATGCCGACAAGTGAACTATGATGTGTGAAGTCAATACTCCTAGCAACCGTGTTGCTTGGTAGTTAATGGACACCAATCTCATCCTTAGCGTGTTGATTATTGAATCGTCACCCTAGGGTTGATCGTGCTACCTAGTCCTTGCTTCCGGTGCACTTCTCGATCAATGACTTAGGATTGTGCCAATCCCTCGCTTATTTGATCATATCATCTTGCCCTGAAAAGCAAGATTGTTCTCGAGCTTAGAAGCATACCGGTGGTTCGTGATTTTCTGATTATCTTCTCGGAAGTATCACTAGGTTGTCACCTGACCGCTATGTTGAGTTGTGAGCTAGTTGGTTTTCTGTAACCACCCCTTCTCCAAGAATCCTTGTTGGATACCCTGAGCTAGTTGGTTAAGCTAAACAACAACTTGGAGAGTTGGAAGATAAAGCTTGTCCGACTTAGTTCATTCCTAAGGGATATCCTTGAGTGTGAGTGTGTGTGTGTTGAAGAAAGATGATATCTTCATCGATTGGTCCCTGTGACCAGTTGTTGGACCTATTGTCTTACCCCATCTTTAACTTGAGTATGGGCTATCGTCAAATCAAATCAGAACCAACAATGTTCATAATGTTGTCTTACTCGTGGTTGATCCCTCGAGCATACATCATTATATTTTTTTGGTCTGACCAATACTATCACCGTGTTCACATGATGGCGGAAGTCCAGTGATATGGAAATTCCGATGAGTTACTGTTGAGCCCATCAGCAGCATTTTGTCTCCCCCGTGATTCATGTTGAACATCAACCTAGTGTTGGAAATTTTTATAAGCATTATCTTCATGTCCCATTCGTGAAGAATATGTTGGATGAAACAAGTGACTTTCTCTGATTCACGTGCATTTGGAGCAAGTTGTCGCCGTGAGTTCGAGAAAGATTGTTTTTGTTTCCCTGGAATCATCCCAAGTCAGTCATGCATGTGTGAAGTATTCCATGGTTTGATAGGCTCGCTACCTCCACTCCACGTGTAATCCCTAGCACACCAAGCCACTGATTGATTTGTTCAAGGAAAAGGAGTTTGTTGTGTTAATTCTAGATCATGCACAAGACTCCGATATCCTCGATGATGGTTCCCAACCAGAACTTGGTAGTATTTTATTATAAGACTACCATGTGGTCACGCTTGTCTCGGACAACGTGTTCACATGTTTGTAGCAAGACCAGCTCATATTTTGGAGCTTACTACCGTAGTCCATTTCCCGAGAATCTCGCAACATCATCTCGTCGATTTGTGTTGCAAACTTTCATTTTTATTTCTAGACTCGATGAGTCTAGATTGTTCTGACACCAACCAGATCTGAATCTCTGGCAGATATGATGGTTGGAGCATTTTTCCAAGAACTATAATATTGGTCCCTCTGTAACCGGTAAAGAGGATGTCGTGGCCAACACGTCCAGCCGGAAGACCTATTACTGTAGTATCTTGATTGAGGAAGTTGGCCACCTCCCCATAAGGATTTCGTAGGATTTACTCCCTAGTTGTTCCTTATGGATTTTTGTGTTCCCGAAGTCCGACCTTTTACTTGATGTTCTAGATATCAAACCATATCTATGAATGCTATACACTAGCACATCAAGGAGAACATTAGAAGCGGAGTGCTAAATGTCTCTCGGTCGATTATCCAGATCTTGCGACCTTGGCATTGCTAAGGTGAAATCTGAGAAGGTGTTATCTTCCTTTTCATCTGCATCTTCCACCGGTATTCATCATGGTAGTATGATGTGCTGCCAGGATCCTCGCTTCGGAAATTGGTAAAACCTTGATGAATATGGAAATGCTCAAGTTCTTGAGAGCACGCGCAAGCAAAATCATCCCTTGTGTTGTTTTCAACAAGGTAATCCACATCATCCATTCTAATCCGGGTATGCCATTCTACCGAACCCCTCCAAATGGTCGCTCGAGAATTGCCTTAGGTTGGTATAAAAGATTTTCAATGATCTCTGAATCAAAGGTAATTCTTTTTGCCACTTAAGGTAATAATCTAGGAATCACCCTCCTCCAGGATGTCCCGCTGTGGCATCATGGCAACTCAACTCCTCGCTGAGTTGACAACCGTTCACCACCCTTTTAAGCGTGGAATTGTTGTCTACCTAGTGAACCCTCGTCATTTGTTCCACTCCATCCCTCTAGATGTGTGTTTTGTGTCTCAGCTCGAGTGGTGTTGCTATGCCTCATTCCGCGGGTTGATCCTAAGTTGTTCGATCTTCGAGAAGATCGATCCTTCTAGAGTCTCCTTCTCCTCTTGTTGTCATGTTGGCTGGAGTTCTCAGAGCAAGACGACAAGACAAAGATGGTGATTGAATCAACGTTCATTTGAAGTGCAACCTGGATCGTGAAGATTTCGTTAGTTGCGTTTTCCCCTTCATCTTACCCTACGCTTGAATCTTGGGACGAGATTTTTGCTTAGTGGGGGTGAGTTGTCACATCCCTAGTTTCTGGTGCTGCCTAGTGTTTGCATCTTGTTGCATCATGTTTAAATTTTATTTAAGTTGAATTGGGGATGACAGAACCCCCAGCACCCCCCTTAAACCAACTAGGGTTTACTAAAATCATTTTCAATGAACCCAAAATGCCCTACTAAAATGTTCATCATCTTTGCCTTGGTCTAGAACCTCTGACAAAAATGGTGCACACTTTTCTAGGACAACAGAGGGTCACTGGATTAAATCATTAGTTAATTGCATTTGGGCATTTAAATGCTAGTAAATATTTTGAATGTCCAAATAATCCCAAACCAAAATGTTCCATGTTGGATATATTCTAAACATTGGGCATGCACAGTTTGGTGATTTTTCAAAGTGCCTAGATATTTTTAGTAATGCCACAAACTTACAGAACAAAAGAAAAATAGAAATAAAAGAAAGAGAGAGAGAGAGAGAGAGAGAGAGAGAGAGAGAGAGAGAGAAGGACCTACCTGGGCCACTTACCTGGCCAGCCCAGCCCACTGGCCCGGTGCCAGTCATCGCCTACCTCTGCCAGTAGGCAGAGGAGGGACACCGCGACGCCGCCGAGCTCGCCACGCCACCTCCCTGCCTGCCTGGCTCCTCCCCGGTGCTCCTAGACGATGCCACGGAGACGCCACGCACCCCCTGGGCCCTCTCACTCTCTCCCGAATGCTCTCCCTTCCTCTGCTCTCTCTCCCTCTCGCAACCGAGCGCTGCCGTCGACGCCGTTCACCACCACCGCGCCCACCGCCGTCGCATATCTCCCCTGAGCTGTCCAGAAGAACCGCCTCGGTCCCCTCGTCCTCTCCATCGAGCTGTACGACGCCGGAGGCCCTAGAACACCGCCATCGCCGTCGTCTTCACCTCCGGCCGCCCGAGATCGTCGCTGCCGTTTTGCCCGCGCTGGACCTTCCCCGAGCTCGCCGTCTGCATCGTTGCAACCGCCGTAAGCCTCTCCCTCGAACCCCCCCTCTCCGTTGTTCCGTTTTCACGCTGTAGCTCCTACTTCACTGACGACTGAAGCCGCCGTCCGCCATGGCCGGTGAGATCCTCGCTCCTGAGCACCTCCGCCCGGTCCAGTGGCACCAGCGTGCTCCTGGAGCTCCCAGCAATCCGCCCTGCCGCTTAGCTCGCCCGTCAGCCAAGCGGAGTGCCTCGCCCGTGCTAAGCCGAACTCCGGCCGCCGCCGCGAGCTCCGTTCCGGCTATCTCCGGCCACCCTAGCTCCATCCGTCGCCACCTTTGGATGCGGGACACCTTCAGCTCCCCGTAGACGCAAACCACGCACAAAACCGAGCCCCGTAGCAGTTTTCCGGCGAGTTTCCGCCGTGGTTTGAGGTCGTCGCCGGCAAGGTGCCGGCGACTGCCGACTTGGCCGTGATTAGGGCCTAATCACACCGCTAACCAACCCCGTGGGCCACTGACGCATGGGCCCCACGCCCTAATTAACCCCGGGTTTTATTTCCTGTTTAGTTTAGATTAACTCAGCGGGACCCACGCGTCAGAGTTGACCCTGCTGACGTGGTTGTTGACTCGGTCCACATGTCAGCGACACTAATCAGCCCCAGTCACGGACCAGTGGACCCCACTGGTCAGGTTTGACCTGAACCCGCCCTGTTGACCTGATGACGTCAGGGTGATGTCGTGCTGATGCAGTAACTCTTTTCTGGATTTAATTTAATTCTGAAAATTCCAGAATATATCCAAAACTTCAAAAATTCATATAAATTCAACCGTAAGTCAGAAAGAAATAATTTATATATGAAAAATGATCAAAAAAATCCAGTCTATCCATCTGTACCATTTTCATGCATGTTAGAACAACTTATGACTACTGTTTAGGACAATTCAATTAAATGGCATTTAAGAAATCACATATGGAGTTTGAATTTGAACCTAGTGTTCAAACCAACTCCATTTAACTTGTTGTTAGTTGCATTATCTCAATCAACAGCATGTTGCCATGTCATGATCATGCATCATATCGTGCATTGCATTGATTGTGCTCTTCCTTGTTTGCCGGTGTTTGTCCCCTCTCGATAGACGTGGTTCCGACGATGAGTTCGATGACGCCGATGAAGAGCTATACTATCTTCAGAAGTGACAGGCAAGCAAACCCCCTTGTTCATTCCGATACAATCCCACTTTCTCGCTCCTGCTCTATTTTACTGCATTAGGACAACAACGATTCAACTGCTACATGCTGCGGTAGTTGAACCCCTTTCCTCTGCATGACCTGTCATTGCCACAGTAAATAGATGAAACCCACTAGCATGAGTAGGAGTTGTTTGAGCCCTGATGTGCCTACTCATTCATGCTTGTTTGTCATGCCTGCTACTGCTTAGAGTTGAGTTAGGTCTGATTCATCGGGGATGAATCGGAGGTGTGTAAACATGTCCTGCTGTGTGTGAGCTAAGTGTGTGAACACGATTTGGTAAAGGTAGCAGTGAGAGGCCATGTAGGAGTACATGGTGGGTTGTCTCATTGCAGCCGTCCTCAGGAACTGAGTTCTGTGTTTGTGATCCATGAACAATTACTACCACACATTGGGTTCCGGTAACTCGACCCCTCTCGACTTATTAATCAACATGATCTCTGTCCAGGAGTTGCAACTAGTTTCTGGTGTTTGTAGGTAGTGTTAGTAGTCTACCAAGTGGCACCCGGTACAGGTGGGCTTGGGACAGACTAGGCACAGTGGCACGGTGTACCAAGTGGCACCCGGATGGTGGGCTTGGGAACCCTGCTCACATCGTTTGGGGCCGTGAGCGACATCCTGGCCGGATCTCCTTGCGGATGGAACCCAAATAGGCGATAAACCTGGACGAGAGACTTGTATGGTTAGTCAGGTCGTGGCCGACACCCTCGCTGGGCTTCCGATTAAAGGTTGCCGAGTACATGTCGTGTAAACGGCGGTAAGTGGTGAGAGCGTGTGTGAAGAAGTACACCCCTGCAGGGTTAACATTATCTATTCGAATAGCCGTGTCCGTGGTAAAGGACTTCTGGGTTGCCTGTACAGTTCATAGACAAGTGAAAGTGGATACTCTAAAATACGCAAGATAAGCGTGAGTGCTATGGATGGCGTTCTCGTAGGGAGACGGAAGCGGATCCATAGTGGTGTATTGATATGGTGAATATGTGGACTCGTGTGCGCCACCTCAAAAGAGTTACTTGCAGTCGTAGTTCAGGATAGCCACCGAGTCAAAGCTGGCTTGCTGCAGTTAAACCCCACCACCCCTTTGTTGATAATGATGCATATGTAGATAGTTCTGATGTAAGTCTTGCTGGGTACATTTGTACTCATGTTGCTTAATTTATGTTTTTGCAGAGAGACTTCAGTCTTGCTAGTAGTTCCACGTGGACTTTGACGTTTAGCTTGTTACCTCAGCTACGATCTTGTGCCCTCGGCAGGATCTGGTAGATAGTCAGGCTTCTAAGCCTTTTTCATTTGTAGATGTCTGTACTCAGACATGTTAAGCTTCCGCTTGTGCTTTGACTTGTATGCTCTGAGTGTTGGGTCATGAGACCCATGTTTGTAATATCTCGCTCCTCGGAGCCTACTGAATAAAATACTTGAGTTGTAGAGTCATGTTGTGATGCCATGTTGTATTTGCACATATCGAGCATATTGTGTGTATGTTATTGAAATGCTTGGTATGTGTGGGATCTGACTATCTAGTTGTTTATCCTTAGTAGCCTCTCTTACCGGGAAATGTCTCCTAGTGCTTCCACTGAGCCATGGTAGCTTGCTACTTCTCCGAAACACTTAGGCTGGCCGGCATGTGTCCTTCTTCGTTCCTGTGTCTGTCTCTTCGGGGAAATGTCACGCGATGAATACCGGTCCTGTTAGCCCGCTACAGCCCGGTTCACCGGAGTCCTGCTAGCCCAGTGCTACAGCCTGGATTCACTCGCTGATGACCGACACGTTCGATGCTGGGTCATGGATGCCTGTCCCTGTAAGTTTGTGCCACTTTGGGTTTACGACTAGCCATGTCAGCCCGGGCTCCTTATCATATGGATGCTAGCGACACTATCATATACATGTGCCAAAAGGCGCAAACGGTCCCGGGCAAAGGTAAGGCGACACCCGTGGGGATACCGTGCGTGAGGCCGCAAAGTGATATGAGGTGTTACATGCTAGATCGATGTGGCATTGAGTCGGGGTCCTGACAGAGGGAGTGCTCGTTGGCCGCCGCTGCCGCCATCACGGAACCCCCAGGGTTAGGGCGTGGTCGCGCTGACGGCTGATGTCGTGGTACTAAGTATGAAGTAAGTATAGTGGGTACGAATGAGGAGGCAAGGTCCTAGCTACGGCAAGATTGTACGCAAGTGTTTACGAGTTCAGGCCCCTCTTGGAGGAGGTAAAAGCCCTACGTCTCGGTGCCCGGAGGTGGTCGACTGGAATATATGAGTGTGTGTGTGTGTGTGTTATAGGGGGTGCGAACCCTTGTGCTAGAGGAGGAAGGTGGCTTATATAGAGTTCGCAAGGACCCCAGCCATCCCCCGTTACAGAGGGTTCAATGTACATAAAGATTGAGGCGTTACTGGTAACGCCAGCCTTAAGTGCCTTAAATGACCTTAAAGACTACGGAGTGAATGCTTGCCTGTTGCTGTTCTGGGTGACTCCTGGTCTTCAGTAGGTCGAGTGATTTCTTGTATGGTCGAGTGGTAGACTGGTCATGTGACTTTGGGAAGGAGGGGTACCCGAGTGGTTGATTGGTCGAGTGGATCGCACTCGACGCTTTGGTGGGTACTCCCTGCTGTCTCTTGAGCTTCTTTGCTTCTAAGGTAGTGACCTTGGGTAGGACGTATAGGTCAGGCCTATGACCCTACCCTAGGTCTGTATCATCATCATTAGCCCCCGAATGGATTGAGGTCCGGGTGGAAAGAAGGTTGAAGTTGATCTTGCTTCAACTCTTGCGCTTCACAAGTACTTACATTGGACGGAAGGCTCATGCGGAAACTTCGGCTTCGTTTCAGTCGCCTTAATCGATTCAAAAGTTATAGAGTGAATTTATAACGTCATCTATCGAGTGTTGTTTCTGGGCGCGGAACCTTTGGCACGATTGGTTACGGCGTATCCTGGATCTCACGAGATTCGAAATTTCGGGGAAGCGCGCAGCACGGAGCATGCCGTGGTAAGTGGGATGGATAGACAGGAGTGCCTCGATCTCTACGCCACCTTTTTCGCCACGTACCTAGTGTGCGACTGTTGCGGGGTTTGATAGGATCGCCTGGGCCCACGCGTCAGCCACTCGGAAGTGGGCCTTTATAAGGCGACGGAGCCGAGGCGCCTGCACTATGCGAGTCTATTTTCTCCTCTTCTCCTCTGCTTCCGAACTGCATCCGGCTCCTCCGCTCTCGACACCGCCACCCCGCCAACGTGGTGAAGGACAAGACGGCGGTGCTGGAACGCGCAAAGAAGGCGACGGGGGCGGCGAAAGGCAAGAAGCAGAATCATGGGTCGTCTTCGCGCTCGGCGCTGCCGCCGGGTTGGATCCAGGGCGATTGGATCCGATCTTCGCTCCAGCAAGCTGATTTGGACGAACTGGTGGAGTCCGGACTGATCGCCCAGGGTGCTGCACGGTTGCCGGAGGGGGAGACGGTGCAGCAGCCGCGACCGGGTGAGTGTGTTCTGCTCGCCACCCATCTCGACTAGGGTTTCTCGTTACCTTCGCACCCCTTTTTCCGTGGTTTCCTCTCCATCACTTTTCTCCCAACACCATCACATACCTTGCTGCATTCGTGTCCATGTGCGAGAATTTTCTGGGTTGTCCACCGCACTGGGGTCTTTTCATGCACATTTTCACCATCTGCTCTCAGTCGTTGAAGAAAGCAAATACGAGTGACGAGAAAACACATGTCATTCAGATGTGTGGGGGTTTGGGTATCCAGAAGAGGTAGAGGAGCTCTTTCCCTTCCATGACCCTTCCTGAGTCGGTCAGGGGCTGGCAGTCGACCTGGTTCTACTGCCAGGACCTCACAACTCCAGGCCAGTCGACTGGACTTCCCCATTTCACCTTTGATCGTGTTCAGACTCCTTCCTCGCTGAAAGTGACCGCTACTGAGAGCATGGAAACAAACATGCTAGTCTAGAGTGTGGTCCAATGGATCAATCAAGGCGTCACTGGCATGGATCTGCTGGAGGTATTCCTCAGTCGACGCATCCAGCCTCTCCAGGCTCGTGACCACCCTATGTGGATGTATTCTGGGGCCAACGACACCGCTCGGGTTCATCCAGAGGAAGTACCGGCTAAGACAGTGGCCCTGTGGTTGAGGAGTATTACAGGCAACAAGGACAACCCCAGAGGAGCCAGGAGAGTCGACCCCTTCAGTGAGAACAACCAGCCAGACAAGGTGCGGCCCCCGCTACCAACTGTATTTGGGTACATATTCTGACTGTCTTTGAACCCGACTGACTTTTACTCTACTTCTTGCCTTGTAGGTTTATACTGAGATGTACTCGATGCCCAATGGTGAACAAGTTCTGGAGCAAGCCCAGGAGGGAGAGGACAGCGCGGAGGAGAGCGGTGATTGATACGTCTCCAACATATCTATAATTTTTGATTGTTCCATGCTATTATATTACCCATTTTGGATGTTTATGGGCATTACTTTACACTTTTATATCATTTTTGGGACTAACCTACTAACCGGAGGCCTAGCCCGAATTGCTGTTTTTTTGCCTATGTCAGTGTTTCGAAGAAAAGGAATATCAAACGGAGTCCAAACGGAATGAAACCTTCGGGAGCGATCTTTTTGGAACAAACGTGATCCAGAGGACTTGGAGTGGAAGTCAAGAAACAAAGGAGGCGGCCACGAGGGTGCCCGGCGCGCCCCCTACAGGAAGGCATGCCCCCCACCCTCATGGGCCCCTCGAGCGTCCACCGACCTACTTCTTCCTCCTACATATACCCATGTACCCCGAAAACATCAGAAGCGACCACAAAAAACTATTTCCACCGCCATAACCTTCTGTATCCGCGAGATCCCATCTTGGAGCCTTCGCCGGCGCTCCGCCGGAGGGGGAATCGATCACGGAGGGCCTCTACATCATCTCCAAGGCCTCTCCGATGAGTTGTGAGTAGTTTACCATAGACCTTCGGGTCCATAGTTATTATCTAGATGACTTCTTCTCTCTCTTTGAATCTCAATACAAAGTTCTCCTTGATCTTCTTGGAGATCTATTCGATGTAATTCTTTTTGTGGTGTGTTTGTCGAGATCCGATGAATCGTGGGTTTATGATCTAGTTTATCTATGAGAAATATTTGAATCTCCTCTGAATTCTTTTATGCGTGATCAAGTTATCTTCGCAAGTCTTTTCAAATTATCAGTTTGGTTTGGCCTACTAGATTGATCTTTCTTGCAATGGGAGAAGTGCTTAGCTTTGGGTTCAATCTTGCGGTGTCCTTTCACAGTGACAGCAGGGGCAGCAAGGCACGTATTGTATTGTTGCCATCGAGGATAAAAAGATGGGGTTTATATCATATTGCATGAGTTTATCCCTCTACATCATGCCATCTTTCTTAATGCATTACTCTGTTCTTTATGAACTTAATACTCTAGATGCATGCTGGATAGCGGTCGATATGTGGAGTAATAGTAGTAGTTGCAGGCAGGAGTCGGTCTACTTGTCATGGACGTGATGCCTATATACATGATCATGCCTAGATAATCTCATAATTATTCGCTTTTCTATCAATTGCTCGACAGTAATTTGTTCACCCACCGTAATACTTATGCTATCTTGAGAGAAGCCACTAGTGAAACCTATGGCCCCCGGGTCTATCTCTTATCATATAAGCTTTCAATCTACTTTTATTTGCATCTTTACTTTTCTAATATATATCATAAAAATACCAAAAATATTTATCTTATCATATTATCTCTATCAGATCTCACTTTCGCAAGTGGCCGTGAAGGGATTGACAACCCCTTTATTGCGTTGGTTGCGAGTTCTTGTTTGTTTGTGTAGGTGCGTGGGACTTCTGAGGAGCCTCCTACTAGATTGATACCTTGGTTCTCAAAAAATAAGGGAAATACTTACGCTACTAGTGCTGCATCACCCTTTCCTCTTCAAGGAAAACCAACACAAGCTCAAGACGTAGCAGTGATTGGCAATCTCCGGATGATGAAGACGAAGAGGAGGGCGACGAGTCGGACGACGAAGAGATGGTCGACTCGCCTCCTCGTTCGGAACGTCGATCCATGCTACTCCATGATCCAGCGGGTGGGTGCAGCAAGAACGTGGCCCCAAGCACCCAAACACAGAAGCGCACTCAGACTTCGACTCCGGAGCCGACAGAAAAAGTCGGCAAGCAGCCCAAGGTTGCTCCTCCAAAAGCTTGGAAGACTCTGCCCAGGATTAACATGGATGTTCCTGTTGCCTCTGGCTGAGTGTCTTTTCTATGTTTTCCTCTACCGACTGACTCTTCTGTTCCGACCGAATGGATCGTACACTTTCCCAGCCCTACCTCTTCTACGACTGATATGGACGTTGATAAGGCCCAGGTGACGAGGAAGCTGATGACGCGGCCACCTCCAGAGCTGGTAAGTCCGCCTGACTCGAATTTATTCTATCGATTGAGTTGTCAGCCAGTTGAATTTCTGATGTTCCTTTTTGTTGCAGCTCCATGATACATTGTCGTGCTTCCAGATGATGATGAAGAAGAAGTGCCGCTAAGGGAGAGGAGGAGGAGGGGCAAGGGCTCGAGGGGGAAAGCGCATGAGGTTCAGGTTCCTCAGTCGATGTTGGTGCTTGAGACAGTGGTCGAGCAATCCGGAGATCCGGTTCGGACCAACATCACTTTTGCTAACCCGCTGTTGACTGATCACCCATCGGGGTCGTCTGCTCAGATCGCTGCTGCTCCAGTACAACTCCATGCGTCCGATCCAGTGGCTGCTTCGACTGCTCTGACACCATCGCTGTTTGCTTCATACCAAACTCCAGATGACTCGTCAAGTGCTGCTAGGGAGGCTCTTTGCCAGGTGAGTCTTGTGATGGAGCAAGTGAAGGTGGTGCACGAGGCCAGTCAAGTGGCCTATAATGCCAGCACCGCTCTGCAGACCAATGCTAAGGTTAGTTGATTCCCGACTGAACTTATTGAATAATGAAAACTGTTGATGTTGCTTCACCGCCCATATGTGCATCTACTATCATGGGTCTATGTTTCACATCCAATCACCCACTGGGGTGTGCCTGCCTTTAGAGTTAAATAGGTCTTCCACTCCACTCGACTTATGTTGAGTCAAGTGTTTGTTCGAACCAGTGGGGGCACGCTGAGTGCACCCACTGGGTGTAGTCCCCGAGACCACGATCGACTGCTGGCAGTCGGTTGGGGTATGAGAATCTACTCTTTTGTTTCCTCTTTTTTTAACTCAAGCTGGGCAGACCATGCCGAGTGTTAATCCAAATCGGTGGGGGCACACTAAGTGCACCCACTGGGTGTAGTCCCCGAGACTACTATTGAATGTTTGATTCGGAAGTAGTCTTAGAGTAACTTTCACTGTGATTATCTTTTGTTTCTGCCGACTGACGCATCTTGTTTGTTGACTGCAGAGGTCGTGTGATTTTGGGGCTCAACTTTCTGAACTGAACAAGAAGCAAATCAGCCTCAGTCTTGATCTAGAGTTGGACAATAAGAACCTCAAGACTACTCAGGATGAAGCGGCTATCATGGGAGGTAACCAATCGTCAACTGTCCACCTTGTGACCCGCACTCCATCATGTTTCTCCTTTTAGTCTCTTTGAACCGAGTGGCTTCACTCGAACAGATGTGCGTAGTGAAAACCGTTAACTTCAAGCTCATCTGAAGAATGTTATTTCTTTAGAGAAAGTGAAGGAGGCTCTGGAGAAGAAGGATCGGGATCTTGCTGCTGCTCAAAAGGAGGCGCGAGAGAAGACAGTCCTTGCGGACAAGAAGCTGGCTTCAGTCAGCAAGTTAGAAGAGGAGAACTCAAAGCTGAAGACTGCCGTCTCTGAGGCCAATCGGGAGGTCGAGCAACTGAAGAAGGTCAAGGAGAACTTAACCAATGAATTCGGAAGCCTCAAAGCCAAGAAGGGCGAGTTGGAGTCCTATCTAGGACATCTGGCTGCAAAACTGGTCCTGAAGCTTGAAGGTATCATCGTTCGACTGATTAGTTGCTATCGATTGGTACGTCTTATCATATTGTCGACTCATCATTTTTTTGACTGTGCAGAACTTTGCCAGGACTTTGAGGCTGAGACTGGGCAGGTCGAGACGGGTCTCGACCCCATTAATTGTCCTGTTAAAGATGATGTTGCAATGAACTTGCTGCGGTTGGAAGCACGCATGGACAGCGATGTTGCTTATCTTTCCCGACTAAAGGCGGCGATGACTCGGGTTGATGCTGAACTCTGGCCTCAGGCAGAACTTTCACAAGATCTTGAGTCATTGATGACTCGACTGAATCTGATCCCTGGCCGAGTGCAAGAATGGAAGAAATCGTCCGCTCGCTGCGGTGCTGATGTTGCCCTGTCGTTGGTCCGAGTGCACTGCAAAGACGCAAGAGAAGACAAGCTGGCGGCCCTCAAGGATGTGAACACCAAGAAGCACACTTTCCAGTCCTTCATGGACACTTTCCTTGAGGCTGCCACTCACATTGCAAACAACATTGATCTTGACAGTTTCTGTGATCCAGCCAGCCCTTCTCCTGACGAGTGACCAAAAAACATTATGCCCCACCTTTATTTGCCTCAGAATGCCAAGTGATCATGTAATCATTAAACTCTTTCAGGCTTGACGCCTGAGTACTCCTGCCCGCTATGGTTCTGAACTTTTGCAGGGTTTATTTGAACTTGGATTTCTTTGAATACCATGGCTTTTGCTCTATTATTAAACTATTTCTGATTGTCCTTCGGTTCCGAGTGGACTTGATCCTCTCACCCTTTGCCAAATGAAAGTACATTGTACTTGTGATGGAGCTCAGTCGCAGCCTTGTCGTCCTTGCGGATAGGGACAAAACATTGTATTTGTGGCGTAACTCAGAGGTAGTGCTCAGTCGACGCCTTGTCGTCCTTGCGGATGGGGACGGAACATTGTATCTGTGGCGGAGCTCAGAGCATATTTGTGACTTAGACGAGTACGGGGTCGCAGCTAAGTCCCTGAGTGGGAGGATTTCTCTCCACTCGGGGTGTTTTTAACTTAGGCGATTACGGGGTCGCAGCTAAACCCCCGAGTGGGAGGATTGCTCTCCACTCGGAGTGTTTTTAACTTAGGCGATTACGGGGTCACAGCTAAGCCCCGAGTGGGAGGATTGCTCTCCACTCAGAGTGTTTTTAACTTAGGCGATTACGGGGTCACAGCTAAGCCCACCGAGTGGGAGGATTGCTCTCCACTCAGAGTGTTCTTAACTTAGGCGATTATGGGGTCACAACTAAGCCCCAGAGTGGGAGGATTGCTCTCCACTCTGAGTGTTCTTTAACTTAGGCGATTACGGGGTCGCAGCTAAGCCCCCGAGTGGGAGGATTGCTCTCCACTCGGAGTGTTTTTAACTTAGGCGATTACGGGGTTGCGGCTTAGCCCCCGAGTGGGAGGATCGCTCTCCACTCGGAGTGTTTTTAACTTAGGAGATTACGGAGTCGCAGCTAAGCCCCCGAGTGGGAGGATCGCTCTCCACTCGGAATGTTTTTAACTTAGGCGATTACAGGGTCGCAGCTAAGCCCCCGAGCAGGAGGATTGCTCTCCACTCGGAGTGTTTTTTTAACTTAGGAAAATCGGGTTCACGGCTAAGCCACCCACTGGGGATTTGGACACAAGTGATTACGAGAAACCGATCATTACGATACTGTAAAGATCTTGTCTTTGGAAAATAATCTGAAGTGCTTTTATTACAACTCGTCGGGTCGAGTGATTCTAGGTATAGAAAGGATGAAGTAGCTCCGCGTTCCATGCTCGTGGCTCGTCCATTTTCTTGGCTATGTTGTAGATGTGATACGCTCCATTGTGAAGCACCTTGGTCATGATGAAGGGACCTTCCCAGGCCGGAGCGAGCTTGTGAGGTCATTTCTGAACCACTCGGAGCACAAGGTCTCCCTCCTGAAATGCTCGACATCTGACATTGCGGGTGTGGAATCGACGCAGATCTTGCAGATAAATGGTCGACCGAACCAAAGCCATCTCGTGTTCTTCCTCCAAGAGACCGACTGCGTCTTCGCGTGCTTGCTCTGCTTCGGCTTCTAAGAACAGTTCAACTCTGGGAGCATTGTGTAGCAAGTCGCTCGGAAGCACCGCCTCAGCGCCGTATACCAGGAAGAAAGGGGTTCGATCAGTCGACCGGTTGGGTGTTGTTCTCAGCCCCCATAGGATTGATGGTTGTTCGGCCACCCAAGCTACAGTAGCATGCTTAAGATCACGCATCAGTCGAGGCTTTAACCCCTGAAGGATCAAACCATTCGCCCTTTGAGCCTGTCCATTCGACTGCGGGTGCGCGACAGACGAGTAGTTGACCCGAGTGCCTTGAGATGCACAGAACGCCTTGAACTCATCAGAATCAAAGTTGGAGCCGTAATCTATGATGATGCTGTGAGGAACTCCATATCTGAATATCAACTCTCTGATGAAACTGACGGCAGTGCCTGCTCCAAGGTTCTTGATGGGCTTGGCTTCGATCAACTTGGTAAACTTGTCGACTGCTACGAGCAAATGGGTGAAGCCACTCGCGCCAGTTTTGAAGGGACCGACCATATCCAATCTCCAGACTGCAAACGGCCAGACGAGTGGAATAGTCTTCAGGGCAGATGCGGGCTTGTGAGACATGTTGGAGTAAAACTGGCAACCTGCGCACTTGTCGACTATATCTTTCGCCATCTCATTTGCTCGAGGCCAATAAAATCCCGCTCGGTATGCTTTGGCCACGATGGTCCGAGAGGACGCATGGTGACCACAGGTCCCCGAGTGGATATCATTTAGGATCATCTGACCTTCTTCCGGGGTGATGCAGCGTTGGGCTACTCCTGTGACACTCTCTCTGTAAAGCTGCCCTTTCATCACGGTGAAAGCTTTGGATCGACGGACTATCTGGCGAGCCTCGTCTTCGTCCTCTAGGAGCTCTTTTCTGAGAATGTATGCGATGTATGGAACCGTCCAATCAGGAGTGATCACCAAGACTTCCATGATCAGGTCGACCACGGCTGGAATCTCTATCTCAGTCGGGTTGGTTGGACTTATTGGTTGCGGGGGCTCTTCTTTGAAGGGATCTTCTTGCACTGACGGGGTATGGAGATGCTCCAAGAACACATTGCTGGGGATAGGCTTCCGAGTGGAACCTATCTTTGCCAGATCATCAGCAGCTTGATTTTTGATTCGTGGTATGTGGTGGAGCTCCAATCCCTCAAACTTCTTCTCTAGCTTTCTCACTGCATTGCAGTAACCTATCATTGCGGGACTCCTGACGTCCCATTCCTTCATTACTTGGTTAACCACTAAATCTGAGTCGCCATAAACCATCAGGTGCCGGACGCCGAGTGAAATGGCATACGCAACCCATATAGTAGTGCCTCATACTCAGCTTCATTGTTTGAAGAGTCAAAGTGAATCTGGAGGACATAACTGAGCTTGTCTCCTCGTGGGGACACTAAAACCACTCCTGCACCAGAGCCATTTAACATCTTGGATCCATCAAAGAACATGGTCCAATGTTCCGACTGAATTTGGATCGGCTGTTGTTGTTTAGTCCACTCTGCGAGGAAATCTGCAATTGCTTGAGACTTAATGGCCTTCTTTGCCTCAAACTTGATATCCAAAGGAAGAAGTTCAATCACCCACTTTGCCACTCGACCAGTTGCATCTCTATTATTCAGAATGTCTGATAATGGAGTGTCGCTGAAGACTGAAATTGAGTGATCAGAGAAATAATGTGCAACCTTCTTCGCGGTCAGGTATATCCCGTAAACAAGCTTCTGATAGTGAGGATATCTCTGCTTGGATGGGGTTAAGACTTCTGAAATGTAATACACGGGGCGCTGAACTTTGAAGGCCTTACCTTCTTCTTCCCGCTCGACCGTGAGCACTGTGCTAACAACTTGTCATGTGGCTGCAATGTAAAGCAGCAGAAGCTCTTTGCTAACCGGAGCAGCAAGCACCGGCTGGGTGGAAAGCAGGGCTTTGAGCTCTGAAAACGCTGCTTCAGCTTCGTCATTCCACTTGAACTTGTTAGACTTCTTCATCAGTCGATAAAGAGGCAGTGCCTTTTCACCGAGGCGTGAGATGAATTGGCTCAAAGCAGCCAAGCAACCAGTAAGCTTCTGAACGTCATGCATGCATACCGGGCGTTTCATTCGGAGGATTGTACAAATCTTTTCTGGGTTTGCGTCGATCCCTCATTCGGAAACGAGAAAACCGAGTAACGTTCCGCCTGGGACTCCAAATGTGCACTTAGACGGATTAAGCTTGATATCATACCTTCTCAGGTTGGCAAAGGTTTCAGCAAGGTCAGTCAGCAGGTCGGAACCTTTGCGTGACTTAACCACTATGTCGTCCATGTATGCTTCCACATTCTAACTGATTTGAGTGAGCAGGCACTTCTGGATCATGTGCATGAATGTGGCACCAACATTCTTGAGGCCAAAGGGCATAGTGACATAGCAAAAACACCCAAAAAGGGTGATGAAAGCTGTTTTTATCTCGTCAGGTCCATACAGACGGATCTGATGGTACCTGTAATAAGCGTCCAGGAAGGAGAGTCGCTCACATCCCGCAATTGATTCGACAATCTGGTTGATGCGGGGTAGAGAAAAATGATCTTTCGGACAGGCCCGATTGATGTGCTTGAAGTCAATACACATTCGAAGTGAATTATCCTTCTTGGGAACCATAACAACATTGGCGAGCCACTCGGAGTGGTATATCTCGTGGATAAACTCAGCGGCCAGGAGACGAGCCACTTCCTCGCCAATGGCTTTTCTCTTCTCTGTGGCGGACCGACGGAAGTGCTCTTTGACGGGTTTTACTTTTGGACCGACTCGCAAACGGTGCTCAGCCAGTCCCCTGGGTACACCTGGCATGTCAGATGGTTTCCATGCAAAGATGTCCCAGTTCTCACGGAGGAACTGGATGAACACTTCTTCCTATTTGCTGTCGAGCGTCGTTGAGATATGAGTCGGAGCGGCATTGGGATCGGTTTGGTGAACATGGACTATCTTGGTCTCGCCGGCCGACTGAAATGCAGACTCCGAGGCAGGCCTCTTAGGACGCAGCAAATCACTCGGATCTATCGTCTTCTGATATTCTTGGAACTCTACTGGTGCCATCTGCTCATCTGCTATTTTTGCTCCATCTTGAAGACAATCTTCTGTTCTCTGACGGTTATCGGAAACCGTTATTACGCCTCTGGGGCCAGGTATCTTCATCTTGAGGTAAACATAGGACGGTCGAGCCATAAAGCTAGCATAAGCAGGTCTGCCCAGAATGGCATGATATGCACACTAGAAATCCACTACCTCAAACCTCAACTTCTCCTTGCGGAAATTCTTCTCATCACCGAAAACCACATCGAGAGTGATCTGGCCGAGTGATTCGACTTTCTTTCCTAGTATGATCCCATGGAACCGCATGTTACTCTCGCTGAGTTTGGACATCGGGATGCCCATTCCTTTGAGAGCTTCAACATACAGAATATTCAGGCCACTGCCACCATCCATCAGGACCTTAGTCAGTCGGGTGCCCCCCACGACTGGGTCGACCACCAGTGCCTGCCGCCCAGGGGTAGCTACGCGTGCTGGGTGGTCGGACTGGTCGAATGTAATGGGGACCTTTGACAACTTCAGATATCTCGGCATTGCCGGAGCAACCATGTTTACTTCTCTGTTAATGACCTTCAGTCGACTTTTGCTCTCGATATCGGCAAAAATCACCAAGGTGGCATTGACATTGGGATAACCACCGTCACCATCCTTATCCTCTTCTTCCTTCTCAGGCTCTTTGTCCTTATCACTGGGTTTATTCTCTCAGAAGCTCTGGATTAGGAGTCGACATTGTCGAGTGGTATGCTTGGGGAGAATCAGGTTCCCCTCCTCATCTTTCTTGGTGTGAATATGACACGACAAATCCATCACATCATTTCCTTCCTGATCCTTCACCTTCTTGGGGGTCCAAGGCCCTTTAGGTTTCCCTTTGAACTATCCTTGATTTAACACCACTGCCTTGGCAGGACCTGCTGCCTCAGCCTTTCGCTTCTGCTTCCGACTGGAATTTCCTCCTCTGGTGTCCTGGGCGACTGTTTTGTGCTTGCCACTCCGGAGTCGGTCTTCCTCTTTGCCGTTAGCGTATTTGGTAGCAATCTCCATCATCCGAGTCAAAGACATATCTCCTGTCCGACCGAATTTCAGAACGAGCTCTCTGTAGCGAACACCTTCCTTGAAAGCATAGACTGCTTGGTGATCTGACACATTTTCCATTGTGTGGTGCAGAGTGATCCATCTCTGGATATAGTCCCTCAGGGTTTCATTCGATTTCTGCATGCAATGCTACAGCTCTGGTAGACCGTCAGGTCTCTTGCAAGTGCCCTCAAATGTTCTGGTGAACACTCGGGCTAACTCATCCCAACTCAAAATACTCCCAGGGGCCAACTAAGTCAGACAAACTCTGCAGACCCTTCAAGCATCAGAGGAAGGTGCTTCATGGCCACCTCATTGCTACCGCCAACAATGTGCACAGCCACTCGTTAGTCTTTGAGCCAAGTATCGGGCTTTGACTCGCTCGTAAACTTACTGACGCCAGTCGCCAGTCTGAAGTTATGGGGTATTTCAGCAGCTCTGATGGCCCTTCCGAAACATTCGGGGCCGGAAACGTGGACTCTGCCCCCACTGGGTCTATTCCGATCCAACCTTCTCTGTATGTTCTGTTCCGGTTGACCAAACCTTGCACAAGGACGGACCTTGCGTCAAAGCCAGGTTCTCTGGGGTCGACTAGAACTCTGCGGTCGTTCCCGTACGGATGCCTGTCGTCGTTGCGCTGGGGCGCATATGACCCGTCCCTCGGAAGGGGCGAAGGCGCTCGATGGTAGTTGTCGCGGGCGTACTCACGATCATATTCTCCATCAGCTCTTCCCAGGTACCGATCTTGGCGGTGATCACGGCCTCCCTGACGTAAAGGGGACCTAGGACTATGAGCCGACTGAACGGTATCTGCTCTCACCAATCTGCTGTGGATTCTGTTCCGCGACAGGGAAACAGCAGAGTTCTAGTCTCCCGCTGCTCGGAGCAACGCTCTGATCTGCTCCAGGCCTCTCCCAGCCTCTGAACGAGGCGGCTGAATAGACTCTGCAATACGTGCAGTGGCTGCCAAATTCTGAATTGGTGTACGGAATACCTGAGTTTCTGGCGGAAACAACTGTCGTGGACGTCGACTGGATTCGGGAATCAGTCGACGAGCACGCTCATCGAGAGAATGTTGGAGATTCACCAGACGAGTGCGCTCAGCCAGAGTGGCCAGGTGCACCGCCTCCAAGGCCCGAGCCTCGGCGGTTTTCCCTATGATGGGGGTCTGGAGAGCCTCCACGTTGTGGCGGTGCAGCTCCTCCCTCTGCTGCGAGTTGAGGGGTTGGGGCTGGTACTCTTCATGGTCGAGTGACGGACCAACGCTTCTGCCGACGTCGCTGCTACAACAGAAGCTAGGTGGACCGCGATGGGAGTCGACCATGAGGAGCTCCGCTGCGGGATCACAACTCCCACTCTCAGAAAGAGTATCTGAGAAGTCAGTCGACAGGTCGACCAATCCGCGAGAATACATGTCGGGATCAATAGCCGCGACTTGGGGGCTGAAGGCCTGATGAGCCACTGCGTGTCTCACCCATCGCTGGAGCCGGGAACGACCAGACTGCTTGCGGCGGCGGCCAGCAGAGTGAGTCGACAACGCGACGACTGACTGGTATGGTGAAGACGGCTGCCTGAGGAGGACGCCGCAGGAACTCGCACGGAAGTGCGGCGAGCCGCGAGCCGGGAGGGTCTCAACATCGAGGGGAGCCTCCTGGAGCCAGGCGGAGTCGTCGGCGACGAAAGTGAGTGCGCCGAGTCAGAACTTGCGGCCCATGACCAAATGCCACCGGAAACCATGCTGATGAAGGTCGAAGAAAATGCAACCTCGCCGGAAGTCGCTAAGACGCTTTGCCCCACGGTGGGCACCAACTGTCGTGGTACTAAGTCTGACAGTAAGTATAGGGGGTACGAATGAGGAGGCAAGGTCCTAGCTATGGCAAGATTGTACGCAAGTGTTTATGAGTTCAGGCCCCTCTCGGAGGAGGTAAAAGCCCTACGTCTCAGTGCCCGGAGGCGGTCGATTGGAATATATGAGTGTGTGTGTGTGTTACAGGGGGTGCGAACCCTTCTGCCAGAGGAGGGAGGTGGCTTATATAGAGTTCGCCAGGACCGCAACCATCCCCCGTTACAAAGGGTTCAGTGTACATAAAGATTGAGGCGTTACTGGTAACGCCAGCCAGAAGTGCCTTAAATGACCTTAAGACTACGGACTGAATGCTTGCCCGTTGCTGTTCTGAGTGACTCCTGGTCTTCAGTAGGTCGAGTGATTTCTTGTATGGTCGAGTGGTAGTCTGGTCGTGTGACTTCGGGAAGGAGGGGTACCCGAGTGGTTGATTGGTCGAGTGGATCACACTCGATGCTTTGCTGGTACTCCCTGCTGTCTCTTGAGCTTCTTTGCTTCTAAGGTAGTGACCTTGGGTAGGACATATAGGTCAGGCCTATGACCCTACCCTAGGTCTGTATCATCATCAGCTCACGCTATTGCAGATCATTGCAGCCGTGTGGCGGCCATGTGCGTTGCTTGATTTGGGCGCAGGTGTGGAGGCCCCCGACAGGAAGGCCGCCTCTAGAGCTAAGTGTTGGAAATATGCCCTAGAGGCAATAATAAAATGGTTATTATTATATTTCCTTGTTCATGATATTGTCTGTTATTCATGCTATAATTGTATTGATTTGAAACCGTAATACATGTGTGAATACATAGACCACAACATGTCCCTAGTGAGCCTCTAATTGACTTGCTCGTTGATCAATAGATGGTTATGGTTTCCCGACCATGGACATTGGATGTCATTGATAACGGGATCACATCATTAGGAGAATGATGTGATGGACAAGACCCAATCCTAAGCATAGCACAAGATCGTGTAGTTCGTTTGCTAGAGCTTTTCTAATGTCAAGTATCTTTCCTTAGACCATGAGATTGTGCAACTCCCGGATACCGTAGGAATGATTTGGGTGTACCAAACGTCACAACGTAACTGGGTGGCTATAAAGGTGCACTACAGGTATCTCTGAAAGTGTCTGTTGGGTTGGCACGAATCGAGACTGGGATTTGTCACTCCGTATGACAGAGAGATATCTCTGGGCCCACTCGGTAATGCATCATCATAATGAGCTCATTGTGACTAATGAGTTAGCCACGGGATCATGCTTACGTAACAAGTAAAGAGACTTGCCAGTAACGAGATTGAACAAGGTGTGGGGATACCGACGATCGAATCTCGGGCAAGTAACATGCCGATAGACAAAGGGAATTGTGTACGGGATTGATTGAATCCCCAACATAGTGGTTTATCCGATGAGATCATCGTGGAACATATGGGAGCCAATATGGGTATCCAGATCCAGCTATTGGTTATTGACTAGAGAGGTATCTCGGCATGTCTGCATGGTTCCCGAACCCGTAGGGTCTACACACTTAAGGTTCGGCGACGCTAGAGTTGTAATGGGAATAGTATGTGGTTACAGAAGGTTGTTCGGAGTCCTAGATAAGATCCCGGACATGATGGGAACTCTGGAATGGTCCGGAGGTGAAGATCAATATATTGGACGAAGGATATTGGAGTCCGGAATTGTTCCGGGGGTACCGGGTGAAGACCAGTGTGACCGAAAGGAGTTTTGGAGGCCCCTACAAGTGTTGGGGGGCCTTATGAGCCAACGGGAGGGGGCACACCAGCCCACTAAGGGGTTGTGCGCCCCTTCCACCCCATCTCACATAACCTGGAGAGGTGGGGGCGCCACCCCTAGGGCAGCCGCCCCTCCCGGCTTGGGGGGCAAGTTTCCTAGGGGTGGGGGCGCCCAAACCCATCTAGGGTTTCCCCTGGCCGCCGCCCCCTCCTCTAGATCCATCTAGAGGGGCCAGCCCCCTCCCCTTCCCCCCTATATATAGTGAGGGGGTGGGAGGGAAGCCAGACCCTTCCCCTTGTGCAGCCCCTCCCTCCTCCAACACCTCCTCCTCCTCCATAGAGCTTGGCGAAGCCCTACGGGAAAACCACAAGCTCAACCACCATGATGTCATGATGCCGGAGCTCTCCCTCAACTTCTCCTCTCCCCTTACTAGATCAAGAAGGAGGAGACGTCCCTGGGTTGTATGTGTGTTGAACGCGGAGGCGCCTCAACTACTCCTCTCCCCTTGCTGGATCAAGAAAGAGGAGACGTCCCCTGGCTATACGTGTGTTGAACATGGAGGCACCGTCCATTCGGCGCTAAATCGGATCTTCCGCGATTTGAATCGCCGTGAGTAAGACTCCATCAACCGTGTTCTTGTAATGCTTCCGCTTAGAGATCTTCAAGGGTATGAAGATGCACTCCCTCTCGCTCTCGTTGCTAGCATCTCCTAGATTGATCTTGGTGACACGTAGGAATTTTTTTGAATTATTACCACGTTCCCCAACAGTGGTATCAGAGCTAGGTCTATACGTAGTTTCTATGCACGAGTAGAACACAAGTAGTTGTGGGCGATGATTTGTTCAATTTGCTTACCGTTACTAGTCTTATCTTGATTTGGCAGCATTGTGGGATGAAGCGGCCCAGACCGACCTTACACGTACGCTTACGTGAGATAGGTTCCACCGACTGACCTGCACTTGATGCATAAGGTGGCTAGTGGGTGTCTTTATCTCCCACTTTAGTCGAATCAGATTCGATGAAAAGGGTCCTTATGGTAGATACGATCAACATGGAGATGTTCACCGTTGATGACTAGTCCGTATCACATGATGATCGGACATGGCCTAGTCGATTCAAATCATGTATTACTTAGATGACTAGAGGGATGTCTATCTGAGTGGGAGTTCATTAAATAATTTGATTAGATGAACTTAATTATCATGAACATAGTTAGAAGGTCTTTGCAAATTATGTCGTAGCTTACGCTTTAGTTCTACCGTTCTAGATATGTTCCTAGAGAAAAAATTAGTTGAAAGTTGACAGTAAAAATTATGCGGACTAGGTCCATAAACTAAGGATTGTCCTCATTGCTGCGCAGAAGGATTATGTCCTTAATGCGCCGCTTGGTGTGCTGAACCTCGAGCGTCGTCTGTGGATGTTGCGAACATCTGACATACACGTTTTTGATGACTACGTGATAGTTCAATGCATAATGTTAAACGGTTAAGAATTGAGGCGCCGAAGACATTTTTGAAACATCGCGGAACATATGAGATGTTCCAAGAGCTGAAATTGGGATTTCAGGCTCGTGCCCACGTCAAGAGGTGTGAGACCTCCGACAAGTTACTTAGCCGGCAAACTAAGGGAGAAGAGCTCAATTGTTGAGCATGTGCTTAGATTGTCTGAGTACTACAATCGCTTGAATCGAGTGGGAGTTAATCTTCCAGATGACATAGTGATGGTTCTCCAAAGTCACTGCCACCAAGCTACTAGAGCTTCGTGATGAACTATAACATATCAGGGATAGATATGACGATCCTTGAGCTGTTCGCGATGTTTGACACCGCGAAAGTTGAAATCAAGTAGGAGCATCAATTGTTGATGGTTAGTAAAACCACTAGTTTCAAGAAGGGCAAGGGCAAGAAGGGATACTTCATGAAACGGCAAATCTGTTGCTGCTCTAGTGAAGAAACCCAAGGTTGAACCCAAACCCGAGAATAAGTACTTCTGTAATGAGGGGAACGGTCACTGAAGCAGAACTACCCTAGATACTTGGTCGATGAGAAGGCTGGCAAGGTCGACAGAAGTATATTGGATATACATTATATTAATGTGTACTTTACTAGTACTCCTAGTAGCACCAGGGTATTAGATACCGGTTTAGTTGCTAAGTGTTAGTAACTCGAAATAAAAGGCTACGGAATAAACGGAGGCTAGCTAAAGTTGAGATGACGATATGTGTTGGAAGTGTTTCCAAGGTTGATCTGATCAAACATCGGGATTGGTGTTAAACCTAAATAATTGTTATTTGGTGTTTGCGTTGAGCATAGACATGATTGGATTATGTTTATCGCAATATGGTTATTCATTTAAGGAGAATAATGGTTACTCTGTTTATTTGAATAATACCTTCAATGGTCTTGCACCTAAAATGAATGGTTTATTGAATCTCGATCGTAGTGATACACATGTTCATGCCAAAAGATATAAGATAGTAATGATAGTACCACCTACTTGTGGCACTGCCATTTGAGTCATATTGGTATAAAATGCATGAAGAAGCTCCATGTTGATGGATCTTTGGACTCACTCGTTTTTTTGAAAAGTTTGAGACATGCGTACCATGTCTATTGGTATATACGCATGAAGAAACTCCATGCAGATGGATCATTTGGACTCACTTGATTTTGAATCACTTTAGACATGCAAATCATACCACATGGGCAAGATGACTGAAAGGCCTCGTTTTTAGAGAGATGGAACAAGAAAGCAACTTGTTGGAAGTAATACATTTTGATGTGTGCAATCCAATGAGTGCTGAGGCATGCAGTGGATATCGTTATGCTCTTACTTCACAGATGATTTGAGTAGATGCTGATTATATTTACTTGACGAAACACAAGTCTGAATTATTGAAAGGTTCAAGTAATTTCAGAGTGAAGTTGAAGATCTTCGTGACAAGAGGATAAAATGTCTATGATATGATCATAGAGATGAATATCTGAGTTGCGAGTTTGCTACACAATTAAGACATTGTGGAAATTGTTTCACAACTAATACTGCCTGGAACACCATAGTGTGATGGTGTGTCCGAACATCATAGTTGCACCCTATTGGATATAGTGCATACCATGATGTCTCTTATCGAATTACCACTATTGTTTATGGGTTAGGCATTAGAGACAACCGCATTCACTTTAAATAGGGCACCACGTAATTCCTTTGAGATGACACCATATGAACTATGGTTGAGAGAAACCTAAGCTGTCATTTCTTAAAATTTTGGGGCTGTGTCGCTTATGTGGAAAAGTTTTAGCCTGATAAGCTCGAACCCAAAGCGGATAAATGCATCTTCGTACGACACCCAAAACAGTTGGGTATACCTCCTATTTCAGATCCGGAAGCAAAAGTGATTGTTTCTAGAAATGGGTCCTTTCTCGAGGAAAGGTTTCTCTCAAAAGAATTGAGTGCAAGTATGGTGGAGACATGATGAGGTTATTGAACCGTCACTTCAACTAGCATGTAGCAGGGCACAGGAAGTTGTTCTTGTGGCGCCTACACCAATTAAAGTGGAAGCTGATGATAGTGATCATGAAACTTCAGATCAAGTCACTACCAAACCTCGTAGGTCGACAAGGACGCGTACTACTTCAGAGTGGTACGGTAATCCTGTCTTGGAGGTCATGTTGCTAGACAATAATGAACCTACGAGCTATGGAGAAGCGATGGTGGGCCCGAATCCGACGAATGGCTCGAGGCCATAAAATTGGAGAGAGGGTCCATGTATGAAAACAAAGTGTAGAATTTGGAAGAACTACTTGATGGTCGTAGGGATGTTGGGTACAGATGGATTTTAAAAGGGAAGACAGACAATGTTGGTATGTTTCACCATTAAGAAAGCTCGACTTGTCGCTAAGATGTTTTCCGACAAGTTCAAGGAGTTGACTACGATGAGACTTTCTCACTCGTCGCGATGCTAAGAGTTTGTTGGAATTATATTAGCAGTTACTGCATTATTTATGAAATCTTGCAAATAGGATGTCAAAACATTGTTTCCTCGACAATTTTCTTGAGGAAAGGTTGTATGTGATACAACCAGAAGGTTTTGTAAATCCTAAAAGATGCTAACAAGTATGCAAAGCTCCAGCGATCCTTCTAATGACTGGAGTAAGCATCTCGGAGTTGGAATATATGATTTGATGAGATGATCAAAGATTTTGGGTTTATACAAAGTTTATGAGAAACTTGTATTTCCAAAGAAGTGAGTAGGAGCACTATAGAATTTCTGGTGAGTATATGTTGTTGACATATTGTTGATCGGAAATGATGTAGAATTTCTGGAAAGCATATAGGGTTGTTTGAAAGGTGTTTTTCAATGAAAAACCTGGATTGAGCTACTTGAACATTGAGCATCAAGATCTTAAGGATAGATCAAAATCGCTTGATAGTACTTTCAAATGAATACATACCGTGACAAGATTTTGAAGGAGTTCAAAATAGATCGGCAAAGAAGGAGTTCTTGGCTGTGTTATAACGTGTGAGTATTGAGTAAGACTCAGGACCTACCATGGCAGAAGAGAGAAAAAGGACGAATGTTGTCCCCTATCCTTTAGGCATAGGCTCTATAGAATGTTGTGCTGTGTACCGCACCTGAAGTGTGCCTTGCCAAGAGTCAGTCAAGGGGTACAAGAGTGATCCAAGAATGGATCACTTGACAATGGTCAAAGTTATCCTTAGTGGACTAAGGAATTTTTTCTCGATTATGGAGGTGGTAAAAGAGTTCGTCGTAAAGGGTTACGTCGATACAAACTTTGACACTAATCTGGATAACTCTGAGTAGTAAACTAGATTCATATAGTAGAGTAGTTATTTGGAATAGCTCCAAATAGCGCGTGGTAGTTGCATCTACAAGATGACATAGAGATTTGTAAAGCACACATGGATCTGAAAGGTTCAGACCCATTGACTAGTAACTAAAGCAAATATGCCCTAGAGGCAATAATAAAGTTATTATTTATTTCCTCATATCATGATAAATGTTTATTATTCATGCTAGAATTGTATTAACCAGAAACATGATACATGTGTGAATACATAGACAAACATAATGTCACTAGTATGCCTCTACTTGACTAGCTCATTAATCAAAGATGGTTATGTTTCCTAACCATAGACATGTGTTGTCATTTGATTAACGGGATCACATCATTAGGAGAATGATGTGATTGACTTGACCCATTCCATTAGCCTAGCACTTGATCGTTTAGTATGTTGCTATTGCTTTCTTCATGACTTATACAAAGTTCCTACAACTATGAGATTATGCAACTCCCGTTTACCGGAGGAATACTTTGTGTACTACCAAACGTCTCAACGTAACTGGGTGATTATAAAGGAGCTCTATAGGTGTCTCCGAAGGTACATGTTGAGTTGGCGTATTTTGAGATTAGGATTTGTCACTCTGATTGTCAGAGAGGTATCTCTGGGCCCTCTCGGTAATGCACATCACTATAAGCCTTGCAAGCAATGTAGCTAATGAGTTAGTTACGGAATGATGCATTACGTAACGAGTAAAGAGACTTGCCGGTAACGAGATTGAACTAGGTATTGGATACCGACGATCGAATCTCGGGCAAGTAACATACCAATGACAAAAGGAACAACGTATGTTGTTATGCGGTTTGACCGATAAAGATCTTCGTAGAATATGTAGGAGCCAATATGAGCATCCAGGTTCCGCTATTGGTTATTGACAGGAAATAGTTCTAGGTCATGTCTACATAGTTCTCGAACCCGTAGGGTCCGCACGCTTAACGTTATGATGACAGTTTTATTATGAGTTTATAAATTTTGATGTAACGAAGGTTGTTCGGAGTCCCGGATGTGATCACGGACATGACGAGGAGTCTCAAAATGGTCGAGACATAAAGATTGATATATTGGAAGTCTATATTTGGATATCGGAATCGTTCCGGGTGAAATCGGGATTTTACCGGAGTACCGGGGGGTTACCGGAACCCCCCCGGGGGTTATTGGGCCTACATGGGCCCTAAGGGAGAAGAGGAGAGGAGGAAATAGGTGGGCTGCGCCCCCTCCCCTCCCTAGTCCGAATAGGACAAGGAGAGGGGGGCGGTGCCCCCCTTTCCTTCCCCTCTTCCTCCTCCTTCCCCCCTTCTCCTTCTCCAACTAGGAAAGAAGGGAGTCCTACTCCCGGTGGGAGTAGGACTCCCCCTTGGCGCGCCCTCCTTGGCCGGCCGCCCCCTCCCCCTTGGCTCCTTTATATACGGGGGCAGTGGGGCACCTCTAGACACACAAGTTGATCTTCGTGATTGTTCCTTAGCCGTGTGCGGTGCCCCCCTCCACCATATTGCACCTCGGTCATATCGTTGCGGTGCTTAGGCGAAGCCCTGCGTCGGTGGAACATCATCATCGTCACCACGCCGTCGTGCTGACGGAACTCATCCCCGACGCACTGTTGGATCAGAGTCCGGAGATCGTCATCGAGCTGAACGTGTGCTGAACTCGGAGGTGCCGTACGTTCGGTGCTTGGATCGGTCGGATCGTGAAGACGTACGACTACATCAACCGCGTTGTTATAACGCTTCCGCTTACGGTCTACGAGGGTACGTGGACAACACTCTCCCCTCTCATTGCTATGCATCACTGTAACACCCCGGATACAACTTTCCATATTTGTAACTCCAACTCTTGCCTTTTCCGGAGATGCGATATGATATTTTCTTCGTGGTTGGGTTTTTGTGTGTTGTTTTGCATTTTGTTTTTGTTATGCATCTCGTCTCATGTCATCATTCGCATTGCATCGGCATCATTTTCATAAAACTTGCATCCGCTCGTACTTGCCGTGTCCCCCCTTGCTTTTGTTGGCCGTTCCGAGACCAACCGGGTTTTCCATTCCCTCTTGTCAAACCAACTAACCTCTCTCAGACCCCCTCGTGTGCGTGTCCGAAACTTGCCCGAACCCGACCTGCTCAGTCATCACCGTTGGATTCAGTTCATCCCTTAACATCTATAAAACATCTCCGTTTTATTATTTGGACTCCCTACCTATTTATTCTTGACTGCCCGATTACGATCGGACGGATCGCGTTAACCCTGCCTTAATCCCCTACCTATATAAATAGTCCAACCCTAGACCAATCCCTAAAATCTAGCCCCCTTGTCCCAACCATCCTCCTGCCCACCGCCACTCTCTACCAAATCCTCTTCCTCGGGATCTCCCCCGTTCCAAATCAGCAGCACCACCTTCCCCTCCTCGATTTTGCCACCGAACCAACCAGCCACTCCTCGCGATCCACCAACCAAAGCGCCTGCAGCCTCCTCCCCGCCTCCGTCCGGCAGCCTCCTCCGCACCGCTGGATCAAAGCCCCGTGCTCCCCTCCATCTCGCCCTCGCGAGCAGGACCACCGGGGCGCCATCTCGCCGGTCCTCTCGCGCGCCCGATGCTCAAGCTCCTCTGCCCGGGCGTCCCTCGCACCTCAAGCCGTCGTCGTCCTTCGTCCGCGGCCTCCTTCTCGTCCAGGCCTTCGTCGCCTCGTCTCGCGCCAGACCTGCTGCCGTGCTGCCGGCGACCTGGTCCAAGAGCAGATGAGCGTCACCCCTGCTCCCTTCCTTTTCTCTTCTTTGTTGGAGCTCTCCCTGACCACCTCCCTCATCATGTTTCTCTCACAGGGAACCATGGCGCCGCCACTTGGAGATCCATGACCGCGCCTCCCTCTCCCGTCTCCGGCCAGATCCATGGCCCAGGGACCAGATCCGCAGCCGTCTCGCCGGAGTTCCCCGCGCCTCTGTCGCCCCACCATGTTCCTGGAGCCACAGCGCCTGCTCGTCCTCTACTTCGGGCGACAGGGACATGTGCCTCCTCTGCCTCGCACGTTGACCGCGTCGCCAGCCACGTCCCCGCGCGGCCCAGTCCGCCCCGATCCAACCTTTGCACCAGCGGGCCTTGGCCCAGGGTGAGCAGCACCTGCCCCTCTCCTGTGCACCATTGGGCCAGCCAGATTCGGCCCGTAGTGTTTTTTTTTCGCTGCTGCGAATTTGTCTAATTGTCCAGAGACGGCTGATTTACAGATTACCCCTCCATGTTCATGCATATAATAACTCATTAACCGTGCATCGGATTAAAATATTTTAAATATGAAAAATGCTTAGAATTGTATCTAGTTTCATAATATGCTATTTTCATCCATGTTAAAAATGTTTAAAATGTTGTTTGTTTAAATTTGCTCAAATGCCATGTTAAAATGATTTATTTCATAACTAAATAACCGTAGCTCCAATTTTAATAAACTTTATATGTAAATGGGGTAGAAAAATGCCTAGTTTAACATGGTGCACTTTATTTTCCTGTTTAACAACATTAAAATATGGTTTAGGGCAGAACAGTACCGAATTCATAATTTGCATATGGGGATCTTTCGGAATTGCCGTTTGTTGTTCCGGCCTCATTTAAATTGCTTAGATAGTGTAGTTTTATTATGTTTCACCTCTTGCCATGTTTAACAACATTTAATATTGTTGAGTACCTAAACGAGAGTGAACTAAATAACTCGAATGTGGTGTTTCGTCAATATGCAACTCGTTGCATATTGAGCTCCACTTAATTTGTAGGGATGTTTGTTGCACTTTGCCATGCCATGCTTCATTAAACCGGACATGCATCATACTTGTTTGTGCATCATGCCATGTTTATGCTTGTGCAATTACCATGTTGTTTGTTTCTTTCCGGTGTTGCTTCTTAGTTCCGGTAATGTTGCGATTGTGAGGATTCATTCGACTACGCCCGTTCGTCTACTTCATGGACTCGTTCTTCTTCCTTGCGGGATTTCAGGCAAGATGACCGCTACCCAGGATCTCACTACTATCATTGCTATGCTAGTTGCTTCGTTCTATCGCTTTTCCCCGCTACCTATCTCTTGTTGATCAAGCCTCCCAATTTGCCATGTCAGCCTCTAACCTTTTCACCCTTCCTAGCAAACTGTTGCTTGGCTATGTTACCGTTTTTGCTCAGCCCCTCTTATAGCGTTGCTAGTTGTAGGTGAAGACGAAGATTGCTCCATGTTGGATTATGTTTATGTTGGGATATCACAATATCTCTTATATTATTAATGCACCTATATACCTGGTAAAGGGTGGAAGGCTCGGCCTTATGCCTGGTGTTTTGTTCCACTCTTGCCGTCCTAGTTTCCGTCATACCGGTGTTATGTTCCCGGATTTTGCTTTCCTTACGCGGTTGGGTGATTTATGGGACCCCCTTGACAGTTCGCTTTGAATAAAACTCCTCCAACAAGGCCCAACCTTGGTTTTACCATTTGCCTCACCACCACCTATACCCTTCCCTTGGGTCGGCCAACCTGAGGGTCATCTTTATTTTAGCCCCCCCCGAGCCAGTGCTTCTCTAAGTGTTGGTCCGAACCGAGCAACCTGCGGGGCCACCTCGGGGCAACTTGAGAGTTGGTTTTACTCGTAGCTTGACTTTTCCGATGTTGCCCTGAGAACGAGATATGTGCAGCTCCTATCGGGATTGTCGGCGCATCGGGCGGCTTTGATGGTCTTGTTTTACCATTGTCGAAATGTCTTGTAAACCGGGATTCCGAGACTGATCGGGTCTTCCAAGGAGAAGGAATATCCTTCGTTGATCGCGAGAGCTTATCATGGGCTAAGTTGGGACACCCCTGCAGGGTTTAAACTTTCGAAAGCCGTGTCTGCGGTTATAGGCAGATGGGAATTTGTTAATGTCCGGTTGTAGATAACTTGACACCAGATCCGAATTAAAACGCATCAACCGTGTGTGTAGCCGTGATGGTCTCTTTTCGGCGGAGTCCGGGAAGTGAACAAGGTTTCTTGGGTTATGTTTGACGTAAGTAGGAGTTCAGGATCACCTCTTGATCATTGCTAGCTTCAGGACCGTTCCGCTTGTTCTCTTCTCGCTCTTATTTGCGTATATTAGCCACCATATTTGCTTAGTCGCTGCTGCAACCTCACCACTTTACCCCTTCCTTTCCCATTAAGCTTTGCTAGTCTTGATACCCATGGTAATGGGATTGCTGAGTCCTCGTGGCTCACAGATTACTACAACAACAGTTGCAGGTACAGGTTTATCCGATGATCATGACGCGAGAGCGATGCTTGCTTGCGTTGAGTTCTTCTTATGCTTCTTCGATCAGGGATAGGTTCCAGGTCGGTAGCCTGGGCTAGCAGGGTGGATGTCGTTTGAGTTTCTATTTATGTTCCATCCGTAGTCGGATGTTGCTCTTATGTAAGATGATGTTTTATTCATGTGGCATTGTATGCCTCTTGTATGTATCCCCATCTATTATGTAATGTGGATGTAATGATATCCACCTTGCAAAAGCATTTCAATATGCGGGTCTATCCTTGGTGGGACCTTCGAGTTTCTTTTGGATAGGGTCGCATATTGGGCGTGATAAGTTGGTATCAGAGCCTCAACCGACCATAGGAGCCCCCTTGATTGTTGGCCGTTGTTGAGTCTAGAAGAAAACTATTTTGAGTCTTAGGATTATATATATCGGAGGGTAGGATTCTTTTTACTCCTCAGCCCCCTTCGTCGCTCTGGTGAGGACTCCTTGTCACATCCCTAGTCTGGTATGACCTAGACTAGCTAGTCAGTTGTGCATCATATTTAAATTTCATTTAAATTTGAAATGAGGATTGGTGGAACCCTCAGAATCATTTTTGAAAATGACCCAAATAAAAATTTCTCCAAAAGGGTCCAAGAAAATGCTCATGATGCCCTCTGAAAATATTGGACAGAGATAAAAATCAAAACAATATTTTTAGGAGCTCATGGATATTTATTTTGGCCATTTGGATTAATTCGATAAATATTTGCATTGGAAATATATTTCTATATATATGAAATATGGTCCAAAAATTATGCCATTTATAAAGGAGCTCTGGAATAATATATCTAGCTCCTGCAAAAATTGGCATAAGGTAATAAAATGATTTAATATTTTATTAAATCAAAACAAATGTCAGAAAAATTAGAAAACAGAATAAAAGAGGGAAACCTTACCTGGGCTTCTTACCTGGCGCCTCTGGCCCAGCAAGGCAGCCCAGCCCACCACCGCCATCGTCCTCCTGGCGCCAGTCGGCCAGGCGTGTGGCCGACGCGCGCGCACGGCCGGAGCGCCACGCCACCAGCTCGCCTGCCTGCCTCCCCTGCCAGCGCGACGCCGCGTTGCTTCTTCTCGGTGCCGCCCCGATCCCCTGGCCTCACCCCCCTCTCTCCCGAACTCTTCCCCCTCTTCTGCTCCCTCTCCCTCTCGAGCCCGAGCGCAGCCGCAGCCACGCCACCGTAACGCCGCGGCCACCGTCTCCCCCTCGACCCCTCGGTGTGCCTGCGAGCTCCGCCTCGACCCCTCTTCCTCTCCACCGAGCCACGAGGTCCCGGACGCGCTGCAATGCCGCCACCATCGCCGTTTCCGTCCCCGGCCACCGAAGATCGCCGCGGGCGATTCGCCGCCTCCGACGCCTCCCCGAGACCACCGAGCTGCTCATCGACCTCGCTGTGAGCTCCTCTTCCATTTCCCCTCCTCCCCGTGCTCGTTCCCGCTCTCTAGCCGCCTTTCTCACCGGAGCCGAATTGCTCCTCGCCGCCGGCCATGGCGCCACGGTGGCATGAGCCCAAGCCAGCCACTCCCGCGCGCGTCACCGTGTTCCTGGTGACGCCAGGAGGCCGTAGGAGCCCTCCGCTTCCACTGCCGTGCACCACAACGCCGCGGCCGCAAGTCGCCGACATCCGGCCGCCGCCGCGAGCTTTGCTCCGGCGAGCTCCGGCGCCCCCGCAGCCCCCCACCAGCTCCCCTGGATGCGGACGACGACGGGCTACGCCCCGGTGGTCTTCGCGCGACCAAACGCCGCTTGTAGCGCAAGTCCGGCGAGTCGCCGCCGCGCTATTGGTCGCCGCCGGCCAGAACTCCGGCGGGCTGACGTGGCTCTGTTAATTAGGCACTAATCCCCACCTACTGACGCTGACGAGTGGGCCCCAGGGCTTAGTCAAAGCTAATCAGCCCAGGTTTGACTCGGGGTTAACCCCAGTGTCACTGACGTGTGGACCCCACACGTCAGGTTTGACCCTGGACAGCCGCGTTGACCCACTGATGTAGTGATGACGTCATGCTGGCGCAATAATATGATTTCTGGATTTAAATTAAATCAGAAAATTCCAGAAATTGTTTTAAACTTCAAAAAATTATAACAATTCAACCGTAGCTCAGATTAAAATAATTTATATATGAAAAATTATCAGAAAAATGTAATCTATCCATCTGTAATAGTTTCATGCATGAAAAACCAACTTATACATGCTTAATATGAGAAAACACATTATGGCATATATAGGAGCTTAATTTGGAGATGCATTTGAACCTTTGGTTCAAATGGACTTCAAACCAAATGAATACTAGTTGCACTAGCTCAAACAACATCACATATTTATGCCATGTTCATGCATCATATTGTTGCATATGTTTGTATATTGATTGCCGGCACCGTTCCTTCTCGATAGGACCTGCTCCGGAGACGTTCCAGAGTACCTGTCTGTGAAGCAGTGCCTCCTCTGTTGATTTACCAGGCAAGCAAACCCCCTTGTTCATTCCGATACAATCCTACTCTCCCGCTCCTGCTCTCAGTTATTGCATTAGGACAACAGCGATTCATCTGCTACTTTGTGATGCGGTAGTTGAACCCATTCCTCTGCATGACCTGTCATTGCCATAGTAAATAGTTGAAACCCACTAGCATGTGTAGGAGTTGATTGAAGCCACTGATGTGTTCCTACCATGCTATGCCTGCTATTGCTTAGAGTTGTGTCAGGTCTGATTCATTGGGAATGAATTGGAGTGTTACGATATGTTCTGGTGCTGAGAGTTAAGTGTGTGAACACGATTTGGTAAAGGTAGCGGTGAGAGGCCATGTAGGAGTACATGGTGGGTTGTCTCACTGGAACCGTCCTTAAGCACTGAGCTCTATGTATGTTGTCCAATGACTCGATACTACCACACATTGGGCTCCGGGCGCTCCAAGCCCTCTCGACTTATTAACCAACTTGATCTCTGTCCAGGAGTCGCAACTAGTTTCTGGTGTTTGTAGGTAGTGTTAGTAGTCTACCAAGTGGCACCCGGCCAGGTGGGCTTGGGACAGACTAGGCACAAGTGGCACGGTGTACCAAGCGTAGATCCATCCGGCGAGGTGGGCTTGGGAACCCTGCACACATCGTTTGGGGCCGTGAGTGAAACCCCGGCCGGATCTCCTTGCGGATGGAACCCGAATAGGCGATAAACCTGGATTAGAGTCTTGTGTGGTTAGTCAGGTCGTGGCCGACACCCTCGCCAGGCTTCCGCTTGAAGGTTGCCGAGATACATGACGTGTACATGGCGGTAAGTGGCGAGAGCGTGTGTGAAGAAGTACACCCCTGCAGGGTTAACATGATCTATTCGAATAGCCGGGTCCGCGGTTATGGACTTCTTGGATGCTTACATGGTACATAGACAACTTGAAGTGGATACCCTAAAATGCTCAAGACAAGTGTGAGTGCTATGGATGGCTTTCTCGTAGGGAGACGGGGATGAATCCATAGTCGTGTATTGTATGGTGATTAGTGGACTCGTGTACGTTGTCTCACCTCCAGAGTTTCTGGTAGTCGTAGAACAGGATAGCCACAGAGTCAAAGCTGGCTTGCTGCAACTAAACCCCACATTACCTCTTGATACAAATGCATGTATGATAGGATCTGATGTAAGTCTTGCTGAGTACTTTTGTACTCATGTTGCTTTATTTATGTTTTTGCAGCGGAGACTTCGGTCTTACTAGTGTTCTCATGGACTTCGACTAGTAGCTAGTACCTCAGCTACGATCTTGAGCGGACGTTGTAGATAGTCAGGCTTTCAGCCTTTTTCATTTATAGATGTCTGTACTCAGACATGTAATGCTTCCGCTTGTTGCTTGATTGCTCTGACTGTTGGGTCATGTGACCCCTGTTTGTAATAATGCTGTGACGGCTCTTCTGAGCCTTTATCTATATGATTGTTGAGTTATGCTGTGATGCCATGTTGTACAGCACATACTTGCATGTTATGCGTACGTGTAATGTGTATTGCTATGTGTGGGATCTGACTATCTAGTTGTTTATTCTTAGTAGCCTCTCTTACCGGGAAATGTCTCCTAGTGCTTCCACTAAGCCCTGGTAGCTTGCTACTGCTCCGGAACACTTAGGCAGGCCGGCATGTGTCCTTCTTCGGTCCTGTGTCTGTCCCTTCGGGGAAATGTCACGTGATGAATACCGGAGTCCTGTTAGCCTGCTACAGCCCGGTTCACCGGAGTCCTGTTAGCCCAGTGCTACAGCCTGGATTCACTCGTTGATGACCGACACGTTCGATGCTGGGTCATGGATGCATGTCCCTGTAAGTGAGTGCCACTTTGGGTTTACGACTAGCCATGTCAGCCCGGGCTCTTTATCATATGGATGCTAGCGACACCATCATATACGTGTGCCAAAATGCGCAAACGGTTCCGGGCAAAGGTAAGGCGACACCCGTGGGGATACCGTGCGTGAGGCCGCAAAGTGATATGAGCTGTTACATGCTAGATCGATGGGGCATTGAGTCGGGGTCCCGACACTCCTGACATAGATGTTTTGTCTTTCCTCTTCTCAAATTTCACTCATTTTTTTAAGATCACACGGGTATCTTGGGATCGTTCCGATATTTTTATGACGAGAACATTGTTCTTGGTGCCTCTTGACATTTAGGGGTTGTGGCAGTGTCCCGGGGAGTTGAGCTCCGAGGTGTTGTCGTCATAATTTTATCGTTGCAGTTCTGGAATACCTGAGTTTTGCCGACATCGAAAATCTCTTTTATACAGTTGTTGGTGAGATAACCTCGACGCAACCTAGTACTGTGGCGGGAGTTCGGGAGTATTGCCATAACTCGTATAACGGATGCTTTTCGAAGGTTGAGGTACACGATTTCCGGAGTTTTCTTGGTTATGTGTTGACGGATGGATACAGCTGGATGTAGGGATTGTTAGTTTGGGTGAGATTTATTGCTTCCCCTGTATCCCCAACACCAGATTGCATAACCAGAAAGTTTCGGGAGTTTTATAGGTGGGAATTCACGTAGCTCCTAGAATATCTTTCTGACAAATGCCTGATATGGGATTGGGTAAATCTCTATCATATGTATTTGTTCCGGCTTATCCTGCAAGCCAAATCCTTTGTTTTGTTTTATTTGTGGTATTCGAGTTGCTTCAATGTCAAGTGTTCATTCTATACCTTTCCTAAATGGTGTTCTCATATTTCTATGGGAGTACTAATCCTTCTTGATCATCGAGGTCGTCATGTTAATTCTTTTCCAACCGGTGTGCTTCTCTTCAAGTGGATCCCATCATTTTTCCCATCTGCAAGATCAATTCTAAGTTTTCTCAATGGTGTTTATTTCATCTGTTCCAAGTTGCCTTTGTTTTTTCCCGCCCTCCCACCCTTTTTCTTCAAGGACTCAGATTTCTTAATCATGTATCCTTTTATTTGAGAGAAGTCTCTTCATTCTTTTCTTTCGATGTTCTTATCCGGAGTGCTCAAGATATCTCAGAAGAATCATGTTTCCATTCTTAATCCGTTCGAGTTACTTCAAGGTTTTTCTCTCATTCAAGCTATTTAATTCAACCGGTGCAATTTCTCTTTAAAATCATTTCCAATGGTGTTTTCTTTCGAGTGGGCCCTAACCCACAGGTCTTTTCCCAGGATCTTACCTGACTCTTCTAATTTATCCGGAGCGATTTCCAAAGTCTTTCGAAGTTTGATGTAAGAATGAATTTTCATCAGTCATATTCCTTCTCCAAGGTCGTTTTCAAATTCTTTTCACCTTTGGCTCAACCTTTCCTCTTTTAATTCTCCTGGAGTATCTCAACAATTCATGGTGGTGTTTCTCCTCGTCACTCTTGGATTTTGAAGACCGAAGAAGAGTTCCTCTTAAATCCTTACCCGTTCTTCGAAAGATGCGTAGTTCAGGCTTGATGCCATCCTCTCGTACTTGTTTTTGATTGTGGCAATTCTTTTCTTACCACCCGGGGCATTTCGTGAGTTCTTTCCATTTTATTCCTACGAAGGCCATCATTTCGGGTTTATTCATTCTCAGCTTTTAGCCCTTCTTCTCCATATTCTTCTGGCGCATCGCTCAAATATCCTCTAATCAGTTCATGATCTCTTCGTTCTCATGTATCTAAATCCCCTCAAGTATCTTTTTTCATTTTCCAATTCTTCCCGGTGATTTGTGCCGTTGCTACGTTCATTTTCAATTCTTACGGTGGTTCGTTCAAGATTTCTCTTCCTTCATTATCGTATCAATCCATTTATTATTTCGTTGTTTCAATCCCACCGGTGGTTCCATCAATACCTTGTCAAGGTTGCGCTATATCTGTCTTAATCCTTTCTAGAAGAGTAAGTAGTATGCCAAATTCGTTGCTTGTCATCAATTTAAATTGGTGAAGGATACACATAACGTAATTCTTATTATTGTTTCATCCAAGTGATCTAGTTTCTTCTTTCCATCGTTGTTCATCATGTCACATTTCTCGGTTCGAGATTCTTCATCTTTTCTTTTCCAGAGTTCCAAGTTTTCCGCATTATCTCGTCGCGAAGCTCCATCTAAATCATTGCAAGGCTTCACCTTATGTTTTCAACTTCTCTTTCTTTCTATCATCGTTTTATTACCGGAGTTCTTCATGAAGGCTCTACATGGTGGTTCGTCAAGGATTCTCTTCATTCTTCAATTGTTCTTCAAGGTTTCTCTCGAAGTTTTGACCCGCCAAGCTATACTCTAAACTAAACATGGTGCCCAACACATGTTTTGTTTTGAGGAGTTCAGGCATTCTTCATCTTGCATCCAAAGTGCAATTATTTCTACCTTATCTTTTGAGGTGGTGTTATGTCACTCTTGACAATTTCCTTCATGTTTCATGATTCACATGTTGTGAAGAATGAGGTATTTTAAATCCATCAATCTCTTCTCTGGAGTTATCTTGGTATAGATTTCACCTAAAGACTTCCCTAAGGAATGTTGCTAATTATGGTGCTATCAATGATCCGAGTTTTTATCCTATCCTCTCGGTGAAGAAGTTTTTCATCTCTTTGGTGCTCTCAATCAAATCAACGGTTTCCATTAGTGGACGGTTGTCACCTCATAGTCTCGAGATGTTTTCCATAAGCCCACAACAAGCTCGTGCTTCTCGTTGTTGATTTTCCAATAACTCCGTTCGATTCTTCTTTGCAAGGATGCTTTCCAAGTTCACTTGTGGCAAAAGTTGTCATTTTCTTCTCCGTCCCTTTATCCCAATGGTCTAACTTCTATTCTTTCGTTACAGAGGCATTGTGATGTGGTGCTCTTCACCCATCACCTCCTTTGGTGAGGATCGTCTTCTTTTCTGGCTTATCCATTTAACTGGAGTGTTGTATAATCTCTTCAATATCTTTTCATCTCATCAAGTTTTTTTCTCTTTTCTACCGGAGTACTGTCCAAATTCTGTCATTCTTGTTCCTTGGCTATCTCATTATACTGAGGTGCTCATATTCTTTTCGTTCGTGAAGCTCTTACTTCCATGTCTTTCAACCTTCAAGTTCTCGTAATACTGCTTGTTCCTCTTTTCTAACGGATTGTTTGCAATCTCGTTCATCTCTGTTGTACTCTTTCTTTTAAATTGCTCAACCTCTCTTGGTTCGTGGTTTCACTCGTTCGTCAAAGAAGCAACTTTGTTTTACCTCTCCTCTTCCGTTTCTCTCCGTTGCCATCCTAGATCTTGGGACGAGATCCTCTCGTAGTGGTGGAGTGTTGTAATGCCCCGGATACAACTTTCCATATTTGTAACTCCAACTCTTGCCTTTTCCGGAGATGCGATATGATATTTTCTTCGTGGTTGGGTTTTTGTCTATTGTTTTGCATTTTGTTTTTGTTATGCATCTCGTCTCATGTCATCATTCGCATTGCATCGGCATCGTTTTCATAGAAGTTGCATCCGCTCGTACTTGCCGTGTCCCCCCTTGCTTTTGTTGGCCGCTCCGAGACCAACCGGGTTTTCCATTCCCTCTTGTCAAACCAACTAACCTCTCTCAGACCCCCTCGTGTGCGCGTCCGAAACTTCCCCGAACCCGACCTGCTCAGTCATCACCGTTGGATTCAGTTCATCCCTTAACATCTATAAAACATCCCCGTTTTATTATTTGGACTCCCTACCTATTTATTCTTGACTGCCTGATTATGATCGGACGGATCGCGTTAACCCTGCCTTAATCCCCTACCTATATAAATAGTCCAACCCTAGACCAATCCCTAAAATCTAGCCCCCTTGTCCCATCCATCCTCCTGCCCGCCGCCACTCTCTACCAAATCCTGTTCCTCGGGATCTCCCTCATTCCAAATCAGCAGCACCACCTTCCCCTCCTCGATATTGCCACCGAACCAACCAGCCACTCCTCTCGATCCACCAACCACAGCGCCTGCAGCCTCCTCCTCGCCTCCGTCCGGCAGCCTCCTCCGCATCGCTGGATCGAAGCCCCGTGCTCCTCTCCATCTCGCCCTCGCGAGCACGACCACCAGGGCGCCATCTCGCCGGTCCTCTCGCGCGCCCGATGCTCAAGCTCCTCTGCCCGGGCGTCCCTCACACCTCAAGCCGTCGTCGTCCTTCATCCACGGCCTCCTTCTCGTCCAGGCCTTCGTCGCCTAGTCTCGCGCCAGACCTGCTGTCGTGCTGCCGGCGACCTGGTCCAAGAGCAGATGAGCGTTGCCCCTGCTCCCTTCCTTTTCTCTTCTTCGCTGGAGCTCTCCCTGACCACCTCCCTCGTCCTGTTTCTCTCACAGGGAACCATGGCACCGCCACTTGGAGATCCATGACCGCGCCTCCCTCTCCCGTCTCCGGCCAGATCCATGGCCCAGGGACCAGATCCGCAGCCGTCCCACCGGAGTTCCCCGCGCCTCTGCCGCCCCGCCATGTTCCTGGAGCCACGGCGCCCGCTCGTCCTCTGCTTCGAGCGACAGGGACATGCGCCTCCTCTGCCTCGCGCGTTGACCGCGTCGCCAGCCACGTTCCTGCGCGGCCTAGTCCACCCCGATCCAACCTTTGCACCAGCGGGCCTTGGCCCAGGGTGAGCAGCACCCGCCCCTCTCCTGTGCACCATTGGGCCAGCCAGATTCGGCCCGTAGTGTTTTTTTTCCGCTGCTGCGAATTTGTCTAATTGTCCAGAGACGGCTGATTTACAGATTACCCCTCCATGTTCATGCATATAATAACTCATTAACCGTGCATCGGATTAAAATGTTTTAAATATGAAAAATGCTTAGAATTGTATCTAGTTTCATAATATGCTATTTTCATCCATGTTAAAATTGTTTAAAATGTTGTTTGTTTAAATTTGCTCAAATGCCATGTTAAAATGATTTATTTCATAACTAAATAACCGTAGCTCCAATTTTAATAAACTTTATATGTAAATGGGGTAGAAAAATGCCTAGTTTAACATGGTGGACTTTATTTTCCTGTTTAACAACATTAAAATATGGTTTAGGGAAGAACAGTACCGAATTCATAATTTGCATATGGGGATCTTTCGGAATTGCCCTTTGTTGTTCCGGCCTCATTTAAATTGCTTAGATAGTGTAGTTTTATTATGTTTCACCTCTTGCCATGTCTAACAACATTTAATATTGTTGAGTACCTAAACGAGAGCGAGCTAAATAACTCGAATGTGGTGTTTCGTCTATTGAGCTCCACTTAATTTGTAGGGATGTTTGTTGCACTTTGCCATGCCATGCTTCATTAAACCGGACATGCATCATACTTGTTTGTGCATCATGCCATGTTTATGCTTGTGCATTTACCATGTTTTTTGTTTATTTCCGGTGTTGCTTCTTAGTTCCAGTAATGTTGCGATTGTGAGGATTCGTTCGACTATGCCCGTTCATCTACTTCATCGACTCGTTCTTCTTCCTTGCGGGATTTCAGGCAAGATGACCGCTACCCTAGATCTCACTACTATCATTGCTATGCTAGTTGCTTCGTTCTATCGCTTTGCCCCGCTACCTATCTCTTGTTGATCAAGCCTCCCAATTTGCCATGTCAGCCTCTAACCTTTTCACCCTTCCTAGCAAACCGTTGCTTGGGTATGTTACCGTTTTTGCTCAGCCCCTCTTATAGCGTTGCTAGTTGCAGGTGAAGACGAAGATTGCTCCATGTTGGATTATGTTTATGTTGGGATATCACAATATCTCTTATATTATTAATGCACCTATATACCTGGTAAAGGGTGGAAGGCTCGGCCTTATGCCTGGTGTTTTGTTCCACTCTTGCCGTCCTAGCTTCCGTCATACCGGTGTTATGTTCCCGGATTTTGCGTTCCTTACGCGGTTGGGTGATTTATGGGACCCCCTTGACAGTTCGCTTTGAATAAAACTCCTCCAGCAAGGCCCAACCTTGGTTTTACCATTTGCCTCACCACCACCTATACCCTTCCCTTGGGTCGGCCAACCCGAGGGTCATCTTTATTTTAGCCCCCCCGGGCCAGTGCTTCTCTAAGTGTTGGTCTGAACCGAGCAACCTGCGGGGCCACCTCGGGGCAACTTGAGGGTTGGTTTTACTCGTAGCTTGACTTATCCGGTGTTGCCCTGAGAACGAGATATGTGTAGCTCCTATCGGGATTGTCGGCGCATCGGGCGGCTTTGCTGGTCTTGTTTTACCATTGTCGAAATGTCTTGTAAACCGGGATTCCGAGACTGATCGGGTCTTCCTGGGAGAAGGAATATCCTTCGTTGATCGCGAGAGCTTATCATGGGCTAAGTTGGGACACCCGTGTAGGGTTTAAACTTTCGAAAGCCCTGCCTGCGGTTATAGGCAGATGGGAATTTGTTAATGTCCGGTTGTAGATAACTTGACACCAGATCCGAATTAAAATGCATCAACCGTGTGTGTAGCCGTGATGGTCTCTTTTCGGCGGAGTCCGGGAAGTGAACACGGTTTCCTGGGTTATGTTTGACGTAAGTAGGAGTTCAGGATCACCTCTTGATCATTGCTAGCTTCACGACCGTTCCGCTTGTTCTCTTCTCGCTCTTATTTGCGTATGTTAGCCACCATATTTGCTTAGTCGCTGCTGCAACCTCACCACTTTACCCCTTCCTTTCCTATTAAGCTTTGCTAGTCTTGATACCCATGGTAATGGGATTGCTGAGTCCTCATGGCTCACAGGTTACTACAACAACAGTTGCAGGTACAGGTTTATCCGATGATCATGACGCGAGAGCGATGCTTGCTTGCGTTGAGTTCTTCTTCTGCTTCTTCGATCAGGGATAGGTTCCAGGTCGGCAGCCTGGGCTAGCAGGGTGGATGTCGTTTGAGTTTCTATTTATGTTTCATCCGTAGTCGGATGTTGCTCTTATGTAAGATGATGTTTTATTCATGTGGCATTGTATGCCTCTTGTATGTATCCCCATCTATTATGTAATGTTGATGTAATGATATCCACCTTGCAAAAGCGTTTCAATATGCGGGTCTATCCTTGGTGGGACCTTCGAGTTCCTTTTGGATAGGGTCGCATATTGGGCGTGATAATCACCATGATCTTGCGTGTATGTAGGAATTTTTTTGAAATTACTGCGTTCACCAGAAGTGGCATCCGAGCCTAGGTTTTATGCGTTGATGTTATATGCACGAGTAGAACACAAGTGAGTTGTGGGCGATACAAGTCATACTGCTTACCAGCATGTCATACTTTGGTTCAGCGGTATTGTTGGATGAAGCGGCAAGGACCGACATTACGCGTACGCTTACGCGAGACTGGTTTTACCGCCGTGCTTTGCACACAGGTGACTAGCGGGTGTTAGTTTCTCCAACTTTAGTTGAATCGTGTGTGGCTACGCCCGGTCCTTGCGAAGGTTAAAACAACACCAACTTGACGAACTATCGTTGTGGTTTTGATACGTAGGTAAGAACGGTTCTTGCTCAGCCCGTAGCAGCCACGTAAAATTTGCAACAACAAAGTAGAGGACGTCTAACTTGTGTTTGCTGGGCATGTTGTGATGTGATATGGTCAAGACGCGATGCTATATTTTATTGTATGAGATGATCATGTTTTGTAACCGAGTTATCGGCAACTGGCAGGAGCCATATGGTTGTCGGTTTATTGTATGAAATGCAAACGCCCTGTAATTGGTTTACTTTATCACTAAGCGGTAGCGATAGTCGTAGAAGCAATAGATGTCGTAACGACAATGATGCTACGAAGGAGATCAAGGTGTCGCGCCGGTGACGATGGTGATCACGATGGTGCTTCGGAGATGGAGATCACAAGCACAAGATGATGATGGCCATATCATATCACTTATATTGATTGCATGTGATGTTTATCCTTTATGCATCTTATCTTTCTTTGATTGATGGTAGCATTTTAAGATGATCTCTCACTAAATTATCAAGAAGTGTTCTCCCTGAGTATGCACCGTTGCAAAAGTTCTTCGTGCTGAGACACCACGTGATGATCGGGTGTGATAGGCTCTACGTTCAAATACAACGGGTGCAAAACAGTTGCACACGCGGAATACTCAGGTTAAACTTGACGAGCCTAGCATATACAGATATGGCCTCGGAACACGGAGACCGAAAGGTCGAGCGTGAATCATATAGTAGATATGATCAACATAGTGATGTTCACCATTGAAACTACTCCATCTCACGTGATTATCGGACATGGTTTAGTCGATTTGGATCACGTGATCACTTAGATGTCTAGAGAGATGTTTGTCTAAGTGGGAGTTCTTAAGTAATATGATTAATTGAACTAAAATTTATCATGAACTTAGTACCTGGTAGTATTTTGCTTGTCTATGTTTATTGTAGATAGATGGCTCGTGTTGTTGTTCCGTTGAATTTTAATGCGTTCCTTGAGAAAGCTAAGTTGAAAGATGATGTTAGCAATTACACGGACTGGGTCTGTAACCTGAGGATTATCCTCACTGCTGCACAGAAGAATTACGTCCTGGAAGCACCGCTGGGTGCCAGGCCTGCTGCTGATGCAACTGACGATGTTAAGAACGTCTGGCAGAGCAAAGCTGATAACTACTCGATAGTTCAGTGTGCCATGCTTTACGGCTTGGAACCGGGTCTTCAACGACGTTTTGAACGTCATGGAGCATATGAGATGTTCCAGGAGTTGAAGTTAATATTTCAAGCAAATGCCCAGATTGAGAGATATGAAGTCTCCAATAAGTTCTATAGTTGTAAGATGGAGGAGAATAGTTCTGTCAGTGAACACATACTCAAAATGTCTGGGTATAATAATCACTTGATTCAACTGGGAGTTAATCTTCCTGATGATAGTATCATTGGCAGAATTCTTCAATCACTGCCACCAAGCTACAAGAGATTCATGATGAACTATAATATGCAAGGGATGGACAAGACTATTCCCGAGCTCTTCGCAATGCTAAAAGCTGCGGAGGTAGAAATCAAGAAGGAGCATCAAGTGTTGATGGTTAACAAGACCACCAGTTTCAAGAAAAAGGGCAAAGGGAAGAATAAGGGGAACTTTAAGAAGAACAACAAACAAGTTGCTGCTCAAGAGAAGAAACCCAAGTCTGGACCTAAGCCTGAGACTGAGTGCTTCTACTGCAAGCAGACTAGACACTGGAAGCGGAACTGCCCCAAGTATTTGGCGGATAAGAAGGTTGGCAAAGTGAACAAAGGTATATGTGATATACATGTTATTGATGTGTACCTTACTAATTCTCGCAGTAGTACCTGGGTATATGATACTGGTTCTGTTGCTAATATTTGCAACTCGAAACAGGGACTACGGATTAAGCGAAGATTGGCTAAGGACAAGGTGACGATGCGCCTGGGAAATGGTTCCAAAGTCGATATGATCGCGGTCGGCACGCTACCTCTACATCTACCATCGGGATTAGTTTTAGACCTGAATAATTGTTATTTGGTGCCAGCGTTGAGCATGAACATTATATCTGGATCTTGTTTGATGCGAGACGGTTATTCATTTAAGTCAGAGAATAATGGTTGTTCTATTTATATGAGTAATATCTTTTATGGTCATGCACCCTTGAAGAGTGGTCTATTTTTATTGAATCTCGATAGTAGTGATACACATATTCATAATGTTGAAGCCAAAAGATGCAGAGTTGATAATGATAGTGTAACTTATTTGTGGCACTGCCGTTTAGGTCATATCGGTGTAAAGCGCATGAAGAAACTCCATACGAATGGACTTTTGGAATCACTTGATTATGAATCACTTGGTACTTGCGATCTGTGCCTCATGGGCAAGATGACTAAAACGCTGTTCTCTGGAACTATGGAGCGAGCAACTGATTTATTGGAAATCATACATACTGATGTATGTGGTCCAATGAATATTGAGGCTCGCGGCGGGTATCATTATTTTCTCACCTTCACAGATGATTTGAGCAGATATGGGTATATCTACTTGATGAAACACAAGTCTGAAACATTTGAAAAGTTCAAAGAATTTCAGAGTGAAGTGGAAAATCATCGTAACAAGAAAATAAAATTTCTCCGATCTGATCGTGGAGGAGAATATTTGAGTTACGAGTTTGGTTTACATTTGAAGCAATGCAGAATAGTTTCGCAACTCACGCCACCCGGAACACCACAACGAAATGGTGTGTCTGAACGTCGTAATCGTACTTCACTGGATATGGTGCGATCTATGATGTCTCTTACAGATTTACCGCTATCGTTTTGGGGTTATGCTTTAGAGACGTCCGCATTCACGTTAAATAGGGGACCATCAAAATCCGTTGAGACGACGCCTTATGAACTATGGTTTGGCAAGAAACAAAGTTGTCGTTTCTTAAATTTTGGGGCTGCGATGCTTATGTGAAGAAACTTCAACCAGATAAGCTCGAACCCAAATCGGAGAAATGTGTCTTCATAGGATACCCAAAAGAGACTATTGGGTACACCTTCTATCACAGATCCGAGGGCAAGATTTTCATTGCTAAATTCGGATCCTTTCTAGAAAAGGAGTTTCTCACGAAAGAAGTGAGTGGGAGGAAAGTAGAACTTGATGAGGTAACTGTACCTGCTCCCTTATTGGAAAGTAGTCCGTCACAAGAACCGGTTCCTGTGACAACTACACCAATTAGTGAGGAAGCTAATGATATTGATCATGAAACTTCAGATCAAATTTCTACTGAACCTGGTAGGTCTACCAGAGTAAGATCCGCACCAGAGTGGTACGGTAATCCTATTCTGGAAGTCATGTTACTTGACCATGGCGAACCTACGAACTATGAGGAAGCGATGATGAGCCCAGATTCCGCAAAATGGCTAGAAGCCATGAAAGCTGAGATGGGATCCATGTATGAGAACAAAGTATGGACTTTGGTTGACTTGCCCGATGATCGGCAAGCCATTGAGAATAAATGGATTTTTAAGAAGAAGACTGACGCTGATGGTAATGTTACTGTCTACAAAGCTCGACTTGTTGCGAAAGATTTTCGACAAGTTCAAGGGGTTGACTACGATGGGACATTCTCACCCGTAGCGATGCTTAAGTCTATCCGAATCATGTTAGCAATTGCCGCATTTTATGATTATGAAATTTGGCAAATGGATGTCAAAACTGCATTCCTGAATTTATTTCTGGAAGAAGAGTTGTATATGATGCAACCAGAAGGTTTTGTCGATCCAAAAGGTGCTAACAAAGTATGCAAGCTCCAGCGATCCATTTATGGACTGGTGCAAGCATCTCGGAGTTGGAATAAACAATTTGATAGTGTGATCAAAGCATATGGTTTTATACAGACTTTTGGAGAAGCCTGTATTTACAAGAAAGTGAGTGGGAGCTCTGTAGCATTTCTGATATTATATGTAGATGACATATTATTAATTGGAAATGATATAGAATTTCTAGATAGCATAAAGGGATACTTGAATAAAAGTTTTTCAATGAAAGACCTCGGTGAAGCTGCCATATTGGGCATCAAGATCTATAGAAATAGATCAAAACGCTTAATTGGACTTTCACAAAGCACATACCTTGATAAAGTTTTGAAAAAGTTCAAAATGGATCAGGCAAAGAAAGGGTTCTTGCCTGTATTACAAGGTGTGAAGTTGAGTCAGACTCAATGCCCGACCACAGCAGAAGATAGAGAGAAAATGAAAGATGTTCCCTATTGTAAGGGCATTTTTATCCCTTAAGTGTTTTGGTGATTGATGACAATGCTTTTGCGGACTAATCGTGTGCCTTGAGTTTCTCAGATACTTCATCACTAGGCACGAGACGATTCGGTGCCTCTCGGAGACTATTGAAGTCGGCGTTGTTCTACGTTTCTCTTTGGTGGATTTGAGTCGTAGGAGAGCCGTACTATTAAGAGGGGGTCCGCGTCGGAAAGGTTTGGGTGGAATCAACACGTACACTTGTCCTACCTTTCCTTGCACTTTGGAGCATATCTTCGTCATCCTAGTTGTGCCTAAATCTGACGGCTACTGCTGTACTTGCGGTCGTACCGCAAGCATCTGCGGTAGTACCGCTGTGGGTCACGGTAGTACCGCTCCTCTGGAGCCTCAGTACCGTGGCTCCCAGGCCTAGTGCTGCTCCGGTACGGTAGTAGGGGCGGATATAATTTTTTACATCCGCGCCCCCACGGTAGTACCGCTCCCCAGGAGTCGTAGTACCGTGGCCCCCCCTTACCTAGTACCGCGGCGTCACGGTAGTAGGAGCGGATGTAATTTTTTACATCCGTGCCTCAACGGTAGTACCGCACCTCGTGCGCGGTAGTATCACGTCGGATTTTTGCACTGCCTCTTTTTCAGCGGAAGTAGGACGGATGTAATTTATTTCATCCGCGCTCTTCGTAGGCAATGACTTTCCTGCCTTGCGGTAGTACCGCAAGGGGTAATGGTAGTACCGCGCGTGCGGTAGTACTGCACCCAAGTCAGGCAAGTCCCGGCCTCTGCTGCTGCCGCGGAAGTACCGTGGTCCGCCACGGTAGTACCGCGCGGCCTTGCGGTAGTACCGCGCCCCTGGAGCGGTAGTACCGCTTGTCGCATGCTGAACATGTGGATAACGGTTGGATCTTTCCCATGAGTATATAAGGGGCGTCTCCTACCTCTAGTTGACCACCTCTTCCATCTCCAAGCTCCATTGTTGCTCCAAGCTCCATTTTCGCTCGATCTCTCTCCCTAGCCAATCAAACTTGTTGATTTGCTCAGGATTGGGTGACAAGGCTTCGATCTACACTTCCACCAAGAGAGATTTGATCCCCCCCCACTTATCCCTAGCGGATCTTGTTACTCTTGGGTGTTTGAGCACCCTAGACGGTTGAGGTCACCTCGAAGCCATACTCCATTGTGGTGAAGCTTCGTGGTGTTGTTGGGAGCCTCCAATTGTTGTGGAGATAGCCCCAACCTTGTTTGTAAAGGTTCGGTCACCGCCTTCAAGGGCACCAATAGTGGAACCACGGCATCTCGCATTGTGTGAGGGCGTGAGGAGATTACGGTGGCCCTAGTGGCTTCTTGGGGAGCACTGTGCCTCCACACCGCTCTAACGGAGACGTACTTCCCTTTAAAAGGAAGGAACTTCGGTAACACATCCTCGTCTTCACCGGCTCCACTCTTGGTTATTTCGTGCCTTTACTTTTGCAAGCTTACTTGTGTTGTATCTATTGCTTGCTTGTGTGCTAGTTGTCATTGCATCATATAGGTTGTCCACGTAGTTGCATATCTAGACAACCTATTTTGTCACAAGGTTTAAATTGTTAAAGAAAAGCTTAAAATTGTTAGTTGCCTATTCGCCCCCCTCTAGTCAACCATATCGATCCTTTCAATTGGTATCAGAGCCTCGTCTCTTTATTAAGGACTTTGCCGTCTGAAGAGTATGGTTGACACCAACGATGGTGCGGAGGAGCACTCCGGTGTGAATCCCGTCTCGTCTTCGGCCGAAGGGGGAACCTCGGTCTCACGTGAGGAATTCAATGTGGCTTTAGACACATTGAAAACCTCCACGACGGCTGAGATTAAAAGCATGTTTACTGAATTCCTAGAAGGACTTAAACTATCTACCGCGCCGATGAAAGTGGGTGAGGGAGTCCCGGACTAGGGGGTGTCTGGATAGCTCAACTATCATGGTCGGCCGGACTCCAAGATTATGAAGATACAAGATTGAAGACTTCGTCCCGTGTCTGGATGGGACTTTCCTTGGCGTGGAAGGCAAGCTTGGCGATACGGATATGTAGATCTCCTACCATTGTAACCGACTTTGTGTAACCCTAGCCCTCTCCGGTGTCTATATAAACCGGATGGCTTTAGTCCATAGGACGAACAACAATCATACCATAGGCTAGCTTCTAGGGTTTAGCCTCCTTGATCTCGTGGTAGATCTACTCTTGTAACACACATCATCAATATTAATCAAGCAGGACGTAGGGTTTTACCTCCATCAAGAGGGCCCGAACCTGGGTAAAACATGGTGTCCCTTGTCTCCTGTTACCATCCGCCTAGACGCACAGTTTGGGACCCCCTACCCGAGATCCGCCGGTTTTGACACCGACATTGGTGCTTTCATTGACAGTTCCTCTGTGCCGTCACCATCAGGAAGGATGCCTTTTCCCGTCTTTAAAGACGGCACCGTCGTCAAGGGAGCTTTGGCCGCCGGCCAGACTATCCGGCTAGGCGGTTTTCTTATGACCGCCTGTTCGGCCACCGCTCCGACAATGACCTCTCAGGTCATTAAAAGCGATCTTCACGTCAGCTCGGAATTCGCCGAGCAGCTAGATCCGATTGAGCTCTCCTCCGTAAACGAGATCTTGGATCGCATCGCTGCCCTGGGAGTCGCTACCAACTACGATCAGAGCATAAAACCGATCTGAGAGAAATTAACTCTCCCCAGGTTACCCACCATGTTGTCGTGGTAGAGGAACAATGCGGCGACTCTTCTTCTATGTTAAAAACCAACTATGTCCGGATTCCCGATCCCTCCATGCCGGATTCCCGCGGAGGGACGGACGCTAATCAAATACTGAACCTAAAGTCAGGCATCGGACCAGATTTGTTGGAAAGCGTCCAGCAAACCAAGCTTCCGAATCCGGAAGCTTCTTGGCCTTTGAGCCTCAGATCGGGCGGGGTTCCGAACTTAATTCCACCCGCCCACCCAAACATAAGCGATCTATCTCAAATACGGCAAGAGCCCGATGAAACAGTACATCATTACTGGGCCAGATTCCTCCTGGTTATGAACAGGATAAAGGACTGCCGTGAAGAAAGCGCGATTTCAATCTTCTGCAACAATTGCACGGACAAGGGAATCATAAACGCCATCAGTCGTCGCGAAGTTACACGCTTCGCCGACCTAGCGACCATTGTACAAAAATACTGCGCGATGGAGAGTGCCTGGAAAACCGAAACTAGGTTTTGGGACAATCCGGCCCTGAATACAACCCCAGTCCGAAATAAAAGGGTGCGTCATACTCAAGCACCTGGGTTAAAAACCAAAAAGCAAAAAACCCCTAAAGGGTACGGAACCGTACTGGAGGGATGGCTCAACGGACCCTGCAAAATCCACAGTACGGAGGGCGCCACTCCAACACATAGCCTTCGAGCATGTTGGATATTACGGCAGGTGGCCAAAAGTGGCGAAGGCTTTTTAGCCCCGGGCAACCAGCCCAGCAGCACCAGTACGGTATTAACAGTCTTCGAGACTTTCGCATCAAATAACATGCGGAAACGAACAATCCGCAGCCTCGCCGAAGTCTACCAAGTAGCAACAACAAATCCATGGAGTGACACGGCTATCACCTTCAATGCCAGCGACGAACCTAAATTCCGAACAGCTAGAGCACCAGCCGCATTGGTCCTCAGTCCGATAGTGGACGGCTTTCGTCTTACCAAGGTACTCATGGATGGCGGCAGCGGATTAAACCTCATCTACGAGGAAACCCTTCAAAAAATGGAAATTGACTGGAGCCGCATCGAGCGAAGCAGCACAACCTTCAGGGGAATAATCCCTAGTCGAGAAGTACGCTGCACAGGAAAAATCACACTAGATGTAGTGTTCGGCTCGCCGGACAATTACAGGTCCGAAGAGGTCACGTTCCAAGTGGCCCCATTCGGCAGCGGATATCACGCCTTGTTAGGGCGAGAGGCATTCACAATCTTCCAAGCTATACCCCATTACGGGTACATGAAGCTCAAAATGCCCGGACCCAATGGAATAATCACTCTCGCCAGTGATCCAGATACAGCACTCCGTGCTGAAAATAAGACAGCGCACTGGCCCTAGAGGCATTATCCGAAGCCCTAGCGGCAGAGGAACTAACTGCGCTGCGCTCCATGGTGGATAGGGACGATGTGATACTCGATAAGAGGTCCAAGTCCACCTCTTTTAAACCAGCAGACGAAATAGTCAAATTTCAGGTCCATCCAACGGACCCCACAAAGACGGCATCCATTGGGGCACAATTAAATCCTGATGTAGAAGCCGCACTACGAGAATTCCTTCGGGAAAATTGGGACATTTTTGCCTGGCACCCTTCAGACATGCCAGGAATCCCACGCAGGCTGGCAGAGCACAGCCTAAATATCCTAAAAGGATTCAAGCCAGTCAAACAAGCTCTTCGGCGATTTTCCGAACCCAAAAGACAGGCAATGGGAGAGGAGCTAGCCAAACTCTTAGAAGCCGGATTCATCAGAGATATAAAACATCCGGACTGGCTAGCCAACCTAGTAATGGTACCAAAAAGGACAAATCCTGGCGCCTCTGCGTCGATTTCAAAGACCTTAACAAGGCCTGTCCAAAGGACCCTTTCCCTCTCCCTCGCATCGACCAAATCATCGATGCTACCGCAGGGCACGATTCATTGTGCTTCCTCGACGCATACTCCGGATACCATCAAATCAAGATGGCAGAAAAAGACCAGGCCGCAACGGCATTCATTACTCCATATGGGCCATTCTGCTTCAACACAATGCCCTTCGGACTCAAAAACGCCGGCGCAACATATCAGCGCATGATTCAGACATGTCTGGCTACCCAGATAGGCAAAACAGTAGAGGCATACGTAGACGATGTGGTCGTCAAGACCAAACACGTCGAAACTCTAGTAGACGACTTGAGGGTGACATTTGACAACCTCCGAGCATATGACATTAAGCTCAACCCGGAAAAATGTGTCTTCGGAGTACCAGCCGGAAAGCTTTTGGGCTTCATTGTATCCGGTAGAGGAATTGAAGCAAACCCAGCCAAGATCCGAGCTCTGTCACAATTGGATATCCCAAAAGACCTCAAGCAAATACAAAAACTAACTGGGTGCGTAGCGGCTCTAAGCCGCTTCATCTCCCGTTTGGGAGAAAAGGCTCTGCCCCTCTATCGCCTCCTCCGGCGCACCGAACACTTCGAATGGACGGATGCTGCCACGGCCGGACTCGAAGAAATCAAGGCCATACTGGCAACAAATCCGGTCCTGGCCGCGCCCAACCTGGGCGAACCTATGTTATTATATATCGCAGCAACACATCAAGTTGTCAGCGCGGTACTCGTCGTCGAACGAGAAACAGAAGGGCACAGATTCCCTCTTCAAAAACCAGTGTACTACGTATCCACTGTCTTAACTCCATGCAAGTCCCGGTACCCACATTATCAAAAGATAGCGTATGCGGTGTTCATGGCATCCCGGAAGCTGCGACACTACTTTCAAGAGTGTTCCATAACGGTGGCCTCCGAAGTACCTCTCAACGATATTATAAACAATCGCGACGCAACGGGCAGGATTGCAAAATGGGCCATTGAGCTCTTACCATTTGACATAACCTACAAACCACGGCGAGCTATAAAGTCGCAAGTTCTGGCTGACTTCGTCGCCGAATGGACCGAAGCCGAACTCCCTAAAGAGTACGGCGCGTACTCCAATTGGATCATGCATTTCGACGGATCCAAAATGTTGGCTGGCTTGGGGGCTGGCGTCGTCTTGACGTCCCCAACTGGAGACACAGTCCAATACGTACTTCAAATAATGTACATGGACTCCAACAACGCAGCCGAATACGAGGCCCTTCTACACGGCCTCCGGATGGCAATCTCCATGGGCATTCAACGCCTAGAGGTGCGCGGGGATTCAAACCTCGCAATATCCCAAGTAAATGGAGACTTTGACGCCAAAGATCCGAAAATGGCAGCTTACCGCAACGCCGTCCTAAAAATGTCAGCTCGGTTCGAAGGACTCGAATTCCACCATGTAGCCCGGGATAATAACCAGGCAGCAGACGTGTTGGCACGCATCGGCGCAAAACGCGACGCCGTCCCTCCAAACATCTTCCTGGAACGGCTCTTTAAGCCATCCGTATTATGGGAAGAGGAGTCCGGAAATAACAATCCGGAGCCAGCTGCATCACCTAACTCAGACAATTCTGACACAATCGGCGGCTCAGCCAATGAAATAACACCTTCAGCCCACGAAATAATGGCAGTAATTGCCCCGTGGACGGAACCATTCCTAGCCTACTTAATTAGGCAGGAACTTCCCGAAGACCAAAATGAGGCCCGCTGCATAGTTCGGCGATCTAAAGCCTACAAGGTCCATGAGGGAGAACTTTATAAGAAAAGCACAACCGGAGTCCTTCAAAGGTGTATCTCCGAAGAGGAAGGGCGAAATCTCCTGGCTGAAATTCACGCCGGACTCGGCGGGCACCACGCTGCAGCCCGGGCCCTTGTAGGCAAGGCCTTCCGTACAGGATTTTATTGGCCAACAGCCCGGGCAGATGCTCAGGACTTAGTCCAACGATGCGTCGGTTGCCAGCTCTTTGCTAATCAGAGCCACATGCCACCCACCGCCCTCAAAACTATACCCATCACCTGGCCGTTCGCGGTCTGGGGGCTTGACATGGTTGGACCCCTTAAAGGGGGAACCCACAAGCACAAATACTTATTGGTCATGGTGGACAAATTCACCAAATGGATTGAAGCCAAGCCGGTTAAAACGGCAGAATCCGGACCTGTGATAGACTTCATATCCGGGGTAGTACACCGTTTTGGCGTCCCCCACAGCATCATCACTGATAACGGCACGAATTTCACGGCCGACGAGGTTAAACTCTGGTGCAAAAACATGGGCATCAAGCTCGACTACGCTTCAGTCTATCACCCCCAAACTAACGGTCAAGTCGAGCGAGCAAATGGTCTAATCATGAGCGGCATCAAACCCAGACTAGTGCGGTCCCTCAAGGAATCTAACACGCACTGGGTAGAGGAGCTCGACTCCGTACTCTGGGGGCTGCGGACCACGCCAAACCGAACTACCGGATTCACACCATTTTTTATGGTGTACGGCGCAGAGGCAGTTCTGCCCTGCGATATAATTCATGACTCACCTCGCGTGCGCATGTACGAAGAAAGAGAAGCCGAGCTGGATCGGCAGGACAGTTTGGACGCCTTAGAGGAGGAGCGGGACGTGGCAAAAGCTCGTTCCGCATTTTATCAACAGCAGGCTCGAAGATATCAAAGCAGAGAAGTACGGGCCAAAGCTTACAATGTTGGCGAACTTGTTCTACGCCTGCCGGACAAGAAAAAGGACAAACTTAAGCCCAAGTGGGAAGGTCCCTTCATCATCGACCAAGTCCTGACCGGCGGAGCATACCGTCTACGTAACGCATCTGACAACCGACTCGAGCCGAACCCATGGAACGCAGCCCGTCTCCGAAGATTCTACGCCTAACGCCGGACTCAGAGTTCGTCTCACTCCTCCGTCCACCTTTTTACATTTTCACTGTCTCTTGTCCCCCTCCTTCTTCCCACTTTTTTTCAATACCTTTGATAGGCTGATTTGCGCATTGTTCGCACACACTTGATGTGCTCCTAGCACTCATTATACCTGGGGGCTTCTTTAACAGAAGCTTATTTATACGGGCTTCATGCCCAACACATGTGTCATACTTCCGCATGTACCTTTTATTCACCATTATATGCATCGATATGACTTAAGTTTTGGCCAAGCTGGGTTGCCTGGCTCCTGTGCTTACCCCTACGTTCCCGATTGTTCGGCTAGGAGGTAAAGGGAGCACCTCTGCGATTGTTACTGCCGGGTCAGCCGGATGTGTACCTCAGACTGGGTGAAGCCGAAAGCTAGCGTTCTTAAGAGAATATTCGGTCGGTGACTTGAAAGATGATTTATTACTTACTTATTTATTTGCCCCCAGATGCTTTTTCTGCTATTTTCGCAGTCCGGACATGCACTTTAGGGCATGCCTCCCAGGGAAAGGAACCCTTAACGGAACTATTCTCCCTGGAAGATGTTTCTTACTAACCATGTAATATAACATAGCTAGTTGGGCACTTGTCTGATAAAGCAATTATGACCCCGACGCCTTGTCTCCACGCATGCCCCGGTTCTTCTATAACCGTAAGGGTATTCGGACACACTCCGGACTGTTGGGTCCCGAGGTTGAAGCGAAAAGGTCCGCAAAGACAAACGATCTACAATCCGGCTAGAAGGCATTTTACATGTCATTTCAAATTACATCGTCAAACTGACTGATTGTACTCCTCTTCAATCCCATCTAACAGGCTGTCTAATTTACAGTCCTGTTGGGAATATTTCGCGGCCAGCTCTACTTGGCCGTACATCAAGCTCACAGGGATCTCCTTCCCATCAGGCCCCGCAGGTCCGACCTCGGCCATGTGGTTTGGGTCAGCCTTCGGGTACCGCGTCTTCACCATGGCCCAGGCCTCCCTGGCGCCTTGACGGCAGGCCGATATCTTCCACAGACGGAGGCGTCGCCGTGCTCCCTGAAGCTTCTCAGCAAGCCCTCCAAGGCCCTCGGGTAGGGAGACGGAAGGCCATAAGGCCTGAACGACGCCACTCATCGCCTGCCGAACACGTTCGAGCAGTTGCACCAGCTCGGGAAGTTGGTCACCCGTTGAACCAGGCATTTCCTCCGCAGGGCGACCTGTGAGCACACCTAAAGACACATTTCTGTCAATCGACTTCCTCGCCGAATTCTTCTTTTCAAAGGAATTTGCTCAAGCACTTACTATAAATGCCGCGACGAAGCCGCTGATTCTCCTTCACGGAGCCAGACAGCTGGGCCCGAACACCTTTCAGCTCTTCTCCTAGCTGGGTGTGGGCATCTTGGAGCTTGTTTCTCTCCTGCTGCACCTTCATAAGCACCCTCTCGCCGGCCTTTAGCTGACGCAGTAGCTGTTGCTTGTCCGGATCTAGTCCGGCGCCCTCTGCAATATTATTGTCAGATTTACGCACACGCCGCACTTTGTTAACTACTTATCTTTTCGAAGTACGTATTACCAGCGGGGGTCTCTGTGGCTCCCCCTGTGGTGGCTAGTGCGGCCTCAAGTTGGGCCTTGCACTCTTGGAGCTCCTGGGACAGGTGGGTATTCTTCTCCGTAAGATCCTGCATAATAAATGATCCTTAAATCAGTTATTTTAACTATTTTAAGTCTCGGGGGCTACTAGCATATATAACTATTAAAATTACTTACCCGTATGTCCTTCACATACTGCTCCGTGGCTCTGGTTAAACCATCTTGAGCAGCACGGAGGTGCGCGTTTCCCGCATCAAAGGCATTCAACGCCTCCGGGGAGAAACACGCGTCACGAAGAACTGTCCGGCGACGCCTGTGATTCATGGCGCTCTCCACCTCAGACCGGGTGGCGGACAGCCTGTCGGCATCCTCCGTCGGAGGAGCATCCGGCTCTTGCCTTGTGTTCGCCTCCACTTCCGGACCACGCGATGGAGCATGGCTGGCGGAGGCTTGATTGGCAACCTCTCCGGACACTGTCCGGCGAGCGCTCTTTCTCCTGGAAAAAGTTATGAGCATTAATATACCTCCTAGGGATCCTTCCCTTAAAAACAACGGTGCGCCGTACCGTTGCGGCGACGTTTCGATTCGCGTCGCACTCCTCTTCCGCCTGCTGGGCCGAACTGACCCTTGCTGGTCAGCCGCCGCAGGTTCGGCTTCCCGCCTTAAAGGCACCTCCTGCGATGCACCATCAGTATAGGATGGTCAGAGTTGAGCACGGATCAAATGATGGTGTCAAGACCTCGGTCGTAGTCACCTGGGAGGCCGGAAACAAACCGGGGTAGTCAGCCGTAATGGCGACTAGGGCATTGTCCATGCTAAGTTGGTGGAACACCCCGTCAATCAGCTCCACCTTTATGTCCGGATCCTCTTCGGAGGTCGGATCAAGGGATCGTTCCGGATCCTCGGGCTGTGGAGTTAGGCTTTGTATGCCCTCCACGTCCCGGCGCAGCTCCTGCGTCGAAATCACAAAGTAAGATACTTGACTTTGGAAGTATGGATCGGGTAGATAAACGTCCGCTTACCCAGCTCCGAGGGTTATTCATGGAGAATCCGTTCAATGGATTCGTGCGGAGAAAGTCCTCCTCCTCCCCCTTGTACAAGCCGGACAGGATCTTTGCCAGATCGGCTGCCGAGCCCGGCCCTCTGCGGCCATGACGGGTGGCGTCGTCTTCCCCGTTGAAATCCCACATAGGGTGGCCCCTATATTGGAGTGGCTGCACCCCTCGCATAATGCACGTGGCCATGATTCCAATCATGGTCAATCCGGAGTGGGCCAGTAACCTAATCCGGCCCATCAGATAATGGACGCTCCCATCATCCTCCCGTTGAGGGCTCCGCGGGCGCCAACTCAGGCGTTTCTTCAAGGGAGCATTGCTGAACTCCGGGAGGCCGATCCGAACTGGATCCGGCAGAGGGGCGTCCTCCATGTAGAACCATTCCGAAGGCCAGTCTTCGGACGCCTTCTTCGGGGTGCCGGATAGATATCCGGTCCCGGCGATGCGCCATATTTCGGCTCCGCCCACTTGATATATCGACCCCTCATAAGAACGGGGTACGAGGCAAAACAATCTCTTCCACAGCGCAAAATGGGGCTCGATGCCCAGGAACAGCTCGCAAAGAGCTACAAAGCCCGCGATGTGCAAAATGGAGGCAGGTGTGAGGTGGTGAAGCTGGAGTCCGTAGAACTCCAGGAGCCCCCGGAGAAACGGATGTATGGGAAATCCGAGTCCCCTTATTAGATAAGGGACGAAGCATACCCGCTCTCCTTTGGAAGGGTTGGGGACGCTCTCCGCCTGCTTTCCACCCTTGAAGGTGGCCAGTCCGGCTCGAACCGGAACCATGAAAGCTGGGGGAAGATATCCCTCGGTTTGGAGCGCCACTAGCTCGCTGTGTGGAACTGAGCATCTCCCCCAATCTCCTGGCTTAGGGCTGGGAGCGCGAGAGGAGGAGCCGCGTCGACTATCCATGATAGAATGGATTTTTGTCAGAGGCGCTTCGATGAGAACTTGCGGATGGAGGATGGTGTGAGCTGGATCTAGATCCTCGCCTCTCTTATAGGCGGCTCGTTCGCACGGCTAGGGGGTAAAATGTAAAAATACCCTAGCTTTTCGCATTCATACGACACGTGGAAGAAGGCCATTATTGGGCGTAGAAGCCAAGGAGCGCAACATTTATAAGGAAGCCGGACACTATTCGACAGGAACATGAAGTTTGAAGGAGAACCCGCCTTGCAACGCCGAAGACAATATACGCGCCGGACTCGTCGTCGCTGAAGCCCGGTTCGGGGGCTACTGAGGGAGTCCCGGACTAGGGGGTGTCCGGATAGCCGAACTATCATGGTCAGCCGGACTCCAAGATTATGAAGATACAAGATTGAAGACTTCGTCCCGTGTCCGGATGGGACTTTCCTTGGCGTGGAAGGCAAGCTTGGCGATACGGATATGTAGATCTCCTACCATTGTAACCGACTTTGTGTAACCCTAGCCCTCTCCGGTGTCTATATAAACCGGATGGCTTTAGTCCATAGGACGAACAACAATCATACCATAGGCTAGCTTCTAGGGTTTAGCCTCCTTGATCTCATGGTTGATCTACTCTTGTAACACACATCATCAATATTAATCAAGCAGGACGTAGGGTTTTACCTCCATCAAGAGGGACCGAACTTGGGTAAAACATCGTGTCCCTTGTCTCCTGTTACCATCCGCCTAGACGCACAGTTCAGGACCCCCTACCCGAGATCCGCCGGTTTTGACACCGACAGTGGGTGATCCCACTAACAAGGTGACGGATGCTACCTCCGACAAGGGGGAAGCTAACAATGAAAAGAGTCCTACTAGTGGTAGAAATGGCACCGGCGTCTTTGCCCATGTGGAACCCCCAACTTATGGAGGGCCGATCCTCTCCACTCATTTGAATCATGCCGGCCCTCCTCCTAAATATGAGAAGCGTGAAGATTTTGATTCTTGGGTGTATCACTTCAAGCGTCATTTAAAACATGTGAACACTAACCTTTGGAGAATCATTGAAGAAGGTTTCTATCCTCATGACCCAAGCAACTTCACCCCTCAAGAAGCCGTGGACAATCAATTCAATGAGAGTGCTCTCTTTATCATCCAAGATGCTATCCTTCCTGAAGATCTCCCTCATCTTCGACCTCATGCCATGGCTAAAGAAGCATGGAAATGTGTTGAGTCTCTCTATCGACGAAGTGCTAGCATTCAACGCTCCAACTATGAAGTGGTGCAAGATGAAGCCGATGAGTTTGTAATGAAAGAAGATGAAGAACCTCATGAGCTCTTTCGAAGAGTGACCAAACTCGCGGTCTCACTCCGAGATCATGGAAGCAAGGACACGGATGACAATTGGATCAAGCGCAAGTTCCTCAAGGCCATGATGCCCTACAACAAGGCCATGTCCTCTGTCATTCGTCAAAGACCGGACTTCCACTCCATGAACTCAAGTGAAGTGTTCGATGAGTTCGTTGCAATGAGCATCTTGGACAAGACCGCCAACAATGCGGTGCTCTGTTCTCATAGGGCAAAGAAGCCCAACCTTGCTTTGAAGGCCAAGGTTATTATGGAAGAAGAGGAAGAAGTGGAAGATGAGGAGAGCAACCCCGAAGACACCAAATTTGATTATCATGAGCACATGGCCCTTGCTTCAAGACAATTTTGGAGCAAGAAGAATACAAGACCCAACTTCAACAAGAACAACTCAAGTGGCGTCAAGGGCAAGCAACGAGTTAGAACTTTCTTTAACTGTGGCAATGTGAGCCATTTCATTGCGGATTGTCCTTACGAGAAGCGGGAAGACAATGGTGGCAAGTTCATCCGAAAAGACAAAGCCAAGTCCTTCCCCAACAAGAACAACTTCGCCAAGAAGACTCCCACTCGTGGGTTGGTGGTTCAAGAAGAATACCAAGAGGATGACGATGATGAAGAAAATGAAGAAGCGATGGCCATGGCATCCGTTGCCATTGCTACTACTCCCCGGGTGTCTCTCTTTGATTCACCCAACGAGAACATCACCGCCAAGTGCCTCATGGCTAAAGCTTCAAACAAGGTAACCCCCAACATTAAAACCACCATCATTACTAATCCCTCCGTGGAGGATTGCATTGATGAACATGATGGGTCTAATGAAGAAGTGAATGAGTTTGAGTCTTTTATGAGTAAGCTCAAGGGCAAGTCCAATAAGCATTTTGTTGCTCTCTTGGAACAACTTGGTGAGGCCAATGACATGATCAAGGCTCACGAAAAAACCATCTCTAAGATGGAAGGTCATAGTCGTGACTATGCCGATGAGATATCGGATCTCTCTAATGCTCTTGAGGAAGAGCGTGTGCATCGTTTGATTTTGAGGAGTCACACAATGATGACCATGCTAAGTTAAAGAAAGATCTTGATGATGCTCTTGTCATGTCTCGTGTGCTAACTTCCGAGAAGGCTAAACTTGGGGTTGATCATGCTAGACTCAAATAGGAGTTTGAGATACTTGACAAGGCCCACAAGGTCTTGAAGGGTGCTCACACTAACCTCAAGGAGTCTCATGCTCAACTCCAAGTTAATCTAACCAAGGAAAAGGCCACCTTTCCTCATATGGTATTAATTGATAATGCATGTGCTACTAACCCGTGTTGTGAGCATGTGCATCTTGTGGAGGAGAATGCCAAGTTGAAGGATCAACTTGAGAAAGGCCTTGTGACATGCATTCAAGGTGAGAAGAACCTCAACGACCTTTTGAGCAATCAAAAGGAAGTTGTGGCCAAGGAGGGAATTGGGTTTGCACCCAAGTCCAAGAGCAAGAAGAAGAAGATCAACAAGACCAAACGTCCTCCTCCCTCTCAAGCAAACTTTTGTGAAAGAGGGAGAGGGTGCTCCTAAGGAGAAGAAGGAAAAAGTGAAGGGAGTTGATGTCCAAAAGGGGAAAAGCATTTCCTCCAACAAAGCCGGCGACTTTAACCCGTCATATGTGTTGTGCCGTGCTAGTGATGGACATGTTTATGCTAAATTTGTTGGTTCTCCTTATGAGTACATTGAATGGTCTATTTGGGTTCCCAAGACCCTTGTTACTAACATCAAAGGACCCATTACTAAATGGGTACCTAAAACCAAGCATTGATCTCTTGTAGGTGTTTGCTTCCGGTGGGGGATCATGGTTGCTCGATAGTGGAGCAACAAATCATATGACCGGGAGCAAGGACTTGGTGGTGGACGTGCAAAAGATTCCATATATGACCACCAATGTCGAGTGGGGTGATGCATCACATTCTAAGGTATTGGGTCTCGGCAAGGTTGTCATTTCTCATGATCTAACGATCGAGAAAGTCATGCTTGTTGAGTCCCTTGCATACAATTTGCTTTCGTTCGTCAACTTGCACTCATGGGTTTTGCTACTTTCTTTGACATTGATACCGTGGCCCTCTTGTGGAGCAAGACTCTTAAAGTAGCCTTTGTTGGGCATGTCGAGAATGGTCTCTATGTGATTAACTTTTTAGAGCGACCCACTAAGACCGCGACATGCCTAATGGCTAAAGTTGACATGGGATGGCTTTGGCATCGCCGTTTAGCCCACGTCAAAATGAGATCTTTGCAAAGTCTTCTCAAGGGGGACCATGTCCGTGCACTAACGAATGTTAGTTTTGCCAAAGATCGTGCTTGCAGTGCTTGTATCGAAGGAAAGCTACATGAGACGGCTCACCCTCCCACTACTATCATCTACACAAAGAGACCCTTGGAGCTCCTTCACATGGATCTCTTTGGGCCTCCATCTTTTGATAGTCTTGGAGGTAGAAAGTATTGCTTGGTGATTGTGGATGACTATTCAAGATACACTTGGGTATACTTCTTCAAGAGGAAGAGTGAGACTCAACAAACCGTCATCGACTTTGCAAATGAAGCTCAACGTCAACATAATGCAAAGATCTTGACAATAAGAAGTGACAACGGCACCGAGTTCAAGAACTACACCTTGGATGAGTTTCTTAGTGATGAGGGGATCAAGCATCAATATGCTGCACCATATACCCCTCAACAAAATGGTGTAGCGGAGAGGAAGAACCGGACGTTGATGGATGCGGCAAGGACCATGATGGCGGAGTTCAAGTCTCCATACAACTTTTGGGCTGAAGCCATCAACACCGCATGTCATGCATCCAATCGGCTCTATCTCCGCAAAGGCTTGAACAAGACTTCTTATGAGATACTCACCGGCAACAAGCCCAACCTCAAGTACTTCCGGGTGTTCGGTTGTAAGTGTTCCATTCTCAAGAAAGGTGTTCGTTTGTCTAAATTCGAGGCTAGAGCTCATGAGGGCATATTTGTTGGTTATGCTACAAACTCTCATGCTTACCGTGTTCTCAACAAGTCCACCAGACTCATTGAGGAGACGAGTAATGTAGAGTTTGATGAAAATAACGGCTCCCAAGTGGAGCAAAGTGGTACTTGTGATGTAGGTGAAGAAATTCCTCCCCAAGCCTTAAGAAGAATGGGTATTGGTCATATTCTACCCATTGAGGAACCCGTTGTGGCCGAAGGAGAAGGGCAATGCTCCACTCAAGCGGAGCCATCACCTTCACAAGGCCCGCACACTTTCGAAGAACAAAATGAAGGCCCTCAACCTCGTGAACAAGACCAAGGGCAAGATCAACCTCAAGATGGTGGTGAACCTCTAAATGATACCCAAGGTCAAGTTCTTCCCCCCGAGCAAGTTCAAGATCATGAGCAAGCTCAAGATCAAGAACAAGCTCAAGACGACGCTCAAGATTATCAAGTTAACCCTCCTCCTTCCACATCCGAGGAGGAATTAGAGCATCGTGCCGCGAAGATTGCTTCCAAACTCACCACCAAAGGCCATCTCATGGAGAATGTGGTTGTAAGCCTAAGAAATGGGGTAAGCACTCGCAGACAATTAGCAAACTATTGTGAACATCACGCATTTGTCTCTTGTGTTGAACCCCAAAAGGTCTTTGAGGCGCTCGAAGACTCGGATTGGCTCAATGACATGCATGAAGAACTCAACAACTTAGAGTACAACAAGGTGTGGAGATTGGTGCCAAGGCCATCAGGGAACCACAACATCATTGGAACCAAGTGGATCTTCAAGAACAAGCAAGATGCTCATGAGAACATCATTCGCAACAAGGCAAGATTGGTAGCACAAGGCTACTCCCAAGTCGAGGGTATCGACTACGGTGAAACCTTTGCTCCCGTTGCTCATCTTGAATCCATTCGTTTGTTGATTGCTTATGCTTCCCATCACAACTTTAAGTTGCAACAAATGGATGTGAAAAGTGCTTTTATTAATGGTCCCATTAATGAGTTGGTCTATGTCTAGCAACCCCCCGGGTTAGAGGACCCCTACTTCCCGAATCATGTGTATCAACTCAATAAGGCACTCTATGGCCTTAAACAAGCCCCACGTGCGTGGTATGACCACCTTACCGAGTTGTTACAAGATCGTGGATTTGAAGTAGGACAAATCGATCCCACTCTTTTTACTAAGAAGGTCAAAGGGGAGTTGTTTGTATGCCAACTATATGTTGATGATATTATCTTTGGTTCCCCTAACAAAGCTTTCAATGAGGAATTTGCCGCTCTCATGACCTCCAAGTTCAAGATGTCTTCGATGGGAGAGTTGAAGTTCTTCCTTGGTTTTGATATCAAACAAAGAAGAGAAGGAACCTTCATCAACCAAGCCAAATACACTCAAGACATGCTCAAGAGATTCAAGCTCAGTGATGTCAAGCCGGCTACTACACCAATGCCCACCAAGTGCCAACTTGACATTGATCCCAATGGTAAAGAGGTGGATCAAAAGGTATATCGCTCCATGATTGGCTCCTTGCTTTACCTTCGTGCATCTAGACAGGATATCATGTTGAGTGTGGGAATGTGTGCACGGTTTCAAGCCGCACCGAAGGAAAGTCACTATGTGGCGGTCAAGCGAATCTTTCGATATTTGGCTCATACCCCAAACTTTGGCCTATGGTACCCAAGAGGGGCAAACTTCAAGCTTGAAGGTTTTACGGATTCCGATTGGGCAGGAGACAAAGTGGATAGGAAGTCCACTTTCGGAGGGTGCCAGTTTCTTGGGTGCTCTTTGGTGAGTTGGTCTTCCAAGAAGCAAAGTTGTGTGTCTCTCTCGTCCACCAAATCGGAATATGTGGCGGCTGGTAGTTGTTGTGCACAAATATTATGGATGAGGCAAACTTTAAAGGAATACGGTGTCATTTGTGACAAAGTGCCTCTTTGGTGTGACAACGAAAGTGCCATCAAGATTTCTCTCAACCCGGTGCAACACTTCAAGACGAAGCATATTGAGATTCGGTATCATTTCATCCGGGATCACATTAGGCGAGGGGAGATCGAGCTCAAGTATGTCAACACTCATGATAACCTTGCAGATATTTTCACGAAGCCCTTGGATGAAGCAAGATTTCGCGAGTTAAGGCATGAGCTAAATATCATTGATTCGAGCAATGTGTCTTGAACCCGTGCACCCCCCACCACACTCAACTTGTTGTCTAGTTTAGGTGTAGGCATGGACATAGGGGGAGTGTTGTTCTCTCAATGAACTTTCCCTCCCCCCATTATGCATAAATAGATCAACTCTTTCACATTAGCCATTTTTGATGGTACTTGTGCTTCAAAGACGAGTTTTGGTCATGGGCCCAAGGATAATTCTTCGCGGTGCCATACCAACTAACTCAAACATAGGTGGCTCCGGCCACCGCCCTCTCCTTTTGAGAGGTTGTGTCGCATGGTGGTTTCTTGTTGCCTTTCTGCCTTTGATTTGTGCGTGTTCTTGTGGCTTCCTTGTGCGAAAAGTTTTCTTGCATCGTCCTTCTTCTTGTGTCGAAACCCGTGTGTCTTGAGCTCACGGTACTACCGCGTCCAGCACGGTTAACTACGCGTATGGGGAGCACGGTACTACCGCCCCCACACGGCAGTAATTTTTTTACTCCCGCTTGGGTGAGCGGTACTACCGCTTCGGTGCGGTACTTCCGCCCGAGCGGTACTACCGCGATGATATGCGGTACTACCGTGCTAGCGTGGGCGCGTGGGATAAGGACGGGCAGGGGGAGTTCTAACTCCCCCATACCCATTCACAATTCCCCCCACGTCATCTCTCTCTCTCTCCCACGCTCAGAACGGAGCCGGCATTCGTCGCCAGATCTCCTCCTACGGCTGCCTCCTATGATTCCATTTGGTGGGATCATTCCCCACCACGTGCTCTTGCTATGGACCAAGGTCTTTCCCCAACTCCCTCTCCTTGTTGTTGTGTTTGTTGTCTCTAGGTTTTGGGGGAGACTTGTGTGTTCTTGAGATTCCTAGGCTTAATCTTTGCAAGAGTAGGATGAAGGAGCGTAGTAGTGCGTAGGAATTATACTTGTACTTTGTCCTGTGCTAGATTTGATCACCGTAGCACTGCCGGGGTTTCGCAGTTCTTTTCAGATTCAAACCATCGTTTGGATCTGACGCGGTGCAGTACTACCGCCCAACTGGCGCGGTACTACCGCTCGTCCGGTACTACCGCCCTATGGCGCGGTACTACCGCACTCACTGCGGCACTAAAACTTTACTACCGCTCCAACCACGGTATTACCGTGCCTCGCACGGTACTACCGCGCCCTGGAGCGGTACTAAAATTTTAGTACCGCAGGTTCTGGCAGTACTACCGTACTTCACATCTATCTCATGGCAACTTTTCACGTATACTTTCTATGTGTTTCTTGTGCTTTGCCATGGTCTTTGCATTGATCCTCTTTGCGTTTCGTTGGTGTTTTGCGTGCATGTCTCAGGTGGTGGCTCTCGCTGTTCCAATCCCAGTCGTGACACGGGCTCCAAGCATCTGTGCAATCCAGGTGAAGCACCGGAGGGCTCTTCTGCCCCCAAGCGCAATGTCAAGACATCAGCTAGCAAGCACAAGGAACCCGCTAAGGGCATGGATGAGATATCCCAGTCAGAGTACGTCCGTCTCAGGCAACTCCACCCGTATGTGCACCCTCGTTCTTCTGTCAGAGGTTGTGAGCTGGTTTGGAACAAGCAACAAACTCTCATTTATCTGGATGTCATCAAGAACAAGCAGAATACCTATGTGGATGTGAAATGGATTGAAATGCATCACATGAGGAAGGACAAGTTCCGTGCATACTTTGGAGAGGCTTTGGACTTGGTGGAGCAGTTTGGCATTGAGCATGTGATATCATTTCACCTTGACTATGACCCTGAGCTTATCTGTCAGTTCTTTGCCTCAGTATACTTTCACTCTAATGAGGAGCGGAGGATGACCTGGATGACCAATGGCCGTCAGCTGACTGCTACCTGGAAGGAGTTCATGGATTTGCTCCAGGTTCCTGATGACGGACTTGACACTCCCGTGGGTGTTCGCCCCCATGCAAACTCTGAATCTGCCAACAAGGACAAGCTTGCACCATACTATGTTGACAAGGCACTCGCCAATGGCAAGACGAGGTTGGTGCTCAACTCTTTTCTGGATATCATGTATCGCATCTTCCGCAACTCCTTGTTCCCTCGCATTGGTGACAAGGACAAGGTTCATGCTTATATGGTGGATATGATGCTCATTTGCGAGGAGGCTCGGTTGTCTCAGACTCAGCCACTTGATGTCTCACACATCATGTGGTGTGAGCTTCGGTTTGCGGTGTTCAACCGCAAGGTGCCTATCTATGGGCCCTATCTATTTCTGCAGATCTCGAAGACGTGGGAGAAGATGTTCCCTGGTGAGGAGTTCCTTGCCCCAGACTGGATTCGCCATGATCACATCTGTCTGCGTGTCAATCCCCAATGGGCCAACACTACCACTCGTGCTGAGGCGTCTGCTGCTAGGGCTGCTGTTGATGAGGAGGATGCTGGCGCCGAGGATGTTGCTGAGGACCGTGCTGCTAGGTCGTCCGAGAGTTCCTCTATGCCTTCTTGGGCCAAGAAGCTGAAGGACAAGATGAAGACTCTTTTCTACATGCAAGCCAAGGGGCAGTACATGACTCACGTGGCATCTAAGGAGAGTCGCCGCCGGGACAAGAAGATCTTGAAGATGTATGGCGAGGATGTGTCTGGTGGTTCTGAGGATCGCATCACCCCAGAGGCTGAGTGGATGGAGAAGCAAGGCTACAAATGGACTGATTCTGAGGAGGACGTCGAGGAGACCATCCCTGTCGCCGAGGAGTCTGACGAGGAGGCTTGCGATGAGTTCCCTGCTTGAGCCACCCCTTGTGTGTAGGTGTCCTCTTTGCCTTTTTGGCGTCTCGATGCCAAAGGGGAGAGAGTGTAGGGATTTGCATCGTCGTTCGTGTTCAGTGTGTTTGCTGCTTTCTCGTTTTGAACGTCGTTTCAGTTGCTTTGGGTTGCTTTACTTCTTTGGTGTGAGACATATGCACTCTATCTATCTTAGCGAGCTTGTGATATATTGTGCTACCTTTGTGCTATGATGTACTTAGATGTTAATTGTCATGCCTTTGTCTCTAAAATATAGGGGGAGTGTTGATCCTAGTTTGGTGTGCTATGCAGTCCAAAGCATCCATCTAGATTGCACACATCTAGGGGGAGCTCGTCTATATTTTAGAGAGGTGGGGTTTGCCCTTGCTCAAAATTATCTTATCTATGTCCAAATCCCGTATTGTCATCAATCCACCAAAAAGGGGGAGATTGTAAGGGCATATTTATCCCTTAGGTGTTTTGGTGATTGATGACAATGCTTTTGCGGACTAATCGTGTGCCTTGATTTTTTCTCAGATGCTTTCATCACTAGGCACGAGACGATTCGGTGCCCCTCGGAGACTATTGAAACGGCGTTGTTCTACGTTTCTCTTTGGTGGATTTGATCCATAGGAGAGCCGTTACTATTAACTGGGGGGTCCCCGTCGGGAAAGGTTTGGGTTGAATCAACACGTACACATGTTCCTTCCTTTCCTTGCACCTTTGGAGCGTCTTTCCGTTATCCCTAGTTGTTGCAATAAAACAGACGGGCTAACTGCTGTACTTGCGGTAGTTAGCTGCTCTATGGAGCGGTAGTACCGCAAAGCACCCCGCGGTAGTACCACTGGGGGTTACGGTAGTACCGCTCCCTGGAGCCTTAGTACCAATAACCCCAGGCCTAGTGCTGCTCCGGTACGGTAGTTCGGAGGCGGATTAATTTTTACATCCGCGCCCACACGGTAGTACCGCATGGACATGCGCTGGTAGTACCGCCGGGAGGCCCCATGGTCGTACCGCTCCCCTGGAGCCATAGTCCCCGTGTCCCTCACCACCATGGTACCACTGCACCGCAATAGTAGGAGCGGATGTAATTTTTTACATCCGCGCCTCAACGGTAGTACCCGCGCCTCGAGCGCGGTAGTACCGCATCGGGTTTTTGCACTGCTTCTTTTTCAGCGGAAGTAGGCACGGATGTATTTTATTTCATCCGCGCTCTTCGTAGGCCTTGGCTTACCTGCCTTGCGGTAGTACCGCAAGGGGGAGCGGTAGTACCGCGTGAGCGGTAGTACTGCGCTCAGTCAGGCTAGTCCCGACCTCTGCTGCTGCCGTGGAAGTACCGTGGTCCTCCACGGTAGTACCGCGTGGCCTTGCGGTAGTACCGCGCCCCTGGAGCGGTAGTACTACATGTCGCAGGCTGATAATGTGGATAACGGTTGGATCTCTTCCACGAGTATATAAGGGGCGTCTCCTACCTCTAGTTGACCACCTCTTCCATCTCCTAAGCTCCATTGTTGCTCCAATCTCCATTTTTGCCCGATCTCTCTCCCTAGCCAATCAAACTTGTTGATTTGCTCGGGATTGGGTGACAAGGCTCCGATCTACACTTCCACCAAGAGAGATTTGGTTCCCCCCACTTATCCCTAGCGGATCTTGTTACTCTTGAGTGTTTGAGCACCCTAGACGGTTGAGGTCACCTCGAAGCCATACTCCATTGTGGTGAAGCTTCGTGGTGTTGTTGGGAGCCTCCAATTGTTGTGGAGATAGTCCCAACCTTGTTTGTAAAGGTTCGGTCGCCGCCTTCAAGGGCACCAATAGTGAAATCACGGCATCTCGCATTGTGTGAGGGCGTGAGGAGATTACGGTGGCCCTAGTGGCTTATTGGGGAGCATTGTGCCTCCACACCGCTCTAACGGAGACGTACTTCCCTTTAAAAGGAATGAACTTCGGTAACACATCCTCGCCTTCACCGGCTCCACTCTTGGTTATTTCATGCCTTTACTTTTGCAAGCTAACTTGTGTTGTATCTATTGCTTGCTTGTGTGCTAGTTGTCATTGCATCATATAGGTTGTCCACGTAGTTGCATATCTAGACAACCTATTTTGTCACAAGGTTTAAATTGTTAAAGAAAAGCTTAAAAATTGTTAGTTGCCTATTCACCCCCCCTCTAGTCAGCCATATCGATCCTTTCACCTATGCTTCAGCCATAGGCTCTATCATGTATGCAATGCTGTGTACCAGACCTGACATATGCTTAGCAATAAGCTTAGCAGGTAGGTACCAAAGTAATCCAGGAGTGGATCACTGGACAACGGTCAAGAACATCCTGAAATACCTGAAAAGGACTAAGGATATGTTTCTCGTTTATGGAGGTGACAAAGAGCTAGTCGTAAATGGTTACGTCGATGCAAGCTTTGACACTGATCCGGGCGATTCTAAATCTCAAACCGGATACGTGTTTTTATTAAACGGTGGAGCTGTAAGTTGGTGCAGTTCTAAACAAAGCGTTGTGGCGGGATCTACGTGCGAAGCGGAGTACATAGATGCTTCGGAAGCAGCAAATGAAGGAGTCTAGATGAAGGAGTTCATTTCCGGTCTAGGTGTCATACCTAGTGCATCGGGACCAATGAAGATCTTCTGTGACAATACTGGTGCAATTGCCTTGGCAAAGGAATCCAGATTTCACAAGAGGACCAAGCACATCAAGTGACGCTTCAATTCCATCCGGGACCAAGTCCAGGTGGGAGACATAGAGATTTGCAAGATACATACGGATCTGAATGTTGCAGACCCGTTGACTAAGCCTCTTCCACAAGCAAAACATGATCAAGACTCCATGGGTGTTAGAATCATTACTGTGTAATCTAGATTATTGACTCTAGTGCAAGTGGGAGACTGAAGGAAATATGCCCTAGAGGCAATAATAAAGTTATTATTTATTTCCTCATATCATGATAAATGTTTATTATTCATGCTAGAATTGTATTAACCGGAAACATGATACATGTGTGGATACATAGACAAACATAATGTCACTAGTATGCCTCTACTTGACTAGCTCATTAATCAAAGATGGTTATGTTTCCTAACCATAGACATGTGTTGTCATTTGATTAACGGGATCACATCATTAGGAGAATGATGTGATTGACTTGACCCATTCCATTAGCCTAGCACTTGATCGTTTAGTATGTTGCTATTGCTTTCTTCATGACTTATACAAAGTTCCTACAACTATGAGATTATGCAACTCCCGTTTACCGGAGGAACACTTTGTGTGCTACCAAACGTCACAATGTAACTGGGTGATTATAAAGGAGCTCTACAGGTGTCTCCGAAGGTACATGTTGAGTTGGCGTATTTCGAGATTAGGATTTGTCACTCCGATTGTCGGAGAGGTATCTCCGGGCCCTCTCGGTAATGCACATCACTATAAGCCTTGCAAGCAATGTAGCTAATGAGTTAGTTACGGAATCATGCATTACGTAACGAGTAAAGAGACTTGCCGGTAACAAGATTGAACTAGGTATTGGATATCGACGATCGAATCTCGGGCAAGTAACATATCGATGACAAAGGGAACAACGTATGTTGTTATGCGGTTTGACCGATAAAGATCTTCGTAGAATATGTAGGAGCCAATATGAGCATCCAGGTTCCGCTATTGGTTATTGACCGGAAACAGTTCTAGGTCATGTCTACATAGTTCTCGAACCCGTAGGGTCCGCGCTTAATGTTACGATGACAGTTTTGTTATGAGTTTATAAGTTTTGATGTACCGAAGGTTGTTCAGAGTCCCGGATGTGATCATGAACATGACGAGGAGTCTCGAAATGGTCAAGACATAAATATTGATATATTGGAAGCCTATATTTGGTATCGGAATCGTTCCGGGTGAAATCGGGATTTTACCGGAGTACCGGGGGGTTACCGGAACCCCCCAGGGGGTTATTGGGCCTACATGGGCCCTAAGGGAGAAGAGGAGAGGAGGAAAGAGGTGGGCTGCGCCCCCTCCCTCCCTAGTCCGAATAGGACAAGGAGAGGGGGGCGGCGCCCCCCCTTTCCTTCCCCTCTTCCTCCTCCTTCCCCCCTTCTCCTTCTCCAACTAGGAAAGAAGGGAGTCCTACTCCCGGTGGGAGTAGGACTCCCCCTTGGCGCTCCCTCCTTGGCCGGCCGCCCCCCTGGCTCCTTTGTATACGGGGGCAGGGGGCACCTCTAGACACACAAGTTGATCTTCGTGATCGTTCCTTAGCCGTGTGCGGTGCCCCCCTCCACCATATTCCACCTCGGTCATATCGTTGCGGTGCTTAGGCGAAGCCCTGCGTCGGTAGAACATCATCATCGTCACCATGCCGTCATGCTGACGAAACTCATCCCCGACGCTCTGCTGGATCAGAGTCCGGAGATCGTCATCGAGCTGAACGTGTGCTGAACTCGGAGGTGCCGTACGTTCGGTGCTTGGATCGGTCGGATCGTGAAGACGTACGACTACATCAACCGCGTTGTTATAACGCTTCCGCTTACGGTCTACGAGGGTACGTGGACAACACTCTCCCCTCTCGTTGCTATGCATCACCATGATCTTGCGTGTACGTAGGATTTTTTTTGAAATTACTGTGTTCCCCAACAGTAACCTCTCTCACAAGCGAGATATAATCAAACCCCATGGGTGTTGGATTCATTACAATCACATAGTGATGTGAACTAGATTATTGACTCTAGTGCAAGTGGGAGACTGTTGGAAATATGCCCTAGAGGCAATAATAAAATGGTTATTATTATCTTTCCTTGTTCATGATAATTGTCTATTGTTCATGCTATAATTGTATTAACTTGACACCGTAATACATGTGTGAATACATAGACAACAACATGTCCCTAGTGAGCCTCTAGTTGACTAGCTCGTTAATCAATAGATGGTTATGATTTCCTGACCATGGACATTGGATGTCATTGATAACGGGATCACATCATTAGGAGAATGATGTGATGGACAAGACCCAATCCTAAGCATAGCACAAGATCGTGTAGTTCGTTTGCTAGAGCTTTTCTAATGTCAAGTATCTTTCCTTAGACCATGAGATTGTGCAACTCCCGGATACTGTAGGAATGCTTTGGGTGTACCAAACGTCACAACGTAACTGGGTGGCTATAAAGGTGCACTACAGGTATCTCTGAAAGTGTCTGTTGGGCTGGCACAAATCGAGACTGGGATTTGCCACTCTGTATGACAGAGAGGTATCTCTGGGCCCACTTGGTAATGCATCATCATAATGAGCTCAATGTGACTAATGAGTTAGCCACATGATCATGCGTTACGTAACGAGTAAAGAGACTTGCCGGTAACGAGATTGAACAAGGTATGGGGATACCGACGATCGAATCTCGGGCAAGTAACATACGGATAGACAAAGGGAATTGTGTACGGGATTGATTGAATCCCCGACATAGTGGTTCATCCGATGAGATTATCGTGGAACATGTGGGAGCCAATATGGGTATCCAGATCCCGCTATTGGTTATTGAACGGAGAGGTATCTCGGTCATGTCTGCATGGTTCCTGAACCCGTAGGGTCTACACACTTAAGGTTTAGTGGCGCTAGAGTTGTAATGGGAATAGTATGTGGTTACCGAAGGTTGTTCGGAGTCCCAGATAAGATCCCAGACATGACGAGGAACTCCGGAATGGTCCGTAGGTGAAGATCGATATATTGGACGAAGGGTATTGGAGTTCAAAATTGTTTCGGGGGTACCGGGACGACTAGTGTGACCGAAAGGAGTTTCGGAGGCCCCGACAAGTGTTAGGGGGCCTTATGGGCCAAGGGGAGGGGGCACACCAGCCCACTAAGGGATTGTGCGCCCCTTCCACCACATCTCACGTAACCTGGAGAGGTGAGGGCGCCACCCCTAGGGCAGCCGCCCCTCCTGGCTTAGGGGGCAAGTTTCCTAGGGGTGGGGGCGCCCAAACCCATCTAGGGTTTCCCCTGGCCGCCGCCCCCTCCTCTAGATCCATCTAGAGGGGCTGGCCCCCTCTTCCCTTCCCCCTATATATATTGAGGGGGTGGGAGGGCAGGCAGACCCTTCTCCTGGTGAAGCCCCTCCCTCCTCCAACACCTCCTCCTCCTCCGTAGAGCTTGGCGAAGCCCTGTAGGAAAACCACAAGCTCCACCACCACGCCGTCGTGCTGCCGGAACTCTCCCTCAACTTCTCCTCTCCCCTTGCTGGATCAAGAAGGAAGAGACGTCTCGGGCTGTACGTGTGTTGAACGCGGAGGCGCCGTCCGTTTGGCGCTAAATCAGATCTTCCTCGATTTGAATCGCCGTGAGTATGACTCCATCAACCGCGTTCTTGTAACGCTTCCACTTAGCGATCTTCAAGGGTATGAAGATGCACTCCCTCTCTCTCTCGTTGCTAGAATCTCCTAGATTGATCTTGGTGACACGTAGGAATTTTTTTTGAATTATTACTACGTTCCCCAACACTAAGGTGAGACGAATTCAAAACTTCCCCAAATAGATGTCCAAAATTCTCAGATTTTCGGCTTGGAATGTCCAGATTTCTTGTTTTCTTGGGGTAAACTTTGGGTCTTGGACCTTTTCTTGATCGGTTCTAGAAATTCTTGTTTAGGGATCCGATGGGGTGCTCGGATATGGTGTCGCAGCAGCATAGCGGCACCGTCACTCCAAAGCTCCTCCCCGGCTACATGGACTGTGTCACTGTCACGCCGAGCGAGCCGCGTGTATGATTTTCTTGGTTACCTCCGGTGGTCTGGAACATGATGTTCTGTTGAATTGGTTGCCTCTGGTGGTCTGTAATCATGCATCACTGTAATGCAGTGAATTTGTAATCCTAGGAGTCATCCCACAACCACGCCCTAGGATTATAAATTCAACTACAGGATGGGTAGGAATTTGATAGATTAGGGTCGGCACGACATGTTCAGAAAGTTGATTTATTCATTCGCTTATTTATCTGCTTTGTCGCCATCTAGGGGTGGTCCATGAAATTAGGTCTCTGTATTCTTTATTTTTTTGATCAAAGGGGAGCTCCCCCAGCTCCATTTCATTGAAACGAAACCAAAGGTCTACGTATTCTCAAGAAAATAATCATGACCTCTGTCAACTTTCTTTTTAGGAATGTCTTAATCATGTGAGTTTACACCCTTAACTTTTTCACGTCATTTCTTTTACTATGGTTCCAATAATTTAAACAACATTTATGGCTTGTTTAGTTATCGGATCCCTGATGCAAGGTAACAAAGGAAGTTATAGTGTTAAGAGTATTGTTTTAGTTCTTGCATGTTTATCTTCTAGCTTGGCTTTTTCTTGTACAATATTTGGACTGGACCTAGAAAGACATATATGACGGGTACCAATTATACTGATGAAGCTCACCGTGGAGCAATAATCCACATGTCATCGAGACAATATTCGAGAAAGCTGATGCGATGAAGCGCCATACAGAGTTCTTAATTAGGGTATCCTTCATCGAGGTACACTAACACGTAGCAATTATCTTTACTTAACTAATTGTAATATATATTTTTCTTATTATCATTTGGTGTGTGTTGCTGTTCACATCAGATATTCAAGGAGGAAGTATTCGATTTAGTTGATGATCATGGCTCTGTTGCAAAATCAGCAGCGCCCGAGTGCCTATTCAGATTCGATAAAACCGTAGATGGAAGCATTACACTTGTTGCTTGTTGGCGTGACAGAGGCTGAGGTCAAGTCAAAAGAAGAAATGTCCATGCACTTGGCACGAGGATCTTCGTCACATGCAACTAAAAGTACAAACACAAATAGCCACGCAAGGTAAGTCGCATGTGCTGCTGAGCTAGGAGCTGATGCAGAGGCCCCCAACTCCTCTACGTAGTTGTGCTAACCTGTATTTCACAGCTATTGAATCCTAAAGTCCTAATGACTTATGTTTGCAATTGCTATTTTCCCTGTTGGGTTTTGGATTGGACCCTAATGATCTGATTTTCATTTTAGCTTGGTGCTTACGGATCAACGGTATGCATGCATTCTCAAGGTTAGGGTAGTTCTAGGGAGATCTTTCTTTTTTGCATTGCTTTTCACGTAGATCTAATTATGTCGTAATGACAGAACCATTGATTTATATTTCAGCTAGGCGCTTCCAGATCAACAACCTGCATGTTTGGGTAGTCCCACAGATATCATTTTTTACATTGCTTTTTAGGTACTCTAATTATGTCATACTAACAAAGCCATAGTAATCTTATGTTTGCCCAAAAATTACCATGCAAGGTGTTTTCTCTTTTCCTCTATATTTATCAAGTTGATTCCTAATATAGCAACATCTTAAATTTTCTATCATAAGAATCGTTCATGTTCTCAGTCAGGAGCCACCTTGCTATTATTGTGGGTAATTTGAATCGTCCATCTATCTATTGTTGCTACACATTAATGTCTGTTGTTTTACAAAACCCTGGTACATCATGTTCTCTGTAGATTGATATGCATTAGTGTGTTGCTCTTTTGGTTGATGTATGCAAATAATGTGTGCCGACTAGTGTGCCGATTGGAAGTTGATCGACATACGTCAGATACAAAGAGAGGGAGGCAACACAATGCACATCAGTCAAGTGTCAGAAATAATTATTCATGTAATCAAATTTCAAGATTGTTCATCTTCATAGGCTAATTCGTGAGCTCTATTTTAAAGGTTCACTTCTTACATAGGGACAAATAGGTGCCACAATCCTGAACCCCCCGTTGGGTCATCAAGGACTTGACTTAGCTTGACCTTGTGGTTTTGATCTGATGAATTCACAAACTAACAATAATCTGTTGTGTGCCTACAACGGATCCTTTAAAAAATAGGCTTCCAACAATTGTTTATATGATCAACTCTGAAATAGTAAACAACAAATGACAACATATGGTAGTTTGGCATTTATGATCAACTCCTATGAAATAGGTACAAAGCAAATGACACGATACTTATCCAAAATGATGAACTATTTTTCCCATTGACAACCATCAAGTATTGTAGAATTTGATGTACGTATACTGGATGATGAATTTCCGACGATGAGGCCCTGAGCTACTAATCCATTTGTTATGATTTTTTATGCCTTTTCTTTGGGCTTTTTAGAAGCCCTTATTATCTATTATTTGAAACTTTTAGGTCCCAGAGATTTCACATGTGCTGGAGAACTCAATTATTTTTCTTCTTTAGATTGGGCCGGAAATCAAGTTGCTGATGAAGTGAAGTAGATGATTCAAAATGATTGTTTATTGATGATAGTGAACTTGAATTATTTTGGTAAACAATTTCGTGAGCTGGCATTACACCATCCATTGCAGCTCTTATTTTGGTAAGCTATTTTGAGAGCTGGCATTACATCATCCGTTGGAGCTCTTATTTCCATGTGCTATCTTGAAAGAGCACATGTAGAAGAAAACATGGTGAAAGAATAAAGTTTGTAGAGTGAGACAATGGATTCCATAAACTCCCAAGTCACAAGTTCTTCATGTTTTTTGACCTCAATATTAACGTGAGGTGTTTAATGCGCCATCATCCGTGGAAAGAAATGATATGGACCATGGCAAAGAAGAGCGATGACTATTTGACAGCAAGGTCTAAGATGAGGTCGAAGGGCTGCTAGAAAATATGAGGCAAGCAGGGAGAATGAAGATACTGGCATGTCTTGTTATGGTGGTGACTGAGGAGTAAATGCAAATGAATAAAGAGAAATGAAAAATTCTCTCATGTCTTCCCACAATTTTGGTATGTATCTCTAAAAGTACAATAGCTATGTATGTAGAAAAGTTGAGGGACTGCATCTTGGTGGAGAAGATAAAAGATGACCACAATTTATGCTCTTGTGTTCATCTATGTTTTGATAGAAAGATAAAGAAAATGACTACACTTATGTTTGCCAGTGAGCAATACAAGGTAAAGGTGTCTAGCTAAACAACTTGAGTTATGTTTCAAAGCTTCATTTGTTTCTTTTAGCTTAAAGATAGCTGTTGCTAGTAGTTGTAATATGGGCATTACATGTTGGTGAATATTTTGCTGTCAATTTTTCTCATCGTATGAGGAGAACTGAGTGAGATCTAATATTTCCTACACATTCAACGTAGACGATAAATCATTCCTTCCATAGTAATGTAAATCTATACTATTATATGCTACAATATTGAATTTGGTCCCTCTTAATATCCAATTCAGGAGGTCTTTGGTGGGGGAACGGTGGACTTCTTGGTTACACTTTGTCTATAGATTGATGGCAGTTCAACTCTGTGACTAGGCGGATACCATTTTTTGGAAACTATCAGTGAACAATAGTTTCTCTGTGAAGTCTATGTATATGGATGTAACTAATACTGGGCCAGTCCTGAGATCACTTCACATATGGAAGATTAAAGTTCCGCTAAAAATTAAAATCTTCATGTGGTTTGTCCACAAGGGAGTGATCTTGACGAAAGACAATTTGATTAAGTGAAACTGGGTTGGTATCTCTCGTTGTAGTTATTGCGATCAGAATGAATCTATTCAACACCTCTTTCTTGATTGCCCTTTGGTGAAATTATTGTGGCGTACAATATATAGCCTTCAACGTTAATCCTCCAATTTGCATGAACACGTTATTTGGAACGTGGCTAAATGGAGTGGATTCAAACACAGCGACACATATTCGAATGTGAGTATGCACATTATTATGGGTTATGGAACACTAGGAATGACATAATCTTTAATTGGAAAAACTTTATCAACTTTTTGTAGGTTATCTACAAAGGTACTCCTTGGATCCGTGCGTGGTCGTTACTCACCCATGTGGATTCCAGGGAGCGTTTGGATACTAGGTGCAACCGATGGGAGACGGTAGCACGAAGTATTTTCAACCGATTTGGATGGCGAGCTACTAATAGGCTAGGTGTGTAGGCATCGTGACCTGTTACTATTTTTTCCGGATGTGGCACCTTTTTATTTTATTTTATTCCGCTCCGTTTGAGAGTCAGACTTGCACTACAAACTTGTTATCATACTTGTTTTAATAATATGGCTGTATGCATCATTATCCTCCTTTTCCAAAAAAACTATTATATATTATCTATGGGGAGTTGGTAGGACATCGTTTCTCATGTAGCCATTAATGCATAAGGTTAATTAGGCATGCAAATAATTAATCAAGTAGTTAATTAGGTCTATAGTTAATTAATTAGTTAGACAATTAATCTTGTCAAATTAATTTGAAAATGCTCGTGGGCAAGGTTGACTAGGTGAACGTTAGAGACTGCAAGTAGGCTCTCAGCGGCCTGGCCGACTAGCTTGCCAACATTAATCAAGCGATGTGAAGTATGTGGATGAATCAAGTATCATCCACTTATTCTTTGATTTTATCGGTTTCGCTAAATCTCATGTGTAATTTTTGTTGTTGTTGTGTCACTAACTTTCTGCTTTGCACGAGGCCGAAGACGAGGATGACATGAGGAGAGACGGCTACAGCAAGGCTGAGCCGTGCATGAGCGGGAGTGAGTTGGAGACTTAACCAGTGAGGGTGCATGGGGGTGCAGGTGGGGGAGGGGGACATCGAAGTTGTTCATCGAGGATGGTCGGGGCGGAAACGGACATGGCAGTGGGGGGAGGTAGAGGGGAGGGGAGGAAGGTCATAGCGGCCGGTTGCGTGGATGGAGGCAGGCAATTAGGCTTGGGTAGGGCACGATGGAAGAGGAGTAACCGTCATGGGAAAGGAGGAAGAAGATGAATATGTGGCAGTGTGTTCCTAATCGTTGGATATTGATTTGATGGCAATAAATAGAAGTGACTAACGTGAAGAGTATTTTCAAGTACCTGGCCTATGGGTGTTCCTTTAGTTAATTTACAATCACTTGCCCGTAGCAACGCACAGACATTCTGCTAGTAAATACATATTAACATCTACAAAGCTAAATATCTATAATACGAAACTATATTCCATGATGAATCTAGTGATATTAATTTAGTATCGTGAATGTTCATACATTTTTTCTATAAGTTTGGTCAAAGTTGAAATAGTTTGACTTCACAAAAAACTTATATGCAGACTAAAAAAACAGAGGGAATACATACGACAATTAGAAGTCCAATCCTTGTACCACATCTAAGATCAGCCATCTATCACGTTTTTAGTTTAAGCTACATGATGCGATTGCACGTTGTACCAGCATCAGACTCAAAGTCTTTGTGCACGCAAAGGCAATAATCCTGTCAACTATATACTCCTATTATGGATGATGGAGTATCTACCTCCTCGGGGCATTGGCGCCCGCGAGTGCGCTTGGCACCGTCCATTTATTGTGCGCTTTCCTCAGGAGTCCATGACGCATGGGCCAAGGGCGCCCGTGGGCCCACCTTTTTGCAATGGTATTCATGGCGCGCGCATGTGCCGATGATTCTTGTGTGCTGCTCCACGTGTGTTGTGTAAAAAATGATCACAAATTTAGAACTATTTCATGATTTCAACAAAATTGGTCGTAAATTTAAGAAATGTTCATGATTCTAAAATGTTCAAGATTTCGAGAAAATGTTTCTTGAACTTGAAAACATATTCATGATTTTAAAAAAATGTTCACGTTTGCGAAAAATGATCATGTGTTTTAGAAAATGTTCACGATTTCAAAAAATGTTCATGATTTAAGATATTTTGAGGAATTTGTAATAAAAATCAGGCTTTAAAAATGTTCATCATTTCATAAAAAGTTAGTGACTTTGAAAATATTCGTGAATTTAAGAGATTTTTCAAATTTAGGAAAACAAGAATAAAAAAAAGACAAACGGAAAAGAAAAGGAAAACGAAAATAAAACAGAAAAGGAACAAAAAGAAAAGAAAAACTAAAAAACAAAAAGAAAGAAGAAACCAAAATGAAACCAGAAAAACCCAGTTCAGGGAAGGTCATCGATGACCTTCCCAAAAACGGTTGGGGGTGAAACCCTGAAACAGGGGGGAGCTCCTAACGGGAGCTCCTATTCGGCGCGTTCGGCGCCGGGGAAGCAAACTGGCGCCTACTGGCAGTGCCAAGTGGGTCGGCCCACAGACGGAGCGAACAGTAAACGGTCGCGTGAAAAAAGAAAGCAAAAATGTGGTAGTACCACGACTCGAACTCACGCAGCTAGGCAGGGGGATTTTTCAACTAACCACTACAGCATTGGATGACTAATGATTCAAATCAAACGCGAACACTATAAGAACCAGAAGAGCCGCGCCATTTATTGCACAAAATAATACAGTTTACTCTATAACTTGTATTTTCGAATTTCTTAAATATTGTATGTTTTACTTTATAGTTTGAACAAAAGTTCATTGAACCTGAAAATAAGTTCATCAAATTTGAAAAAAGTTCATAGATTTAAAAAAAGTTCATCGAATTTGGAAAAAGTTCATGGATTTGGAAAAGGGTTCATCCCGTTTATGAAAAAAAGTTCATCGCATTTGAAAAAAGGTTCATAAATTTGAAAAAAAAAATCATCAGATTTGAGAAAAATTCATCGATTTTAGAAAAAGTTCATCGATTTTGAAAAGAGTTCATCCGATTTGAAAAAAAGTTCATCCATTTTTGAAAACAGTTCATCAAATTTGAAATGAAGTTTATCAAATTTTGAAAAAAGTTCATCAGATTTGAAAAAAGTTCATCGAATTTTGAAAAAAAGTTCATCGATTTTGAAAATAGTTCATCAGATTCAATAAAAGTTCATCGAATTTGAAAAAAAGTTCACAAGTCTGAAAAAAGTTCATCGATTTGAAAAACCGAAACAGGGCGTCCCATTGAAAAACCTAAGCTTTATATAGGAGCCATGCGAGCACGAGCTCATGGGCTGGCCCATGTTCAGAGCGCTCGATCCCTAACTCGTCGCCCCGTCTAGTCGCTCGCTCGTCACACCTTATTTGTTTAGAATAAACTTTTACTTTCTTTTACATTTTTCCTTTTTACCTTTTTCTGTTTTCCTTTTTTCCTTTTTTGTTTTTTGTTTTTTCCTTTTTCTTCTTCCGAGTTCGATGAACTTTTTTTTCAAATCGATGAACTTTTTTCAGATTTGTGAACTTTTTTTCAAATTCAATGAACTTTTATTGAATCTGATGAACTATTTTCAAAATCGTTGAACTTTTTTTCAAAATTCGATGAACTTTTTTCAAATCTGATGAACTTTTTTCAAAATTTGATAAACTTCATTTCAAATTTGATGAACTGTTTTAAAAAATGGATGAACTTTTTTCAAATCGGATGAACTCTTTTCAAAATCTATGAACTTTTTCTAAAATCGATGAACTTTTCTCAAATGTGATGATTTTTTTTTCAAATTTATGAACCTTTTTTCAAATGCGATGAACTTTTTTTCATAAACGGGATGAACCCTTTTCCAAATCCATGAACTTTTTCCAAATTCGATGAACTTTTTTTAAATCTATGAACTTTTTTCAAATTTGATGAACTTATTTTCAGATTCAATGAACTTTTGTTCAAACTATAAAGTAAAACGTACAATATTTAAGAAATTCGAAAATACAAGTTATAGAGTAAACTGTATTATTTTGTGCAATAAATGGCGCGGCTCTTCTGGTTCTTATAGTGTTCGTGTTTGATTTGAATCATTAGTCATCCGATGCTGTAGTGGTTAGTTGAAAATTCCCCCTGCCTAGCTGCGTGAGTTCGATTTGTGGTACTACCACATTTTTGCTTTCTTTTTTCACGCGACCGTTTACTGTTCGCTCCGTCTGTGGGCCGACCCACTTGGCACTGCCAGTAGGCACCAGTTTGCTTCCCCGGCGCCGAACGCGCCGAATAGGAGCTCCCGCTCGCTCAAGCCCTGTTTGACGGGTCGCGGTTGACCAGTTTGATTGGTCAATGTTAGACATAAAAAACGAAAAGAAAACGTAAAAGTTCACATTTTTTTATAAAACCGAGAATGCAAAATGTTCATGGATTTTGAAAAAAGTTCATGAAATTTGAAAAAGACATTCACCGATAATGAAATAAAGTCCATTGATTTTGAAAATGAGCTCATCAAATTTTCATTAATTTTGAAAACAGTTCGCAATTTGAAATAACCTCATCGAATTTGAAAATAGTTCATCAAAATGAAAATAGTTAAATAATTTTTTAAAAAGTTATCGAATTTTAGAAAAAGTTCATTAATTTCGAAAAAAGTTCATCACATTTTTAAAAAAGTTCATCATTTTTAAAAAAGTTCATTGATATTGAAAGAAAAATCATTCGATCTAGCAAAAGAAAGTAGAAAAAGAATAAAAATAAAACAAAACATTTCTTAATAAAAAAGGAAAAAGATATAAGAAGAAAAGGGTGATGAAGAAGTAATTGAGCACATGAGGTGAGGACGGTAGGGTGGTTAGCGCAGGGTTTAAACGGCCAGGGGAACTCCTATGCGCCGCATTCTGCGGCAGAATGTCGAGCTATCGCATAGGTTATTCCCTCAACTGGGCCGACGCACGAAGGCAACGAGCGGTACAAAAATTGAACAATGAACAACAGCGCTTCAGCTAGGATTCGAACCAGCGACTGCCAGCTTGTAGACAGGGGTTGCTAGCCATTGCCCCAGATTCAGTTTTGATGGTCAAAAGGCAATGCGAACAATTTAGACCAAGTCACACTGGCAGATCGGATTACTTTTCTTTTTTCTGATCTTTTATTGTAAATTCTGATTATATGTTTTACAAGTAGGAATGTTATTGACAGAACCCACATGAGTTTCAAAAAACTGTTAGCAATTTTTTGAATTTGCAAGAAAAATTTGAAAAAACAGGAACAATTTTGAAGTTGTGGGCGAATATTGAAAAACGGGAACATTTTTTAATTACGATCAATTCTCGATCAACACAAAATTTTTTTTTGACAATGTGAACAAGTTTATGAATAGTGATTTTTTCAAAAACATGAATATTTTTTAAAGGAGAACAAATTTTGAATTGTGAACAATGTTTTTTGTAAACATGAATATTTTCAAAAACATGGACGTTTTTTGTAAACATGAATATTTTTAGAATTTTTGAACAAAATTTCAAAATAGGATTTTTTTAAAATAATGAATAAATTAAAAATTTTAGAACAATTTTAAAAATCCCAAACAAATTTGAAATGCAAACAATTTTTTACTATGTGAACAAAATTTTGAAAATTAATAAGATTTTTTGAAATTTGTGAACAATCTTTGGAAACAGGAACATTTTTTGAAATCCGTGTCATTATTTATAAATTTCTCAAAAAATGAACAAAGATAATTCGAACAATTTTTGAAAAAACAGGAACATATTTGGAAAATTCGGAACAATTTTTTTGAAACCGGGAACATTTATTGAATTTGGGATCAAATTTTGAAAAACAGGGACATTTTTGAATTTGTGAACAAAATCTAAAAAGAAGAACATTTTTTGAAATTTGGAAACAATATTTGAAAATAAACTTGAAAAGAAAAAAGAAAAACAAAAAGAAAAGAAACAGAAAAAAGAAGAGAAAAACGAAAAAGAAGAGAAATAGGAAAAAGGAAAACGCAAAAGAAACTGAAAAAGAAAAAGCCGGTTCAGGAACCTTCTAGAAGGTTCCCAAAACCGGAAAAAACCCGGCTGGAAACATCATGGAATGTTCCCAAAAACTGGTGTCTGCTGAAACGCTGAAACGGGCCAGCCCACTCGGTCGCTCGCTCGTACCTCCTCCTGTGCGAAACGTCGAGTGCTTGCCGCAGCGAGCGGCGAGTAGGATTTTCCAACGGCCAGGAGGTCGCTGGTTAAAATACCACAGGATGCACATGGCCGGTCCTGAGATTTTGGGGGCCCGGGGCGAGACTAAAACCCCGGGCCCTTAATATAGACATCATAACAATAAAAATTAATCTGCATATGTATGAAATATTGCTAATAACACCTACATGCATCCAAAATCAGTATATATATCAAATAATTTACACATATTACCAAAAAATGTCCTAATTCATCATGTGCTGGGGATCTCTGATTCGTGCTAATGGTAGACATGAAGATCTTATAGTAGAAGCAAAAAACTTTGTCAACCTTTGGAACAAACTCCTACTAATGCTAGACTTGAAGAACTTACAGAGGAAGCAAAAAAGCTTTGTCGACATTTTTTGAATAAACTAGTCATTTTTATCATGTTCCTCCCCATTGCTTAATTTCCTATGATAATGAGCATATGAAAAACATCTTCCCGCATCGTGTAGATGGTATGGCATTTTCTGTCCTCTCTCATAGACCCTTTCTCAAGTAAGATGTTTCTTGTATTTTTATCAAGATTATCCTAATTTTTTCATAAATATCAGTAGCATAAACTGGTTGTTCATGATCACTAGCTGATTGTGCATGTACATCCAATGCATTACATACATACTCAGAGGTCAGGGCCACTTACGTTGTTATCGTTGCTATTGTTGTCGATGTTTTCTTCTCGCTGATCAAATTCTGAATTACCATTAGTTGGTTGCCCTTCCTCTATGGCATGCCAACTCTCTTAGAAAAAAAGAATATTTCCATTGTGATTGTACTAATTCATCCACAACTTTCTTACGCATTACAAGATATATAAGACACAATGCTGAAAATAAATAAATAAATTGCATCAATTGACAATTGTTGAACAATGTCGATGTGTCGGCTATTCATCTAGGAGACTAGGAACCTCAATATGAATAGAAGATATACCTCGAATGATCGAACCGTTAATGGACGAAGAGCAAAGTAGGGTTCCGACGGCCCTCATGGAGGCAGGGAATTGAAATCAGCGGTTGATCTGAATTAGTGAGGAAAATCTATTTTAGAAGGAAAGGGAAAAGGAGCTCCGAACTCGCAGTCGCGAAGAGATGAAGCCCGCTGAGAAATTAGGAATCGTTGCGTGAACTGCGTGAGAGATGGACGAAGGGATCAATCTGTTCCTTTTTTATCGACATGCACGTACTACCCTAGGCAAGGATTGGAAAGGATCAACCAGTTCCTTTTTTTTGAAGTGCACGTAGTAACTAGACAATAGGAACGAACGAATCGATCGATGGCTCCCTTCCTAGCAAGATGCGTACGTTCCATCGTGTTGCCTGAGGCCCAGCCGTCTAGTCCACAGAATTTTTTTAATGACTGGAAATATGTTGGACCATAGTCTACATGTATACCTGGGGAGGGGCCCCTCGATCTTGGGGCCCCGGGGCGGCCGCCCCCTGCCCCCCCCCCCCCCCCGGCAATGCTACACGTACAAATGATTTACATGCTTTTTCAGGATGGTTAACCTTGATTGGTGAACAGGTGAGCGGGGCGGCTCACCCCCCTGAAAATCAGGGGGGAGGGGGAGGGGAGGTTTGTAATTGGTTGTTAGATGGAAGCAGCGTGTAAAAGCGTGTAAGTCTTTGTATGTCTAGCATATTTGCCCCCCCCCCCCCCACCCTCCCTCAGGGCCGGCCCTGAGGATGCGCTTGCATTTTTTGTTGTTTCACAACAGAAAAAAGGGAAGGCCGGTGCGTCATGCGCTAAATAGGGGCACTCCATGTGAGATATAGATAGACAAGGTGAATCTATGTGCCACCCATAGCGAGTCATAGCCACGTCTAGCCGGCAGGAAGCTGGTAGTAACCATATGTCACGTCTTGTTAACATCATGGTGATGTTACAAGTTTTTTTCTCCCTACCTTTAGTTTTCGCTTATTTATTTATTCATTTACAAAAAATGGTTTACATAAATTATTGAAAAACGTTTCTCATGCATTTGAAAAATATTAAATCTGTGAAATGAAAAATGTTTTGTGACATTGAAAAGATGGCATGCCTTTAAAAAAGGAAATGACATTTCAAAATCCTTACGCAATCTAGAAAAATGTTTTTAGTTTAAAATAAAATGTGCATACATTCAGAAAGACTTTATGTTACATTATATAAATATCTATGATTTTCAAAATGTGATCGTGATATTTTGAAAAATGTTTGTATAGTTCAAAAACTGTTTTTTATATTTCAAAAAATATGCAACCTGTATTTGAAGTTGAAAGAAAAATGTTCAAACATATTTTTGTAAAATTACCGAAGCATATATTTTTAGAATTATAATCATGCATTTGAAAAAAAAACATATTTTTGTAAAATTACTAAAGCCTATATTTTAAAACATGAATAAAATATTTTCGATGTATAGAAAAAATGCGCAACATGTATGAAAAAATTAGACATTAAAACATGGGAAACGTTCAGCGTCAACCGGCTGAAACAATCAATGCATCCGTCGCCTCCTTTAAGCAACACATGCCCTCAAAGCCTTTCCATTGCCTAACAATCAACCACGTTGATCTGACACTTTCTTATACTTTTTTCTTCCCTTATGAACCCCCATCATTATTCTCTTTGCAATCCAAAGTGCCAAGTCTTTAACTCATGCTGAAGTATTGCGTAAATGTTAAAAAAGCTGAAGCGAGAGAAAGTATGATTTGATTACTTGGCTTGTCATAGGGTAGTTCATGATTGATATCTTTGTGCTAGGAAGACTAAGCATGCTAAGCTATATGATTTTGTAGGGATAGCGTTCTTTAGCATCTTTATTTTGAAGGGCATGATTGTTTGTATGTCTGAGTACTGATCGGTTTATATTAAATGATAGACTATTTCCTTGAATCACTCGTATCCTAATATTCGTGTCATGATTTGATTATTTGATCAATGTTATGTTAGGTAGAATTCCACATCAAAAATTATCTTTATCATTTACTTACTTGAGGACGAGCATGAATTAAGTTTGGGGATGCTGATACGCCTCCGTCATATCTATAATTTTCTATTGTTTCATGCCAATATTTTACTACTTTCATATACTTTTGACAACAATTTATATGAGTTTCTTGGACTAACATATTGATTCAGTGCCCAGTGCCAATTCCTGTTTGTTCATATTTTTTGTTTCACAGAAAATCCATATCAAACGAAGTCCAAATACGATAAAATTTTACGAAGATATTTTTAGAACATATGTGATTTTTGGGAAAAAGAACGCAAGATGGTGCCTGAGGTCCTCACAAGACAACATGGCGCGCCCTACCCCGAAGCGTGCCCTGATGCCTTGTGGTAGGCCAAGTAGGGGGGCTCTCGCCCCTCGGGGGCCATGGCGGCCAAGGACCAGAGGGGGAATCCTTCTACCATCTAGGGGTAGGCCAAGTAAGAAGAAGAAGGAGGGGGCTCTCTCCCCCTCTCTCACGGTGGTGTCGGAGTGCCACTGGGGGAACCATCGTGGCGACGATCTACTCCAACAACTCTATCGTCTTCCTCAACACCTCCATCACCTTCCGTCATCCATCATCAGTGGTCCACTCTCCCGCAACCCACTATTCCCCCTACTTGAACATTGTGCTTTATGCTATATATAATTATCCATTGATGTATAGCCATCCTATGATGTTTGAGTAGATTCTTTTTGTCCTATGGGTTGATTGATGATCTTGATTGGTTTGAGTTTCATGTTTTATTTTGGTGATGTCCTATAGTGCATTCCGTGCCGTGCACACGTGGGGTATTCCCATTGTAGGGTGTTACAATATATTCATGATTCGTTTATAGTTGGTTGTGGCGGGTGACGACATCCTAAACCCGAGTAATAAGATTGTTGCATATGGGATTAAAGGGGACACTACTGCATGAATTCCTAGCAGTGGCGGGTGAGAAAATCCCAGCAGTGATGGGCAAGGCTCTCAGGGGCGCCCGCCACTGACCTCCCGCCACTGCTATAATGGCATCAATGACGGGCGCGCGCCCACCACTGGTAGATCTCTGTAGGGAGGGCACTCCTTGCCGCCCGCCAGTGCAACATAATATAGTTGTGGCGGACGGAGAATAGTGCTTGCCACTTACATTGATTTTTGTTCCTATGAATTTGTTGTGCTCGAATTTATACACATGATTTACAAGGAGTAAACTGACAGAAGTATAAAATTAACTGAACCAGCCTTAATCTATTATAAGAACAAGTGACAAAGCTTCACATTTGTTTCACTTAACACACTAATATCACAGTACCACATCCAACTTAACAAACTCACTAACATGTCACAAGCTTACAAATGTTCATATCTTCCACTTATTTCCAAATGAGGTTAATGACAATCATCATCGGCCACTTGTTGTGGCGGCTTTTCCTTAGCGTGATTCCCACTGGTGTCTCAACCATTAGTCTTTTTCCTGTCGGAACTCCCCCTAGCCGGCCTCATGGAAGAATATGCGTCCGTCCGTTTTGGTCTCTTACTTAACGGTGGTGACAACCCCCGCTCCAAGGCGTACTCGAGCAGAACCGACCGTAGGGATGTTCAGGCCGGAAACCATCTTCATGGGTAATTTCTATGATCACCGAGATTAGAAGCACAAACATCATGCAATGTTAGACATCTTGAAATGTTAGTGTTACATGAACAAAAAAGAGAGGAGGTAATAGAGAACATACCATGACATGTTTGACGATGTTTGTCTTAGTTAAATGGTACACAAGGGGCACCCCCATGTTGTTCTCAGTTGGTGGTAGGATCGCCAATAGATTGTTCCTCTCATTGTGCGTAAGCTTCTTCATTCTTTGAGAAAAATTTAGGGAATTGAATTGAACATCATTGTAATCATCCTGACTATCCTTGTCTTCTTGGTCATAATCATCGTCATGGATATCCTCATCATCATGACTATCTTCATCTTCTTGGCTGTCATCCTCATTGTCATGAATATCCTCATCATCATGACTATCATCATCATCCTCATCATCATGACTATCCTCATCACGGTCACCATCCTCACCATCCTCATCATCCACATCATCTTCACCATCCTCATAATCTTGGCTACAGAAATAGATAATCCTTAACCTGTTGACCCACCCTTCTATGTAAAATGCTATGTACTCTCCTCCAGTCAGCTTATTTTTTAACTTCATCCATCCATCGCCGTAGATGATGGTTTTATGCTTTCCTTTCTTCACTCTAGCTTGAATGACCGGCCCTTATCATCCTTGAAGAGCAAGTATCACCTATTGCATTGTTAAATTTCACCCTTTATTTCATGGGACACACTAGTAAAGTAAAATGCGAACCAAATTAGTGGAAATGATAGTAAATGACTGCAAAACGATTATAATTGTATGTTGAAGTTAAAGACCGTTACCACTGATTTTTGGAACCCCTCGTTCAAAAAGATCCTGAATTCCTTTGCAGTTTCCAAGCTGGCCGAACAACTACTTTTGTAGATTTGGTACGTTGGAAGCACTATGATCCCTATTAACCATATGATGCACTTATTATTATTAACAAAGGATGAGAATGAACAGAAAAATTCTGCACGACCTTTGCTAAAAAATGAACATATTGAGAGTCAAAAATTTGGCGAAGTGGAAATTAATCAACGTTTCGCCAAAACATTGGCACTCATTTTTTGATCCCTGAAAATAATGTATAACATGTCCATTAAGCACTCATTTGCATGCACTTGTCATATTTAAACTTTCCTTTTCTTAGCAAGAGTTCTAACACGAATGTACGCGCGCACATCAAACACGTGCACGCAGCCTACTTGACATAGGTTTGCTATTCTACTACTCGAACTTGTTGAGAGAAGTACAACTCTAATAAGATTAAGCATATATACACGAGAACCTATAGAACTATATATAGAATTTTTTTGATCACAATCTAATTAAAACTTGCTGACAACTACCGGTGGTGACATACTCGAAGAGCCGCGGCGACGACATAACGTACCCGCAACCGCACCCTGATTAACCCTATAACCCTATCCCTAGCTACCGACGGTGGTGAACTAACCCTATCGGTGGCGGTTGGCGCCCTAACCCTAGCCCTAGCGATGGTGCGGCGGCAGCGGTGGCGCCCTACCCATAGCTCTAGCGGCGGTGGTGGCGACGCCCTAGAAGAAGGAGAGTGAGGGAGTTTGGTACATGTCGGCGGGAGAGGCGCGAACGGGCTTGACGACGGGGAGGAGATGACGGCGGGAGAAGACGCATCGCGTGGGACGAAGGGGCAAAACCCTAGAGAACCTGATTTGACTTAGTGTGTTCATGACGGAGGATTTTGTGTGTGTGTGTGTGGGGGGGGGGGAGGGGGAAGCTGGCGAGCGGCCCAGAGAGCCCGCCATTGCATATTTTTTGGAATTTTTGAACCATTTTGGTGCGAGTTACCCAAAGACATGTGTGGTGGACTCTATAGGATGCCCGCCACAGGACACTGGCAGAACAGTGGCATGCCCTTCTTGCTACCTACAACTAGTGTTTTCCACCAAGCGCGGATCCTGAAGGGAGTTCACTTGTGGCGGGTACAGGGAAATGCCCATCACTTATGTGATTGTAGCAGTGGCGGGCGCATCTAGGTACCCACGAGTGCTATTTCTCCAAGGTAGCATTGGAGGGGGCCACACCGCGCCCATCACTCATTGGGGTTCACCTATAAGCCCTTTCCATGTAGCGGGACTTTAGACTTGAGGCTATGGTTGGGGTTTACCTTAAAGAGTTTTTCGTAGTTGCCGATGCTTGCTAGAGTTCCAATCATAAGTGCATAGGATCCAAGTATGAAAAGTATGTTACCTCATGCCTTTGCCTCATATAAAGTTGCAATAATGATTATCGATCTTGTTATCAATTGCCTAGGAAAATTTTGCAAATCCTACCATCACTTTTCCACACTCGCTATATTAACTTAATTGTACTTTTATTAAACAACACCTAACTTTTATCTTCACGTTCTTTATTATCTTTCAAACTGTAGGAACGAAGTATGTCTACCATAGGTGGGGGGGGGGGGTGAATGGGAGTTTTAACATTCCATTCGGAAACTTCAGAACTCTCATAACACAGCAGCGGAAAGAAGGATAACAAATAACAATGAGTGAAAGTAAACTGCCAAACTAAAACTAAACACAGTAATCAAGGAAAATCACATGATGGTAATTCAAATGTAATAGTGAAAAGTAATAACCCATAAAGCTCGGTGGAGAGAAGGAATTTGATAGACCAGTTCGTCTTTCTGCACAAGGACTACGTCTGGTTGCAGGAGTTGTGATTTAACACAGAAGTAAACTCTATTTGCCCTATTCTCCTCGACAATTGGTTCGTCAACCAATGTCGATTACTCGTGGTAGATACTTGAGGTGATCTTCAAACCTTTATAGACTTCTTCTTCGAGAACCACAATCACTCTTGGTCTATGAAGGAATTGAGACCTAATCGTCTAGATAGTTTGCAGCTCTCAAGAGTAATAGGTGGAGCGTAATGGACTTAGATCCGAGTGATGCTAAACCACTATCTAATTTTCGAGCTCTAGGGTTTTTCTCTTGGAGGATTTTAAACTCAAATCACTCTGGAGAGGGGGTTGCTCAACAAACTTCTCAGAATCAAATGGAGCAGCCACCAGACAAAGCCAGTGAGGGGTGGCTATTTATAGCCGTAGCCTTCCCTTAAGGGAAATGACTATTTTGGACATGCGGTCCAGCCAATGGCCAACCGACACATTTGCAACTGTTGGATTTTGGAAGCAACGGTAACATTACTTGATAGTAATGTTAACTCTTCTACCAGAGTCAAATCTCTCGCAACAAAAAAGATCACAGTCTCTTGGTGGCAAGTATTTTCTTAGAACACAAAGAGATTTCTCTCACATCTTTCATAGAATTGAGTTTAGCATAAGAGAACCTAAGCTTCGAACACTATACCCCTCTTAATAGTACGGTGGTCCTATAACTCAACGAAAGAAAAGAAGAAGAACAAAAAGAATAGTACGTCTTCACTTCGTCTCTGACTTCCGTCGACTGTAGTCACTTCCTTCAGAAACCACCGAACAAATTGCTCTGCGTCAAAATTTTTAGGGGTCACTCTTCACAGCATAAGCTTTGTGAATAATGCTCACTCCTACGCAGAGCATATTCTTCGGAGTTTATAGCAAACTCCTCATGACTTCAGGGACTTGTTACTCTTTGTGCACTAGCAAACACATTAGTCCCTTATTGTTTATGTTAACAATTTTCAAAACATAAGGAGGCAAATTATTGCGCAAACAATCTCCCCCCTTTTGAAAGATTGTTGACAAAATAAATAATCATCAAAGAGATAAAGATATGCGATAAAGAACATGGTGAGAGTGATAAAGTGTTACTATTCTAGAGAATGAAATATGCTCCCCCTAAATGTATGCATGGATTTTAATTTTACGAAGAGATATTCCAACAAAGGGTGTAATGTATGGAGGAGATTTCATTCATTCGAGGTAATGATTCGCACTCATGTGATAAAACCCATTGATAGCTATAGTGCAATCATTCATAACTTTTGATAAAGAACCACCTGCAAAACCAATACTTTGAGAGAATAATCACCGCGGGGGGTTATTAACATTGCAACATAGAAGTTACTGAGAGTTTTGCAATAGAATACGCATAACAAGGAATAGCTCTTGCAAACTCGAGAGAAAAACAGTTCAAAGAGAACACCAGAAAGCAAATCTATCGAACTCGATGTAATTCTCCCCCTTTTGTCAAACAGTGGAAAAAAGGTGACGAATAACATGAGGCAAGAAAGCGAAGAAAAGATCAGTCCGAGGCATCGCCAGAAGAGTTGTCCAAAGAAAATCCGTCTTCGGAAGTGACTGGAATTCCTTCAGCATTAGTAACAATAGGATTGTCTTCGGGATGGTGACTGGTTGGTGGGCAGATGTACTTGGCACACTAGGATCAGCCTTCGGAGGAGCAGTGGATAGTAGATTGCCTTCGGTTGGTTCGACAGTGGGAGAGGTACGTGGCTTTAGATTCCTCGAGCAATTTGCGGATTTGCAGATGAATATCATTGGTGGGTGAGGGAGTCCTGGACTAAGGGGTCCTCGGGCATCCGGTCTATGTGATATGGGCCGGACTGATGGGGCGTGAAGATACAAAATAGAAGACTTTTCCCGTGTTCGGATCATGTATTTTCCTTCTTCTGTAACCGACTCTATGCAACCCTAGATCCCTCCGGTGTCTATATAAACCAGAGGGTTTAGTCCGTAGGGCAGGATCACAATCATACAGGCTAGACATCTAGGGTTTAGCCATTACGATCTCGAGGTAGATCAACTCTTGTAACCCCTATATTCATCATAGTCAATCAAGTAGGAAGTAGGGTATTACCTCCATTAAGAGGGCCCGAACATGGGTAAACATTGTGTCCCCTACCTCCTTGTTACCTTCGATCCTTAGACGCACAGCTCGGGACCCCCTACCTGAGATCTGCCGGTTTTAACACCGACATTGGTGCTTTCATTGAGAGTTCCACTGCATCGTCACCAAAAGGATCGATGGCTCTATCAATCAACCACAACAACTCCGTCCTGAGGGAGACTTTTCTCCCCGGCCAAATCTTCATATTCGGCGGCTTCGCACTGCGTGCCAATTTGATTGGTCACCTGGAGCAGGTCGACAGCTACGCCCCTGGTCATCAGATCAGGTTTGGAAACCTAAACTACGTTGCTGATATCCGAGGAGACTTGATCTTGCAAGGGTTCCCAGCCTCAACCGCAGTTCTGGCCCTAGATCCGAAACTCCTCGCCGAGTCTGAAGACATGATCTTAGAGCCCGCCGGGCTCTGTGCGGCCATAGAGCTCAACACCGGAGACGCGGAGGGGATCGTTTCGCCGGCCAGCCCGAAAACACTCCTGGCCCCCTCTATCCTCACCGAGCCGGACTCACCCCGTGCACCATCTTCGAACTCTCGAGGTCTATGTTATACGAGCCCGGCCAGGGAACTCCTGACCCTCCCTTCTCCACGGATTATCGCTTCCTTGTCCATACCTCACCCTTAAAAAAGGCTCTGGACCTAATGCGATCTCTCCCCATTACGGAAGAATCACTACCGAACTATGCCTAGCACGCACTAGGGGCTAAGAGCAGGGAATTTTACTTCCCACCCACCACCCACTTCATAGCCACTGTCGAGGACTTAACCGACATGCTTAATTATGCTTCCGAAGACATCAACGACATAGACAACGATGCCGGAGAAGAGCAAGGCCAGAACCCGCCGTTCACCGGACGCTGGACGGCCACTTCTTCGTATGACCTATACATGGTGGACACACCCAAAGAGAACGACGCCAACGCCAAGAAGATTCTAGAAGATGAACCAGCTGAAGCACCCACAAAGTCTCGACGTCAGCGGCGCCGATCAAAATCACGTCGCGAACAAGACAACAACACAGGCACCGGAGACAACAATACTCCGGATAACACCGAAGACCAAGAAGCCCCTGTTGAGCCAACATCCGAACAGGATGATGTTGGGATCTACGGTAGGGTGCGTCGACTGCAAATTAAAATTTTCCTACGTGCAGAACAATAGGAACATGCTACGGGAGATGGATCACAGTTCGTTACCACTAGACGCACAGTGCCGTGCAGCGGAAGAAGAGTTGGGGCAACGCGTCCGCGTGGATCGTCTCCTCCTCGTCCGATCTCCCTCGAACAGCCGGTCGTCCGATCCCACGTACAAGTTCGCCGGAGCGGCGCATGTGCACCGCCTCTAACGGTATCCGCACGTGCAGGAGAAACACCATGCAGTGGACTACTAGGTCCGATCACACAGTCAGCGGCGAGTGGAGGTGGCTATTCACAATACATGCAAACCCTAGTCGCAGCGCCGAAGCGATTAATCGCATGAGTGTGCCGCACTTCCACCTTATATAGGGATCCGTCGCGGGCTCAACACTTGGGCCTCGCACGGACCCTAAAGCCCACAAGTCTACTCGGCCACAATTCGAATACAGCTCGGATCACATCCGACCAGTGTCCTCAGATCAGACCTCGTAGGTTCCTTCCCTTAAGTGCGCGACCCCTTAGGTTCAAGTTGGCTTGGTCGCAGTTTGGATCACCTCCGAACTGTACGGTTGGTAGCAGCCTCTAGCAAGGCATGCTGAACACCAAGCAGACTATGAAGCTGGTTAGACGAACCTGTACAACATGTCACACTTCTGTTCCCTTTGCCACACGATATATGTTGTCGGGCTCAAGGCGAGATTGTCATCCTTGTGCTAGCCCGACCTCTTTCTTGTTCCAGTGATGCCGACCACTATCCGGATTATCTCATAATCCTTGTCGCATGGCCATGCTTATCCTGGTCAGATCACACGAGGGGCCCAGAGTATATCTTTCCTGATAGGAGGGGCAAATCTTATCTTGCTCGACCACGTCTCACAGCATGGGTCTGGACAAGCCCGAAACCTACCTTTGTAACTACCCAGTCACGGAGTAGCGTTTGGTTGGCCCAAAGTAGGTCTGTCTCCATCCCGATTACATGCGTCAGCTCAGGTCTTAGGACGTAGAACGTATGTTGTACTAGAGACTCACAGATGACATATCGCTGCGTCTCATAGTTGGGTCTGTCCGACTCGGACCTTATCTTGACTCGGATCCAACTACGTCGAATCCACCAGACCTTTCCAAGTCCATATTATCCGGTTAGCATCCAATGCTCCATGGCTAGTGAGACCAATCCATCGACCGTGTCATATGCTAGTCTAGTCGGCTGCGCGTCCACACATCCCTTTTGACTAGGGACCTTTTAGGACAGTCATCATACAATGCATAGTCCCAAAAACAAGTCACGTACTTGCTGATACACATGACTGACAATGTCCAAGGACTATCTTTATTCATAAACACATAGGAAATATCATCATACATGATTGCCTCTAGGGCATATCTCCAATAGTCTCCCACTTGCACTAGAGTCAATCAAATAGACATCGAATGCCCATAGCTGTAACGTGCCCCTCATGCTTGGGTTGTGGAAGCGGCTTAGTCAATGAATCTACAACATTTGCATCCGTGTGAATCTTGCATAACTCTACATCACCATTCTTTACGATCTTTCGTATTAGGTGATATTTCCAATCTTTGTGTCTGACCTTGTGGTGATTCCTCGGCTCCTTGGCTTGTGCGATGGCACCAGAATTATCACAATAAAGGTCCAATAGTTTCACCGAGGCTGGGAAAATACCAAGGTCATCCAGAAAATGCCGGATCCAAACACCTTCCTTTGCAGCTTCACAAGACGCAATGTAGTCGGCTTCTGTGGTAGAATCGGCCACTGTATCCTGTTTGGAACTCATCCAGTGCACTGCCCCTCCGTTCAGGACGTACACGAATCCGGACTGTGATCGACAACCATCTCTGTCGGTTTGGAAACTAGCATGACATAACCCCTTACGACGAGCTCTTCCTCACCTCCATAAATTAGGAACATCTCTTTAGTCCTTTTCAGGTACTTCAAAATAGTCTTTACCGCTGCCCAGTGTCTCTCACCTGGGTTTTCCTGGTATCTGCTTGTTAGGCTTATTGCAAAAGCAACATCAGGCCTTGTACATATCATGTCATACATGATGGATCCGATTGCCGAGGCATACGGAATCCTACTCATCCTGCTTCACTCATCAGATGTCGAAGGACTCTGAGTCTCGCTTAGCCTTATACCATGTGAGAGTGGCAAGAACCCTTTCTTCGCCTCACTCATGTTGAACCGCTTCAACACTTTATCTATGTACGTGCTCTGGCTCAAGCCGAGCAGCCTCCTTGATATATCTCTATAGATATTAATGCCTAAAATATAGACTGCCTCACCAAGGTCCTTCATCGAAAACTTGCCATTCAATGACTCCTTGACTGAGTTTAGCATCGAAACATCATTTCCGAAAAGTAGTATGTCATCCACATACAAGGTCAAAAATAATACCGAGCTCCCACTTAACTTCTTGTATAAACAAGCGTCCTCTTCGCTTTTGATGAAACCGAGACCAGTGACGACCTCATCAAAACGAATATTCCAGCTCCGAGATGCTTGCCTCAACCCATAAATGGATCTCTTGAGCTTGCATACCTTACTAGCGCTAGTCGGATCAACAAAACCCTTGGGCTATATCATATATACGTCCTCGGTTAAATTTCCATGAAGGAAAGCCGTTTTGACATCCATCTGCCATATCTCGTAATCGAAATATGCAGCTATAGCTAGTACAATCCTCACCGACTTCAGCATCGCTACCGGCGAGTAAGTCTCGTTGTAGACAATTCCTTGAACTTGTCCATAACCTTTAGCGACAAGCCGAGCTTTGTGGATCTGAACATTTCCATCCACATCGGTTTTCTTCTTAAAGACCCATTTACAACCAATGGCAGTTACACCAGGTGGCGGATCAACCAAGTCCCAGACTTGATTCTCATCCATGGACTTTAACTCAGATCTCATGGCCTCCAGCCATGCCTCGGAATCTGGGCTCACCATCGCTTCCACATACGTGGCCGATTCGTCGCTTTCTAGCAACAATACATCACACACTCTGCGCAATCTTTCTGACCTTCATGGTTCTGGTGCCGCTTCCACTACGGGTTCCCTGACTAACTCCGGTATGATCTCATCATTAGCCGAGCCGTCCCCGAGTGGTCTTCGAATTTCTCCGAGTCGGACCGTCCTCCCATTGGCCTCCCGACTGAGAAACTCTTTCTCAAGGAAAACCCCGTTCCGAGCAACAAACACTTTGTTCTCTTCCCGGTTGTAGAAGCTATATCCCATGGTTTCCCTTGGATATCCCACGAATATGCATTTATCTGACTTGGGTGTAAGCTTGTCTGACATAAGTCGCTTGACAAATGCTTCACAACCCCAAATCTTTAGAAAAGGCAAACTAGGACTCTTCCCAGTCCACATCTCATGTGGTATCTTGTCTACGGATTTTGATGGTACCCTGTTAAGTGTGAAAGCTGCAGTTTCTAGAGTGTATCCCCAAAATGACAAGGGTAAATCCGATTTGCTCATCATAGACCGGACCATGTCCAACAAGGTCCTAATGCTCTGTTCTGACATGTCGTTTCTCTGTGGCGTACCTGGAGGTGTGAGCTGAGGTACTATACCTCAACTTTTCAGATGATCATCAAACTCCTGGCTCATGTACTCACCTCCATGATCAGATTGTAGAAGTTTTATAGTCTTGCTGAGCTGATTCTCAACCTCATTCTGAAACTCTTTGAACTTTTGAAAATTCTCCGACTTGTGCCTCATCAAATAGATATATCCATATCTACTCAAGTCGTCGGTAAAAGTCACGAAGTGCTGATAGCCACCTCTGGAAGTTGTGCTCATTGGACCACACACATCACTTTGTATAAGCTCTAACAGCTCGAACGCCCTCTCGCAACTCTTTGCAAAAGGAGACTTAGTTATCTTGCCGATCAAGCATGATTTTGTTGGGGAACATAGTAATTTCAAAATTTTCCTACGCACACGCAAGATCATGGTGATGCATAGTAACGAGAGGGGAGAGTGTTGTCCACGTACCCTCGTAGACCGAAAGCGTAAGCGTTAGAACAACGCGGTTGATGTAGTCGTACGTCTTCACGGCCCGACCAATCGAGCACCGAAACTACGGCACCTCCGAGTTCTAGCACGCGTTCAGCTCGATGACGTCCCTTGAACTCTGATCCAGCCGAGTGTCAAGGGAGAGTTCCGTCAGCACGATGGCATGGTGATGATCTTGATGTTCTACCATCGCAGGGCTTCGCCTAAGCACCGCTACAATATTATCGAGGAGGACTATGGTGGAGGGGGGCACCACACACGGCTAAGAGATCTAAAGGATCAATTGTTGTTGTGTCTAGAGGTGCCCCCTGAAGGAAATATGCCCTAGAGGCAATAATAAAGTTATTATTTATTTCCTTATTTCATGATAAATGTTTATTATTCATGCTAGAATTGTATTAACCGGAAACATGATACATGTGTGAATACATAGACAAACATAGTGTCACTAGTATGCCTCTACTTGACTAGCTCATGAATCAAAGATGGTTAACTTTCCTAGCCATGGACAAAAGAGTTGTCATTTGATTAATGGGATCACATCATTAGGAGAATGATGTGATTGACATGACCCATTCCGTTAGCCTAGCACTTGATCGTTTAGTATGTTGCTATTGCTTTCTTCATGACTTATACAAAGTTCCTGCAACTATGAGATTGTGCAACTCACGTTTACCAGAAGAACACTTTGTGTGCTACCAAACGTCACAACGTAACTGGGTGATTATAAAGGTGCTCTACAGGTGTTTCCAAAGGTACATGTTGGGTTGGCATAATTCGAGATTAGGTTTTGTCACTCCGATTGTCGAAGAGGTATCTCTGGGCCCTCTCGGTAATACTCATCACCTAAGCCTTGCAAGCATTGTAACTAATGAGTTAGTTATAAGATGATGTGTTACAGAACGAGTAAAGAGACTTGCCGGTAACGAGATTGAACTAGGTATTGGATACCGATGATCAAATCTCGGGCAAGTAACATACCGATGACAAAGGGAACAACGTATGTTGTTATGCGGTTTGACCGATAAAGATCTTCGTAGAATATGTAGGAACCAATATGGGCATCCAGGTTCCGCTATTGGTTATTGACTAAGAATAGTTCTAGGTCATGTCTACATAGTTCTCGAACCCGTAGGGTCCGCACGCTTAACGTTATGATGACAGTTTTATTATGAGTTTACAAGTTTTGATGTACCAAAGTTTGTTCGGAGTCCCGGATGTGATCACGGACATGACGAGGAGTCTCGAAATGGTCGATACATAAAGATTGATATATTGAACGACTATATTCGGACACCGGAAGTGTTCCGGGTGATTTCGGAGAAAACCGGAGTGCCGGAGGGTTACCGGAACCCCCCCCGAAGAGTTAATGGGCCACATGGGCCTTGGTGGGAAGAGAGAGGGGTGGCCAGGAAGGGCCGCGTGCCCCCTCTCCCTCTGGTCCGAATTGGACTAGGAGGGGGGGGGGGCGGCGCCCCCCTCTTTCCTTCCCCTCCTCTCCTCCTTCCTTCCCCTCCTAGTAGGAGTAGGAAAGGAGGAGTCCTACTCCTACTAGGAGGAGGACTCCTCCTCCTGGCGCGCCCAACAAGGGCCGGCCGGCCTCCCCCCTCCCTCCTTTATATACGGGGGCAGGGGGCACCCCATAGACACACAAGTTGATCTACGGATCGTTCCTTAGCCGTGTGCGGTGCCCCCCTCCACCATATTCTACCTCGGTCATATCGTCGCGGAGTTTAGGCGAAGCCCTGCACCGGTAGAACATCATCATCGTCACCACGCCGTCGTGCTGACGGAACTCATCCCCGAAGCTTTGCTGGATCGGAGCCCGGGGATCGTCATCGAGCTGAACGTGTGCTGAACTCGGAGGTGCCGTACGTTCGGTGCTTGGATCGGTCGGATCGTGAAGACGTATGACTACATCAACCGCGTTGTCATAACGCTTCCGCTTACGGTCTACGAGGGTACGTGGACGAACACTCTCCCCTCTCATTGCTATGCATCACCATGATCTTGCGTGTGCGTAGGAATTTTTTTGAAATTACTACGTTCCCCAACAGTGGTATTAGAGCCAGGTTTTATGCGTTGATGTTATATTCACGAGTAGAACACAAGTGAGTTGTGGGCGATACAAGTCATACTGCTTACCAGCATGTCATACTTTGGTTCGGCGGTATTGTGAGATGAAGCGGCCCGGACCAACATTACGCGTACGCTTACGCGAGACTGGTTTCACCGTTGCGAGCATTCGTGCTTAAAGGTGGCTGGCGGGTGTCTGTCTCTCTCACTTTAGCTGAATCGAGTGTGGCTACGCCCGGTCCTTGCGAAGGTTAAAACAGCACCAACTTGACAAACTATCGTTGTGGTTTTTATGCGTAGGTAAGAACGGTTCTTGCTAAAAGCCCGTAGCAGCCACGTAAAATTTGCAACAACAAAGTAGAGGACGTCTAACTTGTTTTTGCAGGGCATGTTGTGATGTGATATGGTCAAGACGTGATGCCATATTTTATTGTATGAGATGATCATGTTTTGTAACCGAAGTTATCGGCAACTGGCAGGAGCCATATGGTTGTCACTTTATTGTATGAAATGCAAACGCCCTGTAATTGCTTTACTTTATCACTAAGCGGTAGCGATAGTCGTAGAAGCAATAGTTGGCGAGACGACAACGATGCTACAATGAAGATCAAGGTGTCGCGCCGGTGACAATGGTGATCATGACGGTGCTTCGGAGATGGAGATCACAAGCACAAGATGATAATGGCCATATCATATCACTTATATTGATTGCATGTGATGTTTATCCTTTATGCATCTTATCTTGCTTTGATTGACGGTAGCATTTTAAGATGATCTCTCACTAAAATTATCAAGAAGTGTTCTCCCTGAGTATGCACCATTGCCAAAGTTCGTCGTGCCCAGACACCACGTGATGATCAGGTGTGATAAGCTCTACGTCCATCTACAATGGGTGCAAGCTAGTTTTGCACACGCAGAATACTCAGATTAAACTTGACGAGCCTAGCATATGCAGATATGGCGTCGGAACACGGAGACCGAAAGGTCAAGCGTGAATCATATAGTAGATATGATCAACATAATGATGTTCACCATTGAAAACTACTCCATCTCACGTGATGATCGGTTATGGTTTAGTTGATTTGGATCACGTGATCACTTAGATGACTAGAGAGATGTCTGTCTAAGTGGGATTCTTAAGTAATATGATTAACTGAACTTAAATTTATCATGAACTTAGTACCTGATAGTATTTTGCTTGTCTATGTTTGTTTGTAGATAGATGGCTCGTGCTGTTGTTCCATTGAATTTTAATGCGTTCCTTGAGAAAGCAAAGTTGAAAGATGATGGTAGCAATTACACGGATTGGGTCCGTAACCTGAGGATTATCCTCATTGCTGCACAGAAAAATTACGTCCTGGAAGCACCGCTGGGTGCCAGGCCTGCTGCTGATGCAACTGACGATGTTAAGAACGTCTGGCAGAGCAAAGCCGATGACTACTCTATAGTTCAGTGTGCCATGCTTTACGACTTAGAACCGGGTCTTCAACGACGTTTTGAACATCATGGAGCATATGAGATGTTCCAGGAGTTGAAGTTAATATTTCAAGCAAATGCCCGGATTGAGAGATATGAAGTCTCCAATAAGTTCTACAGCTGCAAGATGGAGGAGAATAGTTCTGTCAGTGAACATATACTCAAAATGTCTGGGTATAATGATCACTTGATTCAACTGGGAGTTAATCTTCCGGATGATAGCGTCATTGACAGAATTCTCCAATCACTGCCACCAAGCTACAAGAGCTTTGTGATGAACTATAATATGCAAGGGATGAACAAGACTATTCCCGAGCTCTTCGCAATGCTAAAAGCTGCGGAGGTAGAAATCAAGAAGGAGCATCAAGTGTTGATGGTCAACAAGACCACTAGTTTCAAGAAAAAGGGCAAAGGGAAGAAGTAGGGGAACTTCAAGAAGAACAGCAAGCAAGTTGCTGCTCAAGAGAAGAAACCCAAGTCTGGACCTAAGCCTGAAACTGAGTGCTTCTACTGCAAGCAGACTGGTCACTGGAAGCGGAACTGCCCCAAGTATTTGGCGGATAAGAAGGATGGCAAAGTGAACAAAGGTATATGTGATATACATGTTATTGATGTGTACCTAACTAGAGCTCGTAGTAGCACCTGGGTATTTGATACTGGTTCTGTTGCTAATATTTGCAACTCGAAACAGGGACTACGGAATAAGCGAGCACTAGCCAAGGACGAGGTGACGATGCGCGTGGGAAACGGTTCCAAAGTCGATGTGATCGCGGTCGGCACGCTACCTCTACATCTACCTTCGGGATTAGTTTTAGACCTGAATAATTGTTATTTGGTGCCAGCGTTGAGCATGAACATTATATCTGGATCTTGTTTGATGCGAGACGGTTATTCATTTAAATCAGAGAATAATGGTTGTTCTATTTATATGAGTAATATCTTTTATGGTCATGCACCCTTGAAGAGTGGTCTATTTTTATTAAATCTCGATAGTAGTGATACACATATTCATAGTGTTGAAACCAAAAGATGCCGAGTTAATAATGATAGTGCAACTTATTTGTGGCACTGCCGTTTGGGTCATATCGGTGTAAAGCGCATGAAGAAACTCCATACTGATGGACTTTTGGAATCACTTGATTATGAATCACTTGGTACTTGCCAACCGTGCCTTATGGGCAAGATGACTAAAACGCCGTTCTCCGGAACTATGGAGCGAGCAACTGATTTGTTGGAAATCATACATACTGATGTTTGTGGCCCAATGAATGTTGAGGCTCGCGGCGGGTATCGTTATTTTCTCACCTTCACAGATGATTTGAGCAGATATGGGTATATCTACTTGATGAAACACAAGTCTGAAACATTTGAAAAGTTCAAAGAATTTCAGAGTGAAGTGGAAAATCATCGTAACAAGAAAATAAAGTTTCTACGATCTAATCATGGAGGAGAATATTTGAGTTATGAGTTTGGCCTACACTTGAAACAATGTGGAATAGTTTCGCAACTCACGCCACCTGGAACACCACAACGAAATGGTGTGTCCGAACGTCGTAATCATACTTTACTTGATATGGTGCGATCTATGATGTCTCTTACTGATTTACCGCTATCATTTTGGGGTTATGCTTTAGAGACGGCCGCATTCACGTTAAAAGGGCACCATCAAAATCCGTTGAAACGACGCCTTATGAACTGTGGTTTGGCAAGAAACCAAAGTTGTCGTTTCTTAAAGTTTGGGGCTGCGATGCTTATGTTAAGAAACTTCAACCAGATAAGCTCGAACCTAAATCGGAGAAATGTGTCTTCATAGGATACCCAAAAGAGACTATTGGGTACACCTTCTATCATAGATCCGAAGGCAAGACATTCATTGGTAAGAATGGATCCTTTCTAGAGAAGGAGTTTCTCTCGAAAGAAGTGAGTGGGAGGAAAGTAGAACTTGATGAGATAACTGTATCTACTCCCTTATTGGAAAGTAGTTCATCACGAGAACCAGTTCCTGTGACAACTACACCAATTAGTGAGGAAGCTAATGATAATGATCATGAAACTTCAGATCAAGTTTCTACTGAACCTCGTAGGTCTACCAGAGTAAGATCCGCACCAGAGTGGTACGGTAATCCTATTATGGAAGTCATGTTACTTGACCATGATGAACCTACGAACTATGAGGAAGCGATGATGAGCCCGGATTCCGCAAAATGGCTAGAAGCCATGAAATCTGAGATGGGATCCATGTATGAAAACAAAGTATGGACTTTGGTTGACTTGCCCGATGATCGACAAGCCATTGAGAATAAATGGATCTTTTAGAAGAAGACTGACGCTGATGGTAATATAACTATCTATAAAGCTCGACTTGTTGCAAAAGGTTTTCAACAAGTTCAAGGGGTTGACTACGATGAGACTTTCTCACCCGTAGCGATGCTTAAGTCCGTCCGAATCATGTTAGCTATTGCTGCATTTCATGATTATGAAATTTGGCAAATGGATGTCAAGACTGCATTCTTGAATGGATTTCTAGAAGAAGAGTTGTATAAGATGCAGCCGGAAGGTTTTGTTGATCCAAAAGGTGCTGACAAAGTGTGCAAGCTCCAGCGTTCCATTTATGGACTGGTGCAAGCATCTCGGAGTTGGAATAAACGCTTTGATAGTGTGATCAAAGCATATGGTTTTATACAGACTTTTGGAGAAGCCTGTATTTACAAGAAAGTGAGTGGGAGCTCTGTAGCATTTCTAATTTTATATGTAGATGACATATTATTAATTGGAAATGATATAGAATTTCTGGATAGCATAAAAGGATACTTGAATAAAAGTTTTTCAATGAAAGACCTCGATGAAGCTGCTTACATATTGGGCATCAAGATCTATAGAGATAGATCAAGACGCTTAATAGGACTTTCACAAAGCACATACCTTGACAAAGTTTTGAAAAAGTTCAAAATGGATCAGGCAAAGAAAGGATTCTTGCCTGTGCTACAAGGTGTGAAGTTGAGTCAAACTCAATGCCCGACCACAGCAGAAGATAGAGAGAAAATGAAAATGTTCCCTATGCTTTAGCCATAGGCTCTATCATGTATGCAATGCTGTGTACCAGACCTGACGTATGCTTAGCAATAAGCTTGGCAGGAAGGTACCAAAGTAATCCAGGAGTGGATCACTGGACAGCGGTCAAGAACATCCTGAAATACCTAAAAAGGACTAAGGATACGTTTCTCGTATATGGAGGTGACAAAGAGCTAGTCGTAAACGGTTACGTCGATGCAAGCTTTGACACTGATCCAGATGATTCTAAATAGCAAACCGGATACATGTTTTTATTAAACGGTGGAGCTGTAAGTTGGTGCAGTTCTAAACAAAGCATCGTAGCGGGAACTACATGTGAAGCGGAGTACATAGCTGCTTCGGAAGCAGCAAATGAAGGAGCCTGGATGAAGGAGTTCATTTCCGATCTAGGTGTCATACCTAGTGCATCGGGACCAATGAAGATCTTCTGTGACAATACTGGTGCAATTGCCTTGGCAAAGGAATCCAGATTTCACAAGAGGACCAAGCACATCAAGAGACGCTTCAATTCCATTCGGGACCAAGTCCAAGTGGGAGACATAGAGATTTGCAAGATACATACGGATCTGAATGTTGCAGACCCGTTGACTAAGCCTCTCTCACGAGCAAAACTTGATCAGCACCAAGACTCCATGGGTGTTAGAATCATTACTATGTAATCTAGATTATTGACTCTAGTGCAAGTGGGAGACTGAAGGAAATATGCCCTAGAGGCAATAATAAAGTTATTATTTATTTCCTTATTTCATGATAAATGTTTATTATTCATGCTAGAATTGTATTAACCGGAAACATGATACATGTGTGAATACATAGACAAACATAGTGTCACTAGTATGCCTCTACTTGACTAGCTCGTGAATCAAAGATGGTTAAGTTTCCTAGCCATGGACAGAAGAGTTTTCATTTGATTAATGGGATCACATCATTAGGAGAATGATGTGATTGACATGACCCATTCCGTTAGCCTAGCACTTGATCGTTTAGTATGTTGCTATTGCTTTCTTCATGACTTATACAAAGTTCCTGCAACTATGAGATTGTGCAACTCACGTTTACCAGAAGAACACTTTGTGTGCTACCAAATGTCACAACGTAACTGGGTGATTATAAAGGTGCTCTACAGGTGTTTTCGAACGTACATGTTGGGTTGGCATAATTTGAGATTAGGTTTTGTCACTCCGATTGTTGGAGAGGTATCTTTGGGCCCTCTCGGTAATACTCATCACCTAAGCCTTGCAAGCATTGTAACTAATGAGTTAGTTATAAGATGATGTGTTACAGAACGAGTAAAGAGACTTGCCGGTAACGAGATTGAACTAGGTATTGGATACCGACGATCAAATCTCGGGCAAGTAACATACCGATGACAAAGGGAACAACGTATGTCATTATGCGGTTTGACTGATAAAGATCTTCGTAGAATATGTAGGAACCAATATGGGCATCCAGGTTCCGCTATTGGTTATTGACCGAGAATAGTTCTCGAACCCGTAGGGTCCGCACGCTTAACGTTACGATGACAGTTTTATTATGAGTTTACAAGTTTTGATGTACCGAAGTTTGTTCGGAGTCCCGGATGTGATGACAGACATGACGAGGAGTCTCGAAATGGTCGAGACATAAAGATTGATATATTGGACGACTATATTCGGACACCGGAAGTGTTCCGGGTGATTTCGGAGAAAACCGGAGTGCCGGAGGGTTACCCGAACCACCCGGAGAGTTAATGGGCCACATGGGCCTTGGTGGGAAGAGAGAGGGGCGGCCAGGAAGGGCCGCGCCCCCTCTCCCTCTGGTCCGAATTGGACTAGGAGGGGGGGGGGGGGGCGGCGCCCCCCTCTTTCCTTCCCCTCCTCCCCCCCTTCCTTCCCCTGCTAGTAGGAGTAGGAAAGGAGGAGTCCTACTCCTACTAGGAGGAGGACTCCTCCTCCTGGCGCGCCCAACAAGGGCCGACCGGCCTCCCCCCTCCCTCCTTTATATACGGGGGCAGGGGCACCCCATAGACACACAAGTTGATCTACGAATCGTTCCTTAGCCGTGTGCGGTGCCCCCCTCCACCATATTCTACCTCGGTCATATCGTCGCGGAGTTTAGGCGAAGCCCTGCACCGGTAGAACATCATCATCATCACCACGCCGTCGTGCTGACGGAACTCATCCCCGAAGCTTTGCTAGATCGGAGCCCAGGGATCGTCATCGAGCTGAACGTGTGCTGAACTCGAAGGTGCCGTACGTTCGGTGCTTGGATCGGTCAGATCGTGAAGACGTACGACTACATCAACCGCGTTGTCATAACGCTTCCGCTTACGGTCTACGACGGTACGTGGACGAACACTCTCCCTTCTCGTTGCTATGCATCACCATGATCTTGCGTGTGCGTAGGAATTTTTTTGAAATTACTACGTTCCCCAACACCCCTGCCCCCGTATATAAAGGAGTGGAGGAGGGGGAGAGGGCCGGCCCCTATGGCGCGCCCTGGAGGAGTCCTACTCCCACGGGGAGTAGGATTCCTCCCCTTCCATGTAGTAGGAGTAGGAGACAAGGAAGGGGGAGAGGGAAGAGAAGGAAAGAGGGGGCGCCGCCCCTCCCCCTAGTCCAATTCGGACAAGTTATTGGGGGGGGGGCACGACCTGCCTCTCTCTCTCTCTCCCCTAAAGCCCAATAAGGCCCATATACTTCTTCCACCATATTCCCGTAACTCCCCGGTACTCCAAAAAATACCCGAACCACTCGGAACCTTTCCGATGTCCGAATATAGTCGTCCAATATATCGATCTTTACGTCTCGACCATTTCTAGACTCCTTGTCATGTTCTCGATATCATCCGGGACTCCGAACTCCTTTGGTACATCAAAACTCATAAACTCATAATAAAACTGTCATCGAAACCTTAAGCGTGCGGACCCTACGGGTTTAAGAACTGTGTAGACATGACCGAAACACGTTTCTGGTCAATAACCAATAGTGGAACTTGGATGCTCATATTGGCTTCCACATATTCTACGAAGATCTTTATCGGTCAAACCGCATAACAACATACGTTGTTCCCTTTGTCATCGGTATGTTACTTGCCCGAGATTCGATCGTGGGTATCTCAATACATAGTTCAATCTCGTTACCGGCAAGTCTGTTTACTCGTTATGTAATGTATCATTCCGTAGCTACATTGCTTGCAAGGCTTGTAGTGATGTGCATTACCGAGAGGGCCCAGAGATACCTCTCCGACAATCGGAGTGACAAATCCTAATCTCGAAATACGTAAACTCAACAAGTACCTTCGGAGACACCTGTAGAGCTCCTTTATAATCACCTAGTTACGTTGTGACGTTTGGTAGCACACAAAATGTTCCTCCGGTAAACAGGAGTTGCATAATCTCATAGTCATAGGAACATGTATAAGTCATGAAGAAAGCAATAGCAACATACTAAACAATCAAGTGCTAAGCTAACGGAATGGGTCAGGTCAATCACATCATTCTCCTAATGATGTGATCCCGTTAATCAAATGACAACTCATGTCCATGGCTAGGAAACTTAACCATCTTTGATTCACGAGCTAGTCAAGTAGAGACATACTAGTGATACTATGTTTGTCTATGTATTCACACATGTATCAAGTTTCCGGTTAATACAATTCTAGCATGAATAATAAACATTTATCATGAAATAAGGAGATAAATAATAACTTTATTATTACCTCTAGGGCATATTTCCTTCAGTCTCCCACTTGCACTAGAGTCAATAATCTAGTTCACATCATCATGTGATTTAACACCAATATACATATCTGTATATGAATAATACCCATAGTTCACATCGTCATGTGATCAACACCCAAAGGGTTTACTAGAGTCAATAATCTAGTTCACATCTTTATGTGATTAACACCAAAAGAGTACTAAAGTATGATCATGTTTTGCTCGTGAGAGAAGTTTAGTCAACGGGTCTGTCATATTCAGAGCCGTATGTATTTTGCAAATATTCTATGTATACAATGCTCTGCACGGAGCTACTATAGCTAATTGCTCCCACTTACAATATGTATCCAGATTGAGACTTAGAGTCATCTGGATTAGTGTAAAAGCTTGCACCGATGTAACTCTTTACGACGAGCTCTTTTATCACCTCCATAATCAAGAAAAATTTCCTTAGTCCTTACTAAGGATATTCTTGACCGCTGTCCAGTGATCTACTCTTAGATCAGAATTGTATTCCCTTACCAAACTCAGAGCAAGGTATACAATAGGTCTGGTACATAACATACTTTATAGAACCTATGACTGAGGCATAGGGAATGACTTCTCATTCTTTTCTATTTTCTGCCATGGTCGGGTTTTTGAGTCTTTACTCAACTTCATACCTTGCAACACAGGCAAAAACACTTCCTTTGACTATTTCATTTTGAATTACTTCAAAATCTTATCAAGGTATGTACTTCATTGAAAAATCTTATCAAGCGTCTTGATCTATCTTCTAGATCTTGATGCTCAATGTGTAAGCAGCTTTACCGAGGTCTTTCTTAGAAAAACTCTTATTCAAGTATCCTTCTATGCTATCCATAATTTCTATATCATTTCCAATCAACAATATGTCATCTACATATAGTTTTAGAAATGGTCAGAGCTCCCACTCACTTTCTTGTAAATACAGGCTTCTCAAAAAATCTGTATAAAACCATATGCTTTGATCAACTCAGCAAAGCGTATATTCCAACTCCAAGATGCTTGCACCCGTCCATAGATGGATCGCTGGAGCTTGCACATTTTGTTAGCTCCTTTAGGATTGAAAAAACCTTCTGGTTGAATCATATACAACTCTTCTTTAATAAATCCATTAAGGAATGTAGTTTTGACATCCATTTGCCAAATTTCATAAAATGTGGCAATTGCTAACATGATTCGGACAGATTTTTAAGCATCGATACGAGTGAGAAAATCTCATTGTATTCAACACCTTGAACTTTGTCAAAAAAACCTTTTTTGACAAGTCTAGCTTTGTAGATAGTAACACTACTATCAGCGTCTGTCTTCCTCCTGAAGATCCATTTATTCTTAATGACTCACCGATCACCGGGCAAGTCAATCAAAGTCCATACTTTGTTCTCATACATGGATCCCATCTCAGATTTCATGGCCTCAAGCCATTTCGCGGAATCTGGGCTCATCATCGCTTCCTCATAGTTCGTTGGTTTATCATGGTCTAGTAACATGACTTCCAGAATAGGATTACCGTACCACTCTGGTGCAGATCTTACTCTGGTTGACCTACAAGGTTCGGTAGTAACTTGATCTGAAGTTTCATGATCATCATCATTAGCTTCCTCACTAATTGGTGTAGGCATCACTAGAACTGATTTCAGTGATGAACTAGTTTCCAATTCGGGAGAAGGTACTATTACCTCATCAAGTTTCTACTTTTGTCCCACTCACTTCTTTCGAGAGAAACTCCTTCTCTAGAAAGGATCCATTCTTAGCAATGAATGTCTTGCCTTCGGATCTGTGGTAGAAGGTGTACCCAACTGTCTCCTTTGGGTATCCTATGAAGACTCATTTCTCTGATTTGGGTTTGAACTTATCAGGATGAAACTTTTTCATATAAGCATTGCAACCCCAAACTTTAAGAAACGACAGCTTAGGTTTATTGCTAAACCATAGTTCATACGGTGTCGTCTCAACGGATTTAGATGGTGCCCTATTTTATCGTGAATGCAGCTATCTCTAATGCATAACCCCAAAACGATATTGGTAAATCGGTAAGAGACATCATTGATCGCACCATATCAAATAAAGTGCGTTTATGACGTTCGGACACACCGTTACACTGTGGTGTTCCAGGTGGCATAAGTTTGTGAAACTATTCCACATTATTTTAACTCAAGGCCAAACTCGTAACTCAAATATTCATCTCCATGATTAGATCGTAGAAACTTTATTTTTCTTGTTACGATGATTTTCCACTTCACTCTGAAATTCTTTGAACCTTTCAACTGTTTCAGACTTATGTTTCATCAAGTAGATATACCCATATCTGCTGAAATCATCTGTGAAGGTCAGAAAATAATGATACCTGCCACGAGCCTTAATACTCATTGGTCTGTATACATCAGTATGTATTATTTCAAACAAGTCAGTATCTTGTTCCATTGTTTGGAGAACAGAGTTTTAGTCATCTTGCCCAAAAGGCACGGTTCACAAGCATCAAATGATTCATAACCAATTGATTCCAAAAATCCATCTTTATGGAGTTTCTTCATGTGCTTTACACCGATATGACTCAAACGACAGTGCCACAAATAAGTTGCACTATCATTATTAACTTTGCATCTTTTGGCATCAATATTATGAATATGTGTATCACTACGATCGAGATCCAACAAACTATTTTCATTGGGTGTATGACCATTGAAGGTCTTATTCATGTAAATAGAATAACAATTATTCTTTGACTTTAAATGAATAACCGTATCGCAATAAACATGATCAAATCATATTCATGCTCAATGCAAACGCCAAATAACATTTATTTAGGTTTAACACTAATCCCGAAAGTATAGGGAGTGTGCGATGATGATCATATAAATCCTGGAACCACTTCCAACACACATTGTCACTTCACCCTCAACTAGTCTCTGTTTATTCTGTAACTCCTGTTTCGAGTTACTAATCTTAGCAACCAAACAAGTATCAAATACCCAGGGGCTACTATAAACACTAGTAAGGCACACATCAATAACCTATATATCAAATATACCCTTGTTTACTTTGCCATCCTTCTTATCCACCAAATATTCAGGGCATTTCTGCTTCCAGTGACCATTTCCTTTGCAGTGTAAGCACTCAGTTTCAGGCTTTGGTCCATCTTTGGGCTTCTTCACGGGAGTGACAAATTGCTTGTCATTCTACTTGAAGTTCCCTTTCTTTCCCTTTGCCCTTTTCTTGAAACTAGTGGTCTTGTCAATCATCAACACTTGATGCTCTTTCTTGATTTCTACCTTCGTTGATTTTAGCATCACGAAGAGCTCGGGAATCATTTTCGTCATCCCTTGCATATTATAGTTCATCACGAAGTTCTAGTAACTTGGTGATGGTGACTAGAGAACTCTGTCAATCACTATCTTATCTGGAAGATTAACTCCCACTTGATTCAAGCGATTATAGTACCCAGACAATCTGAGCACATGCTCACTAGTTGAGCGATTCTCCTCCATATTTTAGCTATAGAACTTGTTGGAGACTTCATATCTCTCAACTCGGGTATTTGCTTGAAATATTAACTTCAACTTCTGGAACATCTCATATGGTACATGACGTTCAAAATGTCTTTGAAGTCCCGATTCTAAGCTGTTAAGCATGGTGCACTAAACTATCAAGTAGTCATCATATTGAGCTAGCCAAACGTTCATAACGTTTGTATCTGCTCCTGCAATAGGTCTGTCACCTAGCGGTGCATTAAGGATATAATTCTTCTGTGCAGCAATGAGGATAAACCTCAGATCACGGATCTAATCCGCATCATTGCTACTAATATCTTTCAACACAATTTTCTCTAGGAACATATCAAAATAAACATATGAAAGCAACAACGTGAGCTATTGATCTACAACATAATTTGCAAAATACTACCAGGACTAAGTTCATGATAAATTTAAGTTCAATTAATCATATTACTTAAGAACTCCCACTTAGATAGACATCTCTCTAGTCATCTAAGTGATCACGTGATCCAAATCAACTAAACCATGTCCGATCATCACGTGAGATGGAGTAGTTTTCAATGGTGAACATCACTATGTTGATCATATCTACTATATGATTCACGCTCGACCTTTCGGTCCCCGTGTTCCGAGGCCATATCTGTATATGCTAGGCTCGTCAAGTTTAACCTGAGTATTCCGCGTGTGCAACTGTTTTGCACCCGTTGTATTTGAACGTAGAGCCTAGCACACCCGATCATCACGTGGTGTCTCAGCACGAAGAACTTTCACAACGGTGCATACTCAAGGAGAACACTTCTTGATAATTAGTGAGAGATCATTTTAAAATGCTACCGTCAATCAAAGCAAGATAAGATGCATAAAGGATAAACATCACATGCAATCAATATAAGTGATATGATATGGCCATCATCATCTTATGCTTGTGATCTCCATCTCCGAAGCACCGTGGTGATCACCATCGTCACCGGCGCGACACCTTGATTTCCATCATAGCATCATTGTCGTTACACCATCTATTGCTTCTACAACTATCGCTACCGTTTAGTGATAAAGTAAAGCAATTACAGGGCGTTTGCATTTCATACAATAAAGCGACAACCATATGCCTCCTGCCAGTTGCCGATAACTTTGGTTACAAAACATGATCATCTCATACAATAAAATATAGCATCACGTCTTGACCATATCACATCACAACATGCCCTGCAAAAACAAGTTAGACGTCATCTACTTTGTTAGTGCAAATTTTACGTGGCTGCTACGGGCTGAGCAAGAACCATTCTTACCTACGCATGAAAACCACAATGATAGTTTGTCAAGTTAGTGCTGTTTTAACCTTAGCAAGGACCGGGCGTAGCCACACTCGGTTCAACTAAAGTTGGAGAAACAGCCACCTGCCAGCCACCTGTGTGCAAAGCACGTCGGTAGAACCAGTCTTGCGTAAGCGTATGGGTAATGTCGGTCCGGGCCGCTTCATCCAACAATACTGCCGAACCAAAGTATTACATGCTGGTAAGCCGTATGACTTGTATCGCCCACAACTCACTTGTGTTCTACTCGTGCATATAACATCTACACATAAAACCAGGCTCGGATGCCACTGTTGGGGAACGTAGTAATTTCAAAATTTTCCCACGCACATGCAAGATCATGGTGATGCATAGGAACGAGAGGGGAGAGTGTTGTCCACGTACCCTTGTAGACCGAAAACGGAAGCGTTAGAACAACGCGGTTGATGTAGTCGTACGTCTTCACGGCCCGACTGATCAAGCACCGAAACTACGACACCTCCGAGTTCTAGCACACGTTCAGCTCGATGACGTCCCTCAAACTCCGATCCAGCCGAGTGTCGAAGGAGAGTTCCGTCAGCATGACGGCGTGGTGACGATCTTGATGTTCTACCATCGTAGGGCTTCGCCTAAGCATCGCTACAATATTATCGAGGATGACTATGGTGGAGGAGGGCACCACACACGACTAAGAGATCTCAAGGATCAATTGTTGTTGTGTCTAGAGGTGCCCCTTTGCCCTCGTATATAACGGAGTGGAGGAGGGGGAGAGTGCCGGCCCCTATGGCGCGCCCTGGAGGAGTCCTACTCCCACCGGGAGTAGGATTCCTCCCCTTCCATGTAGTAGGAGACAAGGAAGGGGGAGAGGGAAGAGAAGGAAGGAGGGGGCGCCGCCCCTCCCCCTAGTCTAATTCGGACTAGTCATTGGGGGGGGGGCGGCCTGCCTCTCTCTCTCCCCTAAAACCCAATAAGGCCCATATACTTCTGCCCCCGTATTCTCGTAACTCCCTGGTACTCTGAAAAATACCCGAACCACTCGGAACCTTTACGATGTCCGAATATAGTCGTCCAATATATCGATCTTTACGTCTCGACCATTTCGAGACTCCTCGTCATGTTCCCGATCTCATCCGGGACTCCGAACTCCTTCGGTACATCAAAACTCATAAACTCATAATAAAACTCTCATCGAAACCTTAAGTGTGCGGACCCTACGGGTTCGAGAACTATGTAGACATGACCGAAACACGTTTCCGATCAATAACCAATAGCGGAACCTGGATGCTCATATTGGCTCCCACATATTCTATGAAGATCTTTATTGGTCAAACCGCATAACAACATACGTTGTTCCCTTTGTCATCGGTATGTTACTTGCCCGAGATTCGATCATCGGTATCTCAATACCTAGTTCAATCTCATTACCGTCAAGTCTCTTTACTCGTTATGTAATGCATCATTCCGTAGCTACATTGCTTGCAAGGCTTATAGTGATGTGCATTACCGAGAGGGCCCAGAGATACCTCTCCGACAATCGGAGTGACAAATCCTAATCTCGAAATACGTCAACTCAACAAGTACCTTCGGAGACACCTATAGAGCTCCTTTATAATCACCTAGTTATGTTGTGACGTTTGGTAGCACACAAAGTGTTCCTCCGGTAAATGGGAGTTGCATAATCTCATAGTCATAGGAACATGTATAAGTCATGAAGAAAGCAATAGCAACATACTAAACGATCAAGTGCTAAGCTAACGGAATGGGTCAAGTCAATCACATCATTCTCCTAATATGTGATCCCGTTAATCAAATGACAACTCATGTCCATGGCTAGGAAACTTAACCATCTTTGATTCATGAGCTAGTCAAGTAGAGGCATACTAGTGACACTATGTTTGTCTATGTATTCACACATGTATCAAGTTTCCGATTAATACAATTCTAGCATGAATAATAAACATTTATCATGAAATAAGGAAATAAATAATAACTTTATTATTGCCTCTAGGGCATATTTCCTTCAGATTCGCATGTCTCGAACGACTCAAAGTCGGACAAAGTTAGGAGCCCATCATCATTGAGCTTCTTCATGCGTTTCAAACTAATGTGTCCAAGCCGGCAATGCCAGAAGTATGTCGGATTTATCTCATTAGGCTTATGCCTCTTGACATTGACATTATAGACAGGTTTCGTTTCCAGATTCAAAATGAATAGCCCATCAACAATGGGTGTATAGCCGTGGAACATACCATTCAAAAATATCGAACAACCATTGTCCTTTAAATTGAATTCGTAACCTTCACTCATCAAACATGAGGCAGAAATAATGTTCCGACTAAGTGCAGGAATGTAATAACAATTATTCAATTCCATAATGAATCCGGAAGGAAGCTGGAGCTGCATTGTGCCGACCTCCAACGCAGCAACTCTTTCTTTGTTGCCGACCCTGATGTCAATCTCCCCTTGTGCCACACGCCTAGTTCTTACCAGCCCCTGCATCGAGTTGCAAATATGAACAACTGATCTGGTATCAAATACCCAAGAGCTACTAGGTATGTCAGAAAGGTAAATGTCTATAACATATGCAACAAGTGTACCTTTGCCTGAAGTAGCATTCCCGGCCTTCTTGCCATGCTCTGCAAGCCACTTGCTACAGTTCCTCTTCCAATGACCAGTTTCCTTGCAGTGATAGCAAACGGTCTTCGAGTCCGGTCCAGACTTCGGCGCAGTGGCGGAGGTTAATGTCTCCGTTCCCTTTGCCTTAGCCTTTTTCTTGGACCAACTCTTCTTGAACTTAGCCGATTTCTGCACCATCAACACTTGATGCGTGCCTTTCTTAATATCTTGATCTGCCACCTTGAGCATCCCATGCAATTCAGTGAGCTTCTTATCCATGCCATGCATATGATAGTTCGAGATGAACGTCCCATAGCTGGGCGGAAGAGAACCCAGAACTGCATCAGTAGCTAGCTCATCCAAGAGAGGGAAGCCCATCTTGATCACATGTGGGCTTAGTGGATCACCTTCCTTCAGCTTGCAATCCATCAAGGATCGCCATACGTTGAACCTTTCGGTCCTAGCCTATGTCTGAAACATGCTCTTGAGACTCTCAATCATATCGTAAGCCTCAACATCTTTGAAATGCTGTTGCAAATCAGGCTCCATACAAGCCATCATGAGGAAGCTTGAGTTTCTGGTAGGCATTCTTAGTTGTGGCATTAGCATTATTGGCAGGTTCCTCTGGAAGTGGATCCTCTAGAACATGTTCCTTTTTATCGTGCTTGAGAATAATTCTCAGATTTCTATACCAGGTGGTAAAGTTTGTTCCATTCAGTTTATCCTTTTCCAGAATTGATTTCAATGCAAAGTTGGGTTGAGCAGGTGGTGCCATTGATCTACAATGGAAAATATGTAATCACTAAGCAATGTGTTTATGTAGAGTAATTCTAGCCTAAACAGAAATACTCCCACTGAAGTCAGCATCCCTCCGCAGACTCTCAGTGGTTCAGGATCCGACTAGCGCATGCGACTAGTGAGCTTTAGCATCACTGCTAGCCAACATACCTATCTGGTAAGCAAGTCCTTGCTAATCAAATCTCTATACGACTCTTGTCGGTCGGGAAGGTATCTCATACCCTGGCTCCCAACCTTCTTTGCCACAAGGCCCAAAACCATTTTGATAGCCTTGTTAAGTTAACCTGATGCAGTTCATGTCCATGTCCGACACGAACCCTTCAGTTCAAGGACACCCAGCAGCACCCCAATTTTTTGAGCCCACCACTAGACGTACTTGACGTGCGAAGGTGCAACATCTGGAATGGCAAGTTTCTTGATATTAACGAAGGATCTTTCTACCATTCTAACATGCATAGAAACAAAGAAGCATAACAATCACAAATAAACACATATTGTGAAATAGTATGGCTCCTTCATGGACGTTCTTCCAGGTTGGCTCCAACTCTGATGACCATCTAGGAACGCCATCTTATTTGTCACGCTGGGACGCCAAGCCACCAACCCGATCTCTATTATCCAACTACTACAACTAGTAATGAATTTTACATAGAGTCACAAGTCGACACGCAGGTCGTTATACAATATAATGACAACACTTTGGCTCCTGCCGGCTGACAAACATGACACGCAGGCCATGTATAAATTACACACATGTATCACATACACATGAGCCATACTATTCACATCAAACCTGCAAAACAAAGTTATGCATATAATCGCATTCTACCGGTTTGTGTGTCGGGTACGAAATACACGATGCTACGCACACGTTTTCGGAAATCACAGATCACATCTGAACTCCGATCACGCTGAATTTTCTGATCTGACCGATCTTATAATCATCGCAAGTCCGATTCGGATTTATGTTTCACCATTAACCCCGATGGCGGATACCGACCGGTAGGGGTAGGTTGTGTCACGACCTCATCGACTCCAATCATCAGAAAACATAGCCTCTTCAATCCCTATGTGCAATTGATCTCATCAACCGTGCACATAGCCGATCTCTTCAAGGACAACAGATCTCATCTGTAGCCTCCACATAACTAATATGCATAGGATCTGAATCCAAATCCTATAGCAGAGGCTCTGATACCACTATTGGGATCTATGGTAGGGTGTGTCGACTGCAAATTAAAATTTTCCTATGCGTAGAACAACAGGAACATGCTACGGGAGATGGATCACAGTTCGTTACCACTAGACGTGCAGTGCCGTGCAGCGGAAGAAGAGTTGGGGCAGCCCGTCCGCGTGGATCGTCTCCTCCTTGTCCGATCTCCCTCAAACATCCGGTCGTCTGATCCCACATACAAGTTCACCGGAGCGGCGCAAGTGCACCTCCTCTAATGGTATCCGCGCGTGCAGGAGGAACACCGTGCGGTGGACTGCTAGGTCCGATCACACAGTCGGCGGCGAGTGGAGGTGGCTATTCCAACACATGCAAACCCTAGTCGCAGCGCCGAAGCGATCAATTGCATGAGTGTGCCGCACCTCCACCTTATATAGGCATGCATCATGGGCTCAACACTTGGGCCTCGCACGGACCCTAAAGCCCACAAGTCTACTCGGCCACAATCCGAATATAGCTCGGATCACATCTGACCAGTGTCCTCGGATCAGACCTCATAGGTTCCTTCCCTTAAGCGCGCGACCCCTTAGGTTCAAGTTGGCTTGGTCACAGTTCGGATCACCTCCGAACTGTACGGTTGGTAGTGGCCTCTAGCAAGGCATGACGAACACCAAGTAGACTATGAAGCTGGTTAGGCGAACCTGTACAACATGTCACACTTCTGTTCCCTTTGCCACATGATATATGTTGTCGGGCTCAAGGCGAGATTGTCATCCTTGTGCTAGCCCGACCTCTTTCTCGTTCCAGTGATGCCGACCACTATCCGGATTATCTCATAATCCTTGTCGCATGGCCATGCTTAACCTGGTCGGATCACACGAGGGGCCCAGAGTATATCTCTCCTGATCAGAGGGGAAAATCCCATCTTGCCCGACCACGTCTCGCAGCATGGGTATGGACAAGCCCGAAACCTACCTTTGTAACTAACCAGTCACGGAGTAGTGTTTGGTCGGCCCAAAGCAGGTCTGTCACGATCCCGAGTACATGCGTCAGCTCAGGTCTTAGGACATAGAACATACGTTGTACTAGAGACTCGCAGATGACATATCACTGCGTCTCATAGTTGGGTCTATCCGACTTGGACCTTATCTCGACTCGGATCCGACTACGTCGAATCCGACCAGACCTTTCCAAGTCCATATTATCCGGTTAGCATCCAATGCTCCATGGCTAGTGAGGCCAAGCCATCAACCGTGTCATATGCTAGTCTAGTCGGTTGCGCATCCACATAGCCCTTTCGACTAGGGACCTTTTAGGACAGTCATCATACAATGCATAGTCCCACAAACAAGTCACGTACTTGCTGATACACATCATTGATAATGTCCAAGGACTATCTTTATTCATAAACACATAGCAAATATCATCATACATGATAGCCTCTAGGGCATATCTCCAACAGATGATTGGGAAGAGGGGCAAGCCAACCCCAATGATTCTATCGGGGACAAGGGCTCGGAGGATAGTAACTACCTGCTGATGTCTACTACATAACCTTCTTCTTATAGACGTTGTTGGGCCTCCAAGTGCAGAGGTTTGTAGGACAATAGCAAATTTCCCTCAAGTGGATGACCTAAGGTTTATCCATCCATAGGAGGCATAGGATGAAGATGGTCTCTCTCAAACAACCCTGCAACCAAATAACAAAGAGTCTCTTGTGTCCCCAACACACCCAATACAATGGTAAATTGTATAGGTGCACTAGTTCGGTGAGGAGATGGTGATACAAGTGCAATATGGATGGTAGATATAGGTATTTGTAATCTGAAAATATAAAAACAGCAAGGTAACTAATGATAAAAGTGAGCGTAAACGGTATTGCAATGGTAGGAAACAAGGCATAGGTTCATACTTTCACTAGTGCAAGTTCTCTCAACAATAATAACATAGATAGATCATATAACAATCCCTCAACATGCAACAAAGAGTCACTCCAAAGCCACTAATAGCGGAGAACAAACGAAGAGATTATGGTAGGGTACGAAACCACCTCAAAGTTATCCTTTCTGTTCTATCTATTCAAGAGTCCGTAGTAAAATAACACGAAGCTATTCTTTCTGTTCAATCTATCATAGAGTTCATACTAGAATAACACCTTAAGACACAAATCAACCAAAACCCTAATGCCACCTAGATACTCCATTGTCGCCTCAAGTATCCATGGGCATGATTATACGATATGCATCACACAATCTCAGATTCATCTATTCAACCAACACAAAGTACTTCAAAGAGTGCCCCAAAGTTTCTACTGGAGAGTCAAGACGAAAACATGTGCCAACCCCTATGCATAGGTTCATGGGTGGAACCTGCAAGTTGATCACCAAAATATACATCAAGTGGCTCACGTGATATCCCATTGTCACCACAGATAAACACGGCAAGACATACATCAAGTGTTCTCAAATCCTTAAAGATTCAATCTGATAAGATAACTTCAAGAGGAAAACTCAATTCATCACAAGAGAGTATAGGGGGAGAAACATCATAAGATCGAACTAAAATAGCAAAGCTCGCGATACATCAAGATCGTGCCATAGAGAGAACACGAGAGAGAGAGAGAGAGAGAGAGAGAGAGATCAAACACATAGCTACTGGTACATACCCTCAGCCCCGAGGGTGAACTACTCCCTCCTCGTCATGGAGAGCACGGGGATGATGAAGATGTCCACCGGTGAGGGATTCCCCCTCCGGCAGGGTGCTGGAACGGGCTCCCGAGAGGTTTTTGGTGGCTACAGAGGCTTGCGGCGGCGGAACTCCCGATCTATCTTTGCCTTCGATGTTTTTAGGGTATATGGGAATATATAGGCGAAAGAAGTCGATCGGGGGAGCCATGAGGGGCCCATGAGACAGGGGGCGCGCCCAGGGGGTGGGCGCGCCCTCCTATCTCCTGGCTTCCTTGAGGCTTCCCTGGCTTGTACTCCAAGTCTCCGAGATTGCTTCTGTTCCAAAAATAACTTTTCCGAAGGTTTCATTCCGTTTGGACTCCGTTTGATATTCCTTTTCTTCGAAACACTGAAATAGGCAAGAAAACAAGAATATGGGCTGGGCCTCCGGTTAATAGGTTAGTCCCAAAAATGATATACAAGTGTAAAGTAAAGCCCATAAACATCCAAAACAGGTAATATAATAGCATGGAACAATAAAAAATTATAGATACATTGGAGTCGTATCAAGCATCCCCAAGCTTAATTCCTGCTCGTCCTTGAGTAGGTAAATGATAAAAACAGATTTTTTGATGTGGAATGCTACCTAGCATAATTCTCAATGTAATTTTCTTTATTGTGGCATGAATGTTCAGATCCAAATGATTCAAAATAAAAGTTCATATTGACATAATAAATAGTAATACTTCAAGCATACTAATCAAAGTAATCATGTCACAGCCCTAGATTATTGCTTGTATTAGTTGCATCATAGAGCAATCATGCATCATGTCTAAATTTCTGAAACTTGGAACTGAGGAAGGTGGAAGCCTCAAAAACTTTAAATAAAAGAAGGGCAAGGAACCCTAGAAATCTCATTCTTTGTTTCCAAGATGTCCTTTTGCAATGTTTGAGAATTTTGGCAAGAGCTATATATCAAACCAGAATTTAGGAACATTTTTAAGGATTTATTTCTGGGGCTCTGAATTTAAATCAATAGCTATTTGAATTTGAGTTATATTCATATAACTAGAATATAATTTCAAATATCTTTGAAACATTTTATGTGCTTTTGGAAATGTCCATCCTGCAACATAAAATTATTCAAAGGGTTTTGTCACTGTTTTGAAATTGTTTGAATTTTGAACAGTGGCAGAATATTAAACAAAAGAAAACATAACAGTAAAAAATAAAACAGAGCACTTACCTGGCCTACTTACCTGGCTGGCCCAGTTACGGCGCAGGCCAGCAGCAGCCCAGCCCACCGCAGCCGCCACCGTCTTCAACCTCCTGCCAGTAGGCAGGAGGGCGTGTGCCCGACGCGCGCGCGCACGCGCCAGCCACCTCCTGCTTGCCTGCTCGCCGCTGGACTCACCCGAGGGCGCCACGCACCCCCCAGGCCTCTCACTCTCTCCCATGCCTTCTTCCCCCCTCCTCTGGCTCCCTCTCTCCCACCGAGCGGAGCTCGTCGCCAAGTGCTCGCCGCCGCGAAACCGTAGCCACAGCCTCCCCCTCGGCCTCTCTCCGTGTTCTGAAGGACCGCCACGACCGCCTCTTCCTCCTAGATAATTCACGCAAGCCCGGACGCCCCGTAGAGCGGCCTTCAACGCCGTCTTCTTCCTCGATGACGTGGATCGCCGCCGTCGATTTCGCCGCGCACAGGACCTCCCCGAGCACTCTGAGCGTCTCCGCGAGATCACCGTAAGCCCCCGCATCATCTCCCATTGTTTTCCCTCTTGTTTTTGTCCTCTAGCCGTGGCCCCCTTCGACTGAGCGCCGCCGTCCGCCATGGACGTCGGCCATGGCTCTGCCTTGCCTCTCTGCTCGAATTCTTGAGCTAGTTGTATTCCCCTCACCTCCAGGAGGCCGTAGAACTACTTGTCTTCCCCGATAATGCACCGTAGCGCTATTTTGCCACTTGCCCGAATTCCGTCCACCGCCGCCGTCGTGGTTGTCATCGCCTTAGGCCACCCCACGGCCTCCCGCATGTTCCATTAGATGCGCGCGAGCGCTAGACACCCTCAGCACCCATCCGCGCGTCGAATGGACGCCGAAGCCGCGATTCCGGTGTGCCTCCGCCGTCGGCTGTGGTCGTCGCCGGCCATGCTCCGGCGAGTGTCGATGTGGCCGTCATTAGACGCTAACCCCCGCCACCTAAGCAACCCTAATAGCCACTGACAGCGGGCCCTACTGCAGGGTCAAACCCAGTCAGCATTGGGTTTGACCGGGTTTAGCCCGTGTCGCAGATGTGTGGACCCCGCACGTCAGGTTGGACCTGGGACAGCCCCGGTTGACCTGCTGACATCATGCTGCTGTCATGCTGGCACAGTAAGCTATTTTCTGGATTAATTTTAATTCAGGAAATTCCAGAAAATATCCAAAACTTCAAAAATTCATATAAATTCAACCGTAACTCAGAATGAAATAATTTATATATGAAAAATTATCAGAAAAATCCAATCTATCCATCTGTACTATTTTCATGCATGTTAGAACAACTTATGACTACTGTTTAGGACAATTCAATTAAATGGCATTTAAATAACCACATGTGGAGTTTGAATTGAATCTTGGATTCAAACCAACTTCATTCAATCTGGTTTTAGTTGCATTAGCACAAACCATAGCATATTGCCATGTCACATTCATGCATCATATTGTTGCATTGCATTGATTGTGTTTCTTCTTTGTTTGTCGGTGCTTGTCCCCTCTCAGTAGACGTGTATCGACGAGGTGATCGATGACACCGATGAAGAACTATACTATCTTCAGAAGTGCCAGGCAAGCAAACCCCCCTTGTTCATTCTGATACAATCCCACTCTCTCGCTCCTGCTCTCTTTTACTGCATTAGGACAACAACGATTCAACTGTTACATGCTGCAGTAGCTGAACCCCTTTATCCTCTGCATGACCTGTCATTGCCACAGTAAATAGATGAAACCCACTAGCATGAGTAGGAGTTGTTTGAGCTCTGATGTGCCTACTCATTCATGCTTGTTTGTCATGCCTGCTACTGCTTAGAGTTGAGTTAGGTCTGATTCATCGGGGATGAATCAGAGGCGTGTGAACATGTCCTACTGTGTGTGAGCTAAGTGTGTGAACACGATTTGGTAAACGTAGCGGTGAGAGTCCATGTAGGAGTACATGGTGGGTTGTCTCATTGCAGCCGTCCTTAGGAACTGAGTTCTGTGTTTGTGATCCATGAACAGATACTACCAAGCATTGGAATGCTTAAGTGCCCCTCTCGACTTATTAATCAACTCGATCTCTGTCCAGGAGTTGCAACTAGTTTCTAGTGTTTGTAGGTAGTGTTAGTAGTCTACCAAGTGGCACCCGGTACAGGTGGGCTTGGGACAGACTAGGCACAGTGGCCCGGTGTACCAAGTAGCACCCGGATGGTGGGCTTGGGAACCCTGCACACATCGTTTGGGGCCGTGAGCGACACCCCGGCCGGATCTCCTTGCGGATGGAACCCGAATAGGCGATAAACCTGGACGAGAGACTTGTGTGGTTAGTCAGGTCGTGGCCGACACCCTCGCTGGGCTTCCGCTTGAAGGTTGCCGAGTACATGTCGTGTAAACGGCGGTAAGTGGTGAGAGCGTGTGTGAAGAAGTACACCCCTGCAGGGTTAACATTATCTATTCGAATAGCCGTGTCCGCGGTAAAGGACTTCTGGGTTGCCTGTACAGTTCATAGACAAGTGAAAGTGGATACTCTAAAATACGCAAGATAAGCGTGAGTGCTATGGATGGCGTTCTCGTAGGGAGACGGGAGCGGATCCATAGTGGTGTATTGATATGGTGAATATGTGGACTCGTGTGCGCCACCTCAAAAGAGTTACTTGCAGTCGTAGTTGAGGTTAGCCACCGAGTCAAAGCTAGCTTGCTGCAGTTAAACCCCACCACCCATTTGTTGATACTGATGCATATGTAGATAGATCTGATGTAAGTCTTCCTGGGTACATTTGTACTCACGTTGCTTAATTTATGTTTTTGCAGAGAGACTTCAGTATCGCTAGTAGTACCACGTGGACTTCGATGTTTAGCTTGTTACCCCAGCTATGATCTTGTGCCGTCGGCAGGATCTGGTAGATAGACAGGCTTCTCAGCCTTTTTCATTTGTAGATGTCTGTACTCAGACATGTTAAGCTTCTGCTTGTGCTTTGACTTGTATGCTCTGAATGTTGGGTCATGAGACCCATGTTTGTAATATCTCGCTCCTCGGAGCCTATTTAATAAATGCTTGAGTTGTAGAGTCATGTTGTGATGCCATGTTGTATTTGCACATATCGAGCATATTGTGTGTATGTTATTGAAATGCTTGGTATGTGTGGGATCTGACTATCTAGTTGTTTATCCTTAGTAGCCTCTCTTACTGGGAAATGTGTCCTAGTGCTTCCACTGAGCCATGGTAGCTTGCTACTGCTCTGGAACACTTAGGCTGGCCGACATGTGTCCTTCTTCGATCATGTGTCTGTCCCTTCGGGGAAATGTCACGCGATGAATACCGGAGTCCTGCTAGCCCGCTACAGCCCGGTTCACCAGAGTCCTGCTAGCCCAGTGCTACAGCCTGGATTCACTCGCTGATGACCGACACGTTCGATGCCGGGTCATGTATGCCTGTCCCTGTAAGTTAGTGCCACTTTGGGTTCACGACTAGCCATGTCAGCCCGGGTTCTCTGTCATATGGATGCTAGCGACACTATCATATACGTGAGCCAAAAGGCGCAAACGGTACCGGACCAGGTAAGGTGGCACCCGTGGGAATATCGTGCGTGAGGTCGCAAAGTGATATGATGTGTTACATGCTAGATCGGTGTGACTTAGGATCGGGGTCCTGACAGCTTTGGTATCAGAGCTTGATTGCCTGTAGGATCACCAAGCCAAACTGGTCGAAGTTGAGTCTAGAAATGCTTTAGTTATATAAGGGAATTGATTGTGGTTGGGAACATAAGGCTCTTTTTACTCCTCATACCTTATGCCCTTCTGATCTGGGTCATCTTATCTTTCCTACGGGGTTAAGAACTAGGCTTTCTCTTCTCTCTATCAGGATCACGTGTTACTAATCAGTAGACTCATAAGATTGTTGGATTTAAGCTTGAGTTCAGTTCCTACTATCTTCTGTATGTTCATAGTTGATCTCAGAACCTTGATATTATGATGATCAAGTGATTATGCCACCATTTTGTAGCATGTCTCAAATCTTTTCGAGCATTTACAGCCGTTATGCTGTTCGAGTCATCCCAGGTTTCTAAATAGTCTGAAGCAATTGCAAAATCCCTTCCTCCCGTTTCGATGTCCCTTTGGGCCAGAGTAGCCACACTAATCGGTGAGTTGAGGTACTCTATTGCCTTGAAATATACGTTGGAGTTATTATTATGACCCTAGATGTCTAGAGTATCATCTAGTAATCTAGCCATGTTCTGTGTCCCAGTGTGATGATTCTGGCCATCATCCTCGAAAGCATCCCGTGATGCCAACTAGTTAGTAGGTATTCTACTTCTGGGTTTTGAACCTGAGATTTACCCTACTTACCTCATGTTGATAGTGATTGCTAGTTCCTTTAGGATACTAGTAACCTTTGCGTTAGTCCTCGAGGTTCGTGGTATTTCCTTCTTCCAAATACTATGAACCGCTTACGGCAGAAGTTCCTTGAACCAAGAGATCACAACAAGAATTCTCTCGATGAGTTCTCGATTCTATGTTGATACTCTACCAGTCCTACCTCTCTGCATGGATTACCCGGAAGAAACTTGTTGAACTTGGTTTGACATACTAATCTATGCATCCACAACTCAGAAAACCGTATGTTCCTTTGAGTTGTCCCTCTTTAGTTGTCTTCTGACCCTCGTCTATCAATTGATAGTCAAGAGTATGCGTGCATTCATTCATCAATACCTATTGCTCTTGTGGTCCGTCAAGCCATTCTATTCCAGAATGACTAGGAGAAACAAACTCCAGTATCTCATCCATTATCCAGGATTGGGTCAAAGCAGTTGTGCTCCGCAGATCAAAATACTAATACAGTTTTTGTTCTGTTCCACCTTGGGTTGTTACCATCTTTATATTAAGATTATCATGGGAATTGCACACCATCCTATGAACTCTTGATACAGTGATACTTCTCGCCATCATTATTCATTCCTCGGTTCCATGTTATGGTAACCGGAACACCGACAAGTGAATCGTGATGTGTGAAATCTATACTCCTAGCAACCCCGTTGCTTGGTAGTTAAAGGACAATATTTTCATTCTTAGTGTGTTGGTTATTGAATCATCACCCTAAGGTTGATCGTGCTACCTAGTCCATTTTCCTGGTGCACTCTTCGATCGATGAGTTAGGATTATTCCAAATCCCTCGCTCTTTGATCATATCGTCTTGCCCTGAAAAGCAAGATTGTTCTCGAGCTTAGTAACATATCAGTGGTTTGTGATTTTCCGAATATCTTCTCGGAAGTATTACCAGGTTGTCACCTGATCGCTATGTTGAGTTCGTGATCAAGATGGTTTATTGTAAACCACCCCTTCTCCAAGAATCTGTGTGGGATACCCCTGAGCTAGTTGGTCAAGCTAAACAACAACTTGGAGAGTTGGAAGGTAAAAGCTTGTCTGATTTAGTTCATGTTAAGGGATATCTTTCTCTCTCTGTGTGTGTGTGTGTGTGTGTGTTGAAGAAATATGATATCTTCATCAATTGGTTCTTGTGATCAGTTGTTGGGCCTATTGTCTTACCCCATCTTTGATTTGAGTGTGGGCTATCCTCAAATCAAATCAGAACCAACGATATTCGTAATGTTGTCTTACTCGTGGTTGATCCCTTGAGCATACACCATTATATCTTTTGGTCTGACCAATACTATCACCGTGTTCACTTAATCGTGGAATTCCATTTATATGGAAACTGGATGAATTGTTGTTGAGCCCATCGACAACATCATTATCTTGTCCATGATTCATGTTGAACATTAAGCTAGTGTTGGAATAGAATATGATGATGGGGATTGTGTGGAGAAGACAAAAAAAGAGAAAGTATCACATTGACGAGGATAATCAACGGGCTATGGAGATGCCCATCAATTGATGTCAACATGAGGAGTAGGGATTGCCATGCAACAGATGCACTAGAGCTATAAATGAATGAAATCTCAACAAAAGAAAACTAGTGGGTGTGCTTCCAACTTTCTTGCTCACGAAGACCTAGGGCATTTTGAGGAAGCCCATCGTAGGAATATACAAGCCAAGTTCTATAATGAAAAATTCCCACTAGTATATGAAAGTGACAACATATGAGACTCTCCATATGAAAAACATGGTGCTACTTTGAAGCACAATATATGAGACTCGCTATATGAAGGACATGGTGCTACTTTGAAGCACAAGTGTGGAAAAAGAGATAGTAACATTGCCCCTTTTTTTTTTCTTTTTTTTCTTTTTTTGGGCCTTTTTTCTGTTGGTGTCAGGACCCCGATCCTAAGTCACACCGATCTAGCATGTAACACATCATATCACTTTGCGGCCTCACGCACGGTATTCCCACGGGTGCCACCTTACCTGGCCCGGGACCGTTTGCGCCTTTTGGCTCACGTATATGATAGTGTCGCTAGCATCCATATGACAAAGAACCCGGGCTGACATGGCTAGTCGTGAACCCAAAGTGGGACTAACTTACAGGGACAGGCATACATGACCCAACAACGAATGTGTCGGTCATCAGCGAGTGAATCCAGGCTGTAGCACTGGGCTAGCAGGACTTCGGTGAATCGGGCTGTAGCGGGCTAATAGGACTCCGGTATTAATCGCGTGACATTTCCCCGAAGGGACAGACACAAGAACGAAGAAGGACACATGCCGGCCAGCCTAAGTGTTCCGGAGCAGTAGCAAGCTACCATGGCTCAGTGGAAACACTAGGAGACATTTCCCGGTAAGAGAGGCTACTAAGGATAAACAACTAGATAGTCAGATCCCACACATACCAAGCATTTCAATAACATACACACAATACGCTCGATATGTGCAAATACAACATGGCATCACAACATGACTCTACAACTCAAGTATTTATTAATAGGCTCCGAGGAGCGAGATATTACAATCATGGGTCTCATGACCCAACATTCAGAGCAAACAAATCAAGCACAAGCGGAAGCTTAACATGTATGAGTACAGACATCTACAAAAGAAAAAGGCTGAAATGCCTGACTGTCTATCAGATCCTGCCGAGGGCACAAGATCGTAGCTAAGGTATCAAGCTAAACGTTGAAGTTCACGTGGAACTACTAACGAGACTGAAGTCTCTCTGCAAAAACATAAATTAAGCAACATGAGTACAAATGTACCCAGCAAGACTTACATCAGATCTAACTACATAGGCATCATTATCAACAAGGGGATGGTGGGGTTTAACTGCAGCAAGCCAGCTTTGACTCGGTGGCTAACCTGAACTACGACTGCAAGTAACTCTTTTGAGGTGGCGCACACGAGTTCACATATTCACCATATCAATACACCACTATGGATCCGCACCCGTCTCCCTTATGAGAGCGCCATCCATAGCACTCACGCTTATCTTGCGTATTTTAGAGTATCCACTTTCACTTGTCTATGAACTGTACAGGCAACCCAGAAGTCCTTTACCGCGGACACGGCTATTCGAATAGATAATGTTAACCCTGCAGGGGTGTACTTCTTCACACACGCTCTCACCACTTACCGCCGTTTACATAACATGTACTCGGCAACCTTCAAGCGGAAGCCCAGCGAGGGTGTCGGCCACGACCTGACTAACCACACAAGTCTCTCGTCCAGGTTTATCGCCTATTCGGGTTCCATCCGCAAGGATATCCGGCCGGGGTGTCGCTCACGGCCCCAAACGATGTGTGCAGGGTTCCCAAGCCCACCATCCGGGTGCTACTTGGTACACCGGGCCACTGTGCCTAGTCTGTCCCAAGCCCACCTGTACCGGGTGCCACTTGGTAGACTACTAACACTACCTACAAACACCAGAAACTAGTTGCAACTCCTGGACAGAGATCATGCTGATTAATAAGTCGAGAGAGTCAATTAAGGATCCCAATGTGTGGTAGTAGCTGTTCATGGATCACAAACACAGAACTCAATTCCTAAGGACGGCTGCAATGAGACAACCCACCATGTACTCCTACATGGCCTCTCACCGCTGCCTTTACCAAATCGTGTTCACACACTTAGCTCACACACAGTAGGACATGTTCACACACCTCTGATTCATCCCTGATGAATCAGACCTGACTCAACTCTAAGCAGTAGCAGGCATGACAAACAAGCATGAATGAGTAGGCACATCAAGGCTCAAACAACTCCTACTCATGCTAGTGGGTTTCATCTATTTACTGTGGCAATGACAGGTCATGCAGAGGATAAAGGGTTCAGCTACCGCAGCAAGTAACAGATGAATCGTTGTTGACCTAATGCAGTAAAAGAGAGCAGGAGCGAGAGAGTGGGATTTTATCGGAATGAACAAGGGGGTTTTGCTTGCCTGGCACTTCTGAAGATAATATAGTACTTCATTGGTGTCATCGATCTCATCGTCGGAGCCACGTCTATCGAGAGGGAACAATTACCGGCAACAGAGAGGAAACACAATCAATGCAATGCACAATATGATGCATGCTCATGACATGGCAATATGCTTATGATTTGAGCTGATGCAACTAAAACCAGATTAAATGAAGTTGGTTTGAATCAAAGATTCAAATTCAAACTCCATATGTGATTTATTACATGCCATTTAATTGAATTGTCCTAAACAGGAGCTATAAGTTGTTCTAACATGCATGAAAATGGTACGGATGGATAGATTGGATTTTTCTGATCATTTTTCATATATAAATTATTTGATTTGGAGCTACGGTTGAATTTCTATGATTTTTTAGAAGTTTAGTACATTTTCTGGAATTTCCTGGATTATCTTTATTCCAGAAAAGATTAATTGCGTCAGCATGACGTAGATGTGACGTCAGCAGGTCAACGGGCGTCGACCAGGTCAAACCTGACCAGTGGGACCCATTGGTCAGTGACCCAGTCAACTAAGTTAGTTATCCCTAACTAACTGGGCAGGGCCCACTAGTCAGTGACTGTAGTAACTAACCTAACTAGTTAATTAGTGCTAACTAGGGTAATTAGTCGGGCGGGGCCCGCAAGTCAGTGGGAGAGAGGGGCAAGTCAAACCGGGCAGTGGGGTCAACCCACGCCGGTCAACGGTCAGCGGTCACCGGCGTTTAGCTGCCGGCGAGTCCAGACGCGGCGGAGGGGCTCGGGAAACGCCCTCCAGCGACCAAAACAGCGGCAGAGATCATCTACGCATAGCTGGAGCTCAGCCGCATCCATCTAAGCAAGCGGGAGGGGCTGAGGTCGACCGGGCTCGCCGGAATCAAGCTCGCGGCAGCGGCCGAAGTTCGGCCAACGGCGGGTTAGGCGATGCAGGGCGCTAGGGGAGGCGTTGGTGTGTGCTACGTGCTCCTGGTGAGGTGTGGAGCACGGTGGTGTGCTCGGAAGCGAGCTTGCACGGCTGTGGCCACGGCTACGCCATGGCCGGCGGCGAGGAGCAATCGGCTCCGGTGACTAGGGCGGCTAGAGGGTGCGTACGGGCACGGGGAACAGGGGAGAAGAAGGCGGAGCTCACAGCGGGGTCGGAGACGGTCTCAGCGAGCTCGGGGAGGCGGAGACGGCGGCATATCGACGGCGGCAATCCTCGGAGCCGAAGGTTGAAGATGACGGCATCGGCATCACTGCAGGGCTCCCGGCGTCGCTTGGCGCGGTGAGGAGGAAGAGTAGGTCGAGGCGGAGCTCTGGGATGCATCGGGGAGGCTCGGGGTTGGCTGTGGCCGTGGTAATCGGCGTCGGCGGCGTCGGCTGCACTCGGTGGTGTAGGGGGAGGAGCTAGAGAGGAGTGGAGAGGCCAGGGAGCGAGGGAGAGGGGAGAGCGGTCACGGGCGTCCCCGTGGCATCGCTAGAAGGGTCGGGGAGGGGGTGAAGCAGGCAGGGAGGAGGCCACGGTGACGGCAGCGCTCGCCACCGAGCTGCTTTGGGGCGAGGGGAGGAAGACGACAGGAGGGGAGGAGGTGGGCTGGGCCGGCCAGCTCAGCTGGGCCGCCAGGTGGGCTAGAATGCCAGGTAAGTTACAGGTGAGTTTCTGTTCTTTTATTGTTTTTCCGTTTCTGTTTTTTTAATCTTTTGCCACTGTTTTGAATTTAAAACAATTCAAACAATGCCAAAAACTCCTCTGAATATTTTTATTTTGCTAGATGGACTTTTCCAAAAGCTCATAAAATATTTCAGGGGTATTTGAAGTTATATTCTAATTATATGAATATAATTCAAATTCAAATAGCTAATGATTTAAATTCAAAGTCCCAAGATTAAGTCCTTAAAAATGTTCAATATTTTGGTTGGGACCAGAACCCTTGCCAAAATTATCAAACATTTAAGAAGAACATTTTGGGAACAATGAATGAGATTTTAGGGTTTTTGCCCTTCTTTTATTTAAATTTTGAGGCTTCCAAATTTCCTCAGTTCAAGTTTCAAAAATTTAAACATGATGCAAACACTAGGCAGCACCAGAAGCTAGGGATGTGACAACTCGCCCCCACTAAACAAGAATCTCGTCCCGAGATTCAAGCGTAGGGTAAGATGAAGGGGGAACGCAAATTAACATAATCTTCACGATCCAGGTTGCACTTCAAATGAACGTTGATTCAATCACCATCTTTGTCTTGTCGTCTTGCTCTGAGAACGCCAATTGACATGATAAGAAGAGGAAAGGAAAACTCTAGAGGAATCGATCTTCTCGAAGACCGAACAACTCAGGATCAACTCATGGGATGAGACATAGCAACATCTCTCGAGCTGAGACACGAAGCATACATCTGAAGGGATGGAGTGAGACAGATGACAAAGGTTCACTAGGTAGAAACCAATTCCACACTTAAGAGGGTGGTGAACGGTTGTCAACGCAGCGAGAAGTTTGAGTTGCCATGATACCATAACAAGACATCTTGGAGGAGGGTGATTCATAGAATTATTACCTTAAGTGGCAAAAAGAATTACCTTTGATCTAGAGATCATTGAAAATCTTTTATACCAGCCTAAGGCAATTCTCGAGCGACCATTTGGAGGGGTTCGGTATAATGGCATACCCGGATTAGAATGGATGATGTGGATTACCTTGTTGAAGACAACGCAAGGGATGATTTTGCTTGCGCATTCTCTCAAGAACTTGAGCATTTCCATATTCATCAAGGTTTTACCAACATCCGTGTCAAGGATCCTGGCAACACAACATACTACCATGACGAATGGTGATGGAGAATGCCGATGCGAAGGAAGATAACACTTTCTCAGATTTCACCTTAGCAAGGCCAAGGGATCAAAATGTGGATGATTGGCCGAGAGACATTTAGCACTCCGCTTCTAATGTTCACCTTGATGTGCTAGTGTATCCCATTCATATGGTTTGATATCTAGAACATCAAGTAAAGGTCGGACTTCGGGAACACAAAAAATCATAAGGCACAACTAGGGAGTAAATCCTACGAAATCCTTATGGGGAGGTGGCCAACTTCCTTAATGAAGATACTACAATAATGGGCCTTCCAGCTGGGTGTGTTGGCCATGATAACCACTTTACCGGGTTATAGAGAGGCCAATATTATAGTTCATGGGAGACGTTCCAACCATTATATCTGCCTGAGATTCAGATCTGGTTGGTGTCAGAATAATCCAGACTCATCGAGTCTAGAAATAAAAATAAGAGTTTGCAACACAAATCGATGAGATGACATTGCGAGATTCTCAGGAAATGAACTACGGTAGTAAGCTCCAAAACATGAGCTGGTTGTGCTACAAGCATGTGAGCACGTTGTCCCAGACAAGCATGATCACATGGTAGTCTTACACCAGAACACTACCGAGTTCTGGTTGGGAACCATCATCGAGGATATCGAAGTCCTTGTATAAGCCCCGGGTCTTAAGGAGGAGCTTCTTCTCCTAGAACAAATCAATCAGTGGCTTGGTGTGCTAGGAAACACATATAGAATGGAGGCGGCCAACCTATCAAACCATAGAGTACTTCGCACATGCGTGACTGACTTGGGATGATTCCAAAGGATGCAAAAACAAACTTTCTCGAATTCATGGCGGCAACTTACACCTAATGCACGTGAACTTGGAGAAAGTCACTTCTTTCATCCGAGCATATGCTTCATGCACGGGACATGAAGATAATGCTTATAGAAGTTTCCAATACTAGCTTAATGTCCAACAAAAATCATGAAGAAGATAAGGATGTTGTTGATGGGCTCAGCAACAATTCATCCAGGTTTCCATATAAATGGAATTCCACAGTTATGTGAACACGGTGATAGCATTGGTCAGACCAAAAGATATAATGGAGTATGCTCGAGGAAAGGCCACGAGTAAGACAACATTACAAACATCGTTGGTTCTGATTTGATTTGACGATAGCCCACACTCAAATCAAGTTTTGACAAGGCAATAAATCCAACAATTGATCACGAGGACCAATTGGTGAAGATATCATCTTTCTTCAACACACACACAACACAAAGATATCCCTTAACATGAACTAAGTCAGACAAGCTTTTATCTTCCAACTCTCCAAGTTGTTGTTTAGCTTAACCAACTAGCTCAGGGTATCCAACACGGATTCTTGGAGAAGGGGTGGTTACAGAAAACCAACTAGCTCACAACTCAACATAGCGGTCATGTGACAACCTGGTAATACTTACGAGAAGATATTCGGAACATCACGAACCACCGGTATGTTACTACGCTCGAGAACAATCTTGCTTTTCAGAGCAAGACGATATGATCAACAGAGCAAGGGTTTGAATAATCCTAACTCATTGATCGAAGAGTGCACTAGAAATAAAAACTAGGTAGCACAATCAGTCTTAGAATGAGGGTTCAATAACCAACATGCTAAGAATGAAATTGTTTCCCATTTAACTACCAAGCATCACGGTTGCTAGGAGTATTGATTTCACACATCACGATTCACTTGTCGGCGTTCCGGTTACAACAACACGGGGACCGAGAAACGAATAATGAGTGCGAGAAGTATCACTGTATCAAGAGTTCATAGGATGGTGTGCAATTCCCATGACATTCCTGATATAAAGATGGTAATACCTTAAGGTAGAACAGACCAGAAGCTGGATTGCATTTTGATCTGCGAGGTACAACTACTTTGACCCAATCCTGGATGTGGATGAGGTACTGGAGTTTGTTTCTCCTAGTCATTCCAGGATAGAATGGCTTGACGGACCACAAGAATAATAAGCATCGATAACACGAATGCATAATCACTCCTGACTATCAATTGATAGACAAGGGCCAGAAAACAACTAAAGAGGGACAACTCAAAAGAACATATGATTTTCTGAGTTGTGGATGCATAGATTAGCATGTCAAACAAGTTCAACATGTTTCTTCCGGATAACCCATGCAGAAAGGTAGAACTGGCAGAGTCACAACATAGAATCGAGAACTCGCCAAAAGCACCCTGGTTGTGATCTTTTGGTTCAACGAGGAACTTCTGCCAATAGTGGTTCATAGTATTTGGAAGAAGGAAAAACCACGAACTTCGAGGACTATTGCAAAGGTTGCTAATAACCTAAAGGAACAAGCAAAAACTATCAACATGAAGCAAGTAGGGTGAAGCTCGGGTTCAAAACCCAGGAGTGGAATACCTACTAACTAAATGGCATCACATGATGCTTTCGAGAATAATGGCCAGAGTCATCACACTGGGATCACAGAACATGGCTAGATTACTAGATGATACTCTAGACATCTAGGGTCGTAATAATAGCTCCAACATATATGTCGAGGCAATACAGTACCTCAACTCACCAATTTGTGTGATTAACCTGGCATAGAAGAACATCGAAACCAGAGGGAAAGGATTTTGCAAGTGCATCAGATTGTTTAGAAACCTGGGATGACTCGGACAGCATAACGACTGTAAATGCTCAAAATGATTTGAGACATCCTACAAAATGGTGGCATAACCACTCGATCATCACAATATCAAGATTCTGAGGCCAACTATGAATACACGGGAGTAGTAGGAACCGAACTGAAGCTTAGAACCATCAATCCTACAAGTCTACGGATTAGTAACACGTGATCCTGATAGAAAGAGGAGAAAGCCTAGTTCCTTAACCCCGTAGAAAAGATAAGATGACTCGGATCAGAAGGCATAAGGTATAAGGAGTAAAAAGAGCCTTACGTTCCATCCCACAATCAATTCCCTTATATAACTAAAGAATTTCTAGACTCAACTTCAACCAGTTTGGCTTGGTAATCCTACAGGCAACCTGGCTCTGATACCAAAGCTGTCAGGACCCCGATCCTAAGTCACACCGATCTAGCATGTAACACATCATATCACTTTGCGGCCTCACGCACGGTATTCCAAGGGGTGCCACCTTACCTGGCCCAGGACCATTTGCGCCTTTTGGCTCACGTATATGATAGTGTCGCTAGCATCCATATGACAAAGAACCCGGGCTGACATGGCTAGTCGTGAACCCAAAGTGGCACTAACTTACAGGGACAAGCATACATGACCCAACAACGAACGTGTCGGTTATCAGCGAGTGAATCCAGGCTGTAGCACTGGGCTAGCAGGACTCCGGTGAACCGGGCTGTAGCGGGCTAACAGGACTCCGGTATTCATCGCGTGACATTTCCCCGAAGGGACAGACACAGGAACGAAGAAGGACACATGCCGGCCAGCCTAAGTGTTCCGGAGCAGTAGCAAGCTACCATGGCTCAGTGGAAACACTAGGAGACATTTCCCGGTAAGAGAGGCTACTAAGGATAAACAACTAGATAGTCAGATCCCACACATACCAAGCATTTCAATAACATACACACAATATGCTCGATATGTGCAAATACAACATGGCATCACAACATGACTCTACAACTCAAGTATTTATCAATAGGCTCCGAGGAGCGAGATATTACAATCATGGGTCTCATGACCCAACATTCAGAGCAAACAAATCAAGCACAAGCGGAAGCTTAACATGTCTGAGTACAGACATCTACAAAAGAAAAAGTCTGAAAAGCCTGACTGTCTATCAGATCCTGCCGAGGGCACAAGATCGTAGCTGAGGTATCAAGCTAAACGTCGAAGTCCACGTGGAACTACTAACGAGACTGAAGTCTCTCTGCAAAAACATAAATTAAGCAACGTGAGTACAAATGTACCCAGCAAGACTTACATCAGATCTAACTACATATGCATCATTATCAACAAGGGGATGGTGGGGTTTAACTGCAGCAAGCCATCTTTGACTCGGTGGCTAACCTGAACTACGACTGCAAGTAACTCTTTTGAGGTGGCGCACACAAGTCCACATATTCACCATATCAATACACCACTATGGATCCGCTCCCGTCTCCCTTACGAGAACGCCATCCATAGCACTCATGCTTATCTTGCGTATTTTAGAGTATCCACTTTCACTTGTCTATGAACTGTACAGGCAACCCAGAAGTCCTTTACCGCGGACACGGCTATTCGAATAGATAATGTTAACCCTGCAGGGATGTACTTCTTCACACACGCTCTCACCACTTACCGCCGTTTACACGACATGTACTCGGCAACCTTCAAGCGGAAGCCCAGCGAGGGTGTCGGCCACGACCTGACTAACCACACAAGTCTCTCGTCCAGGTTTATCGCCTATTCGGGTTCCATCCACAAGGAGATCCGGCCGGGGTGTCGCTCACGGCCCCAAATGATGTGTGTAGGGTTCCCAAGCCCACCATCCGGGTGCTACTTGGTACACCGGGCCACTGTGCCTAGTCTGTCCCAAGCCCACCTGTACCGGGTGCCACTTGGTAGACTACTAACACTACCTACAAACACCAGAAACTAGTTGCAACTCCTGGACAGAGATCATGCTGATTAATAAGTCGAGAGAGTCAATTAAGGATCCCAATGTGTGGTAGTAGCTGTTCATGGATCACAAACACAGAACTCAGTTCCTGAGGACGGCTGCAATGAGACAACCCACCATGTACTCCTACATGGCCTCTCACCGCTGCCTTTACCAAATCGTGTTCACACACTTAGCTCACACACAGTAGGACATGTTCACACACCTCTGATTCATCCCCGATGAATCAGACCTGACTCAACTCTAAGCAGTAGCAGGCATGACAAACAAGCATGAATGAGTAGGCACATCAAGGCTCAAACAACTCCTACTCATGCTAGTGGGTTTCATCTATTTACTGTGGCAATGACAGGTCATGCAGAGGATAAAGGGTTCAGCTACCGCAGCAAGTAACAGATGAATCGTTGTTGTCCTAATGTAGTAAAAGAGAGCAGGAGCGAGAGAGTGGGATTTTATCGGAATGAACAAGGGGTTTTTGCTTGCCTGGCACTTCTAAAGATAATATAGTACTTCATTGGTGTTATCGATCTCATCGTCGGAGCCACGTCTATCGAGAGGGAACAATTACCGGCAACAGAGAGGAAACACAATCAATGCAATGCACAATATGATGCATGCTCATGACATGGCAATATGCTTATGATTTGAGCTGATGCAACTAAAACCAGATTAAATGAAGTTGGTTTGAATCAAAGATTCAAATTCAAACTCCATATGTTATTTATTACATGTCATTTAATTGAATTGTCCTAAACAGCAGCTATAAGTTGTTCTAACATGCATGAAAATGGTACGGATGGATAGATTGGATTTTTCTGATCATTTTTCATATATAAATTATTTGATTTGGAGCTACGGTTGAATTTCTATGATTTTTAGAAGTTTAGTACATTTTCTGGAATTTCCTGGATTATCTTTATTCCTGAAAAGATTAATTGCGTCAGCATGACGTAGATGTGACGTCAGCAGGTCAACGGGCGTCGACTAGGTCAAACCTGACCAGTGGGACCCACTGGTCAGTGACCCAGCCAACTAACTAAGTTAGTTAGCCCTAACTAACTGGGCGGGGACCACTAGTCAGTGACTGTAGTAACTAACCTAACTAGTTAATTAGTGCTAACTAGGGTAATTAGTCGGGCAGGGCCCACAAGTCAGTGGGAGAGAGGGGCAAGTCAAACCGGGCAGTGGGGTCAACCCACGCCGATCAACGGTCAGCGGTCGCCGGCGTTTAGCCGCCGGCGAGTCCAGACGCGGCGGAGGGGCTCGGGAAACGCCCTCCGGTGACCAAAACAGTGGCGGAGATCATCTACTCATAGCTGGCGCTCAGCCGCATCCATCTAAGCAAGCGGGAGGGGCTGAGGTCGACCGGGCTCACCGGAATCAAGCTCGCGGCGGCGACCGAAGTTCGGCCAACGGCGGGTTAGGCGATGCAGGGCGCTAGGGGAGGCGTTGGTGTGTGCTACGTGCTCCTGGTGAGGTGTGGAGCACAGTGGTGTGCTCGGAAGCGAGCTTGCATGGCTGTGGCCACGGCTACGCCATGGCCGGCGGCGAGGAGCAATCGGCTCCGGTGACTAGGGCGGCTAGAGGGTGCGTACGGGCACGGGGAACAGGGGAGAAGAAGGCGGAGCTCACAGCGGGGTCGGAGACGGTCTCAGCGAGCTCGGGGAGGCGGAAACGGCGGCATATCGACGGCGGCGATCCTCGGAGCCGAAGGTTGAAGACGAACGCGTCGGCGTCACTGTAGGGCTCCCGGCGTCGCTTGGCGCGGTGAGGAGGAAGAGTAGGTCGAGGCGGAGCTTTGGAACGCGTCGGGGAGGCTCGGGGTTGGCTGTGGCCGCGGTAATCGGCGTCGGCGGCGTCGGCTGCGCTCGGTGGTGCAGGGGGAGGAGCTAGAGAGGAGTGGAGAGGCCAAGGAGCGAGGGAGAGGGGAGAGCGGTCACGGGCGTCCCAGTGGCATCGCTAGAAGGGTCGGGGAGGGGGTGAAGCAGGCAGGGAGGAGGCCACGGTGACGGCAGCGCTCGCCACCGAGCTGCTTTGGGGCGAGGGGAGGAAGACGACATGAGGGGAGGAGGTGGGCTGGGCCGGCCAGCTCAGCTGGGCCGGCCAGCTCAGCTGGGCCGCCAGGTGGGCTAGAATGCCAGGTAAGTTACAGGTGAGTTTCTGTTCTTTTATTGTTTTTCTGTTTCTGTTTTTTTAAACTTTTGCCACTGTTTTGAATTTAAAACAATTCAAACAATGCCAAAAACTCCTCTGAATATTTTTATTTTGCTAGATGGACTTTTCTAAAAGCACATAAAATATTTCAGGGGTATTTGAAGTTATATTTTAATTATATGAATATAATTCAAATTCAAATAGCTAATGATTTAAATTCAAAGTCCCAAGATTAAGTCCTTAAAAATGTTCAATATTTTGGTTGGGACCAGAACCCTTGCCAAAATTATCAAACATTTAAGAAGAACATTTTGGGAACAATGAATGAGATTTTAGGGTTTTTGCCTTCTTTTATTTAAATTTTGAGGCTTCCAAATTTCCTCAGTTCAAGTTTCAAAAATTTAAACATGATGCAAACACTAGGAAGCACCAGAAGCTAGGGATGTGACAGTTGGCCTTTCTTTTTTTTCTTTGGGGACAATGCTCTAATAATGATGATCATCACACTTTTATTGATTTACAACACATGAATTACAACTCAAAACTAGAACAAGATATGACTCTATATGAATGCATCCGGCGGTGTACCGGGATGGGCAATGAATCAAGAGTGACATGTATGAAAATTATGCAAAGTAGCCTTTCCACAAATACGATGTCAACTACATGATCATGCAATGGCAATATGACAGTATTAATGCGTGTCATGATGATAATCGGAATGGTGGAAAGTTGCATGGCAATATATCTCGGAATGGCTATGGAAATGCCATAATAGGTAGGTGTGGTGGCTGTTTTGAGGAAGATATAAGGAGGTTTATGTGTGATAGAGCGTATCACATCACGGGGTTTGGATGCACCGGCGAAGTTTGCACCAACTCTCAAGGTGAGAAAGGGCAATGCACGATACCGAAGAGGCTAGCAATGATGGAAAGGTAAAAGTGAGTATAATCCATGGACTCAACATTAGTCAAAAGAACTCATATACTTATTGCAAAAATCTAGAATTCATCAAAAACCAAGCACTACACGCATGCTCCGAGGGGGATAGATTGGTAGGAAAAGACCATCGCTCGTCCCCGACCGCCACTCATAAGGATGCACAATCCAAGTACACTTCATCTTTCAAATTTGTTACACAACTTTAACCATACGTGCATGCTACGGGACTCGCTAACTTCAACACAACCATTCTTTAAATTCGTAATCACCCAACTAGAATGACTTTAATATCACTACCTCCATATCTCAAAACAATTATCAAGTATCAAATTGATCATAGCATCCAAATCACTTCCTATGATAGTTTTTATTATGCCCAACTTGGATGCCCATCATTCTAGGACCAATTTTATAACCATAGAAAATACCATGATGTTCTATAAGACTCTCAAAATAATATAAGTGAAGCATGAGAGATCTACAATTTCTACAAAATATAACCACCGCCGTGCTCTAAAAGATATAAGTGAAACACTAGAGCAAATGACAAACTACTCTGAAAGATATAAGTGAAGATCAATGAGTAGTTAAATAATTATATAACTATGTGAAGACTCTCTCTCATTTAAGAATTTCAGATCTTGGTATTTTATTCAAGCAGCAAGCAAATCAAGATAAAATGACATTGCAAGGATAGCACAACTCATGTGAAGAAGCAAAAACTTAGGCTCAACCGATACTAACCGATAGTTGTTGAAGAAGAAAGGTGGGATGCCTAACTGGGCTTCCCCAAGCTTAGATGCTTGAGACTTCTTGAAATATTATCTTGGGGTGCCTTGGGCATCCCCAAGCTTGAACTTTTGTGTCTCCTTAATTCCTCTCATATCATGGTTTCTCTATTTCTCAAAAACTGCATCCACATAAAACTCAACAAGAACTCGTGAGATAAGTTAGTATAAACCAATGCAAAACCTTATCATTTTCTACTATAACAAATTACTAAAATTATTATTCAACATTGCATACTAAATGTTTGTGCATATTTAATACTCCTATCCTCCAATAGAATCATTAAACGAGCAAACATATGCAAACAATGCAAACATAACAACAATCTGCCAAAACAGTACAGTCTGTAAAGAAAGCAAGATTCATCATACTTCCCTAACTCCAAAAATTATGAGAAAAAAGTTTCAGCATTATATCGTTCTCTGACTTTTCTAGGGAATTTTTGCAACAACGGTAAACTTTCTGTTTTCAAACAGCAACATGTATACAAGCAAAATAAGCATGGTAAAGGCTATCCTTGACATTTTTATTGAAAATATAGATGCAAAACATTATTCTAAATAACAGCAAGAGAATACTAACAAAAGAAAATGACGCTCCAAGCAAAACACATATCATGTGGTGAATAAAAATATAGCTCCAAGTAAAGTTACGATGAACGAAGACGAAAGAGGGGGTGCCATCCGGGGCATCCCCAAGCATAGGCTCTTGGTTGTCCTTGAACATTACCTTGGGGTGCCTTGGGCATCCCCAAGCTTAGGATCTTGCCACTCCTTATTCCATAGTCCATTGAATCTTTACCCAAAACTTGAAAACTTCACAACACAAAACTCAACAGAAAACTCGTAAGCTCCGTTAGTATAAGAAAATAAAACCACCACTTAGGTACTGTAATGAACTCATTCTAAATTCATATTGGTGTAATATCTAATGTACTCCAACTTATCTATGGTTCATACCCTCCGACACTACTCATAGATTCATCAAAATAAGCAAACAACACATAGAAAACAGAATCTATCAAAAACAGAATAGTCTGTAGTAATCTGTAATAAACGTATACTTATGGAACTCCAAAATTTCTACCAAATTAGGAAGTCCTAAGTAATTTGTGTACAAATCCAGATCAAAAAGAATCAGATCAGAAGAACATTTCTATGAATTATAAAAACTAATTTACTGGGTGTAAAAGTTTCTGATTTTCAGCAGGATCAACACAACTATCACCGTAAACTATCCGAAAGGTCTTACTTGGCACTTTACAAAAGCTATAAAACATGATTACTGCAGTAGCATAATCATGTGAACACACAAGAACAGTAAGGATAAATACTGGGTTGTCTCCCAACAAGCGCTTTTCTTTAATGCCTTTCTAGCTAGGCACGATGATGACAATGATGCTCACATAAAAGATAAGAACTGAAACACAACGGGAGCATCATGAAGCATATTGATACGTCTCCAACGTATCTACTTTTCCAAACACTTTTTCCCTTGTTTTGGAGTCTAACTTGCATGATTTGAATGAAACAAACCCGGACTGACGCTGTTTTCAGCAGAACTGCCATGATGTTGTTTTATGTGTAGAAAAGAAAAGTTCTCGGAATGTCCTGAAAATCCATGGAGGCACTTTTTGGAATTAATAAGAATTTTTGGGTGAAAGAAATACACCAGGGGGCCCACACCCTATCCACGAGACAGGGGCGCCCCCTATAGGGCGTGCCCCCTATCTCGTGGCCCCCCTGGACCTCCACCGATCTCAACTCCAACTCCATATATTCCGTCTCGGGGAGAAAAAAATCAGAGAGAAAGTTTTATCGCGTTTTACGACACGGAGCCGCCGCCAAGCCCTAATCTCTCTCAGGAGGGCTGATCTGGAGTCCGTTCGGGGCTCCGGAGAGGGGGATTCGTCGCCCTCGTCATCATCAACCATCCTCCATCACCAATTTCATGATTCTCACCGCCGTGCGTGAGTAATTACATCGTAGGCTTGCTGGACGGTGATGGGTTGGATGAGATTTATCATGTAATCAAGTTAGTTTTGTTAGGGTTTGATCCCTAGTATCCACTATGTTCTGAGATTGATGTTGCTATGACTTTGCTATGCTTAATGCTTGTCACTAGGGCCTGAGTGCCATGATTTTAGATCTGAATCTATTATGTTTAGAAAACAAAAGTTCTCGGAATGTACTAAAAATCCTCGGAGGCACTTTTTGGAAAATATAAAAAATACTGGAGAAAGAATCAAGACCAGGGGTCCCACACCCTGTCCACGAGGGTGGGGGGCGTGCCCACCCCCTGGGCGCACCCCCTATCTCATGGGCCCCCTGAGGCTCTGCCGACCTCAACTCCAACTCCATATATTCCGTCTCACGGAGAGAAAAATCGGAGAGAAAGTTTCATCGCGTTTTACGATACGGAGCCACCGCCAGCCCTAATCTCTTTCGGGAGGGCTGATCTGGAGTCCGTTCGGGGCTCCGGAGAGGGGGATTCATCGTCGTCGTCATCATCAACCATCCTCCATCACCAATTTCATGATGCTCACCACCGTGCATTAGTAATTCCATCGTAGGCTTGCTGGATGGTGATGGGTTGGATGAGATTTATCATGTAATCAAGTTAGTTTTGTTAGGGTTTGATCCCTAGTATCCACTATGTTCTGAGATTGATGTTGCTATGACTTTGCTATGCTTAATGCTTGTCACTAGGGCCCGAGTGCCATGATTTCAGATCTGAACCTATTATGTTTTCATGAATATATGTGTGTTCTTGATCCTATCTTGCAAGTCTATAGTCACCTTTTATGAGTTATGATCCGACAACCCCGAAGTGACAATAATCGGGATACTTCTCGGTGATGACCGTAGTTTGAGGAGTTCATGTACTCACTATGTGTTAATGCTTTGGTCCCGTTCTCTATTAAAAGGAGGCCTTAATATCCCTTAGTTTCCACTAGGACCCCGCTACAATGGGAGGGTAGGACAAAAGATGTCATGCAAGTTCTTTTCCATAAGCACGTATGACTATTTACGGAATACATGCCTACATTACATTGATGAATTAGAGCTAGTTCTGTGTCACCCTATGTTATAGCTATTACATGAGGAATCGCACCCGACATAATTATCCATCACTGATCCATTGCCTATGAGCTTTTCACATATTTTTCTTCGCTTATTTACTTTTCCGTTGCTATTGTTACAACTATTACAAAAACCCAAAAACTATTATCTTTACCTTTGCCATAGTTACCTTTATTATCATACTACTTTTCTACTAAATACTTTGCTATAGATACTAAGTTATCCAGGTGTGGTTGAATTGACAACTCAACTGCTAATACTCAAGAAAATATTCTTTGGCTCCCCTTGTGTGGAATCAATAAATTTGGGTTGTACTTTACCCTCGAAAGCTGTTGCAACCCCCTACACTTGTGGGTTATCAAGACTAATTTCTGGCGCCGTTGCCGGGGAGCATAGCTATATTCTCTGAGTCACTTGGGATTTATATCTGTTGATCACTATGAAGAACTTGAAAGACGCTAAAAACCAAGATTTTGCCCTCAACTACGAGGGGAGGTAAGGAACTGCCATCTAGCTCTGCCCTAGATTCTCCTTTCGTTATTAGTAAGCTTGCGACACCTAAACCTGCTACTGCTATGAATTCTGATATGTCACATGTTATTGATGATGCCACTTCTGCTATGCATGATGAAACTACTTCTGTGCGTGATACTAGTTTGCCATTAGGTGAATTTCTTGCTGAACAACTTGCTAGAGTTAGGGGGAGTGAAAATATTGAAGATGCTATTATTGATGATAGTGATGATGAAAGTTCTCCTAATGATTATGTATTACCTGTTGTTCCTGAGGGTTATGTTATGAATGAAGAAGCTGCTAGAGCTATCTTTGCTTGCAATGATACATATGATCTTAAGAAATTATTAGCTAAATGGAAGCAGTAGTCTCTTAATGCTAGAATGAAACCTGACCCTGCTTTTGCTACTTCACCTATGTGTGTTACTGATAAGGACTATGAATTCTCTGTTGATCCTGAGATTATCACTTTGGTAGAATCCGATCCTTTTTATGGCCTAGAATCTGAATCTGTTGTGGCACATCTTACCGAGTTGAATGATATAGCTACCCTGTTTACTCATGATGAAAGATCTCGCTATTTTTATATCCTTAAGATATTTCCATTCTCGTTAAAGGGTGATGCTAAGACTTGGTATAATTCTCTTGCTCCTGGTTGTGTGCGTAGTCCCAGGATATGATTTATTACTTCTCTGCTAAAGATTTCCCTACTCATAAGAAACAAGCTGCCTTGCGGGAAATATATAATTTTGTGCAAATCAAAGAAGAGAGTCCCCCACAAGCTTGGGGGAGGCTTCTCCGGTTACTTAATGCTTTGCCTGATCATCCTCTCAAGAAAAATGAAATACTTGATATCTTTTATAATGGACCAACCGATGCTTCCAAGGACTACTTGGATAGTTGTGCTGGTTGTGTTTTCAGGGAAAGAACAGTAGACGAAGCTGAATTAGTGTTGAATAATATGTTGACTAATGAAAATAATTGGACTCTTCCTGAGCCAATTCCTGAAGCAATTCCTGAACCAATTGAGCCAATTCCTAAACCCACTCCGAAGAAGAGAGGTGTTTTATTTCTCAGTCCTGAAGATATGCAAGATGCAAAGAAATCAATGAAAGAAAAAGGTATTAAAGCTGAAGATGTTAAGAGTTTACCACCTATTGAAGAAATACATGGTATTAATATACCGCCTGTTGAAGAACCACATTGTCTTGATAACCCGACACATGTAGTAAAGGTAAATTCTCTCTATAGATATGATAAAGTTGAAGTCCCCTATACTAAATTTCATAGCCCTTGCTTAGATGAATTTGATGACTTTATGGCTAGACAAGAAAGTTTTAATGCTTATGTTGGTAGAGAGTTAAAGAATAATGCTTTCGAGATAGGACGCGTGAGCGATAAGATGGCTAGAATTAAAGGTGAACTCCAACTCATTAGCAAATATGCGTCTATGGTTGCTACTCAAGCTGAGCAAGTACTCAAAGCTCAAAATGATTTGCTTGAGGAATTAAATAATAAAAATGACTTTGCTATTTGAGTGGCTACTAGAACTGGTAGAATGACTCAGGATCCTTCTTATCCTGAAGGCCACCCTAAGAGAATCGAGCAAGATTCTCAGAGAAATAATTTAGAGGCACCTAGTTCTTCTAAAAAGAAGAAAAAGAAAGACGATAGGACTTTGCATGCTTCTAGTGAACCTACTGTAGACACACCTGGGAATCCCAATGATATTTCTATCTCTGATGCTGAAACACAATCAGGTGATGAACATGAACCTAGTGATAATGTTAATGATAATGTTCATGTTGATACTCAACCTAGCAAAAACAATGAAGTAGAGGTTGAACCTGCTGTTGATCTTGATAACCCACAATCAAAGAATCAACGTTATGATAAGAGAGATTTTGTTGCTAGAAAGCACGGTAGAGAAAGAGAACCATGGGTTCAGAAACCCATGCCCTTTCCTCCTAAACCATCCAAGTCAAAGGATGATGAGGACTTTGAGCGCTTTGCTGAAATGATTAGACCTATTTTCTTACGTATGCGCTTAACTGATATGCTCAAAGTAAATCCTTTGCTAAGTATATGAAGGATATCATTACAAATAAAAGGAAGATATCAGAAGCTAAAATTTCCACCATGCTTGCTAATTACACCTTTAAGGGTGGAATACCAAAGAAACTTGGAGATCCGGGTGTACCAACTATACCATGCTCCATTAAAAGAAATTATGTTAGAACTGCTTTATGTGATCTTGGAGCCGGTGTTAGTGTTATGCCTCTCTCTTTATATCGTAGACTTGAATTGAATAAGTTGACACCTACTGAAATATCTTTGCAAATGGCTGATAAATCAACTGCTATACCTGTCGGTATTTGTGAGGATGTGCCTGCTGTGGTTGCAAATGTCACTATCTTAACAGACTTTGTTATTCTTGATATTCCCGAGGACGATAGTATGTGTATTATCCTTGGTAGACCTTTTTTGAATACTGCAGGGGCTGTTATTGATGGCAACAAAGGCAATGTCACTTTTCATGTTAGTGGTAATGAGCATACAATACACTTTCCGAGGAAACAATCTCAAGTTCATAGCATCAATTCTATTGGAAAAGTTCCAACTATCATTATTGGAGGTTTTGAATTTCCTCTCCCAACTGTCAAGAAAAAGTATGATATTCTTATTGTTGGGGATTTTCATATCCCCATTGAGGTAACTTAGTGTTATTCGAAATTTCTCCAGTTCCGTGTTATTCGGAATGAGTTTGTTAACAAGACTTGATCAACCTTGTTAGTGGATTCATTTTGATGATCATGAGATGGATGAAACTAGAAGGCACAACCTTCTGTACCCACTTTTTACTTTCTGTTATTTAGAATAAATAAAGCAAAAGTAGTATTATCCGTCTGTTTTCTGAATTATCTGTACAATAAAAAATATCCCGAAAATAAAAGTGCTCCAAATGCCCTGCAAATTTAGTATGATTTCTTATGGAATATTTGAGGATTTTAGGCACTGAAATCACTGCAGGAGGGGCAAGCACCAGGCCACGAGAGTGGAGGGCACGCCCCCTGTCTCGTGGGCCCCTGGTGGCCCCCCTCTACTTATGCCAGCACCCACAAACTTCATCTTCTACCCAAAAAAACCCCATCCAGCTCAAGCATGAGTTCTAGCTCATTTTGTTGTGATGTTCGATCTCCTTGCTCAAAGCTCCATTCACAAAACTGCTTTGGGAGATTGTTGCTTGGTATGTGACTCCTCCATTGGTCCAATTAGTTTTTGTTCTAGTGCTTTATTCATTGCAAAATTTTGCTGCATAGGTGACCATGTTCTTGAGCTTGCATGTTAAATTTATGAGGTCCCAAGCAATTCTAATGCATGATATAGGCTCTAGGCATTTGTAGGAGTAGTTGCTACCAATCTTGTTTAGTTTTATTCACTTTTATTTTGAAGTTACTAAAATTTCAGAAAATGTTAAGGAAGTTTTTGAGGGGCTCTTCTAGCCAAAGCTCTCAGGAAAAACAAGCCAAAGAGAAGGAAAAAGCCAAGTATAATCTTCCTCGCTTAGCGGAGGTGCGGTCGTGTGAATGGCCATGCAATGATTTCTTGAAAGAAGCCGGAATTCATGAAGATTTTTATTCTTTGATCGAGACTGTAGGCCTCACCGGTTTCATCAACGACCGGATCGATCAGTATCTCTTACTCACTAATACTTTCGTGCAAAACTTTTATTATTATCCTAAGAAGTCACCGCCTGCAGTATCATTTCACTTATATGATGAATTCAGAGAAATGTCTTTACGTAATTTTTGCGCGGTGTGTAGGATACCTTATGAGGGAGAATTAGAGGAACCCCATCGTAAAGATGTGGATGGCTTTGTTAATACTATAGCTGTAGAGGAGTCAAAGAAGGGTTCCGAGGCAAAAGTCTCTAGCATACACTTTCCTATTTTACGCTACTTTGCCATTTTTGCTAGTAGATGCTTGATTTGTCGTGGAAATAGTGGAAACTTAAGTGTTCCTGATATTATCATTCTTCAACATGCCTTGCTTGGAGACAATACTTTTAGTATGGGTGTCGTCGTTGCTAAACAGCTAACCCTGAATCGTACAAAAGGCCCCATACTTGGAGGCATCTATGCTGCACGTCTTGCTAGGCATTTTCAGATACCCATTAGGCATCTTGAGAAAGAGGAGACAACATTGCCTCCTCACATTTTAGATTACAAGAGCATGGTAGCACACAAGTTTATTGTCGACAACGAAGAGAGGATGCTCTTGTATAAACTTAGATTTAATAAGAAACGCTTTGAGATTATTATTTTGCCTGCGCCTCTGTTGTTTGATTTGCTTGCAAAAAAAATTCTTGTTACACCGGAAGCGGTGAACAATCATCGAGCCCAAGCTTTTACTCCAGAACCTGAGCCGGAACCTGAACTGGAGCCTTATCGTGCATCATCTGTCCAATGGGATTTGGAGATGACCATCCAATGGTATCCTGATTACACCTCTCATTACACCGGGGAGAGTAGCGGCGGTCCTTGGTATTAGACCAACTTAGGTCCAAAAGCCTAAGCTTGGGGGAGTACGTATTTCTTACCGACTTTACATTCATGTTCACACACTAGTCATCGGTGCTCATACTCTTTCATTGTATTATCCATGCTAGTTTAAATTTCTTTTTTCTAGTTTTCTTCTTGTGTGTTTGATAAATCTTAAGAAAAACCAAAAAAATTAGTTAGTTTAATTTCCATGCTTGTAGTAGAAATTAAAAGGAAAACCCAAAAAGATTTCTAGTTCTTCTTCTTACTTATTGGGAGCTTTCCAGTGTGAATAGTTCTATTTTCTCTTTTCTTTCCTTTGGGGGTCGAGAAGACCATATTGAAAATTTTCAGTGGCTCTCATATGCATGATTGTTTATTTAACCTAGAGCCCATATTACTTGTCTTCTCTTTTGAGTTGAATGCTTGCAGATTCTAGCTTTATCCAATGCACGTGCACTCTTATTATTATACACATCGTTCGGTCGTGCAAGTGAAAGGCAATAATGACGATATATGATGGACTTATTGGGATGAGAAAAGCTGGTATGAACTCGACCTCTCTTGTTTTTGTAAATATGATGAGTTCATCGTTTCTGAGTCAGCTTATTATGAAGTAAACATATTTGCAATGACATTTAGAGATTATAGTTGCTTGTTCCATGCTTGATTAGCTTTGAGTTATAATGGTTTACCTTGCGTGCCAACAGGCTATTAGAATGATTATGATGTGGTATGATGGGATGGTATCCTCCTTTGAATGAATTGAGTGACTCGACTTGGCACATGTTCACGCATGTAGTTGAATCAAATCAACATAGCCTTCATGATATTTATGTTCATGGTAGATTATATCCTACTCATGCTTGTACTCGGTGTAAATTAATTTTAATGCATGTTCATGACTGTTGTCGCTCTCTCAGTTGGTCGCTTCCTAGTCTTTTGCTAGCCTTCACCTGTACTAAGCGGGAATACTGCTTGTGCATCCAAACTCCTTAAACCCCAAAGTTGTTCCATATGAGTCCACTATACCTTCCTATATGCGGTATTTACCTGCCGTTCCAAGTAAATTTGTATGTGCCAAACTCCAAACCTTCAAATGAAATTCTGTTTTGTATGCTCGAGCAGCTCATGTTACAACTAGGGTTGCCTATATCTTCCATGCTAGGTGGGTTATTCTCAAGAGGAGTGGACTCCGCTCCTCATTCACGAGAAAGGGCCGGTAACTGGGATGCCTACTCCCATGATCCAAAAAGATCAAAGCAAATCAAAATAATTAAACAAAACTCCCCCAGGGCTGTTGTTAGTTGGAGGCACTCGTTGTTTCGAGCAAGCCATGGATTGATGCTTGTTGGTGGTTGGGGGAGTATAAACCTTTACCATTCTGTTTGGTAACTGCCTATAATGCATGTAGTATGGAAGATACAGCCATCTCATAGTTGTTGCGTTGACAGCGAAAGTATGCCGCTCAAAATGTTATTCAATCTCTATTTTAAAATCGAGCTCTGGCACCTCACAAATCCCTGCTTCCCTCTGCGAAGGGCCTATCTATTTACTTTTATGTTGAGTCATCACCCTTCTTATTAAAAAGCACCCGCTAGAGAGCACACTGTCATTTGCATTCATTACTATTGATTTATATTGGGTATGACTTGACTGGATCTCTTTTACCATGAATTACAATGTTTAGTCAGTCCTTGATCTTTAAAGGTGCTCTGCAGTTATGTTTTGCGGTCTCACAAAGGGCTAGCGAGATAATATTTTGTTATATCATGTTATGATTGTTTTGAGAAAGTGTTGTCATCCGAGTTTTATTATTATGGCTTGCTAGTTGATTATGCTATTGGTATGAGTAATTGTGAGACCCAAGTGTTATTGTAAGTATGGTTAGTTCATAATATTTTCTGAAACCTGAATGCTGGCTTTTCATGTTTACAACAACAAGAGCAAACAGAGTTTGTAAAAGTTTTTCTTTATCACTTTCAGTTTATCAACTGAATTGCTTGAGGACAAGCAAAGGTTTAAGCTTGGGGGAGTTGATACATCTCCAACGTATCTACTTTTCCAAACACTTTTTCCCTTGTTTTGGACTCTAACTTGCATGATTTGAATGAAACTAACCCGGACTGACGCTGTTTTCAGCAGAACTGCCATGATGTTGTTTTATGTGTAGAAAAGAAAAGTTCTCGGAATGTCCTGAAAATCCACGGAGGCACTTTTTGGAATTAATAAGAATTTTTGGGTGAAAGAAATACACCAGGGGGCCCACACCCTGTCCACGAGACAGGGGGCGCCTCCCTATAGGGCGCGCCCCCTATCTCGTGGGCCCCCTGGACCTCCACCAACCTCAACTCCAACTCCATATATTCCGTCTCGGGGAGAGAAAAAATCATAGAGAAAGTTTCATCGCGTTTTACGACACGGAGCTGCCGCCATGCCCTAATCTCTCTCGGGAGGGCTGATCCGGAGTCCGTTCGGGGCTCCGGAGAGGGGGATTCGTCGCCCTCGTCATCATCAACCATCCTCCATCACCAATTTCATGATGCTCACCGCCGTGCATGAGTAATTCCATCGTACGCTTGCTGGACGGTGATGGGTTGGATGAGATTTATCATGTAATCAAGTTAGTTTTGTTAGGGTTTGATCCCCAGTATCCACTATGTTCTGAGATTGATGTTGCTATGACTTTGCTATGCTTAATGCTTGTCACTAGGGCCTGAGTGCCATGATTTCAGATCTGAACCTATTATGTTTTCATGAATATATGTGTGTTCTTGATCCTATCTTGCAAGTCTATAGTCACCTTTTATGAGTTATGATCCGACAACCCCAAAGTGACAATAATCGGGATACTTCTCGGTGATGACCGTAGTTTGAGGAGTTCATGTATTCACTATGTGTTAATGCTTTGGTCCCGTTCTCTATTAAAAGGAGGCCTTAATATCCCTTAGTTTCCACTAGGACCCCGCTGCAACGGGAGGGTAGGACAAAATATGTCATGCAAGTTCTTTTCCATAAGCACGTATGCCTATTTACGGAATACATGCCTACATTACATTGATGAATTAGAGCTAGTTCTGTGTCACCTTGTGTTATAGCTATTACATGAGGAATCGCTTCCAGCATAATTATCCATCACTGATCCATTGCCTATGAGCTTTTCACATATTGTTCTTCGCTTATTTACTTTTCTGTTGCTACTGTTACAACTATTACAAAAACCCCAAAACTATTATCTTTACCTTTGCCATAGTTACCTTTATTATCATACTACTTTGCTACTAAATACTTTGCTGTAGATACTAAGTTATCCAGGTGTGGTTGAATTGACAACTCAACTTCTAATACTCAAGAATATTCTTTGGCTCCCCTTGTGTCGAATCAATAAATTTGGGTTGTACTTTACCCTCGAAAGCTGTTGCGATCCCCTACAATTGTGGGTTATCACATATGACTAGCACATTTAAGCCTAACCCTCTTCCTATTCATAGGTATTTTGTGAGAAAACAACTTATGGGAACAATAATCAATTAGCATAATTAGGCAAAACAAACATAACTTCAAGATTTTAAGCACATAGAGAGGAAACTTGACATTATTGCAATTCCTACAAGCATATGTTCCTCCTTCATAATAATTTTTAGTAGCATCATGAATGAATTCAACAATATAACCAGCACCTAAAGGATTCTTTTCATGATCTACAAGCATAGAAAATTTACTACTATCCACATAAGCAAAATTCTTCTCATGAATAATAGTGGGAGCAAACTCAACAAAATAATTATCATGTGAGGCATAATCCAATTGACAACAAAAATCATGATGACAAGTTTCATGGTTATCATTATTCTTAATAGCATACAAGTCATCACAATAATCATCATAGATAACAACTTTGTTCTCATAATCAATTGGGACCTCTTCCAAAATAGTGGAATCATCACTAAATAAAGTTGACACTCTTCCAAATCCACTTTCATGTTCATCACAATAAGATTCAACATCCTCCAAAATAGTGGGATCACTACTTCCTAAAGTTGACACTCTTCCAAACCCACTTTCATTAATATAATCATCATAAATAGGAGGCATGCTTTCATCATAATAAATTTGCTCATCAAAACTTGGGGGACAAAAAATATCATCTTCATCAAACATAGCATCCCCAAGCTTGTGGCTTTGCATATTATTAGCACCATGGATATTTAAGGAATTCATATGTAGCGACCAGACCTCAAACAGTCTGATCTCTGTGCATCAGTGTCATCCTTGGATAAGTAATGCTGACACGCACAGTACTCGAAGGATTTATAACAGAGTAGCAATCACACACTTCTTACACCGAATGTCTCCAAAGAGAACTTATTACAATAAGTATAGCTTAAATCTAATAACGATAACAACGGAAGGCTTGGAAGATAAGTGAGTCCATCAACTCCAACGGCATCACTGAGTATAGAACCACGATCCTAAGGCACCTTACTCGTCATCTGAGAAGTCTGCAACATGAATGTTGCAGCCCGAAAACGGGCCAGCACATGGAATATGCTGGCAAAGTAACACATAGAGAATAATGAAAGAATAATGCTATTCTACATGCATATATGTCTTGGTGGAAAGCTCTATGGTTACAGTTTTTGCATAAAGCCAGTTTTTCCCTACTGCAAAGGAATAGATTTATTTAACTATCATGGTGGTTGTTAAACATTGAGAATGGTTGACAGCATCCTCAATCCCAATTAAGTAACATAATCATTAAATAAACCCAACAGTATTAATTAGAAGTAACATGATGAGATTCACATGATAATCCAAGTACTAGATACTCAAAACGTCCATAACCAGGGACACGGCTAACCATGATTAGTTTATACACTCTACAGAGGTTTGCGCACTTTTCCCCACAAGACTCGATCTCCTCCGTTAGGATTCTCGCACTACATGATGTTTGAGAAACGGATGACCGAGACATAGTCTTTCAGAAGTGCTAGCACCTTACGATCGGGTAGACAGTACCAACCTACATCCCCTACATCTGCTAGTCTACCACTATAAGAGTTCGCACAACTTAGTCAACTATGCTAGAGCCCATAGTAGCTTGTGGCTGCACACGGAAGTTTCTAGCATGTGAGGGTGGTCCTTTAGCAGATCTTCCTCTCTTTCCTAGGTGGCTTCATCCTTGGTGTGGTGGCTCCACTGAACTTTGCAAAACTTGATAACCTTGCTGCGGGTGACTCGGCTGGCATACTCAACAATCTTAATTGGTTTCTCCTCATAGGTCAAATCATTGTCCAACTGAATCGCCTCTAGCGGCACTGTATCTCTCAGCGGTATATCAGCCATCTCTGCATGGCACTTCTTCAATTGAGAAACGTGGAACACGTCGTGAACTCCTGACAATCCCTCAGGCAATTCCAACTTGTAAGCAACTTCTCCAATACACTCCAAAACTTTGTATGGTCCCACAAAACACGGTGCTAACTTTCCCTTAACTCCAAAATGCTTAACTCCTCGAAGTGGAGATACACGAAGATAGACTCTATCTCCAACTTTGTAAACTGTCTCCTTGCGTTTTGAATCGGCATAGGTTTTTTGCCTGGACTGGGCTACCTTGAGCCTGTCGTGAATCAACTTCACTTTCCGTTCAGACTCCTTAATCAAATCCGGTCCAAACAACTGGCGATCTCTAACTTCATCCCACGACAACGGGGTCCTACACCTCCTTTTGTATAGGGCTTCAAAAGGGGCCATCTTCAAACTGGATTGATAACTGTTGTTGCAAGAGAACTCTGCATATGGCAAATTGTCGTCCCAACTAGATCCGTAATCTAGCGCACAAGCTCTCAGCATATCCTGCAAAATCTGATTGACTCTCTCGGTCTGTCCATCTGTCTGCGGATGAAAAGCTGTACTGAACTCTAGCCTGGTACCCAAAGTTTCATGCAACTAATTCCAGAACATTGAGGTAAACTGGGTTCCTCTATCTGATACAATGCTCCTCGGAACTCCATGCAGACATACAATCCTGGTCATGTATATCTTGGCCAACTTAGCACTGGTGTAAGTTGTCTTCACTGGTATGAAATGTGCTACCTTCGTCAAACGGTCGACTACAACCCAAATCGAGTCATAGCCCAAACGAGTCCTGGGCAATCCCGTGATAAAATCCATGCCTAGTTTATCCCACTTACATTCGGGTATCGACAATGGTTGTAGCAATCCTACTGGCTTCTGATGCTCTGCCTTTACTCTCTGACATACATCACAAACTGCTACATACTCCACAATATCCTTCTTCATTCCGGTCCACCAGAAAGTGTCCTTCAAATCCAAATACATCTTGGTGTTTCCTGGGTGAATCGAATACGGCGAATCATGGGCCTCTTGCAAAATCAACTTCCTGATCTCCGGGTCATTAGGCACATAAACACGGTCTTCAAACCATAAGGTATCGTGCTCATCCTCACGAAAACCCTTAGCTTTACCTTTGCTCAACTTCTCCTTTATCTCGTCAATTTCCTTGTCGGCCTTCTGAGCTTCTCTAATCTTATCCATCAAAGTCGACTGAATCTCCAATGCTGCTACATAGCCTCTCGGAACTATCTCCAAACATAGTTCGCAAAGGTCCTCGGCTAAGTCCTTTGGCAACCCTCCATTCATGAGTGTATTGACATGGCTCTTACGGCTCAACGCGTCGGCTACTACGTTAGCCTTTCCGGGGTGATACTGCAATCTCATATCATAATCCTTGATGATCTCCAACCATCTCCTCTGCCTGAGATTCAACTCCTTCTGCGTGAAAATGTACTTCAAACTCTTGTGATCTGTGCACACCTCACAATGATTTCCGATGAGAAAATGTCTCCAAGTCTTCAATGCATGCACTACGGCTGCTAACTCCAAATCATGCGTGGTATAATTCAACTCATGAGGCTTAAGCTATCGTGAAACATACGAAACAACTCTTCCTTCTTGCATAAGCACGGCTCCAAGTCCTCGACATGAAGCGTCGCAATACACCTCGTAATCCTTGCTCTGATCTGGCAAAATCAACACTCGTGAGGTAACCAATCGCTTCTTCAACTCTTGGAAACTGGCCTCGCATTCCTCAGTCCAAACAAACTTGGTATCCTTCTTCAACAATTCCGTCATGGGCTTCACAATGTTTGAGAAATTTTCAATGAACCTCCAGTAGTATCCTACCAGTCCAAGAAAACTCCGGATCTCTCCTACTGTCGTTGGGGCTACCCAATTGGTCACAGTGACAACCTTGGTGGGGTCTACTACTATTCCTTCTCCGGATATAACATGTTCAAGGAATCCAACTTCCTTCAACCAAAATTCACATTTGCTGAACTTGGCATATAACTGATGTTCTCTGAGCTTCTCCAATACCAAACGCTAATGCTCCTTATGCTCCTCTTCGTTCTTTAAGTAGACCAAAATATCATCAATGAACACCACGATGAACTTATCCAAAAACTCCATAAACACCTTGTTCATCATGTTCATGAAATAGGCAGGTGCGTTAGTCAGACCAAATGACATAATGGTATATTCATACAGCCCGTACCTGGTGGTAAAAGCCGTCTTAGGTATATCCTGCTCTCGAATCTTCAACTGATGGTATCCTGATCGTAAATCGATCTTGGAAAATACCTTTGCTCCTTGCAATCGGTCAAACAGATCATTTCTCATTGGTAGTGGGTACTTGTTCTTGATTGTTACTACATTCAATCCTCGATAATCAACAACCATCCTCAATGATCCGTCCTTCTTCTCCACTAGAAGTACTGGCGATCCCCAAGGCGAAGAACTTCGGCGAATATAGCCTTTATCCAGTAACTCCTTAATCTGAATCTTAATCTCCTCCAAATCCTTAGCAGGCATCCGGTACGGTCTCTTAGATATTGGTCCTGTGCCTGGCAAAATCTCAATCAAACGATGTCTCTATCCGGTGGCATGCCTGGCAACTCTTATGGAAATATATCAGGAAAATCCTTCACTACTGGTACTTCCTCCTGCACAACTCCTGATAAGGAATTTACGTGCATCCTCTTCGTCTCATGTCTTGATACATACTTGATCCTCTTTCCTTCTGGCGTTGTAAGCAGAATTGTCTTACTGGCGCATTCAATGTTCCCTCCATACTTTGATAACCAATCCATGCCTAATATCACATCCAATCCTTGTGATTCCAATACTATTAGGTCTGAGGGAAACACGTAGTTACCAATCCTTAATGGTAACCGATCACACCATAGTCTAGCCATATATGCTGCTCCAGGCGAGGTTACTAACATGGGTGACCTAAGGGCTTGGGTTGGCAGTTTATACTTATCCATAAATCCCCTTGATATGTATGAATGCGATGCACCAGTATCAAAAAGAATGAGTGCAGTAAATGACTTAACCAAAAACTTACCTATTACTGCATCGGGCTGGGCTTCAACCTCCTCCGCGCTAACGTGGTTCACCTGTCCTCTGTTGAAAGGGTTTGGCTTCTTCCTGGAGCTTCCATTGACATTTCCATTCTGGCCTTCAGGACATTCATTGGAGTAATGTCCGGTCTTTTGGCACTTAAAGCAAGTGACTTGACTCAAATCTCTCTTGGCTGGTGTTGAGGGATTGCTACGGTTCTGGCCATTACTTCTTCCATTCCCGGTACCATTCTTGGAACCATTATGGGGTATGCTGGAACTGTCCTCCCGATTTCGGGGTAAAACGTGGCTTCTGCTAAGCTCCAGAATTGTACTTCCCTTGTCCATACTTCCTCTTGTAGTTCTCGATCTGCTGCTGCTTCCCTTCAATCATGAGAGATCTATCTACCAACTCCTGGTAGTTATTGAAACTTGCTACCATCAACTGCATACTCAGCTCATCATTTAGTCCTTCCAGAAACTTCTCTTGCTTAGCTGCATTTGTAGCAACGTCATCTGGGGCATAACATGCTAGCTTACTAAAGTCATCCACATACTGGCCAACTGTACGTCCTCCCTGGCGTAGGTTGCAAAACTCACGCTTCTTCATGGCCATAGCTCCTGCTGAAACATGGGCAGTGCGGAAAGCCTGCTGAAACAGATCCCATGTGACAGTGTCTACTGGATAGGTGGCTGTGAAATTCTCCCACCATGATGCTGCGGGTCCTTCAAGATGATGTGTGGCAAATCGCACCTTCACCGCATCTGTGCATCCTGCAGTGCAGTGGGCAACTCCCTGGCTGTCTTGCGAAGCCAATCATCTGCAACAATCAGCTCGGTGCTACTGGAGAACACCGGTGGATTCAGCCTAAGAAAATGGGTTAAGTGATCAACAGGTGGTGGTGGTGGGTTGTTGTTGTTGTTGTTCCCCCGATTCTGATTCTAGACTAGTATCTGCATCAATGCATTCTGCTGCTGGATCAACTGGGCGAGCTCCGGTGGGAAAAGCAAAACCATTGTCGCGTCTCGGAGGCATCTGAGGGTTTTAGAAAAGATGAGAATACAAAATAGAATGAGGTCTAGAGGGAAAACACTACCCATATGCACATGAGACAAATTTGCAATCAAAACACTTCATTCAATCAAGCAAGGGTATACAACGGTCTATCTATCGTTACAAAAGTGCTCGGACTATACTAGATACATGGAGGGAAATACTACTACTGTGATGGTGGTCTACTAGAAAAACTGCTCTGATGAAGACTCCATGATATCTGCTCCAGCTTCGTCAACATAGTCATCATCGCTATCGTCTGGGTCCGAGTCGGTGTCATCGATGATGATGTAATTCTCTGGACAAGTGTAATCTTCGTCTTCTCCAGTTGAGGGAAATCCCATAAACACTCTTAGCTTCTTATTCAGATCATCGTTCTTCTCTACTAGCGTTGCTATTTCCTCCTCATATCCATCGCGTGTAGACTTGAGTTCTTCCTCCAATTCCATGATCTTGGTCAGGGCTTTCTTCAGATCCATCATGCCTGTGCACATCTGGTTCTCCTAGCGTCGAATGTGCTAGTTTAACTCCTAGATGAAAGCTGCAATTGATCTGTCCTTCCTAGTGCTGATCATCTCCCATTGCTCATCTCGGCGCCCACAAATCTGGTAGATAGTATCCTTAAGCTCCTTGTGGTAAACTTCTCCTATGCGTCCCATGGTGATGTGGGCTGCCATGCTCTTTCCTAGACTCCAGGTTGGTGCATCAAAAGAAAACTCTATGGGCTCAGTGACGGGCATGAACGTCCTTCCTGGAACTTGAACTTGAATCATCCTGCGCTCCTCTTCAGGTAAAGTGGCGTTGTAGGTCCCGGTGAAGCTTGGTACTCCGATGTTTAGGTATCTAGTGACTTCCTTCAGGTGTCGTACAAAGGGTGTATCTTCATCCGGTTGTGTGATCTTGTTCCTTGCATCCGCGATCCTAAAAGAATAGAAAAGATGAGGAGTCAGAAATGAGAAGAGAGAGTAGTGATCTAGGGCTTTAGCTTAGTGGTCGTGTCCTACAGTCAGCGTGTGCTCTGATACCATCTTGTAGCGACTAGACCTCAAACAGTCTGATCTCTGTGCATCAGTGTCATCCTTGGATCAGTAATGCTGACACGCACAGTACTCGAAGGATTTATAATAGAGTAGCAATCACACACTTATTACATCGAATGTCTCCAAAGAGAACTTATTACAATAAGTATGGCTTAAGGCCATCTAATAACGATAAGAACGGAAGGCTTGGAAGATAAGTGAGTCCATCAACTCCAACGGCATCACTGAGTATAGAACCACGATCCTAAGGCATCTTACTCGTCGTCTGAAAAGTCTACAACATGAACGTTGCAGCCCGAAAGCGGGTCAGCACATGGAATATGCTGGCAAAGTAACACATAGAGAATAATGAAAGAATAATGCTATTCTACATGCATATATGGCTTGGTGGATAGCTCTATGGTTACAGTTTTTGCATAAAGCCAGTTTTCCCTACTGCAAAGGAATAGATTTATTTAACTATATGGTGGTTGTTAAACATTGAGAATGGTTGACAACATCCTCAATCCCAATTAAGTAACATCATCATTAAATAAACCCAACAATATTAATTAGAAGTAACATGATGAGATTCACATGATAATCCAAGTACTAGATACTCAAAACGTCCATAACCGGGGACACGGCTAACCATGATTAGTTTATACAATCTGCAAAGGTTTGCGCACATTTCCCCACAAGACTCGATCTCCTCTGTTAGGATTCTTGCACTACATGATGTTTGAGAAACGGATGACCGAGACATAGTCTTTCAGAAGCGCTAGCACCTTACGATCGGGTAGACAGTACCAACCTACATCCCCTACATCTACTAGTCTACCACTGTAAGAGTTCACACAACTTAGTCAACTATGCTAGAGCCCATAGTAGCTTGTGGCTACACACGGAAGTTTCTAGCATGAATAATCTCATGATCCCTTTGGGCCTGGGTGGCGGTCCATAAAAAAACAACAGGCAATCCTGGAATACCCAGGTATCTCAATCCACCCAGATGTGTATTAAAGTTGCCACCTTAAATAAACCATTAAGTTAACAATCTCACATCTGTCATGGATACACTCACCCAATCCACGTCTACTAGCATAGCATGTCATAATAAGCAAACGTAGAGTAACTCCCAAGGGTTTGATAATAAAACAGGTAATAGGTACTACCTCATCTACTTCCCAAACCCCACATATTAATCAGATCCTAATCATGCAATTGTGTGAGGATTGATCTAATGCATAAAAACTGGGTAGTAAAGAGGTATGATCAAAGTGTTACTTGCCTTGCTGATGATCCGCAAAACCTAGGGATTCGAAGTAGCAAGCGGCGCAATCCGGGTACTCTATCGCAAACAAACAAACAAGCATACAATAAGTACTCATCTAATGCACAGGTAAAACTCAAATAAGAGATCTAACCAGAAAGTTCAACTTAAGAACTCCGGTTTGCAAAAAGAATCAAATCGAACGAAACAACGAAAGTCAAACGGCGAAAGAAACAGGCTTCATTTACTAATATGGAACTAAGTCAAATTTTTACTTAGCAAATACTTGTTTGAGTAGATAATTCGGAAAGAGGGTTTCAAGGTGAAACTCTAGGAGCTTGAATCGCCTGATTCCGATAAACGAGCGAAAAGATATACTAGAACGAAAATTGGATCAGAAATCGCGATCAGAAAAATCGCGGAATAAATCCGAAAAAAGAAAAACGACGAACAGATTAACGAACAAACGTTTGTTATCTGGATATAAACGATGAACGCGTTCGTTAAAACAAACGAACGAGTGAACGCTCGCTAATTAACCTAAACCAGAAAAAAAACGATCTAAAAAATGGATCTAAAAAAACCGACGAAAACCAGCGGAAAAAACGAACGGTTTTTCTAAAAAAAAAGGCGGCGGCTAGGGTCAACCTCGGCGGGCGGGTCCGACGGCGACGGCGGCGACTCTGGCGGCGGCGGCGCAGGGCGGCGGCGGCGGCAAGCGGCGGCGACGGCGCGCTAGGGTTAGGGTTTGGGGGCGCGGGGCGGGCTGGGGCGGCGGCGCGGCTTGTGCTAGGGGTCGGCCCGCGCGCGGTATATAAAGACCCCGGCCAGGCAGAGTCCTGGCCGGTTACGGCCCAAGGTCGGTTCGGACTTTATTTTTAAAATAATTTTCGCGCAGAAAAACAAACGAAAGAAGTACTAAACGGACTCCAAAAATCCCGAAATAAATTTTCCCCGGCTTCTAAAATCAAGCCGGTTTAGATGAACATTTATTTGGGGCCTAAATGCAATTTTGAAAAACGCACATTTTTCCTAAATCAAATAAAAAAACAAAACTTCCAAAATAAAATCTTATTTGATTTTTTTATTAAATCCTCAATATTTCTTTATTTTGGGAAAGTCATTTTATTCCCTCTCTCATATTTTTATAATTGAAATAATTGAAGATAAAATAAATAAAATCAAATGATCCTATTTCCAATATTTGTGAAAACTCAAATATGAAATTTACGAAATCCCCAACTCTCTCCGTGGGTCCTTGAGTTGTGTAGAATTTCTAGGATCAAGGCAAAAATGCAATAAAAAATATGATATGCAATGATGATCTATGTATAACATTCCAAATCGAAAATTTGGGATGTTACATCATACTAACAACATTGCAATCATGCTCATCATACAAAGATCCAATACCAAACATTTTAATGCATTCTTCTTCTAACACTTGAGCACAATTTTCCTTTTCATCATACTCACGAAAGATATTAAAAAGACGAAGCGTATGAGACAAACTCAATTCCATTTTTTGGTAGTTTTCTTTTATAAACTAAACTAGTAATAAAACAAGAAACAAAAAGATTCGATTGCAAGATCTAAATATATACCTTCAAGCACTCACCTCCCCGGCAACGGCGCCAGAAAAGAGCTTGATGTCTACTACACAACCTTCTTCTTGTAGACATTGTTGGGCCTCCAAGTGCAGAAGTATGTAGGACAGTAGCAAATTTCCCTCAAGTGGATGACCTAAGGTTTATCAATTCATAGGAGGCATAGGATGAAGATGGTCTCTCTCAAACAACCCTACAACCAAATAACAAAGAGTCTCTTGTGTCCCCAACACACCCAATACAATGGTAAATTGTATAGGTGCACTATTTCAGCGAAGAGATGGTGATACAAGTGCAATATGGATGGTAGATATAGGTATTTGTAATCTGAAAATATAAAAACAACAAGGTAACTAATGATAAAAGTGAGCGTAAACGGTATTGCAATGGTAGGAAACAAGGCATAGGGTTCATACTTTCACTAGTGCAAGTTCTCTCAACAATAATAACATAGATAGATCATATAACAATCCTCAACATGCAACAAAGAGTCACTCCAGAGCCACTAATAGTGGAGAACAAACAAAGAGATTATGGTAGGGTACGAAACCACCTCAAAGCTATCCTTTCTGTTATATCTATTCAAGAGTCCGTAGTAAAATAACACGAAGCTATTCTTTCCGTTCAATCTATCATAGAGTTCATACTAGAATAACACCTTAAGACACAAATCAACCAAAACCGTAATGTCACCTAGATACTCCATTGTCACCTCAAGTATCCGTGGGCATGATTATACGATATGCATCACACAATCTCAGATTCATCTATTCAACCAACACAAAGTACTTCAAAGAGTGCCCCAAAGTTTCTACCGGAGAGTCAAGACAAAAACATGTGCCAACCCCTATGCATAGGTTCATGGGTGGAACCTGCAAGTTGATCACCAAAACATACATCAAGTGGATCACGTGATATCCCATTGTCACCACAGATAAACATGGCAAGACATACATCAAGTGTTCTCAAATCCTTAAAGACTCAATCTGATAAGATAACTTCAAGAGAGAAAACTCAATTCATCACAAGAGAGTAGAGGGGAGAAACATCATAAGATCCAACTAAAATAGCAAAGCTCGCGATACATCAAGATCGTGCCATAGAGAAAACACGAGAGAGAGAGAGATCATACACATAGCTACTAGTACATACCCTTAGCCCCGAGGGTGAACTACTCCCTCCTCGTCATGGAGAGTGCCGGATGATGAAGATGGCCACCGGTGAGGGATTCCCCCTCCGGCAGGGTGCCGGAACGGCTCCCGAGAGGTTTTTGGTGGCTACAGAGGCTTGCGGCGGTGGAACTCCTGATCTATCTTCGTCTTCGATGTTTTTAGGGTATATGGGAATATATAGGCGAAAGGAGTTGGTTGGGGGAGCCAGGAGGGGCCCACGAGATAGGGGACATGCCCAGGGGGTGGGCGCGCCCTACTATCTCTTGGCTTCCTCGAGGCTTCCCTGGCTTGTACTCCAAGTCTTCGAGATTGCTTCTGTTCCAAAAATAACTTTTCCAAAGGTTTCATTCCGTTTGGACTCTTTTTGATATTCCTTTTCTTCGAAACACTGAAATATGCAAGAGAACATCAATATGGGCTGGGCCTCCGGTTAATAGGTTAGTCCCAAAAATGATATAAAAGTGTAAAGTAAAGCCCATCAACATCCAAAACAGGTAATATAATAGCATGGAACAATCAAAAATTATAGATACGTTGGAGACGTATCACCTGCCGACCTCTAAAGAGGACGAGAGCCTGGGTGATGAGGACTTCATCATACCAGAGGACCCCCTCGAACAAGAGCGCTTCAAGCACCTTCTAATCGCCATAGCAAGAAGCCTGAAAAATAAGTGGCAGCAACTGCAAGCCAATCAGGACTCACTCAATGACAGATGCACTAATGTCCTGGCAGCCGAGGAATACAGCCTCGAGCGCTCAACTAAAAGTTACCCAAAGTGTAGGTTGCTCTGCCAATTCGAGAAGGAGGTTCCGGAGCCTATACCGACAACACGTAACAAAGTTGACGGACCTGACCGGCCACCTCGTGGTCGGGACAGAGCGGCAACTCATGCCGAACACCAATCTGCGCCACCTCGCCCTAGAGGTAGAGAAACAGCAACCACAGGATGCACGCATGACCTGCAATAGGACCTGGACAACAGAGCTGGTCATACCAGATCAATTTATGGATCGCGAGGGCGTCCACTAGTGCGAGACAACGGCCATCAAGCATGGCGCAACACACACAACCTCACACGGGCCGAAAATCACATACTGACTCCTTCCGAACTGCGTCGTGATGTTGCCCGATACAAAGGAGCCGCACACCCTCTATGCTTCACCGATGAAGTAATGGAACAATAGTTCTCGGAAGGGTTTAAACCCGTAACATTGAATCATACGATGGCACCACAGATCCCGCAGTATGGATTGAAGACTTTCTTCTCCACATCCACATGGCCCGCGGTGATGACCTTCATGCCATCAAGTACTCCCCCCTAAAACTTAAGGGACCAGCACGGCATTAGCTGAACAGCCTCCCAGAAGACTCTATTGGAAGCTGGGATGACTTGGAGGACGCTAAGGGAGTCCTGGATTAGGGGGTCCTCGGACAGGCGGACTATATAGTTTGGCCGGACTGTTGGACTATGAAGATACAAGATTGAAGACTTCGTCCCATGTCCGGGTGGGACTCTCCTTTGCGTGGAAGCCAAGCTTAGCAATTCGGATATGTAGATTTCCTTCTCTATAACCGACTCTGTGTAACTCTAGCCGCCTTTGGTGTCTATATAAACCGGAGGATTTAGTCTGTAGGACTAGAACAATCATAATCATAGGCTAGCTTCTAGGGTTTAGCCTCTACGATCTCGTGGTAGATCAACTCTTGTAATACTCATATCATTAAGATCAATCAAGCAGGAAGTAGGGTATTACCTCCATTGAGAGGGCCCGAACCTGGGTAAACATTGTGTCCCCCGCCTCCTGTTACCATTAGCCTTAGACACACAGTTCGGGACCCCCTTCCTGAGATCCACCGGTTTTGACACCGATATTGGTGCCTTCATTGAGAGTTCCACTGTGTTGTCACGGTAAGGCTTGATGGCTCCTTCAATCATCTATAGCGATATGATCCAGGGTGAGGTTTTCCTCCCCGGACAGATCTTCGTATTCGGCGGCTTCGCACTGTGGGCCAACTCGCTTGGCCATCTGGAGCAGATCGATAGCTATGCCCCTGGCCATCAAGTCAGGTTTGGAAGTCTGAACTACACCGCCGACATCTGCGGAGACTTGATCTTCGACGGATTCGAGCCCATGACAGGTGAGCCGAACAGTAACCATGAGCGTGACTTAGATTTGCCATCGGACGGTGTTCTTGAGATCACATCTGCGGTTGCCCCAACTCTTAATCCGGAGCAGATCGTGCCATCCGAGGACGGGTGGATGGACCCTGCCATGCAGGCCGCACACTCAGCAGCGTTAGAGCCGAACTCAGACTTCACCTCCAATGAGGTCTGTGTCATCGGACCCTCGGACTCGTCTCCGGCCATAGGCTCCGAACCGCGTGCATCCGTGCCTATCGAATCTAATTGGGCACCAATCATGGAGTTTACCTCCGCGGATATCTTTCAGCACTCGCCCTTGGGCGACATGTTAAATTCATTATAGTCTCTCTCCCAATGAGGAGACTCTTGGCCGAACTATGTCCGGCTTGAGTGGGAAGCGGATGACGAAGAAATTCGTTCCCCACCCACCACCCACTTAATAGCCACTGTCGATGACTTAACCGACATGCTTGAATTCGAATCCGAAGACATCGACGGTATGGATGACGATGCCGGAGAAGAACAGTAACCACCACCTAAAGGGCGCTGGACAGCCACCTCATCATATGATATATACATGGTGGACACACCCAAAGAAAACAACAGCAAGGAACGGAAGGATGCAACAGAGGATAATCCTCTTGAGAAGCAACCAAAGCGATGACGTCGGCGCCGCTCTAAATCCCGCCATAGTAAAAATAGCAATAACAACACAAGAAAGAATAATACCCTGGTCGACTCCAAAGGCAACGACGACCCCATGGACCCAGCGATGGAGCAGGATGAGCCAGGGGACGGCGAACAGAGTCTGGAGCCGCTGTCTGATCATAGCGACGGCGGAGATAAAACTCATAAACCTGTCTCCGAAGAGGAGAACAGTCCGGACGATGATGCACTCATCATCTCGGAAAGGCACTTGGAACAAGAGAACCTCCATAGAAGGCTTATCGCCACCGCGAGGGGCTTGAAAAAGCAGAAGCAAAGGCTTAAGGCCACGCAGGATACACTCAACCGCAGACGGAACAAAGTGCTTGACACTGAACAAAAATACGGTGGTGATCGCCACACAAAGAGCTACCCAAAGCGCAAGCTGCTGCCCGAATTCGACAACGAGGCTATAGAGCCCATCCACCAAATAATAATACGGCCGATCCTCCGGACCGACCACCCCATGGCCGCGACAGGGCGGCTATTGACACCGCACACAAGTCAGCACACGATTTACTTGAGCAACTGGACAAAAAAGTCGGCATGGCCAGGTCAATCTATGGATCTAGGAAGCGTGCTCCGATGCAGGATCACGGCCACCAAAACGATTATACTAATCGAATACCAGCTCGGAATCAACACCGAACGCCACAATTGTCGGCAGAATGCCATGACACATCCAAATACAGGGGTGCAGCACACCCCGTGTGCTTCACCGATGAGGTGCTGGATCATGAATTTCTGGAGGGATTTAAACCCGTAAATATAGAGGCATACGATGGAATGACAGACCCTGCGGTCTAGATTGAGGAATTTATTCTTCACATCCACATGGCTCGTGGAGATGATCTCCACACCATCAAATATCCGCCCCTCAAGTTGAAAGGACCAGCTCGGCACTGGTTGAAAAGCCTCCCCAAAAACTCAATTGGAAGTTGGGAGGAACTTGAGGATGCTTTCAGGGCTAATTTTCAAGGGACCTATGTCCGACCTCCGAATGCAGACTATTTAAGTCACATAATTCAACAACCCGGAGAGTCAGCCCGTAAGCTTTGGAATAGATTTTTCACCAAGAAGAATCAAATCGTCGAATGCCCAGATGCCGAAGCCCTAGCGGCTTTCAAGCACAGTGACCGGGACGAATGGCTCGCCAGACACCTCGTCCAGGAAAAGCCGAGGACAATGGCAGCCCTAACATGCCTTATGACACGCTTTTGCGCGGGCGAGGACATTTGGTTGGCATGCAGCGGCACCAGCGACCCAGGCACATCCGAAATCAGGGATGACAATGGGAAGCCGCGACGCAATAAAAACAAGCGTCAGAACAATGAAGACAGCCCAGACAGCACAATGGTAAACGCCGGATTCAGGGTCTCTTGACCCGTTCAACGGAAAAAGCCATTTAAAAGTAGCCGAGATGGACTATCTAGCTTAAACAAAATTCTAGACAGATTATGTCAGATTCATGGCACCCCTGAGAAACCTGCAAATCACACCAACAGAGAATGCTAGGTCTTCAAGCAGGCCAGCAAGCTGAATGCCGAACACAAAGGGAGGGAGACACCAAGTGAAGACGAGGACGAATCGCGTCAGCCAAACACTGGGGGACAGAAAAAATTTCCACCAAAGGTCAAAACAGTGAACATGTTTTACGCAACTCACATACCAAAGAGGAGGCACAAGCGCGCACTCCGAGACGTATACGCTGTAGAGCCCGTCGCCCCCAAATTTAACCCATGGTCGGCCTACCCGATCACTTTTGATCCCAGGGATCATCCGACTAGTATCCGACATGGAGGTTCGGCTGCCTTGGTGCTCGACCCAATAATCTACGGATACCATCTCACTAGAGTCCTTATGGATGGCGGCTGTAGTCTTAATCTGATATATCAGGACACTGTCTGCAAAATGGGGATAGACCCGTCAAGAATCAGCCAAAAAAATACTACCTTTAAAGGAGTAATACAAGGCGTAGAGGCCTGCTGCACAGGCTCTCTGATACTAGAGGTTGTATTCGGTTCGCGCGACAACTTCCGAAGCGAAGAGCTAATCTTCGACATCGCTCCATTCCGAAGCGGCTACCATGCACTACTCGGAAGAACGGCCTTTGCTCGTTTCAATGCAGTCCCGCATTACACTTATCTTAAACTTAAGATGCTCGGTCCACATGGCGTCATCACAATTAGCAGAAATACAGAGCGTTCCTTATGCGCGGAAGAATATGTGGCAGCTCTAGTAGCCGAACCACTAAACTGCCCCTCCAATCGGAATAAATGATCGGTCGTCAAGACCACGGACATGGTTGGACGTGTCCGGCGCACCACCTGTTGTAGCAGCCCAGGTAAACCTGAGCTTAGGACGACGGATATACCCCCATAAGTGGTGCTAGGGGCTACCTGCATGTAAAAAAGCCCATAGTTCGGCTCGACCCTATTAATACAATAACAGATTGCATTTTCATGGTTCATTAAGAATAACCAACTTTTCGCACGATCACACCAGATTCTTTCACCTGGGTTTTTCCTTTTTTACAGATGATCATCGTGCCACACCCTTCCAGGATACGGCACAACAGAGACAAAGGCGCAAACGTGCAACAAGGCCCCGTTCAAAGGTTTCTTTTTAGATTAAGACCCTGTGTACACCTTTTTATTGTCTCTTGTTGTTTCACACCCCCGGGCACTTAAAACAACCGAGAGGGGCACTAGCGTTATTGACATTTCGTCACGCCATATTAATGCATGTACCTGGAAATTCCGGGCTCATTATCGAGGGCGGTACTCAGCCCAGTATATGTTATAAAGTCCGAATACCTTTGGGAGTGTTCGGCGTCGTGAGTTTGGCCTTATATGCATCAGCTCCGAATCATGTCTTTGGTCGATAGTTGGGTTTTCCCGGCTCCCGTGTTTTGCTACCTTACGTTCCTCTCTATTGGCTAAGGTGGCACCGGGAGAACTACTGCGATTGTGCCCTGGTTCATCTGGATGAGCACCTCAGTAGAGAAAGCCGAAAACTGACTGTCATGATAAAGCGAGAGACTGGTCAACCACTGAATGACTTGTCAGAATCTTCGAGATTCCTCCGCATTAATGAAGTACCGGGTTCCCGGCCACGTATGTACACGCACCATATCCGGATGAGCGCGGACATACCAGGGGCTGTATAGTAGCCCCACTGTCAAACTCCTATGGCTAAGTGAAAGTGTTAAAGCTATATAGTCCGATTGCCTTGTTCGCCGCGCTATCACCTCCTTAAATGGACCAAGACATTGGATCAAGTGTGACTACGCGCTTTACCGAACAGCCCCGCATTATATGCGTGGGGGCTGAAGCCGACGACTGCAAACTTTCAGGTTATATACATACATACATAAACGGCCGCACAGGAGACACCACAATACTTTACGGGCAAAAGTATAAATATAGACTTTGTTATCAAATAAGTATTCTTTTTACAATGAAGACACATGTCACTGGAACATGGTACTCTTTGAGCATTGAGCCTCTATTAAACGGGCACCTTCTAGGACTTCTTCAAAATAGTGCTCAGGCGAGTCCCGACCCCGGGCAGACCCCTGGTTACAACAACGATGGCCTCCATCTCTGCCCAATATGTCTTAACACAGGCGAGAGCCATCCTTGCATCCTCTATGCATGTCGACCTCTTGACAGCGTTGATATGCGGCACAGCACGAAGAAATCGTTGCATTAAACAAAAATAACTATCTAGACTTGGTTCCTTCGGCCAAAGATGATCCACAGCAGACCTCATGGCAAGCCCGGACAACCTATGGAGCTCGGCCCACTCGGCCATTTGCTCATTCAACAACAGCAAACGCTTTGGATTACGGAACTGCGTTCGGAACAATCTTTCCACCTCATGATCTTTCTGATCTTTGAAATACTCAGTCGCATCAGTAGCACTCTTTGCTAAATCCAAGTATGCGTCTGCAGAACTCCACAGTTGATCCAGATGGGCATACTTTGGATCGCCGAACTTCGTCCGCAACAAAAAGGGTCTCCCAGCCATGATATCTCCGGCTTGACGAAGCTCCTCTCGTGCCGCTCTGATTTCAGAACGCGTTTCCTTGGCTGCCTCCAAAGCCTTCTTCAAGTAAGCCCCTTTCGCTTGGCTTTCCCTTTCAAGGAGCTCATAGCGGCTGGCGACATTCTGCAGTTCAAGAGCCATGCCGGCCATTTTCTCTTCGCTCTGGCGATGAGGAGCCTATTCGACTTTTAACTCTTCGGCCGCCTTCAGGGCGGCCGCATCACTTCTCCTGGCTTGTTCCTTGGCTCGGGCAAGTTCTTCCCGAAGGGTCTCCACGGTGGGAGCTCCATCTGCAGTCAAAGCATATTATAGATACTAGCATGATGCTCCTCTTAATATTTGCTGACCGCCCGAATATACATACCCTGTGCCTCATCAAGCCGCTTGTTCACAAGCGTGATGTCCGCATCCGCCACGTCAAGCTGCCGCCTCAATTCGGCAAAATCAGCAGTCCGGTCAGCTGCCGGACCCTCAGCCGCCTGCGCATGAAAGCAGAGCTGTCATTACCTGAGACTATGATCCAGTGTTTGCCGCCTCTGGATGGCAACCAGAGTCTCAGGGGCTACTATCTATACAGAGCACACCTAGCGTGTGCGGTACAGCCAAAAATATATATATTACTTAGCGTACCTTAAAGCCTCTTAATAGGATCGTAAAAGCTTCATTCAATCTGCTTTTCGCGGATGAGATCCTCTCAACCACCGTACCCATTAAGGTAGATGTGCCTCTGAGATAGCCGCTTGCCCCAAAAGATCCATCAATGTGTCCGGTTGTATACCGGATAGTCCCGGGCTTTTTCTGTTGGTCTCCTTAGGAGCCGAGAACCCCGGACTTCGGGCGGCCGAAGAGTTACCTTCTGGCCTTTGTGGATCAGGAGAAATCCTCCGCGACGACACCTCAGGGTTGTCCGTCTCACGAGGTGCGGAAGCAGGGAGAGGCCTTTTGCTCTCCATCATCTCCGGAAGAAGATCCCCTGAAGACGAACTTTGTTGAGAAAGGCTATGAGCCGGACTGCAAAACATATGTCTCGGTTGTTATTCTCAGAGAAAAAGCAGGATATATTTACCAAAGTGACTTTGTCCACTTACGGCTTGATTGAGGGCTGGCCCCCTTGCGGGCGCTGTGCGGTAAGAATGCCCTCAGGGTCAGGGCCCCCTTGCGAAGGTTTCTTCCCTCGTTGGAATCCTCCGTTTCCAAATCTTCAGAGGCCGTCCTTTTCTTCTCGTGGGGAGAGGGGATTTTAGATTTGCCTCCCCGATCACCCTCCTTCGCGGAGGCACTAACTCCACTAGTCTGAATGTATAGCGTATGAAGCCCGCTCTTGGCTTCTCTATTCCTCCCCTCATCTTCTCATGATGGCACTTGATAGGGTACGCGAGCCAGCATCCTGGTTAGTACAGGATCCGGCGAGCCTTTGGGAAGAGGGGCCGAACACCTGATCCTCTCCGCCTTTCTTATCCAGTACTGTCAGAGGGCAATTTTTCAAAATGATTTTGTGACAAACATAATAACATCATGTTCGGTCGTGGAGTTACTTATTTGGGTATCTGGGCGGTTGCAGTTCAGGCCCGCATCCTCGATGGTGTCCGGACACTTTATTCGTGATCAGAAGAATAATCGATACATCCCTTTGAGCGTCACGCCGAAGAAGTGTTGAATAGTTCATGGTCCTTCCGGGTTGAACTCCCACATACGGAGAGATCGACGTTGGCATGGAAGGACCCGACGGACTAGCATTACTTGAATTACTTTGACGAGACTGACATCCCTCTTGAGGAGATCTCGGATGCGACTTTGCAATGTCAGCACATCATTAGCTGGTCCCCAGTCAAGCCCTTTGTTGACCCATGATGCCAGTTGGGGCGAAGGACCCGAGCGGAAGGCCAGGGGGGCACCCGCTTTGTACCTCGGGGCGCTGTGATGTAAAACCACTCCCGTTGCCATAAGTCAGACACCTCCGGGAAGGAACCCTTTGGCTATAGGGTATCGGCACCTTTGCTTATTATAGCACCTCCGCACTCCGCGTGCCGCCCGTCTATCATCTTCAGCTTCTCATTGAAGGTCTTGAGCCACAAGCCAAAGTGTGGGGTAATGCGGAGGAGGGCCTCACACACGACGATAAATGAAGAGATGTGAAGGATGGAATCTGGAGCTAGATCATGGAAATCAAGCCCGTAATAGAACATGAGCCCTCTTACAAAGGGATCAAGACTAAAGCCTAGCCCTCGAAGGAAGTGGGAAACAAATACAACACTCTCGTTGGGTTCAGGAGTGGGGATAACCTGCCCTTGAGCAGGTAGCTTGTGGGGGATTTCGGCGGTCAGATACCTAGCTTCCCTAAGCTTCTTGATGTCCTCCTCTATGACAGAAGAGGCCATCCACCGGCCCTGAAGGTTGGATCCGGACATGGTTGAAGGTCCGGAGCGCTTAGCTTGAACCTTGGGTGTTGGAACTCGAGGTAGGGGAAGGGAAGGATTGGGCGTGGAAAGAAAAGGACGGGTCTGGACCTCTCTATAAAGAGGGTGAATATCAAGAGTCCTCCGCGTGGCCGTTTGGAACTTGCCTAAAACCGAGGAGTCATATTAACGACACGATTGAGTTACCCACACCCATATTGATGAGAATCCCGTGATAAGGGGGACACGATCTCTGCTTCAACAAGACGTGCCAATAAAACTGCCTCGCAATACGTGCAGTAGCAGGCTGAGAAAAAAGGTTCGTATAATGGCCGGGCCGCGGCGTGATGTCACGATATGAAAAGTTGTTAGCAGATTAGATTTGTGGAATATTGTGCTCTCTACGGTGGTATGTGGAATTTGTTTTGCAGAGCTGGACAGGATCTTTGTGTTCAAAATCTTCTATGGAGTATTCGGAGAAGGAACCCGCCTTGCAATGCCGAAGACAATCTGCGCGCCGGACTCATCATCATTGAAGCCTGGTTCAGGGGCTACTGAGGGAATCCTGGATTAGGGGGTCCTCGGACAATCAGACTATATACTTTGGCCGGACTGTTGGACTATGAAGATACAAGATTGAAGACTTCGTTCCGTGCCCGGGTGGGACTCTCCTTTGCGTGGAAGGCAAGCTTGGGAATTCAGATATGTAGATTTCCTTATCTATAATCGACTCTATGTAACCCTACCCCCCCGATGTCTATATAAACCGGAGGGTTTAGTCCGTAGGACAAGAACAATCATAATCATAGGCTAGCTTCTAGGGTTTAGCCTATACGATCTCGTGGTAGATGAACTCTTGTAATACTCATATAATCAAGATCAATCAAGCAGGAAGTAGGGTATTACCTCCATCGAGAGGGCCCGAACCTGGGTAAACATTGTGTCCCCCGCCTCCTGTTACCATTAGCCTTAGACACACAGTTCGGGACCCCCTACCCGAGATCCGCCGGTTTTGACACCGACAGACGCCATTAGAGACAACTTCCAAGGTACCTATGTTTGGCCCCCGGATCCCGATGACCTTAGTCACATAATCCAGCAACTCGGTGAGTCAACACGGAAGCTCTAGACATGGTTCTTAATTAAAAAGAATCAAATTGTGGACTGTCTGGACGCCGAAGCCCTCACGGCCTTCAAACACAGCGTCCGAGACGAGTGGCTTGCCCGACACCTCGGCCAAGAGAAACCTAAGTCTATGGTAGCCCTTACCACACTTATGACCCACTTTTGCGCGGGAGAAGATAGCTGGCTTGCTCGTAGAAGCAATAAGACCAGCGAACCAGGGACCTCTGAAGTCAGAGACGGCAATGGCAAACCACAACGCAACAAGAACAAGCGTCAAAACAATACAGAAGACACGGCGGTAAATGCCGGATTTAGTGGCTCAAAATCCGGACAGCGGAAGAAGCCATTCAAAGGAAACAAAGATGGTCCATCTTGTTTGGACAGAATACTTGACCGGCCTTGCCAGATTCATGGCACCCCCGACAAACCTGCCAATCACATCAACAGAAACTGGTAGGTGTTTAAACAGGCTGGCAAGCTCAACGTTGAACACAAGGGGTAAAGGCCGCCCAACAAGGACGACGATGAAGAGCCTCGCCCATAGAACATAGGGGACAGAAGAAATTTCCCCCCGAGGTTAAAATGGTGAACATGATCTATGCCAAACACATCCCGAAAAGGGAACGCAAGCGCGCATTAAGGGACATCTACGCCGTAGAGCCGGTCGCCCTGATACATCTCCAACGTATCTATTAATTTATGAAGCATTCATGCTATATTATTATGTGTTTTGAATGATTACGGGCTTTATTATACACTTATATATTACTTTTGGGACTAACCTATTAACCGGAGGCCCAGCCCATATTGCTGTTTTATTGCCTGTTTCAGTATTTTGAAGAAAAGGAATATCAAACGGAATGAAACCTTCGGGAGCGTGATTTTTAGGAAGAATATGATCCGGGAAACATGGAGTTCACGTTAGAAGAGCCTCGAGGAGGCCAGAAGATAGAAGGGCGTGCCCCTGTCTCCTGGGCCCCTCGAGTACCCCCCGACCGACTTCTTTCGCCTATATAAGTCCACGTACCCTAAAAACATTGAAACAGAAGATAGATCGGGAGTTCCACCACCGCAAGCCTCTGTAGCCACCAAAAACCTCTCGGGAGCCCATTCCGACACCCTGCCGGAGGGGGAACCCATCACCGGTGGCCATCTTCATCATCCCAGCACTCTCTATGACGAGGAGGGAGTAGTTCACCCTCGGGGCTGAGGGTATGTACCAGTAGCTATGTGTTTGATCTCTCTCTCTCTCTCTCTCGTGTTCTCTCTATGGAACGATCTTGATGTATCGCGAGCTTTGCTATTATAGTTGGATCTTATGATGTTTCTCCCCCTCTACTCTCTTGTGATGAATTGAGTTTCCCTCTTGAAGTTATCTTATCGGATTGAGTCTTTAATGATTTGAGAACACTTGATGTATGTCTTGCCATGTTTATCTGTGGTGACAATGGGATATCATGTGCCACTTGATGTATGCTTTGGTGATCAACTTGCGGGTTCCGCCCATGAACCTACTCATAGGGGTTGACACACGTTTTCGTCTTGACTCTCCGGTAGAAACTTTGGGGCACTCTTTGAAGTACTTTGTGTTGGTTGAATAGATGAATCTGAGATTGTGTGATGCATATCATATAATCATGCCCACGGATACTTGAGGTGACAATGGAGTATCTAGGTGACATTAGGGTTTTGGTTTATTTGTATCTTAAGGTGTTATTCTAGTACGAACTCTTGAATAGATTGATATAGATTGATCCGAAAGAATAGCTTTGAGGTGGTTTCGTACCCTACCATAATCTCTTCGTTTGTTCTCCGCTATTAGTGTCTTTGGAGTGACTCTTTGTTGCATGTTGAGGGATAGTTATGTGATCCAATTATGTTATTATTGTTGAGAGAACTTGCACTAGTGAAAGTATGAACCTTAGGCCTTGTTTCCTACCATTGCAATACCGTTTACGCTCATTTTTATCATTAGTTACCTTGCTGTTTTTATAATTTCAGATTACAAATACCTTTATCTACCATCCATATTGCACTTTTATCACCATATCTTCGCCAAACTACTGCACCTATACAATTTACCATTGTATTGGGTGTATTGGTGACACAAGAGACTCTTTGTTGTTTGGTTGCAGGGTTGTTTGAGAGAGACCATCTTCATCCTAGGCCTCCCACGGATTGATAAACCTTAGGTCATCCACTTGAGGGAAATTTGCTACTATCCTACAAACCTGTGCACTTGCAAGACCAACAACGTCTACAAGAAGAAGGTTGTGTAGTAGACATCAAGCTCTTTTCCGGCACCGTTGCCGGGGAGGTGAGTGCTTGAAGGTATATCTTTAGATCTTGCAATCGAATCTTTTTGTTCTTGTTTTATCACTAGTTTAGTTTATAAAATAAAACTACAAAAAAATGGAATTGAGTTTGTCTCATACGCTTCGTCTTTTTAATATCTTTCGTGAGAATGATGGAAAGGAAAATTGTTCTCAAGTCCTAGAAGAAGAGGTCTATAAAATGCTTGATACTAAATCTTTTAATGATGATCATGATTGCAATATTGTTAGTATGAACTCTTTGAATATTCATAGTACTAATGATGATGAAAATGTCTCTTATAAGCATGTTGATTTTTGTAGAGTAGATTTGGTTTGCAAGTACACACCAAATAGGGAAGATAGATATTGCAAGAAGCATAAGTATTTAGAAACTAAAGGTTTGCAAGAAAGTCTTGATGATTGTGCTGAAAGATTCAATATTTTTCGTGCCTCTTGTGAACTTTGCAATGAACATGGTCATTTAAATCTCCAATGCAAATTGTTTCATGATAAAATCGTGTCCAAAAATTGTGCTAGCTTGATTACCCTTGGGCATCATAAAGAGCTTAGTCTTCTTTTGGGGTATGAAGAAATGAAACGTATAACTGAGGGTATTCCGAAATTTAATCTTGATAGATTTCTTGATTTTGATCTAGAGGATATTTATATGTTTTGTGCGGTGAATTGCATTGAAAATCCTTATATTGCGAATTACCTAAAGAAAAGGAAGCAATTAGAAGATGATGAGAATACTAATGAAAGGGAAGATACTTCCCAATATCCTCCTATTATTTCTTATGATTAATTAGGTAACAAGGAGGAGCTTTCGATTCAACCAATCTCGTCAATAAGGAGCTCAAAGAGGAAGGTTGAACCCACACATAATGTGAGGAAGAAAAAGAAAAGAAGGAATAACAAAGGTAGAAAGGTATCCCTCCCAAATTATGTTGCTCCTACTACTCATTGTGATGATGATAATTGATATACTATTGGTGCTATCCATATTTTTAATGATGAGAGTGATTATGCTTATGATATGAAAGGGCCCAAGCTTGGGGAAGCTATGTTTGATGAAGATGAAATATTTGAGAATATATTTGCTGAAATTAATGTTTGTCCCAAGCTTGGGGATGCTATGTTTAATGAAGATGATATCTTTAGCATCCCAAGTTTTGATATGCAAAGTTGTTATGATGATAGCATGCCTCTTACCTATGATGATTATCTTGATGAAAGTGGGTTTGGAAGAGTGTCAACTTAGGAAATAGTGATCCCACTATTTTGGAGGATGTTGAATTTTATTATGATGAATACGAAAGTGGATTTGGAAGAGTGCCAACTTTATTTAGTGATTCCACTATCTTGGGAGAGGTTTGAATCGATTATGATGAGAACGAAGTTGCCACTTATGATGATTATTGTGATGAAACTTATGCTATAAAAAGTAGTGATGATTATATTTATAAATATTGTCATGATTATGATTACCCTTTTTCTGAACATTAATCTTTTAATGTGGAAACAGTTTTTAGTGTTCAAGTCTCTTATGATACTCCCACTATTCCGAATGAGAAGAATTTTGCTTATGTGGAGAGTAGTAAAAATTCTATGCTTGTAGATCATGAAAAGAATGCTTTAGGTGATGGTTATATTGTTGAATTCATTCATGATGCTACTGAAAATTATTATGAGGGAGGAATATATGCTTGTAGGAATTGCAATAATACCAAGTTTCCTCTCTATGTGCTTAAAATCTTGAAGCTATGCTTGTTTTTCCTTCCTATGCTAGTTGATTATTGTTACCATAAGTTGTTTGCCCACAAAATCCCTATGCATATGAAGTGGGTTAGGCTTAAATTTGCTAGTCATATGCTTCACGATGCTCCCGTTATGTTTCAATTCTTATCTTTTATGTGAGCATCATTGCCATCATCATGCCTAGCTAAAAAGGCATTAAAGAAAAGCGCTTGTTGGGAGACAACCCAATATTTACCCTTACTGTTTTTGTGTGTTCACATGATTATGATACTGTATTAATCATGTTTTATAGCTTTTCTTTCAATAAAGCGCCAAGTAGAACCTTTGGGAAGACTTGGGTGAAGTTTATGTGATCTTGCTGTAAAAAACAGAAACTTTTGCGCTCATGATATTAGCTGCCATTTCTTACTGGAGAATGATTTTAGGTTGATTCTTTTGAAGATGATTAATATACAAATTCCTCAGGTCCAGAAATTTATTTTAGAATTTTTTGAGTTCCATAAGTATACGTTTGATACAGATTACTACAGACTGTTCTGTTTTTGACAGATTCTGTTTTCTATGTGTTGTTTGCTTATTTTGATGAATCTATGAGTAGTATTGGAAGGTATGAACCATAGAGAAGTTGGAATACAGTAGGTTTAACACCAATATGAATTTAGAATGAGTTCATTACAGTACCTAAGTGGTGGTTTTATTTTCTTATATTGACGGAGCTTACGAGTTTTGTTTTGAGTTTTGTGTGGTTGAAGTTTTCAAGTTTTGGGTAAAGATTCGATGGACTATGGAATAAGGAGTGGCAAGAGCCTAAGATTAGGGGTTCCCAAGGCACACCAAGGTAATATTCAAGGACAACCAAGAGCCTAAGCTTGGGGATGCCCCGGAAGGCATCCCCTCTTTCGTCTTTGTTCATCGGTAACTTTACTTGGAGCTATATTTTTATTCGCCACATGATATGTGTTTTGCTTGGAGCTTCATTTTATTTTGTTAGTATTTGATTGCTGTTATTTAGAATAATATTTTGCATCTTTAGTTTCAATAAAAATGTCAAGGATAGCTTTTACCATGCTTATTTGGCTAGTATACATGTTGCTGTTTGAAAATAGAAAGTTTACCACCGTTGCAAAAATTCCCTAGAAAAGTCAGAGAGTGATATACTATTGAATTTTTTGCATATTGAGATCTGATAAATATTCTACAGCATACTGTTTTTCTCATAATTTTTGGAGTTAGGGAAGTATTGATACTCTTGCATTCTTTACAGACTGTACTGTTTTGGCAGATTGCTGTTATGTTTGCATTGTTTGCATATGTTTGCTTGTTTAATGGTTCTATTTGAGGATAGGAGTATTAAATATGCAGAGACATTTAGTATGCAATGTGGAATAATAATTTTAGTGATTTTTTATAGTAGAAAATGATAAGGTTTTGCATTGGTTTATACTAACCTATCTCACGAGTTCTTGTTGAGTTTGTTGTGGATGAAGCTTTTGATAAAAAGAAGAGAAACCATGATATGAGAGGAATTAAGGAGACTTAAAAGCTCAAGCTTGGGGATGCCCAAGGCACACCAAGATAATATTTCAAGAAGTCTCAAGCATCTAAGCTTGGGGATGCCCCGGTAGGCATCCCACCTTTCTTCTTCAATAACTATCGGTTAGTATCGGTTGAGCCTAAGTTTTTGCTTCTTCACATGAGTTGTGCTATGTAACGCCCCGGATACAACTTTCCATATTCATAACTCCAACTCTTGCCTTTTCCGGAGATGCTATATGATTTTTTTCCTTCGTGGTTGGGTTTTATCTGTTGTTTTGCATTTTGTTCTTGTTATGCATCTCATCTCATGTCATCATCTGCATTTCATCTGCATGTTTTTCAAAACTTGCATCCGTTCGGGTTCCGCCGGTTCTCTCTGTTGTCCGTTCTGAGCCCGACCACACTCGCACGCGCCCGCGGCACCTCCGAAATATTATTTTATAAGTGGCATAAAAATGTTCTCGGAATGGGTTGCAACTTGTCATGCGGTCTTATTATAGTGTAGATAGGCCGCCTGTTAAGTTTCATCGCATTTGGAGTTCGTTTGACTGCCCAACCGTTAAATATATAACCGCGATATAGTCGGTATATTCGTCGGATGTTTCGGTCTCTGAAACAGTTGCCGGGCTGCATTTCTCCCCTCTTCTCTCAGCCCAACCCCCTCTACACAGCATGTCTAGCCCTCCTACACTTCCCCTCGATCCGGAGCCGTCTGATGTCGATCTGAGGCCCCGAAACGCTCCAAAACCCCTCCTAACCCCCAAACCCTAGCTGCTTTTGCTATAAATAGACCCCCTAGTCCATTTTGGGTGCCCCTAGCCTTCCCCTACCCGCCCAACCTGCAGCCACCACCTCCCACCTCCATTTCCGCGCCCCCAGCCTCCTCCCGCCACTTGCCGCCGCCGCCACCGTGCCCCGGGCCAACCGAAGCACGCCACATCAGCCCCCAGCGCCCCTGCAGCCAATGCCCCGCTGCCACCTGTCCTCCCCACATCGTCCCCGCGCCTCTACCGCGCCAGGCCCGCCCGAAGCCCAGCGGAGGCCCGCCCCGGGCCGATCTGGGCCCGAGGCGGCCGCGCCGCGCCGCCGCGCGCCCCTGGCGCTTGCCTCCTCCCCATCGCCCGCATCCAGCGCCTCCTGGCCGGTCGCCGGATCCCTCGCCGCCGTCCTCGCCGAAGCGCCCCGCCAGGTCGCCGCCATCGTCTCCCTCTCTCGTCCTTCTCTCCCTCTCCTTCCTCTAATCCCTCTCTCCCGCAGGGCCATCGCCGCCATGGATGGCCGTCGTCGGCCTCGCCCCCGCTGGATCCAACCGCGCCGGAGCTCCGTGCTCACTGTCCTGGCCTGGATCCACCACGTGCCCGCGCCCCCATGGTGCCCCACCACCTGCTCCGGCCGGATCTGCCTTCCCGGACCCTCTCCGGTGCCTTCCCGGCCGCCGCGCTCGCCAGAGCAGCGTCCCCAGCCGCCACTGTCCGCCTCCCTTCCGCGCATGGACCAAATCTAAAATATGCATATGGGGATTTTCCGGACTTGTTGTTTATTATTCCGGCCTCATTTAAACTTGTCTAGATAGGTAGTTTTTCATGTGCTTCACCCCTTGCCATGTGTAATAACATTTAATATTGTTGGGTACAAAACGAGAGAGAACTAAATACTTGCATGTGGGGTTTCTTCAATATGCAACTCGTTGCATATTCATCTCCACTTAACTTGTAGTATTGTTTGTTGCACTTTGCCATGCCATGCCTCATTAAACCGGTCATGCATCATATTTGTTTGTGCATCATGCCATGTTTATGCTTGTGCATTTACCATGTTGTTTGTTTCTTTCCAGTGTTGCTTCTTAGTTCCGGTAATGTTGCGATTGTGAGGATTCGTTCGACTCCTCCCATTCGTCTTCTTCATGGACTCGTTCTTCTTCCTAGCGGGATTTCAGGCAAGATGACCGCTACCCTGGATCTCACTACTATCATTGCTATGCTAGTTGATTCGTTCTATCGCTTTGCTGCGCTACCTATCACTTGTTCTTCAAGCCTTCCCAAATTGCCATGAACCTCTAACCTTTGACACCCTTCCTAGCAAACCGTTGCTTGGCTATGTTACCGCTTTTCTCAGCCCTCTTATAGCGTTGCTAGTTGTAGGTGAAGTTGAAGATTGCTCCATGGTGGACAGGATTTTGTGGGGATATCACAATATCTCTTATATTATTATTAATGCATCTATATACTTGGTAAAGGGTGGAAGGCTCAGCCTTATGCCTGGTGTTTTGTTCCACTCTTGCCGCCCTAGTTTCCGTCATACCGGTGTTATGTTCCCGGATTTTGCGTTCCTTACGCGGTCGGGTGATTTATGGGACCCCCTTGACAGTTCGCTTTGAATAAAACTCCTCCAGCAAGGCCCAACATTGGTTTTACCATTTGCCTCACCACCACCTATATTTCCCTTGTGAGTAATTAACCCAAGGGTCATCTTTATTACAGCCCCCCCCGGGCCAGTGCTTGTCTAAGTGTTGGTCCAAACTAGAGCATCACGCGGGACCATCCCTTGGCAACTTGGGTTACGTCGGTACCTGTACGCTTAGCTTATCCGGTGTTGCCCTGAGAACGAGATATGTGCAGCTCCTATCGGGATTGTCGGCGCATCGGGCGGTCTTGCTGGTCTTGTTTTACCATTGTCGAAATGTCTTGTAAACGGGATTCCGAGTCTGATCGGGTCTTCCTGGGATAAGGTCTATTCCTTCGTTGATCGCGAGAGCTTGCCATGGGCTAAGTTGGCACACCCCTGCAGGGTATAATCTTTCGAAAGCCGTGCCTGCGGTTATTTGCAGATGGGAATTTGTTAATGTCCGGTTGTAGATAACTTGACATCAGATCCAAATTAAAACGCATCAACCGCGTGTGTAGCCGTGATGGTCTCTTTTCGGCGGAGTCCGGGATGTGAACACGGTCTTTGGGTTATGTTTGACGTAAGTAGGAGTTCAGGATCACTTCTTGATCATTGCTAGCTTCACGACCGTTCCGCTTGCTCTCTTCTCGCTCTTATTTGCGTATGTTAGCCACCATATATGCTTAGTCGCTGCTGCAACCTCACCACTTTACCCCTTCCTTTCCCTTTAAGCTTTGCTAGTCTTGATACCCATGGTAATGGGATTGCTGAGTCCTCGTGGCTCACAGATTACTACAACAACAGTTGCAGGTACAGGTTGCGCGATGATCATGACGCGAGAGCGATGTTTGCTTATTTTGGAGTTCTTCTTCTGCTTCCTCTTCGATCAGGGGATAGGTTCCAGGTCGGCAGCCTGGGCTAGCAGGGTGGAGGTCGTTTGAGTTTTTGTTTGTGTTTCATCTGTAGTCGGATGATGCTCTGATGTATTGTGATGTTGTATTCATGTGGCATTGTATGCCTTATGTATGTATCCCCATCTATTATGTAATGTTGATGTAATGATATCCACCTTGCAAAAGCGTTTCAATATGCGGGTCTATCCTTGGTGGGACCTTCGAGTTTCTTTTGGATAGGGTCGCATATTGGGCGTGACAAGTTGGTATCAGAGCCTCGACCGACCATAGGAGCCCCCTTGATTGTTGGCCATTGTTGAGTCTAGAAGAAAACTATTTTGAGTCTTAAGATTATATATATCAGAGAGTAGGATTCTTTTTACTCCTCAGCCCCTTCGTCGCTCTGGTGAGGTCTCCTGACGTAGATGTTTTGTCTTTCCTCTCCTCAAATTTCACTATTTTTTTAGGATCACGCGGGTATCTTGGGATCGTTCCGATAGTCTTGTGACGAGAACATTGTTCTTGGTGCCTCCTGGCATTTAGGGGTTGTGACAGTGTCCCGGGGAGTTGAGCTCCGAGGTGTTGTCGTCACAATTTTATCATTGCAGTTCTGGAATACCTGAGTTTTGCCGACATCGAAAATCTCTTTTATGCAGTTGTATGTGAGATAACCTCGACGTCACCCAATACTGGGGAGTTCGGGAGTATTGGCATAACTTGTATAACGGATGCTTTTCGAAGGTTGAGGTACACGATTTCCGAAGGTTTCTTGGTTATGTGTTGACGGATGGACACAGCTTGGATGTAGGTATTGTTAGTTTGGGTGAGATATATATTGCTTCCCCTGTATCCCCAACACCAGATTGCATAACCAGAAAGTTTCAGGAGTTTTATAGGTGGGAATTCAAGTAGCTCTAGTTTTATCTTTCCAACAAAGACATGATACGATATGGGATCTATCATATGTTTGTTTCCGGCTTATTCTGCAAGCCAAATCCTTTGTTTTGTTTTGAGTTGTGGTATTTGAGTTGCTTCAATGTCAAGTGTTGATTCCATACCTTTCAAGCGGTATTCTCATATTTCTATGGGAGTACTAATCCTTTTGATCATCGAGTTTGTCATGTTAATTCTTTCCAACCGGTGTGCTTCTCTTCAAGTGGATCCAATCATTTCAATATTTGCAAGATCAATTATAAGTTTTCTCAACGGTGTTTGTTTCGTTCATCCCAAGTTGCCTTTGTTTTCCCGCCCTCCCACCCTTTTTCTTCAAGGACTCAGATTTCTTAATCATGTATCCTTTTATTGAGGGGAAGACTCTCCATTCTTTTCTGTCAATGTTCTTATCCGGTGATTCTCACGAAAATACTAACGGAGTTTCAAGTTCATCATTCTTCATTCTCGTATTCTTCTCCGGTGGATTAATCTCAAGCTTTCGGTGTTGATCATATCCCTTTTCCTCATTTCAAATGCTATCCCATACTGGTGCATCTCATAATCACTCACCTCTTGCTATTCTTTTGTTCCGGAGTGTTGAAGATATCTTAGAAGATTTTTGTTTCCATTCTTAATCCGTTCAAGCTATTTGGAGATTGTTATCTCATTCAAGTCATTTAATTCAACCGGTGCAATTTCCCTTTCAAGTAATTTTTCGAAGGTGTATCTTTTAGTGGGCCCTAACCCACAGGTCTTTTCCCAGGATCTTACCTGACTCTTCTAATTTCCCCGGAGCCATTCCCAAAGTCTTTCGAAGTTTGACGTAAGAATGAATTTTCATCAGTCACATGCCTTCTTCAAGATCGTTTTGAAATTCTTTTCATCGTTGATTCCACCTTTCTATTCTTCATTTCGGAGTATCTAAACAATTCATGGTGGTTCTCATCATCATTCTCAACTTTTGAAGACCGAAGAAGGATTTCTCTTAAATCTTGCTCCATTCTCTTCCAGATTCATAGCTCTCTTAAATTCTTTTCACCCATCCGGACCAATTCAAGAGTCTTTTCAGATTGATTCTCCGTAGCCCATCATGTTAGAATTATTCATTCTCAGCTTTCAACTCTCGTTCTGGAATTCTTCCGGTGCATGTCTCAAATATCCTCTAATTAGTTCATGGCCTCTTCGTTTTCATATATCTAAATCCCCTCAAGTATCTTCATTCGTTTTCAAATTCTTCCCGATGATTTGTGCCTTTGCTACTTTCATTTTCAATTCTTTCGATGGTTCGTTCAAGTTTTCACTTTCTTCGTTATCGTATCAATTTATCAATTCATTCATTGTTAAAAAATCCCACCGGTGGTTCCATCAATACCTTCTCAAGTTTATGCTATATCCCTCTTAATCCTTTCTACGAGAATAAGTAGTATGCCTAATCTGTTGTTTGTCATCAATTTAAATTGGTGAAGGACAGGCATAATGTAATTCTTATTATTGTTTCATCCAAGTAATCTAGTTTCTTCTTTCCGGAGTTGTTCATCATGTCACATTTCCCGGTTCGAGATGTTTCATCTTTTCGTTTCCGGAGTTCCAAGTTTTCTCGGTTATATCGTTGCAAAGCTCCATCTAAATCATCGCAAGGCTTCACCTTGTGTTTTCAACTTCTCTTTCTTTGTTATCATCCTTTCATTACCGGAGTTCTTCATGGAGGCTCTACATGGTGGTTCGTCAAGGATTCTATTCATTCTTCAATTGTTCTTCAAGATTTCTCTCGAAGTTATGATCCACCAAGCTTTACTCTAAAATAAACATGGTGCTCAACACATGTTTTGTTTTGAGGAGCTCAAGTATTCTTCATCTTGCATTCTGAAGTGCAATTCTTTCTACCTTATCTTTTGTGGTGGTGTTATGTCACTCTTCACAATTTCCTTCATGGTTCATGATTCATATTGTTTTCAAGAATGAGGTATTTTAAATCCATCAATCTCTTTGTTGGAGTTATCTTGGGTTATATTTCACCTAAAGCCTTCCATTGGGAATGTTGCTATTTGTGGTGCTTATCATTGATCCAAGCTTTCTCCATATCCTTCTCGGTGAAAGAGGTTTTTCATCTCTTCTTTGATCTCAAACAAGCAATTGTTTTTCGTTAATGGCAGAATTTCACCTCAAGTGTTGAGATGTTTCCATAAGCCCACTACAAACTTATTATTTTCGTTGTTGGTCTTCCAACAACTTTGTTCTAACCTTCTTGCAAGGATGCTTTCCAAATTCAATTGTGGTAGGAGTTGTCATTTCCTTCTCCGTTCCCTTTATCACAACGATCTAGTTTCTATTCTTTCGTTTCGGAGTCATTGTGATGCTGCGCTCTTCACCCATCACCTCGTTTTGTCAAGATCATGTCCTTTTCGTGTTTATCCACTTAACCGGAGTGTTGTGTCTACCTATCTAGGCAAGTTTTAATGAGGCTGGAAGTAACAAACAACAATTCCGGAAAATCCCCATATGCATATTTTAGATTCGGTCCTGTTCTGCCCTAAACACAATTTTATTGTTGTTAAACATGCAAAGTAGTATCACCATGTTTATTTTAGAGTAAAGCTTGGTGGATCATAACTTCGAGAGAAATCTTGAAGAACAATTGAAGAATGAATAGAATCCTTGATGAACCACCATGTAGAGCCTCCATGAAGAACTCCGGTAATGAAAGGATGATAACAAAGAAAGAGAAGTTGAAAACACAAGGTGAAGCCTTGCGATGATTTAGATGGAGCTTTGCGATGATATAACCGAGAAAACTTGGAACTCCAGAAACAAAAAGATGAAACATCTCGAACCGGGAAATGTGACATGATGAACAACTCCGGAAAGAAGAAACTAGATTACTTGGATGAAACAATAATAAGAATTACGTTATGCCTATCCTTCACCAATTTAAATTGATGACAAACAACAGATTTGGCATACTACTTATTCTCGTAGAAAGGATTAAGAGGGATATAGCATAAACTTGAGAAGGTATTGATGGAACCACCGGTGGGATTTGTTAACAATGAATGAATTGATAAATTGATACGATAACGAAGAAAGTGAAAACTTGAACGAACCATCGAAAGAATTGAAAATGAAAGTAGCAAAGGCACAAATCATCGGGAAGAATTTGAAAACGAATGAAGATACTTTAGGGGATTTAGATACATGAGAACGAAGAGGCCATGAACTGATTAGAGGATATTTGAACGATTCACCGGTAAGATTTGGAGAACGATAGCTACACACTGAGAATGAAGAATGTTGACATGAAGACCTTCGGAGGAAAGACATGGAAACAACTCATGAAATGCTCCGGATGGGTGAAAAGAATTTAAGAGAGCTATGAATCTTGAAGAGAATGGAGCAAGATTTAAGAGAAATCCTTCTTCGGTCTTCAAAAGTTGAGAATGATGATGAGAACCACCATGAATTGTTTAGATACTCCAAAATGAAGAATAGAAAGGTTGAATCAACGATGAAAATAATTTGAAAACGATCTTGAAGAAGGCATGTGACTAATGAAAATTCATCCTTACGTCAAGCTTGGAATTTTTCTTGAGAATAGCTCCGGGAGAATTAGAAGAGTCAGGTAAGATCCTGGAAAAAGACCTGTGGGTTAGGGCCCACTCGAAAGAAACATCATTGGAAATGATTTTAAAGAGAGATTGCACCGGTTGAATTAAATAGCTTGAATGAGATAACAATCTCCAAATAGATTGAACGAATTAAGAATGGAAACACAAATCTTCTAAGATATCTTCAACACTCCGGAACAAATGAATAGCAAGAGGTGAGTGATTGAGAGGTGCACCGGCATGAGAAATCATTTGACACGAGGAAAGGAATATGATCAACACTGAAAGCTTGAATTAAATCCACCGGAAAAGAACACGAGAATGAAGATTGATGAACTTGTAGCTCGTGAGCAACTTCACGAGGGATCACCGGATCAGAAAATTGATTGAAAAGAGTGAAGGGACTTCACATGAATAAATGGATACTTGATTAAAATAAATGAGTCCTTGAAGAAAAGGGTGGGAGGGCAGGAAAACAAAGGCAACTTGGGATGAACGAAACAAACACCGTTGAGAAAACTTATAATTGATCTTGCAAATATTGAAATGATTGGATCCACTTGAAGAGAAGCACACCGGTTGGAAAGAATTGACATGACAATCTCAATGATCAAGAAGGCTTAGTACTCCCATATAAATATGAGAACACCATTTAGGAAAGGTATGGAATCAACATTTGACTTTGAAGCAACTCGAATACCACAAATAAAACAAAACAAAGTATTGGCTTGCTGAATAAGCCGGAACAAACATATGATAGAGATTTACCCAATCCCATATCATGCATCTGTCGGAAAGATATTCTAGGATCTACTTGAATTCCCACCTATAAACTCCCGAAACTTTCTGGTTATGCAATCTGGTGTTGGGGATACAGGGGAAGCAATATATCTCACCCAAACTAACAATACCTACATCCAGCTGTATCCATCCGTCAACACATAACCAAGAAAACTCCGGAAATCATGTACCTCAACCTTCGAAAAGCATTCGTTATACGAGTTATGGCAATACTCCTGAACTCCCCAGTACTGGGTGACGTCGAGGTTATCTCACCAACAACTGCATAAAAGAGATTTTCGATGTCGGCAAAACTCAGGTATTCCAGAACTACAACGATAAAATTGTGACGACAACACCTCGGAGCTCAACTCCCCAGGCCAATGCCACATAATAGACAGGAGGCACCAAGAACAATGTTCTCGTCACAAAACCATCGGAACGATTCCAAGATACCCGCGTGATCCTAAAATTTTTTTAGTGAAATTTGAGGAGAGGAAAGACAAAACATCTACGTCAAGAGTCCTCACCAGAGCGACAAAGGGGCTGAGGAGTAAAAAGAATCCTACTCTCCGATATATATATAATCCTAAGACTCAAAATAGTTTTTTATAGACTCAACAACGGCCAACAATCAAGGGGGCTCCTATGGTCGGTCGAGGCTCTGATTACCAACTTGTCACGCCCAATATGCGACCCTATCGAAAAGGAACTCGAAGGTCCCACCAAGGATAGACCCGCATATTCAAACGCTTTTGCAAGGTGGATATCATTACATCAAAATTACATAATAGATGGGGATACATACATAAGGCATACAATGCCACATGAATACAACATCACAATACATCAGAGCATCATCCGACTATGGATGAAACACAAACAGAAACTCAAACGACATCCACCCTGCTAGCCCAGGCTGCCGACCTGGAACCTATCCCCTGATCAAAGAAGAAGCAGAAGAAGAGCTCCAAAACAAGCAAACATCGCTCTCGCATCATGAACATTGTGCAACCTGTACCTGCAACTGTTGTTGTAGTAATCTGTGAGCCACGAGGACTCAGCAATCCCATTACCATGGGTATCAAGACTAGCAAAGCTTAAAGGGAAAGGAAGGGGTAAGGTGGTGAGGTTGCAGCAGCGACTAAGCATATATGGTGGCTAACATACGCAAATAAGAGCGAGAAGAGAGCAAGCAGAACGGTCGTGAAGCTAGCAATGATCGAGAAGTGATCCTGAACTCCTGCTTGTAACGCCCCGGATGCAACTTTCCATATTCGTAACTCCGACTCTTGCCATTTCCGGCCATGTGATTTATTATTTCCTCCGTGGTTGGGTTTTTGTCTGTTGTTTTGCATTTTGTTCTTATTATGCATCTCGTCTCATGTCATCATTCGCATTGCATCGGCATCGTTTTCATAAAACTTGCATCCGTCCGGGTTTCCCCGGTCCTCTCCGTTGTCCGTTCTGAGCCCGACCACACTCGCACGCGCCCGCGGCACCTCCGAAATGTTATTTTATTAGTGGCATAAAAATGTTCTTGGAATGGGTTGCAACTTGTCGTGCGGTCTTATTATAGTGTAGACAGGCCGCCTGCCATGTTTCGTCGCATTCGAAATCCATCTGATAGCCCAACCGTTAAATGTATAGCGGTACCGTTGTCGGTACCTTCGTCGGACGTTTCAGCTTCTGAAACAGTCGCCGGGCCTCACTTCTCTTCTCTCCTCCCAGTCCAAGGCCTCTCTCCACAGCCCACCTACGCCCAGCCTAGTCCCCCCTCTGTACGGCTCGAAAACCCCTCCTAACCCTAGCACCTACTCTATTTAAACCCCTCCCATGCCATTTTGGGAAGGCCCTAGCCTCCCCTAACCCTCCCAGCCGCAGCCACCCCTCCTCCTCGGAATCAGCGCTACCGCCACCTCCATTTCCGCACCCCCAGCCTCCTCTTGCCACTTGGCGCCATCGCACGGGCCAGCGCCGCCGTCCCCACTGCCTGGAGCCACTCAAGCCCCGCCACGTCGCCCTGCCTCCCCGTCCCACCGCCGAAGCCCAGTTCGGGCCCTGGAAGCCCATCGGCGCCCGAAGCGCGCGCGCCGTCGCCCACGCCCGAGGCTCTCCCGCTCGATCCCTCTGGATCGGCAGAGCGCCTCCCCGCCGCCATCCATCGCCGCCGCGCCTCCCGCAGATTCGCCCACTCTAGCGAGCCCCATCGCCGGCGACGTCCAGGCCAGCCCGCGCCACCCTGTTCCTCTCCTTCTCCTCCCGGTTGGCTCCCTCTCAGGCCCTCTCTCGCTTCCCGCAGGTCGCGCCGCTGCCTTGGAGCTCACCGCCGGCCCCATCCTGCCCTGCTTCGCCCAACTCCGGCCAGTTCTGGCGCCCCGAGGCCGGATCCATCCATCCCCGACCTTGCCGGAGCTCTTCGTCGCCCCTCCGCCGTCGCGTTGCCCCTGCATCCCTGCTTCTCGGTGCTCGCCGCCCCTGTGCGTTGGCCGCGCTAGCCAGCTGCGTGGGTTGCCAGCCGCGCCAGGCCCAGCGCGCTTCCTCTCCTAACCGGGCCCAGCCCGCAATGTGAGCTGTTTTCCCCAGCCCAGTTCTATCAGATTCGGCCCATGTCATATTTTTTTCCCGTTCTGCGAATTTGCCTATTATCCAGAAAACTGCATTTTTACAGATTGGACCCTAAACTTCATGCATATAATATCTCACAAACCGTGCATCGGATTAAAATGGTTTAAACATGTAAATTGCTTAGAATTTTGTGTAGATTAATAATATGCCATTTTCATCCATGTTAAAAATGTTTAATTTGCTGTTTGTGTTTATTTTGCATAATGCCATGTTAAAATGATTTATTTCATAACTAATTAACCATAGCTCGTAATTAAATGTTCTTTATATGTAAATGGGGTGGAAGAATGCCTAGTTTAACATGGTCCACTTCATTTTCATGTTTAACAACCTTAAAATATGGTTTAGGGCAGCACAGTACCAAATTCATTTTATGCACATGGGGATTTTCCGGAATTGTTGTTTGTTGTTTCCGGCCTCACTTAAACTTGCCTAGATAGGTAGATTAATTATGTTTCACCTCTTGCCATGTTTAACAACATTTAATATTGTTGAGTCCCTAACCGGGAGTGAACTAAATAATTGATGTGGTGTATTGCATATTGAGCTCCACTTAATTTGTAGGATTGTTTGTGCACTTTGCCATGCCATGCCTCATTAAACCGGACATGCATCATACTTGTTTGTGCATCATGCCATGATTATGCTCGTGCATTTACCATGTTGTTTGTTTCTTTCTAGTGTTGCTTCTTAGTTCCGGTAATGTTGCGATTGTGAGGATTTGTTTGACTACGTCCGCTTGTCTTATTCATGGACTCGTTCTTCTTCCTAGCGGGATTTCAGGCAAGAGGACCGCTACCCTGGATCTCACTACTATCATTGCTATACTAGTTGCTTCGTTCTATTGTTTTGCTACGCTACCTATCATCTGTTTGTCGAGCCATCCCATGTTGCCATGAACCTCTAACCTTTGACACCTTTCCTATGCAAACCGTTATTTGGCTATGTTACCGCTTTGCTCAGCCCCTCTTATAGCGTTGCTAGTTGCAGGTGAAGTTTAAGATTGCTCCATGGTGGACAGGATTTTGTTGGGATATCACAATATCTCTTATATTATTAATGCATCTATATACTTGGTAAAGGGTGGAAGGCTCGGCCTTATGCCTGGTGTTTTGTTCCACTCTTGCCGCCCTAGTTTCCGTCATACCGGTGTTATGTTCCCGGATTTTGCGTTCCTTACGCGGTCGGGTGATTTATAGGACCCCCTTGACAGTTCGCTTTGAATAAAACTCCTCCAGCAAGGCCCAACCTTGGTTTTACCATTTGCCTCACCACCAGCTACATTTCCCTTGGGAGTAATTAACCCGAGGGTCATCTTTATTATAGCCCCCCCGGGCAAGTGCTTGTCTAACTGTTGGTCCAAACTAGAGCACCGTGCGGGACCATCCCTTGGCAACTTGGGTTACGTCGGTACCTGTACGCTTAGCTTATCCGGTGTTGCCCTGAGAACGAGAAATGTGCAGCTCCTATCGGGATTGTCGGCGCATCGGGCGGTCTTGCTGGTCTTGTTTTACCATTGTCGAAATGTCTTGTAAACCGGGATTCCAAGTCTGATCGGGTCTTCCTGGGAGAAGGTCTATTCCTTCGTTGATCGCGAGAGCTTGTCGTGGGCTAAGTTGGGACACCCCTGCAGGGTATAATCTTTCGAAAGCCGTGCCTGTGGTTATAGGCAGATGGGAATTTGTTAATGTCCGGTTGTAGATAACTTGACACCAGATCCGAATTAAAACGCATCAACCGTGTGTGTAGCCGTGATGGTCTCTTCTCGGCGGAGTTCGGGAAGTGAACACGGTTTCTGGGTTATGTTCGATGTAAGTAGGAGTTCAGGATCACTTCTTGATCATTGCTAGTTGACGACCGTTCCTTTGTTTCTCTTCTCGCTCTCATTTGCGTATGTTAGCCACCATATATGCTTAGTCGCTGCTGCAACCTCACCACTTCACCCCTTCCTTTCCCATTAAGCTTTGTTAGTCTTGATACCCATGGTAATGGGATTGCTGAGTCCTCGTGGCGCACAGTTTACTACAACAATAGTTGCAGGTACAGGTTGTGCGATGATCATGACGCGAGAGCGATGCTTGCTTGCGTTGAGTTCTTCTTCTGCTTCTTCTTCGATCAGGGGATAGGTTCCAGGTCGGTAGCCTGGGCTAGCAGGGTGGATGTCATTTGAGTTTCTATTTATGTTTCATCCGTAGTCGGATGATGCTCTGATGTATTGTGATGTTGTATTCATGTGGCATTGTATGCCTTATGTATGTATCCCCATATATTATGTAATGTTCATGTAATGATATCCACCTTGCAAAAGCGTTTCAATATGCGGGTCTATCCTTGGTGGGACCTTCGAGTTCCTTTTGGATAGGGTCGCATATTGGGCGTGACAAGTTGGTACCAGAGCCTCGACTCACCATAGGAGCCCCCTTGATTGTTGGTCGTTATTGAGTCTAGACAAAAACTATTTTGAGTCTTAGGATTATATATATATCGGAGAGTAGGATTCTTTTTACTCCTCAACCCCTTCGTCACTCTGGTGAGGTCTCGTGACGTAGATGTTTTGTCTTTCCTCTCCTCAAATTTCACTAAAAAAATTTTAGGATCACGCGAGTATCTTGGAATCGTTCCGATGGTTTTGTGATGAGAACATTGTTCTTGGTGCCTCCTGTCTATTATGTGGCATTGACCCGGGGAGTTGAGCTCCGAGGTGTTGTCGTCACAATTTTATCGTTGCATTTCTGGAATACCTGAGTTTTGCCGACATCGAAAATCTCTTTTATGCAGTTGTTGGTGAGATAACCTCTACGTCACCCAGTACTGGGGAGTTCGGGAGTATTGCCATAACTTGTATAACGGATGCTTTTCGAAGGTTGAGGTACACGATTTCCGAAGGTTTCTTGGTTATGTGTTGACGGATGGATACAGCTGGATGTAGGTATTGTTAGTTTGGGTGAGATATATTGCTTCCCCTGTATCCCCAACACCAGATTGCATAACCAGAAAGTTTCGGGAGTTTATAGGTGGGAATTCAAGTAGCTCCTAGAATATCTTCCCGACAGATGCATGATATGGGATTGGGTAAATCTCTATCATATGTATTTGTTCCGGCTTATTCTGCAAGCCAAATCCTTTGTTTTGTTTTGAGTTGTGGTATTCGAGTTGCTTCGATGTCAAGTGTTGATCCATACCTTTCCTAAACGGTGTTCTCATATTTCTATGTGAATTCTAATCCATCTTGATCACTGAGGTTATCATGTCAACTCTTTTCCAACCGGTGTGTTTCTCTTCAAGTGGATCCGATCATTTCAACATTTGCGAGATCAATTCTAAGTTTTCTCAACGGTGTTTGTTTCGTCCGTCCCCATGTTGCCTTTGTTTTCCCGCCCTCCCACCCTTTTTCTTCAAGGACTCAGATTTCTTAATCGTGTATCCTTTTATTCATGTGAAGTCTCTTCACTCTTTTCAACCAATGTTCTTACCCGGTGATTATCATGAAGTTGGCCAGGAGTTTCAAGTTCGTCATTCTTTGTTATTTTCTTCTCCGGTGGTGTTAATGTAAGCTTTCAGTGTTGATCATATCCCTTTCCTCGTTTCAAATGTTTTTCCACGTCGGTGCACCTCTTAATTGTTCACCTCTCTCTATTCTTATCCGGAGTGTTAAAGATATCTAAGAAGACTTGTGTTTTCATTCCTAATCTATTCAAGATATCTCGAGGTTGTTATCTCTTTTGAATCATTTAATTCAACCGGTGCAATCTCTCTTTAAAATCATTTCCAACGGTGTTTTCTTTTGAGTGGGCCCTAACCCACAGGTCTTTTCCCAGGATCTTACCTGACTCTTCGAATTATCAGGAGCGATTCTCAAATTCATTTCCAAGTGTGATGTAAGAATAGATTCCATCAGTCACATGCCTTTCCAAGATCGATTTCAAATCATTTTCATTGTTGGCTCAACTTCTTTGCTTTCCATTCTACTGGAGTATCTTAGTAATTTTGGTGGCGTTCCTCGTCATCATTTGAAGACCGAAAAAGAGTTTTCCTCTAAATCTTGGTCCGTTCTCTTAAAGATTCATAGTTCAAGCTTGATGCCATCCTCTCATAATTGTTTTCGATTGTCAGAATTCATTTCTTACCATCCGGAGCATTTCGTGAGTTGTTTCCATTTCTTTCCTCCGAAGGCCATCATGTCATAATTCTTCTTTTTCAGCCTTCAGCTCTTGTTCTCCAAATCTTACCGGTGAATTGTTCAAATATCCTCTAATCAGTTCATGTTCTATTCCTTTCATGTTCAACCGGAGTACTGCCCGAATTCTTCCACTCTCATCTTATTTTAATCGGAGTGGTTTCGAATTCTATCTTGTCAATTAAACTCTTGATTCATGTCTTTGCAACATTCAAGTTCTCATAATGTTCCTTGTTCCTCTCTTCTAACGGAGTGTTTTCAACTTCATTCATCTCCGGTGTATTCTTCCTTCAATTTGATCAACCTCTCAAGGTTCTTTGGTTTCATTCGTTTGTCAGAGAAGCAACTTAGTTTACCTCTTCTCTTCCTCTTCCTTTTCCCTCCAGTGCCATCCTAGATCTCGGGACGAGATCCTCTCGTAGTGGTGGAGTGTTGTAACGCCCCTGATACAACTTTCCATATTCGTAACTCCAACTCTTGCCTTTTCTGGAGATGTGATATGTTATTTCCTCCGTGGTTGGGTTTTGTCTGTTGTTTTGCATTTTGTTCTTGTTATGCATCTCATCTCATATCATCATGCACATTGCATCGGCATCGTTTTCATAAAACTTGCATCCGTCCAGGTTTCCCCGGTTCTCTCCGTTGTCCGTTCTGAGCCTGACCACACTCGCACGCGCCCGCGGCACCTCCGAAATATTATTTTATAAGTGGCATAAAAATGTTCTCAGAATGGGTTGCAACTTGTCATGCGGTCTTATTATAGTGTAGACAGGCCGCCTGTCAAGTTTCGTCGCATTCGGAGTCCGTTTGCCTGCCCAACCATTAAACATAGCGGTACCGTTGCCGGTACCTTCGTCGGACGTTTTCGGTCTCCGGAAACCGTTGCCGGGCTGCCTTCTCTTCTCTCCTCTCAGCCCAACTCTTCTACACAGCCCACCAACCCCTCTCATAGTCCCTCTCCGCTTCAGAGCCGTTCGATGGCGATCGTACGCTCCGAAAAGCCCCCAAAACCCCTCAAACCCTAGCCTCTAGCTATAAAAGGAAGCCCCCCTTCCATTTTTGGCAGCAGACAACTCCCTCCTCGAAATCCGCACGCCGCCAGCCTCCTCCCACCTTCTCCTTGCTTTCCGCGCCGGCCTATCCCACCTCCGCCACTTGGCGCCGCCGCCACCGTGCCCCGGGCCAACCGGGCACTGCCACATCAGCCCCCAACGCCCCCTGCAGCCAATGCCCCGGTGCCATGTGGCCTCGCCGCGTCTCCCCAGCCTCCCCAGCGGCCGCGGCCCGCCGAGCCCATCGCGGGCCCGCGCCAGGCCCGACCGCGCCCGCCGCCGCTGCCCTTCGTCCCGAGCCGCTAGCTCAATCCCACGCCTGAACTCCCGTCCACGCCTTCTCCTCGTCGCCGCCTTCCGCCGGCCTCGCGGAGCGCCGCAGCCCGCCAGCGAACGTCTCGCCGGACCCAGGTCGTCGCCTCCTCCTCGCGCCCTCTTTCTTTCTTCCTCTGCCATTTCCTCTCTCTCACACATCTCTCTCTGCAGGAGGCAGACTCCATGGATGCCCATGCTCTGCCCTGAGTCAACCCTCACTGTCGTTTCGCGCCAGATCCGGCCGGGGGCCGCCGAATCTCGCCGTCTCTGCCCTCCGTCCTTCACCTCCGCGCCGGAGATCCCCGTCCCCGCAACTCCGGCCGTCCCCTGCCGCGGCCTCTGCCTCATCTGCATCGAGTGAGCGAGGGGAGCGCTCGTGTTGACCGCACCCCAGGCCCAGCGCCCCTTTCGGCCTCACCTCCTACACCGACCTGGGCCAAGGTCCGATGTGAGCTGCCCCGCGCCTGGGCCGGCCTCGACTTCGGTCCAGCGTGCCCCTGCAGCCCAGCCTCACCACCAAGCCGTACTGCCAGGCCTCCTACACCGACTGGGCCGAGCCCATGGGTGAGGCCCCCCCAGCCCTCCAGATTCGGCCGTTATGTTTTTTCCTATTCTGTGAATTTCCTATTTTCCAAGGAATTGGCAGAATTGCAGAAAACCCCTCCATATTCATGCATTTAATTACTCACAAACCGTGCATCGGATTAAAATGGTTTAAACATGTAAATTGCTTAGAATTTTGTGTAGATTAATAATCTGCTGCTTTCATCCATGTTAAATTTGTTGAAAATGTTGTTTGTGTTTATTTACATAAATGCCATGCTAAAATGCTTTAATTCATAACTAAATAACCGTAGCTCGGATTTAGATAAATTATATATGTAAATGGGGTAGAAAAATGCCTAGTTTAACATGGTCCGCTTTGTTTTACTGTTTAACAACTCTAAAATTGTGTTTAGGGCAGAACAGTACCAAATCCAAAATACGCATATGAGGATTTTCCGGAATTGTTGTTTGTTGTTTCCGGCCTCATTTAAACTTGCCTAGATAGGTAGTTTTCATATGCTTCACCCATTGCCATGTTTAATAACATTTAATATTGTTGGGTACAAAACCGAGAGAGAACTAAATAATTGAAGTGGTGTTTTGTCAATATGCAACTCGTTGCATATTGAACTCCACTTAACTTGTAGTATTGTTTGTTGCACTTTGCCATGCCATGCCTCATTAAACTGGACATGCATCATATTTGTTTGTGCATCATGCCATGATTATGCTTGTGTGTTTACCATGTTGTTTGCTTCTTTTCGGGTTGCTTCTCTCGTTAGCTTCGGTTTCGATTCCGGAGTTGTGAGGATTCGTTCGACTACGTCCGTTTGTCTTCTTCATGGACTCATTCTTCTTCCTTGCGGGATTTCAGGCAAGATGACCGCTACCCTGGATCCTTGCTGGAGGAGTTTTATTCAAAGCGAACTGTCAAGGGGGTCCCATAAATCACCCAACCACGTAAGGAACGCAAAATCAAGGAACATAACACCGGTATGACGGAAACTAGGGCGGCAAGAGTGGAACAAAACACCAGGCATAAGGCCGAGCCTTCCACCCTTTACCAAATATATAAATGCATTAATTAAATAAGAGATATTGTGATATCCCAACATAAACCTGTCCACCATGGATCAATCTTCAACTTCACCTACAACTAACAACGCTATAAGAGGGGCTAAGCAAAGCGGTAACATAGCCAAGCAATGGTTTGCTAGGAAGGGTGTCAAAGGTTAGAGGTTCATGGCAATTTGGGAGGCTTGAGGAGCAAAAGATAGGTAACGCAGCATAGCGATAGATAGAAGCAACTAGCATACCAATGATAGTAGTGAGATCCAAGGTAGCAGTCATCTTGCCTGAAATCCTGCAAGGAAGAAGAACGAGTCCATGAAGAAGACGAACGGATGAAGCTTGTCACGCCCAATATGCGACCCTATCCAAAAGGAACTCGAAGGTCCCACCAAGGATAGACCCGCATATTGAAACGCTTTTGCAAGGTGGGTATCATTACATCAACATTACATAATAGATGGGGATACATACAAGAGGCATACAATGCCACATGAATACAACATCACAATACATCAGAGCATCATCCGACTACGGATGAAACACAAATAGAAACTCAAACGACATCCACCCTGCTAGCCTAGGCTGCCGACCTGGAACCTATCCCCTGATCGAAGAGGAAGCAGAAGAAGAACTCCAAAATAAGCAAACATCGCTCTCGCGTCATGATCATCGCGCAACTTGTACCTGCAACTGTTGTTGTAGTAATCTGTGAGCCACGAGGACTCAGCAATCCCATTGCCATGGGTATCAAGACTAGCAAAGCTTAAAGGGAAAGCAAGAGGTAAAGTGGTGAGGTTGCAGCAGCGACTAAGCATATATGGTGGCTAACATACGCAAATAAGAGCGAGAAGAGAGCAAGCGGAACGGTCGTGAAGCTAGCAATGATCAAGAAGTGATCCTGAACTCCTACTTACGTCAAACATAACCCAAAGACCGAGTTCACATCCTGGACTCCGCCGAAAAGTGACCATCACGGCTACACACGCGGTTGATGCGTTTTAATTCGGATCTGATGTCAAGTTATCTACAACCGGACATTAACAAATTCCCATCTGCCAATAACCGCAGGCACGGCTTTCAAAAGATTATACCCTGCAGGGGTGTCCCAACTTAGCCCATGACAAGCTCTCGCGATCAACGAAGGAATAGACCTTCTCCCAGGAAGACCCGATCAGACTCAGAATCCCGGTTTACAAGACATTTCGATAATGGTAAAACAAGACCAGCAAGACCGCCCGATGCGCCGACAATCCCGATAGGAGCTGCACATATCTCGTTCTCAGGGCAACACCGGATAAGCTAAGCGTACAGGTACCGACGTAACCCAAGTTGCCAAGGGATGGTCCCGCACGGTGCTCTAGTTTGGACCAACACTTAGACAAGCACTGGCCCGGGGGGGCTGTAATAAAGATGACCCTTAGGTTAATTACTCCCAAGGGAAATATAGGTGGTGGTGAGGCAAATGGTAAAACCAATGTTGGGCCTTGCTGGAGGAGTTTTATTCAAAGCGGACTGTCAAGGGGGTCCCATTAAATCACCCGACCGCGTAAGGAACGCAAAATCCGGGAACATAACACCAGTATGACGGAAACTAGGGCGGCAAGAGTGGAACAAAACACCAGGCATAAGGCCGAGCCTTCCACCCTTTACCAAGTATATAGATGCATTAATAATAATATAAGAGATATTGTGATATCCCAACAAAATCCTGTCCACCATGGAGAAATCTTCAACTTCACCTGCAACTAGCAATGCTATAAGAGGGCTGAGAAAAGCGGTAACATAGCCAAGCAACTGTTTGCTAGGAAGGGTGTCAAAGGTTAGAGGTTCATGGCAATTTGGGAAGGCTTGAAGAACAAGTGATAGGTAGCGCAACAAAGTGATAGAACGAATCAACTAGCATAGCAATGATAGTAGTGAGATCCAGGGTAGCGGTCATCTTGCCTGAAATCCTGCTAGGAAGAAGAACAAGTCCATGAAGAAGACGAACGGGAGTAGTCGAACGAATCCTCACAATGGCAACATTACCGAAACTAAGAAGCAACACCGGAAAGAAACAAACAACATGGTAAATGCACAAGCATAAACATGGCATGATGCACAAACAAATATGATGCATGACCGGGTTAATGAGGCATGGCATGGCAAAGTGCAACAAACAATACTACAAGTTAAGTGGAGATGCATATGCAACGAGTTGCATATTGAAGAAACACCACATGCAAGTATTTAGTTCTCTATCATTTTGTACCCAACAATATTAAATGTTATTACACATGGCAAGGGGTGAAGCACATGAAAAACTACCTATCTAGACAAGTTTAAATGAGGCCGGAATAATAAACAACAAGTCCGGAAAATCCTCATATGCATATTTTAGATTTGGTCCTGTTCTGCCCTAAACACAATCTTATTGTTGTTAAACATGAAAAGTAGTATCACCATGTTAAACTAGGCATTTTTCCACCCCATTTGCATATAAAGTTTATTTAAAATGGAGCTAGGTTATTTACTTATGAAATAAATCATTTTAACATGGCATTATGCAAAATAAACACAAACAGCATGTTAAACATTTTTAACATAGATGAAAGTGGCATATTATTAATCTACACAATTTTCTGAGCATTTTACATATATAAAACATTTTAATATGATGCACGGTTCATGAGTTATTAAATGTATGATGTATGAGGGGTTTTCTGCAAATTCGTTAATTCACTGGATAAATAGCAAATTCGCAGGACAGGAAAAAAAATAACATTGGGCCGAATTTGGCAGGCCCGAATGTGTATAGGAGAGGGCACTGGGCTGGGGAGCTGCTCACCCATGGGCTTTGGCCCGGTCGGTGGAGGAGGCTGGCTGGGCCTTGGAGGCCGCTGCGGCTGGTGTGGGTTGCGGCTGGGCCTTGGGGAGGCCGGCGGCCCATGCGCAGAAGGGAGGCGGACAGTGGCGGCTGGGGACGCGGCTCCAGCGAGCGCGACGGCCGGGAAGGCGCCAGAGAGGGTCCGGGAAGGCGGATCCGGCCGGAGCAGGTGGTGGGGCACCGTGGGGGCGCGGGCGCTGGGTGGATCCGGGCCGGGATAGTGAACACGGAGCTCCGGCGCGGTTGGATCCGGCGGGGGCGAGGCCGACGACGGCCATCCATGGCGGCGGTGACCCTGCGAGAGAGAGGGATTAGAGGGAGGAGAAGGAGAGAAGGACGAGAGAGGGAGGCGATGGCAGCGACCTGGCGGGGCGCTTCAGCGAGGACGGCGGCGAGGGATCCGGCGACTGGCGAGGAGGCGCTGGACGCGGGCGACGGGGAGGAGGCGAGCGCCAGGGGCGCGCGGCGGCGCGGCGCGGGCGCCTCGGGCCCAGATCGGCACGGAGCGGGCCTCCGCTGGGCTTCGGGCAGGCCTGGCGCGGTGGAGGCGCGGGGACGACGTGGGGAGGACAGGTGGCAGCGGGGCATTGGCTGCAGGGGCGCTGGGGGCTGATGTGGTGCGCTCCGGTTGGCCTGGGGCACGGTGGCGGCGGCGCCAAGTGGTGGGAGGAGGCTGGGGGGCGCGGAAATGGAGGTGGGAGGTGGTGGCTGCAGGTTGGGGGGTAGGGGAAGGCTAGGGGCACCCAAAATGGACTAGGGGGTCTATTTGTAGCAAAAGCAGCTAGGGTTTGGGGGTTAGGAGGGGTTTTGGAGCGTTTTGGGGCCTCAGATCGACATCGGACGGCTCTGGATCGAGGGGAATTGTAGGAGGGCTAGACGGGCTGTGTAGAGGGGGTTGGGCTGAGAGAAGAGGGGAGAAATGCAGCCCGGCAACTGTTTTAGAGACCGAAACGTCCGACGAATATACCGACTATATCGCGGTTATATATTTAACGGTTGGGCAGTCAAACGAACTCCAAATGCGATGAAACTTGACAGGTGGCCTATCTACACTATAATAAGACCGCACGACAAGTTGCAACCCATTCCGAGAACATTTTTATGCCACTTATAAAATAATATTTCGGAGGTGCCGCGGGCGCGTGCGAGTGTGGTCGGGCTCAGAACGGACAACGGAGAGAACCGGCAGAACCCGAACGGATGCAAGTTTTGAAAAACATGCAGATGAAATGCAGATGATGACATGAGATGAGATGCATAACAAGAACAAAATGCAAAACAACAGATAAAACCCAACCACGAAGGAAAAAAATCATATAGCATCTCTGGAAAAGGCAAGAGTTGGAGTTATGAATATGGAAAGTTGTATCCGGGGCGTTAGATGCTATCCTTACAATGCCATTTTGTTTTGCTTTGCTTGCTGCTTGAATAAAATACTAAGATCTGAAATTCTTAAATGAGAGAGAGTCTTCACATAGTTGCATAATTATTTAGATACTCATTGATCTTCACTTATATCTTTTTGGAGTAGTTTTTCATTTACTCGTGTGCCTCACTTATATCCTATGAGTAAATTGTTGAATGAGTTGAATGTCATAAATCTGAAATTATATATGTCTCATTTGCTTAGCCCATGGGGAGTAATGACTTCACATCTAAGAAGTAGAGGTTTATTGAAGGTTAGCAAGCATTGTATTGGTCATTTAAACAAGTCATGAAAGAATGTTGAAGGAAGAGAGATTTCACATATAAATACACTATCCTAGACATCTTTTATAATTGTGAGCACTCATTAAGTATGACATGCTAAAGAGTTGATGTTGGACAAGGAAGACAACGTAATGGGTTATGTTTTCTCACATATCAGTTAAAGTATATTGTCATGGATCATTCAAACATGTTGAGCTTGCCTTTCCCCCTCATGCTAGCCAAAATTCTTTGCACCAAGTAGAGATACTACTTGTGCTTCCAAATATCCTTAAGCCCAGTTTTTGCCATGAGTGTCCACCATACCTACCTATATGCGGTATTTACCTGTCGTTCCAAGTAAATTTGCATGTGCCAAACTCTAAACCTTCAAATAATAATCTGTTTTGTATGCCCGAATCGCTCATGTAGCAACTAGGGGCTGTCAGTATCTTCCATGCTAGGTGGGTTATTCTCAAGATGAGTGGACTCCGCTCATCATTCACGAGAAAAATGGCTGGTAGTCGGGATGCCCAGTCCCATGATCAAAAGATCAAAATCAAATCAAAAATAATTTCAAACAGAACTCCCCCAGGTTTGATGTTAGTTGGAGGCACCCGTTGTTTCGGGCAAGCCATGGATTGATGATTGTTGGTGGAGGGGGAGTAAAAACTTTTACCATTCTGTTTGGGAACCGCCTATAATGTATGTAGTATGGAAGATATTGGGAACTCTTGGTTGTTATGTTGGCAATGAGATCATACCTCTCAAAATTATTTATCTCTATTTCAAAATTGAGCTCTGGCACCTCTGCAAGTCCCTGCTTCCCTCTACAAAGGGCCTATCTTTTACTTTATGTCTTTTACTTTATGCAAGAGTCAAGGTGATCTTCACCTTTCCCTTTTTCATTTTATCCTTTGGAAAGCACCTCGTGTTGGGAAGATCCTGATATATATATATATATCCAATTGGATGTAAGTTAGCATGAACTATTATTGTTGACATCACCCAAAGGTGAATACGTTGGGATGCAACACTATAAGCCCCTATCTTTCTCAGTGTCCGATTAAAACTCCATAACCATTAGTATTGCGTGAATGTTAGCAATTGTAGAAGACTATATGATAGTTGAGTATGTGAAGTTTGCTAAATCAAAGCTCCAACATAGACCCTTCCTGAAAATAAGATGAATTGTAATTGTTTGATGACTAAGAATGAAGTTTGCTAGTTTATGGTCTATCCTTTCAACATGTGAATTGCTTGTTACTTGTTCATGAGGAGTTTTATGAGATGAACTACTATGACATATAATCATGCTTGAAAAGGTGATTGAAATTATCATTGATCAAACTTGTGCACCTGCTAGCATTCACACTTCATAAATTCTTTCTTTTATCATTTACGTACTCAAGGACGAGTAGGAATTAAGCTTGGGGATGCTGACACGTCTCCAACGTATCTATAATTTATGAAGCATTCATGCTATATTATTATGTGTTTTGAATGATTACGGGCTTTATTATACACTTTTATATTACTTTTGGGACTAACCTATTAACCGGAGGCCCAGCCCATATTGCTGTTTTATTGCCTGTTTCAGTATTTCGAAGAAATGGAATATCAACGGAGTCCAAACGGAATGAAACCTTAGGGAGCGTGATTTTTAGGAAGAATATGATTCGGGAAACTTGGAGTTCACGTCAGAAGAGCCTCGAGGAGGCCAAGAGATAGGAGGGCGCGCCCCCCTACTGGGCGCGCCCCCTGCCTCCTGGGCCCCTCGAGCACCCCCTGACCGACTTCTTTCGCCTATATAAGTCCATGTACCCTAAATCATCGACACAGAAGATAGATCGGGAGTTCCGCCGCCGCAAGCATCTATAGCCACCAAAAACCTCTCGGGAGCCTGTTCCGGCACCCTGCCGGAGGGGGAACCCATCACCGGTGGCCATCTTCATCATCCCGGCGCTCTCCATGACAAGGAGGGAGTAGTTCACCCTTAGAGCTGAGGGTATGTACCAGTAGCTATGTGTTTGATCTCTCTCTCTCTCTCTCTCTCTCTCTCTCTCTCTCTCGTGTTCTCTCTATGGAATGATCTTGATGGTTGGATCTTATGATGTTTCTCCCCCTCTACTCTCTTGTGATGAATTGAGTTTCCCTCTTGAAGTTATATTATCGGATTGAGTCTTTAATGATTTGAGAACACTTGATGTATGTCTTGCCGTGTTTATCTGTGGTGACAATGGGATATCATGTGCCACTTGATGTATGTTTTGGTGATCAACTTGCCGGTTCCGCCCATGAACCTATGCATAGGGGTTGACACACATTTCGTCTTGACTCTCCGGTAGAAACTTTGGGCCACTCTTTGAAGTACTTTGTGTTGGTTGAATAGATGAATATGAGATTGTGTGATGGATATCGTGTAATCATGCCCACAGATACTTGAGGTGACAATGGAGTATCTAGGTGACATTAGGGTTTTGGTTGATTTGTATCTTAAGGTGTTATTCTAGTACAAACTCTTGAATAGATTGATCCGAAAGAATAACTTTGAGATGGTTTCGTACCCTACCATAATCTCTTCGTTTGTTCTTTGCTATTAGTGTCTTTGGAGTGACTCTTTGTTGCATGTTGAGGGATAGTTATGTGATCCAATTATGTTATTATTGTTGAGAGAACTTGCACTAGTGAAAGTATGAACCTTAGGCCTTGTTTCCTAGCATTGCAATACCGTTTATGCTCACTTTTATCATTAGTTACCTTGCTGTTTTTATAATTTCAGATTACAAATACCTTTATCTACCATCCATATTGCACTTGTATCACCATATCTTCGCCAAACTAGTGCACCTATACAATTTAACATTGTATTGGGTGTGTTGGGGACACAAGAGACTCTTTTTTATTTGGTTGCAGTGTTGTTTGAGAGAGACCATCTTCATCCTACGCCACCCACGGATTGATAAACCTTAGGTCATCCACTTGAGGAAAATTTGCTACCGTCCTACAAACTTGTGCACTTGCAGGCCCAACAACGTCTACAAGAAGAAGGTTGTGTAGTAGACATCACACCCCAAAATTCAACCCATGGTCAGCTTGCCTGATCACATTCGATCGAAGGGACCACCCGACCAGTATCTGTCATGGAGGATCGGCAGCTTTGGTCCTCGATCCAATCATCGATGCATTCCATCTCATGCGAGTCCTCATGGACGGTGACAACAGCCTTAACCTGCTCTATCAGGACACTATCCGCAAAATGGGCATCGATCCGTCAAGAATCAAGACCATGAAAACTACCTTTAAAGGAGTAATACCTGGCGTAGAGGCCCGCTGCTCGGGCTCCATAATGTTGGAAGTTGTCTTCGGCTTGCCCGATAACTTCCGCAGTGAAGACTTGATCTTTGATATCGTACCCTTTCGAAGTGGCTATCACGCACTGCTCAGACGGATCGCTTTTGCTTGATTCAATGCGGTGCCGCACTATGCTTATTTAAAGCTCAAAATGCCCGGTCCATGCGGTGTTATAACAGTCAATGGAAACACGAAACACTCCCTTCGCACAGAGGAGCACACCGCAGCTCTTGCAGATGAGGTACAGAGAGGCCACTCTAAGCCGCACACCTCGTCGGTCATCAAATCACCGTACCCTTCTAAAAGAGTCCGGACAGTTCCACAAGCTAGTGGTTCGTTACATCCAGAGCTAGACTAGCAGTTCCGCCTCCGCCGATCACTGGGCACGCCAGCGGAATTCGTACCGTGCATGCATCATTATGCACTCAAAATAGCCTTGGGCACCGGCAGAGGCACAATATGGGAAGGTCTATAGTACTACTCGACCCTATATGATCTTCCAACCTTTTTTACTTTTTATCACAGGTGCGTTCGAGCCCATGTACCCTACGGACTTACAAGGACTCGCTTCGAGCCCCATTCCGTATGGCAAACAGGAGACAGTTTCCTTCAAGGAACACCTATCTACAGGACGAAAACGGCGCAGACGTGCGGCAGGACATCCAAAGGACTCTTCGGACCAAACCTTACTTATAAGGACCGGTACTGAGCTTTTCTCCTTGTTATTAGATCCCTGACATGTAAAATGATTTCGCTGCTTATGGTACCTTCCTGTACGATCACATCTCGACATATCAATCATATTCTAGGAGCGACATTTTTTCTCGGTACCTAGTTTATTTATAAAACTGTAGTCCGTCTCTCTAGTTGTCGCATATACTTCAACACCCATTGCCAGGGGCTCTATGCGGCCGCTCATGAGCCACTAAACAAAAGCCCGGACAGCTTTGTAGCACACTTCGGTGCCCCGATCTTGGCATTATATGCATCGGCTCTGAATCATGTCTTTGGTCAATAGTTGGGTTGCCCGGCTCGTGTGTTTGCTACCTTATGTTCCGTTTGTTCGGCTAGGGTAGTAAAGGGAGAACTACTGCAATTGTGTTTCTGGTTCATCCGGTTAAGCACCTCAGTAGAGAAAGCCATAAACTGACTGTCATGATGCGGCGAGAGCTGGTCAGCCGTTTGGTGACTTACTAAACTTTAACGATTTTTCCATTTTAAACAAAGGACTGTTTCTTCAGTCTTACATGTAATGCATCTGCATTCGGATAGTCAAATACATACCAGGGGCTATTTCATAGCTACATCGTCAAACTCCTATGGCTAAGTGAGAGCGGTGCCATATAGTCCGATTGCCTGGTTCGACGCACTAACACCTCCGTAACGGACCAAGACGTTGGGTCAAGAGTGTTACTGTGCCCTTCCAAACAACCCCGTAGTATCTACGTGGGGGTCGAAGCCGACAACTGGAAAACTCTCAGGCATTCAAAAATATGGCCGCACAGGAGGAAACAATTTTAGATAATAGTGCAGATATATTACAAAGCCTTAATGTCTATAGTACACACGATCGGGTCGTTTGATTACATTCATTCAAACATGATATCCTTTGAGCATTGACCCTCTATCAAACAAGCACCCTCTAGGACATTTCTCAAATAACGTTCCGGTGTGCGGTGGTCTTTGCCTTCGGGGGGACCATCCACCGCCACAACGGTGGCCTTCATCTTGGCCTAGTGCACTTTGACACGGGCGAAAGCCCTCTGTGCACCTTCTATACACACCAACCGTTTGATGGCCTCAATGCGGGGCATGACATCAATGAGCCGCTGCACTAGGCCAAAATAAGAGCTCAGAACGGATTCAGCTGGCCATAGCCGGAGTATAACCTCCTTCATGGCCGCTCTGGACATCTTGTGCAGCTCAGCCCATTGTGCCATATGATCGTTCAGTAGCGTCGAATGCTACTGAGTCGCATATTGCAACCAGAACAACTTCTCTGTCGTATGCCCCTCCTAGGCTCGGTAGAATTGCGCCGAATCAGCCATGCTCTTCGATAGATCTGCAAAGGAGTCTGGAGAACTCCATAGTTGATTAAGTAAGGTATACCTCTGATCGCCAAACTTAGACTGTAAAAGAAAGGGCTTACCAGCCACTATCTGGCCGCCCTGTCAGAGCTCCTCGTGCGCCGCGCGGGATTCTGACCTCTCCTCTTGGGCGTCTTGAAGGGTGTTAGCGAGTTCATCTGCCTTCTCTTTATTGTCTTCCTCAAGGAGCTCGCACTTGCAAGTCGCGTCCTATTGAGCTCTTGCTCAATCTTGGATATGCGCTCCTCGAACTAGCTCCGTGTGCCCTGTTCCTTCTTCAAATCGGCAGCCGCTTTTTCAGCGGCCGCATTGCTCACCCTTCCCTGCTCCTTTGCGCGGGCAAGGTCACTTCGGAGGGTTTCGACCTCCACCGCGCCATCTTCCATTATGCGTATAATAGCACATGAGCCTCACTCCAGCATTTGCAAAACCAATTTGGTGGAATATGGAGCACTTGAAACAAACCTTGCGCTTCATACAGCCGCTTGTTAATCTGAATGTTGTCCTCCTTGACCAGCTACAACTACAGTTTGAGTTCGGAAACTTTGGCAGCCTGAGCGGTCGCTGCTAACAGTGAAGCCTAATGATTATCAAAATGGCTAAAACTGTTATTTACTGCGGGTACCTATAGACCCTCTGTTTGCCCTCCTTCATTGGCCAAACAGAGTCTCAGGGGCTACTATCTATATATAGATGGATTTGTTATGAAAAGTGGATAAAAGACATTACATTGCATACCTCGAAGCCTATTAATTAGTAGGCTTGTGAAGGCTTCACCTAGTCTGCTCTTAGCGGACTGCACTCTTTCAACCACCATACCCATTAAAGTACGATGCTCCTTCAAGATGGACGCACCTTGTAGTGCATCGATTAGCTTGTTCGACGCCTCTCTTTTGGTAGAGGTCGTTGTTCCCCCTCTTGCATAGGGGGCTTCCGACTCAACTCCGGGACTGTATGGGTCTCCGGAACGGTATCCGGCTGAGGGTCCGGTAGCCCAGGACCCCCATGGCTGGTCTCCATAGGGGTTGCACCCCCATGTTCTCGGCAGCCTCCGGTGCCGCATTGACCGCTCCCGCACTTCTCCGGAGTTCTGAGAAACCCTTTGGGACGACACCTCGGGATCGTATGCCCTAGGAGGTGAGGAAGCCCGTGGAGGTGTCTCGCTCTCCATCTTGTCCGGCGAAAGATCTCCGGATGAAGACGATCCTTGAGGAATGTCGCAGGCCAGACCGCGGCATAAAAATTTGATATTATTCTCATAATATGTAAATAGGATTAGATATGAACATGGCATGTGAAGGTACTCACGATTCGGTGAGGGGCTTCGTTCGGGAGCGGTGCTTGGGAACGGCTTTGGTGCCCGAATCCGAGTTATTGGAAAGGGATAACCTTCCCCTCTTGTGCACCCCATCCTTTGGATCTACGGAGGCCGCTCTCTTTTTCCCCTTGGGAGGAGGGTTCTCTGCCTCCTCCTCCTCTTCCTCCTCGTCATCCTCGTCTTCCTCATCAGAGGAAGGAGCTTTGGTTTCTCCGGACACGGCGCCCGAAGTCTTTTTGGGATGGAGGTCGCCTTGGGCCTCCTTTTCCTTCTTCTTCTTCTTCTTCTTCTTCTTGTCCTTCTTCGCTGGCACCTGATAGGGCGTCGGGACTAGCATCATCATTAACAGAGGATCGACTGAGTTTTCGAGGAGTGGGGCCGGACACTTAATCTTCTCGGCCTTCTTTATCCAGTACTATTCAAGAGATGGAATTTTCAAGGGCCCCTCCCTAAGACTGACAAGCTAAGTAGTGTTTGGCAGCATGATACTTACTGGGGAGGCCCGATTGTTGCAGTTGAGGCCGGTGTCATTAGACGTCGAAGGCCACATCTTCTGCTTCTTAAAAAGCAGCTTCTAGATCTTCTTGTGTGTCGTGCCTTAGAAGTGATGCAGAGTTCATGCCCCCTCTGGATTGAACTCCCACATCTTGAGAGGCCGTCATTGGCAAGGGAGAGCTCGGCGGATGAGCATCACCTGGATCACATCAGCAAGGGTGATGTTCTTGTCTATCATGCTCTTGACGCATTGTTGCAGCGTCAATACATCATTGGGGGACCCCCAATCTAGGCCCTTGTTGGTCCAAGATGCGAGCCGTAGTGGAGGTCTGAATCTGAAGGCGGGAGCAGCAGCCCACTTGGTGTCGCGGGGTTCGGTGATATAGAACCACTCCTGCTGCCACACCTTGACGGTGTCTACGAATCTTCCTTTGGGCTAGGAAACCTTGTTGAGATTGCTCACCATGGCACCTCCACACACAGCGTGTTGGCCTTCGACCACCTTCGGTTTCACATTAAAAACCATGATCCATAGGCCGAAGTGTGGAGGGACGCGGAGGAATGCCTCGCACATGACGATAAACACCGAGATGTGTACGAAGGAATTCGGGGCCAGATCATGGAAATCTAGCTCATAGCAGTACATAAGACCTCATACAAAGGGGTGAAGGGCGAATCCGAGCTCTCGGAGGAAGTGAGGGATAAAAACCACCCTTTCCCCGGGCTTCGGCGTGGGGATGATCTGCCCTGGGGTCAGAAGCCTATGTTTTATCTCCGCCGTCAGGTACCTCGCCTGCCGTAGATCTTGGATGTTCTTCTACGTTACGGAGGAGGCCATCCACTTGCCTTGAAAGCCAAATCCAAACATTGTTAGAGAAGCTGGGGCGGAAGGAAAAGTTTGGAACTTGGGCGCTGGAGCTTGGGGGATTGGAAGGCAGAGGAAGGAGAAGGCGTGGGGTAAACGGATGGGTCCTTCTGTCCTCTTATAGAGGCAGCGAATATCAAGCACCCCCCACGAGCCTTAAATCTCACCTATTCCCAAGGGGACGTGGAGCAATTGGATTACCCAAAACCCATATTGATGAGAATCCCGTAATAAGGGCACACGATCTCTGCTTCGATAGGACGTGTCACTAGCCGTACCTCGAAATACGAAATGAGGCTGCAAAACAGTTCAGAATAATTATAAAGGCCAGAACATAACATCTCGCCAAAAAAGTGGCCCATGGACATGACTTATTTTTTAAGTATTGTTACTTTTTACAGCTTAGGGTTGTGCATGTTAAGCAAGGCCGGACACAGTTCTTGTGTGCGGAAAACTATGATTGAAGTATTCGGAAAAGGGGAACCCACCTCGCAATACCTAAGATAGTCCGCGCATTGGATATATCGTCATTGAAGCCTGGTTCAGGGGCTACTGAGGGAGTCCTGGACTAAGGGGTACTCGGGCGTCCGGTCTATGTGAAATGGGCCGGACTGATGGGCCGTGAAGATACAAGATAGGAGACTATTCCCGTGTCCGGATGGGACTCTCCTTTGCATGGATGGCAAGCTTGGAGTTCAGATCATGTATTTTCCTTCTTCTGTAACCGACTCTCTGCAACCCTAGATCTCTCTGGTGTCTATATAAACCGAAGGGTTTAGTCCGTAGGGAAGGATCACAATCATACAGGCTAGACATCTAGGGTTTAGCTATTACGATCTCGAGGTAGATCAACTCTTGTAACCCCTATATTCATCATAGTCAATCAAGAAGGAAGTAGGGTATTACCTCCATTAAGAGGGCCCGAACCTGGGTAAACATTGTGTCCCCTGCGTCCTTGTTACCTTCGATCCTTAGACACACAATTTGGGACCCCCTACCCAAGATCTGCCGGTTTTGACACCGACAGTGGGAAGCACTCGAGCAGGCAGAGGAGGAGTTCTACGCTCCTGGAAATCTTCCACAATGAATCCTTGATCCATGTAATCATAGAACTCTTTGAGGTTCACATGCAGTAGTTGCTTTTCGGTGAAGAACTTGCAGACCAATTTCCAGAGGCGTTTCTTATTTTCATCGGCTATCAGATGAATGAGCCTGGTGCGGTTATTGAGGAGATTGATCTCATGTGCAAGATGCTCTTTTTCATGCTGATCATCGACAATGTGTTGAAAAATCAATGGTTGCTTTGGCATGCTGATCTCCAAATGGGATGGTGGCTGAGAGTTTTCATACGTACACGCCGAGGAAGTTGTGGACCATCAAAAGCTTGACGATAATATTTGGGAGGTGATGATGGTTTTCCTGAGGAAAATTCCTCCATGGCTTTCACAGTGTCACACACTGGTGGAATGAAGCGTTTGTGGCCAGCCTTGGCCAGATACATAGTCTGCATAGCATGATCAATAACTTTCTGAATCCACGGAGCATATATTTTCAAAGTGAGTGGAAACTGAGCAACATCTTTCAGAATGCGAAGGAGCATTGCTACTTGTGAGTTGTGTTGGGATTTCCTCTAAGAGGATAGGATGATGTAGTACAGTAGAGATAAGTGTTTCCCTTTGTTAAGAACCAAGTTTATCAATCCAACAGGAGAACCACACAACACCTCGTGAACAACACCTGCACATAAAATAACAAATACTTGCACCCAACGCGAATAAGGCGTTATCAATCCCTTGGCGGTTAATTGCAAGGATCAAATCTTGTATAGGTAGATGGATAAATAAAACACAAAATAAAATAAAGCAAAGAAAATTTCAGCAAAGTATTTTTGGTTTTTGTTATATCATGAAATACACCCAGGGGCCATAGTTTTCACTAGAGGCTTCTCTCTTGAAAATAACAAACGGTGGGTAGAAAAATTACTATTGGGCAATTGATAGAAAAGCAAATAATCACAATGATATCTAAGGCAATGATCATGTATATAGGCATCACATCCGAGACAAGTAGACCGAAACGATTCTATATCTACTACTATTACTCCACACATCGACCGCTATCCAGCATGCATCTAGAGTATTAAGTTCATAAAGAACGGAGTAACGCCTTACGCAAGATGACATTGAAAGTGCAACTAATCCCTGGATGGTTTTGGTAATTCATAACAACATATAGCTCATTGAACTAATACTCTTTCAAGATCAATATATATTTCAGAAAGTTCAGTGGTTGGTATGGCATGGACTAGAGACGTGGACCCCTCAAAATGCTAAGGACTCATATTGGCAAAATCCTAAGACTCTACATTTTCATTTTAGTGATCCAAGATCACATTGAGTCTATAGGAAAGCCAATACTATTAAAAGGGGATGAGGTGTTGCTTAATGGCTTGCTTGCTCAAAATGCTTAGTGATATGCTCCAAAATCCCTCAACCGCTTTCTCATTTCCACATATGTCCTAAACATAAAGTCAAACTCGACCCCACCGATTTGATCTATCTGGCGCCAGGTGCTCAAACATGAAATTCCCTTTTGAAGGATATCCTATTTGACTTTTATGCCATACTTGGGCCAAGTTCACTTGACATAGCCATATCCACAAACCCTAATCAGTTCGGTCTTACCGATAGGGATCTCGATCTCACCGAGATGAGAATGCAAACTCTCTATTTCCCTTCGTAACATTTTGGTCTAACTGAAGTGAGCGATCGGTCCCACCGAGTTGGCATTGCAAACTCTCTGTTTCCTTTTCGTAATGTTTCGGCCTAACCGAGATGAGCGATCGGTCCCACCGAGTTCGCCTAACCAAGTCTCTGTTTGCTTATTACTGAAATGGTTCTCACCGAGTTCATGTGATCGGTCTCACCGAGAAGAGGTTTTTCCCTAACCCTAGCGCATCGGTCTCACCGAGTTGATGTTGTCGGTCCCACCGAAATGCCTAACGTTCACATTTTGAACCAAGTCGGTCTGACCGAGTTTAACAATTTGGTCCCACCAAGTTTGGGAATTTGTGTGTAACGGTTAGATTTTGTGTGGAGGCTATATATACCCCTCCGCCCCCTTCTCCACATGTGAGAGAGCCATCAAAATGTGCCTACGCTTCCACTACTCATTTTTTGAGAGAGAACCACCTACTCGTGTTGAGACCAAGACATTCCAATCCAACCACAAGAATCTTGATCTCTAGCCTTCCCCAAGTTGCTTTCCACTCAAATCATCTTTCAACCACAGCCAAATATGTGTGACAGAGTTGAGTGTTGGGGAGACTATCATTTGAAGAAAAAGAGGAAGGAGTTCATCATCAACACACCATCTATTACCTTTTGGAGAGTGGTGTCTCCTAGATTGGTTAGGTGTCACTTGGGAGCCTCAGTCAAGATTGTGGAGTTGAACCAAGGAGTTTGTAAGGGCAAGGAGATCGCCTACTTCGTGAAGATTTACCCTAGTGAGGCAAGTCCTTCGTGGGCGATGGCCATGGTGGGATAGACAAGGTTGCTTCTTCATGGACCCTTCATGGGTGGAGCCGTCCGTGGACTCGCACAACCGTTACCCTTCATGGGTTGAAGTCTCCATCAACGTGGATGTACAATAGCACCACCTATCGGAACCACGCCAAAAATCTCCGTGTCTACATTGCGTTTGCTCCCTCCAAACTCCTCCCCTTTACCTCCATATGCAATGATTTACATTCCGCTGCTATATTCTTAGAATTGCATGTGTAGGTTGTTTGCTTGACTAGTGCTAAGTTGGTAAAATTTGCCAAGACTTAAAATTGGGAAAAGGCTAGATTTTTATTTCGTCAAGTAGTCTAATCACCCCCCTCTAGACATACTTTCGATCCTACAAGTGGTATCAGAGATTTGGTCTCCATTTTCCTGGATTTCCATAGCTTTGGTGATCATAGCCTTGGTTTCATAACCTAGGAGAGTACGGCGTCTAGCGAGGGAAATTACCACCGTAGAGGTCCTTACTTTGATGGTACTAATTTTGCTAGTTGGAAGCATTAGATGATGTAAGCATTAGATGAAAATGCATATTCTTGGACATAACCCTGCCGTTTGGGCTATTGTGTGCATCGGTTTGCAAGGTGTCGATGGGATAGAACCAAATCGTGAAGCAACTGCGGAAGAGTTGAAGATGCTGCCCTGAAGTGTGCCCCCAAATCTTGAACAACGCTCAAGCTTGAGATATCCTCTTCAAGGAGTGTGCCCCGAAGAATTCAACAAAATCTGCCATCTTGAGAATGCACAGGAAATTTGGGATATTTTGATTGATATGCACGAAGGTACCAAGTCCGTCAAGGAATCCAAGTTGGATGTGCTTCAAAGTCAACTTGACAAGTTCAAAATTAAGGATGGTGAAGGTGTCTCTTAAATGTAGTCTAGGCTTGCTCTCATCACAAATGAGATTGCCGGCTTAGGAAGTGAAGAGATGACTGACAGGTTCATCATCAAGAAGATCCTAAGAGCCTTGGATGGAAAATATGATACTGTGTGCACTTTGATCCAAATGATGCACAATTACAAAGATCTCAAGCCAATGGAATTCACTGGAAGAATTGTTGCTCATGAGATGTCACTCAAGGATAAAGAAGAGCTTCACAACAAGTCTATTGGTGCATATAAAGCCTCATGTGATGTTCTTGCAACATCAAGGGAAAAACAAGTCTTCAGTGAGGAATTGAGTTTAATGGTGAAGAACTTCAACAGATTCTACAAGAGTAGAAGCAAACAAAGAAGCTCCAAGTCAAGATCCTACCATGACAAAAGATCTTCTAGTCGTGAGCGAAATTGCTACAATTTTGGAAGACCCAGACACTACTCAAGTGAGTGTACGGCTCCTTACACAAGAAGAGAAGACTCACCTAAAAGAATAAGTAAAAGAGAAGAATCACCACCAAGAGAGAGAAGGAGTAGAGATGCTTATTATGAACAAAGAACCTCTCGCAGAAGCAAGAATTCGGAAAGGAAGGACAAGTCATCAAAGAGCTACACAAAACGAAGACATCAAGATCATGTTGGTGAATGGGTATCCGTATCTGACACTAAATATACTCAAGATGAAGGTGTTGCTGGTCTTGCACTTGTGTCAACCAACTCCTACGACATATTTGAGTCACCAATTAAGGAATTGGGAGATGCTTCATGGATAAAGGCCCCAAGGTATCACACCCCGAGTAGTTTGATTTCAATAGTGATGAGATGACTTGCTAGGTGATGATGATTTACTTGTTGACAATGCTAGTGATGAAAATTATGATGAAATTGCTATTAATCATGCTAATGAATATGAAACAAATGAGAATGATAAGAAAGAGATTGAGCGTCTAACTAAAGAAGTAAACACTCTTAAGTTAGCTCATGAAACTACTTCAGAAGATCATCGATAACTTTTAATAACTCATGAGAAGCTATGCTTTGGGAAGCTCAACCTAGAGCAAGAACATGGGTTCTTAAAATCCATCAATGATGGTATTCGGAAGAAAAGTTCTTCTTACATTGCCAAGCGTTTACTCTTGTCTACTTACATGCCACAAGTAAAATCTAGCAACAAGAGTAAGAAAGATTCTTCTTCTAGTAGTAACAATAATCATGCTAAATTCAATATTGTTGCTTCTAGTACTTCTGTTGATTCCAGTAATGTTTCTCTTAGCCAAGTTACACTTGAGAAAGAAAATAGCTTATTGAAGGGAATTATAGAGAAATGTGTTTACAAGAGCCTTGCCAGAAGTAAGCAATTTGAGGAAATTGTACGCAAGCAAGGAAGGCACTGAAAGAATCAAGGTGTTGGTTTTGAATGGAAGTTCAATGCCAATGGAGTTGAGTGGGAAGAAGATCAATACCCCAAGACGAAGTTTGTTCCTCAACAAGAGAAGTATGATTCTACTTCTTTCAAGGGGACACAAGCTCAAGATGATCTTCCACCACAAGACCACAAGCTGACAAGATTCAAGAAGAGATTGATGCATCTGAAGATGCTCCAAAGGCCTTGGTCATGTGGGTTCCCAAGTCTACCTCAAGTTCTACTTCATCAAGTACATCTACAACCCCAAGGATTCCCATCAATATGATGTGGATCCCAAAGAAGAAGAACTAGAGAGTTCTTGAGGGTGACTCCGTCAACATACTTCACTCATATTCATATTGGCAAGAACAAGTGCAATCAACTTCCACATCTTGCACTAGTTCAAGGACTCACATACCCTCTTGATAGTTAGTCAAGGGACAAGGTAACCTAATGCTTTCATGGACATCATCATGTGTGTACTTCACTCTATGTCTATGGATATCCTTGTTTGTTCCTTGTGGGACTAACCCATGTAGGTATTGAAAGTGCAACTCACTCCAACGGATTTCTCCAAATGATCTACATCAACATTAATCATCCACATCTTCAACATCTACATCAAGTCATCATCGACAAAACCCAAGGTTAGTTCATCCCTCTAAAAGGGGATATCACATCTAGGGGGAGCTTTACTCTAAGAATTGAGCTAAAGCAACTCTAATGGTGAGAACACAACAATGCTTTATGTAAAAGTGGTAACCCCACTTGTGCTTAAACGATGAGTTTGACCTATGATCAAATGTTCTCATTTGACTCCTAAGTCAATATACTCATATATAGATGACCTAGTCATCGCCAATTGCTTGATAGATGCTAGAGTGTTTGTGCATGCTTGCCACATATTTCATTTGCTATCTTATTGTGTGAGCATGTTGGTTGCATAATTTTCTCCATTTGAGGACATCCATTTGTTGTTTTGATTGTTTGGTCTATTCTTTTGCAAAATGGATGGACAAGAATGCCTAAGTACTCTCTCTAGCTATCTATGCTCTTCTCGTCTCAAACTCTATTCATGCTACATCACAAAGTTTGATCTAAGTCAGATTCGAACCCTCTGGGTGAGGAGCACTCGGAGCCACCGATTCTTCAAAGACTTAAAATTCCAAAACCTCTTGATGCATCTCGGTCTGACTGATCCATTCCTCTCGATCACGCCGAGTTCATTAAGTTGATCTAGGTTTCTATCTCGGTGTAACCAATTTGAACACTTCGGTCTCATCGAGTTGCAGAAACCACTTGCGATTGTGCATCTCGGTGCCACCGAGTTTTTCCATTCGGTCTCACCGACGGGGTGTGGATATATATACCACGGGTCAAATTTTTTGGAAACTTCTCCGAAAACCCTTCGCCCGCGCTGTCTAGCTCTGCCGACCCAAGTCTCCAGATCGTCGCCTCTGCCGACAGCGTCCTCCTGCCACTGATCTCCACCACCGTCAACGGGATATCCTCCGTCATTGCCGCCGTAGCAAACTCAACACCAAGTTAGGGTATGGGTTCGATCCTTTGTGCTATCTCAATCCGATTCTTAGCACAAAGACAATGCCATGATTCTTGCCACGATCGAAACTGTTCTATCCAGCAAAAACTTCCTCTAGATTAGATTTGATTCAAACATTTAGGGTTCGGTTTCCGCAGAGCTCATCTCGGACAGACCGAGTTATAGAAATCGGTCCCACCGATTTTGCCTAGGCCATTGCACTGTGATTTTTGGTCTGACCAAAATTCGCAAGTTGGTGTGACCGAGTTCAGAACTTTGTGAAACCCTAGCAATATCGGTGTCACCAAGCTTTGTCTCGGTCTGACCGAGTTCACTAGTTTAGACACTGAATGTTGCTTCGGTGTCACCGAGTTCAGTAAATTGGTAGCTCCAAAATGACTTTAGTAGAAACGTAAAACTAAGTTTTTTGATCATTTGTTTTGCAAAAACTCTGCACTTTGTGATGCTCATCCACTCTATCTCATCTACATCTATTCACAGGTTCATCTTTCAGTTTGCAGAATGTATGATATGTGATAGCCTAATTTTTGGCCCTTTCTTTTTCTTTTGTTTTTCCGAGGTTTTAGCCTGAGTTTTCTTTTTCCGTGGCTTTGTGGTCTGGAAACTGAAGAAGATGCCCTCTTCTTCATTTCCAGAGTGGCTTGTCATTTCCAAATCCTTCCCTAGACCCTATCATTTTCATCCTAGCCCAAATCCCAATATTCTTTTTATTGGGAATATTCCTTTTCTATTAAAGGAATAACCCCAATTGCCCTAGGTTGTGAAGCAACCTATATTTCCATCACTCCTAAAATTCCCAAATAATTCTCATAAATTGTTTGGGTCATATCTTTCTCAAATATGGAAAAACTTTTCATTGCCATGTTAAAAAATAATCCTCCAATAAATCATTTCCTATTCTTCCCTAAATGGCACATTGTGAAGCAAGTGCCATTTTCCTTTGCCCAATTGACCTCAAACTCCTTGGACATCTTTTCATGTCCATATCATTGCCACATGCGAAAATGCAACCTCATTTGCATAGTAATTATTTAATTATGATTTTCCTAAGTTTCTGTCTAGAAAGAAGCTTTGTGAGGTACAAGCTAGGCATATCCAAATGATTTGCCATTTTTCATGATCCTTCATATCATCATATAATAGCCCTCCACCCAAGTTGAGCTCATGTCATGCCTCCATGTGAGCACAACTTCAATTCTTAGTTTCTGGTCAAGATTTCAGTTTGTGAAGCAAGTATAATTTATCTTGCTCCATTATGGGTGTAAAGTTTTCTAGACCTTTTAGTATCCATATAACCTACCTCCACCAAGTTGTGGCTCAATCCCTTTGACCATTTGCCATGTGGAATGTTTCCAAGTTTCTAGTCAGATAAATCTTTCTGAAGCAAGTGCTATTTTGGTTCATCCAAATGGCATGAAACTCCTTGGGCATCTTAATATCGTCAAACCATTGGACCATAACCATTTTCAGCTCAATTGATGCAACTATGTGAGTGCATCATCCAAATTCCCATTTCTGGCCATTATGGCACTTTCTACAGCAACCACCCTCTAAACTCCTCCTATTAAGCTGATTTCTTGTGATCGTAGTCACCTTAGTGTTTGATCATCATCACACAAATTATTTACTGAGTTACCTAGCTGGTGTCCCCACTGCACAACACAAACACTTGGCTTCTGGTTTGCTTTGGAGCTAAGTGCAAATATCTTCTTTGCCCTTGGAATGATTGATTTCCTCAATTATACTAAGGTCGCTAGGGTCAATCCACTAGACATGGTTGGTCCGGCCAAAACGAGCTATTTGCACCAGTGCGCGTGGTGATCACGCTTGCGTGATGCAGATTGTGCGCTCTGGCTTCTTCCTGCCCCTATTCTCATTGGCACCCTCCTCGTCTCGACCTCCATTCATGTCCTGGAGCTTCCCCGTGATGCCCTTCATCGCCCTGCATCGATGGCTCGTCGTGGTTCACCATAAATGTGTCGCTAGGTCCATGCCCGTGCCGTGCCCCGCCTCTGTCCTCCATTAGAGCTTGTCGTGAGCTTCCCCGTGAAGCTCCGGAGCATTCCCCTGGCCTATATAAGAGACCCTCGACCTCCTCCGCAGCTCAAAGGTCCCTCCCCCACCTCATTTGCCCTCTGGAATCGCCGCATCTCGCCGTTGTTCGCCGTCACCCTCCATGGCCGCCTCGGCCTTGGCCTAGATCCGGCCACCTCAGGCCTCACCATGCGTCTCCTCCATATCCACCACACTCCCCTCGTCCCACTCAGCCGCCCCACCCCCTTGCCCCCTTGCCAGAGCGGCCGCATTGCCGAAGAACCCCGTCACCCGAAGCTTCGTGTCCTCCCATGGCGCCGCCTCTCCCCTCCGTCCCGTGCCTCCCCAACGGCCGCCTTTCCTTTGGATGGGTGAGGCTGGCCGCTGCGGTCCCGCCGGTGGCCGCACCACGGCCGGGGATCGCCTGAACCGGCCGGCCCCTTGGCCTCTTCCCTCCCCTACCACTACTCTGCTTCACGCGAGGCACATGCGCGGGAGGAAGGAGACGAGCGCCCGTGCCCCCTCGCCCTGCGCCTGGGACCCACGCGCCAGTGGCCCAGCTCCTTGCCATGTGGATAAGTGGAGAAGGCGTAATCTGCCGAATGCGCTTTCAGTTTTTGCCTCCAGGGACTTGTTTGTTAAAGTTTTATTCACAGATTGGTCCCTGGTGTTCAACAACTCATAACTACGCAACCGTAACTCCAAATGAGGTGATTCCAAAGCCTAATTCTTTGTCTCATCGAGCCTTTTCTGTTGGTGTCACTTTCATTATATTTTGGCATTCTGAAAATGACCATTTCCCCCTTGCACGTAAACAGCCCCTTCGAGAGAGAACTGTTTTCGGCAAATCTTTCCGCGGCTTCACCGCACTTCTCCCAGGTGCCTTCTTCATCCCCAGGCAAGCCATAATATCCACTTGCATGATAGTCATGTAGTAGCCATGGTTTTCAACTTGAATATTTAATAAATGTTTGCTTGTTGAAAAGATGGTTATCGTTGTCCCGGTGATGTTTAGATTTGCATGTTCACTTTTGTGCTATGTTGTCTTGTACTCTGTTATCATGTTCTACCTGCTAGTATTTCCTTTCATGTGTTTATGCTTGCTATTAGTACATGTTGATGTTGGTGATGGTCTTTGGTGCATGACTGCCGTCTATCCCGACTACCGTTGTTATGCATGTTCCATTGCATCCAGTTGGTTAAATGCTTGCATGTCATGGCATTATGACGCCGGTTACTTTCACTTTAAGTTGAACCTGATAATAAATCAACTTGAACATGTTGTTGACCGGGTCATGGTGCCGCTGAAATGTGTCTTTCCCAGTGCAACCACATTTGCCGGGAATGGACGGCCTCAATTCGATTCATTATCATGCCTCTGGTCAGTGCCTCCATCTAGGGAAGGTTATGGGCGTGCTGTACCCTTGCCCGGTAAGTAGGCATAACCTTGTGTGCCCGTTGTTAAGTTTTTAGATCCGGGTCCCAGAGTAGATCGTGGCCACGACGGTGGTCGTTGTGTCTTGAGGTAGACACGGGGCCACCTAGGACTAGCCGACGGGGATTGAGTCGGAGTGGCCAGGAGAGTCTCATGGCAATGAAGTGGTTTCATCGGAATGCCGTTGGTCCGCCCGAATGGGAGTGTGAGGCCATGGGTTCCGTAGTGTGGATCCAGTGCGCTACCTTTGCAGAGTGTATTAATCTATCAATAGCCGAGTCCATGGTTACAGACACGCTCGAAAGTATGGTACACCATGGGTCAACACTTAATATATTTGCACACTAAGTATGCACCGAGGTGATGGCAGAAAGGCCATCGCGTTGAGTTGGACCAGGTGTGGTCGTGGTTGTGATCGTCGTAAGGATCACGGGCCATTTATTGGTCGTGGTTGTGATCGCCGTAAGGATCATGGGCCATTTATTGGTCGGGTTGTGATCGTCGTAAGGATCATGGGCCATTTATTGGCCGGGTTGTGATCGCCATAAGGATCATGGGTCATTTATTGGTCGGGTTGTGATCGCCGTAAGGATCACGGGCCATTTATTGGTCGTGTTGTGATCGCCGTAAGGATCACGGGCCATTTATTTGTCGTGGTTGTGATTGTCGTAAGGATCACGAGTTTGTCTCTGTGTTCATCATGTTTTTCTTCTGGAAATGATCACGTTCGGTAAGCCAGTCCAATGGACGAGTACTACTTGAGCATAGTCACGGCATGTTGGATATATTGTTGCATGCTAGTATCGTCAGATTCATATGTTCATGCCAGGTTCATGTTGTTCTAGTTGTATCATGGTCATGTTGATGCCATGTTGCTATGATGATATCATGTTAATTTCTGCTTAACCTGTAATTGCCATGCTGTTGTTTGTCTTGAATGCTTCTGGTTATTGTGAGCTTGCAAGTACATTCAATGTACTGACCTGGCGTGTCATGCCAGTTTGCATGTCGTACCGGATTTGATTGCTTGTTTCCCATGGAGTCCTTGTTTGCGAGCTAGGATAAGCGTTCCAGACAGAGTCCCTGTGGAGTGGGGTTCACCACCGTTGTCGTTGTTCTACTGCTAGAGTTCTTCCGCTGCATCGTGTTGTTCTGCTGCTTGCATAGAGCAACAGTGGCAGGCATAGTGTCGCCGTGCCAATGTAACACTTGTACCCAAATAGATTGTAATAAAGAGCTGGTTTGTTCTATGCTAAGCAGTGCCGTATTCTAGAAGACTTCATCTCGATCTCTCGGCTAGAATACGGGGCGTTCCGGTTTTCTCTGAGCCGGGGTGCCACAGGCTTGGTATCAGAGCAGGTCTGGCTGTAGGATGCCCGAGACCGCGCGAACGTTAGAAAGCGGTAGTATAGACCCCAGTTGGTTTGTTGAACTTGATTGCTGCATTTGTTTGTCGCATAGTATGCATATAGATTACTATTTAGTCTCTAACGGTTAATCTTGTGAGTGTAGGTGGTATCGGTTCCGATCCACTACCTACGCCCTCCTTCTTATCATGCCTGCTCTTCGGTGTGATGCGACCACATCATCATCCATGCCCTCCATCTCATTCTTTTGGCAACCCTTGCTGACCTTTGTTATCAGAAAAGGGCAATGCCATTAGACCCAGTCTTCCACTATTATCTTGCCTTGTCCTTTCATTCTTTGGACGGGTACGATTCCCTTCGTATGCTTGATGATGAGGTAGTCGTGACTTTTGTGTCTCGCTACTTGATCGTCAAGTCCGTCCTCACCTGTGTATCCATCCAGATCCAGCCACTGTTCAGCCAGTGCTTGGTATAGCTTCGGTTATGCCAACGCCTTCCACACATGGATATAATTTTCGTGCACACCGCCACAACATATTAGACCACAATACCGGAGTTTCCGCGAGATTTGTGTGCTTAGTATGCATGCATATTATTGTGTGAGTAGCAGTAATATGTGATGATTGATTGATTAATTATATTAGTAGTATGCTTGTGTGCTTTTGTTTTAGTCGTTTCTGTTGTTCCTTTCTTTGGCCCTTCGGTGTTATAAATTTTCCCCCTATTAAAGTTGCTCGTCAGCCGACACCGGACCTGAAGAGTCAGCAAGAAATGCATATATTTGGAAACTCAGCTAAACAGAATGGAATTGTCAGCAGACTGCAGTGAAATTGGAAATAGCTCGTCTGAATACAAAAGAAATCCTGGATGGAATGTCGTTATAAAGTTTGCATTAGCATGCACTCATCACAACAAAATGATTAAATCAACAAGAAGATAAATTGTGTGCAAGGTTGACAGAATATTATCAAAGGTATGGCTTAGATACAAGTTTAATTTTTCGTTGAGGATGAATTTGGAACTCGATGTACCTGGAAGCAAGCAAAAATGTGGCATATACTCAGAAAGGAGGATAGTACAGTAAAACCCTATTTTATACAAGAAATCAACATAAAAAATGTTAATATGGTATGTATATGTGGTGCTCGGTCCGCATATCACAATAAGAAGTTTCTGGTGTAAGCAACCCACTTTTCCCTCACAAGATACCAGAGAAGCTTCCAAGGCAAGATTCATCTATCTTCGTCAGTACGATACGTGGATGATTTCCCGTGCAAGGTACCCCATCTTCTTCAGTAAGCAACCGCAAAAGCTTCCGGCATAAGGTACTGAGTCTTTCCCCAGCAAAGTCTTTAAGTGGGTAAGCTTCTGAAGCACGATACCTAGTCTTCTTCAGCAAGCTGTCCGATGAAAGTTTCAAGCACAAGCCAGTCAATCTTCCTCAGTAAGACATTGGTACAAGGTAGTACGCTGTGAATTGACAGCATATGGCAGTGAATCCCAAGAATCAGATCCGCAACATTTTGTTCAGAATCAAGAATTAGTCAGAATACACGTCTGTCTCGGAATCAGGTCCTCATATATATGCAATGAGCATACCATCAAGGTCTTACAAGTCACTCGGATGAGGATCTGACAACCACGTGAGGATGGTTAATAGAAGAAAGCCAGTATACACCACAGTGTGACAAAAGGATTATGAGGATTGATGACATCAGTGAGCTCCATACAAGTACTACTGAACTGGAAAATGATCCTGATGAGCCCTTGTCCCCTTTTCTCCAATGAAGGCACCACACCTGTGATCTGAGCTGTTTCTAGCAATCTGGGGTGGATGCCGATTTTTGTTTCTCTCTTCAACGACTGTCACGAGTCTGAGCTGCTTTTCTGTCGTCTTGTACAACTGTTGAGTTTCTTTTTGTGATAGTAGCCCTATAGTTGCTTTTTGGCTATTTTAGGGAGCTGCCATCTTCTTCTTATCGACCCGGTCTCATGCTTTGAGCTGCTTTTTGGCCATCCTGAGCCGTGGTTGAATTATTTCAGTAATGTCCCAGATCTGAGTTGTAAAGACCGTTCAGGTGCCTACTGATTTATTTGCCGATTTCTTGCAAGGGTTTCGGATGATCATTTCCCAACGATCAGAACTTGAGAGGTGTTGAACCTGCCATTTAATGGGTTACCCTATCAGGAAAATGAGGATAAACTACAATTGCTGAAAAATTGCACCGACAGTACCTATGGTCATACGAAAAAGCAATATGGCCCAGCTCTTTCAGCCAAATATCCAGACCAAGAAAACAATAAAGAAGGAGCAAGACCAGTGATGCAGGTATGAAAATTGTACACGCCCCCCATGGTGCATATCCCCCGGACTGTCTAAGTCGGCATTGATCCACATGGATATGCCTAAAACATGAGTAATCGTCATGAGGAATAACAGTCTAGAAGCCTGAGTCCTCACTTATATGAATCATCATGGATAGTCTGTCGTGAACAAAAATTTTCCGTCAGAACCACTATCAGTCAAGTCTGTAGATATTATCATACAGGCCAAACCCTTTATGCTGGCTGTGACAGGAGACAATAAAATATTCAGTACGGATTTGAACTCATGACAGTGGAACCAGTTAAGATGAGTCAGAATCTGTCAGGAAACTGTTATGTTTTAACTCACTGTTTGGAACCCAAAGGACCTGCATTTAGTGGAGAAACCCAATACAATGAGCTAGAGCTTGATTTTTCATCAGAAAGATCTGATCATCATTATATGAAAGGTTGTCAGTGCCGGGTGGCACACCCAGCGGAAATCACTTTTGGATTTGTGAGACGGACATATATTTCAGTCGTGATAATCAAATCACACTCAGCTGGTCAGCAGATCTAGAAAGAAATTGGATCCTATATAAGCATGAGCAAGCAAGGTAAGATCTGTCAGAATGTGGATACAGTAAAGCAAACCACCCAGGGCTAGTCAGATAAAAATTTAGTGGGAACAACAATAAAGGAAAAAGGATACCCGAGTTGGAAACGGTTTCCTTAAGTCAGAATATTCATACTTGTTCCCTGAGCAACCAAATCTCGAGGATGAGATTTCTTTAAGGGGGTAAGGTTTGTGACAGCTTGATTTTTGGCCTTTCTTTTTCTTTTGTTTTTCCGAGGTTTTTGCCTGAGTTTTCTTTTTCGTGGCTTTGTGGTCTGGAAACTGAAGAAGATGGCCTCTTCTTTGCTTCCAAAGTGGCTTGTCATATCCAAATCCTTCCCTAGACCCTGTCATTTTCATCCTAGCTCAAATCCCAATATTCTTTTTATTGGGAATATTCCTTTTCTATTAAAGGAATAACTCAAGATGCCCTAGGTTGTGAAGCAACCTATATTTCCATCACTCCAAAAATTCCCAAATAATTCTCATAAATTGTTTGGGTCATATCTTGCTCAAATATGGCAAAACTTTTCATTGCCATGTTCAAAAATAATCCTCCAATAATTCATTTCCTATTCTGCCCTAAATGGCACATTGTGAAGCAAGTGCCATTTTCCTCTTGCCCAATTGACCTCAAACACCTTGGACATCTTTTCATGTCCATATCATTGCCACATGCAAATGCAACCTCATTTGCCTAGTAATTATTTAATTATGATTTTCCAAATTTTCTGTCCGGAAAGAAGCTTTGTGAAGGAGGTACAAGCTAGGCATATCCAAATGAGTTGCAATTTTGCATCGACCTTAATATCATCATATTATAGCCCTCCACCAAAGTTGAGCTCATGTCATGCCTCCATGTGAGCACAACTTCAAATCTTAGTTTCTGTCCAAACTTTCAGTTTGTGAAGCAAGTATATTTATCTTGCTCCATTATGGCTGTAAAGTTTTCTAGACCTTTTAGTATCCATATAACCTACCTCCACCAAGTTGTGGCTCAATCCCTTTGACCATTTGCCCTATCGGATGTTTCCAAGTTTCTGGTCAGATAAATCTTTCTGAAGCAAGTGCTATTTTGGTTCATCCAAATGGCATGAAACTCCTTGGGCATCTTAATATCTTCAAACCATTGGGCCATAACCATTTTCAGCTCAATTGATGCAACTATGTGAGTGCATCATCCAAATTCCCATTTCTGGCCATTATGGCACTTTCTATAGCATCCACCCTCTAAACTCCTCCTATTAAGCTGATTTCTTGTGATCGTAGTCACCTTAGTGTTTGATCATCATCAGACAAATTATTTACTAAGTTACCTAGCTGGTGTCCCCACTACACAGCACAAACACTTGGCTACCGGTTTGCTTTGGAGCTAAGTGCAAATCTCTTCTTTTCCCCTGGAATGATTGATTTCCTCAATTATACTAAGGTCACTAGGGTCAATCCACTAGACATGGTTGGTCCGGCCAAAACAAGCTATTTGCACCAGTGTGTGTGGTGATCAATGCAGATTGCACGCTCTGGCTTCTTCCCGCCCCTGTTCTCGTCAGCTCCCTCCTCGTCTCGACCTCCATTCATGTCCGGGAGCTTCCCCGTGATGCACTGCATCACCCTGCATCGATGACTCTTCGTGGTTCACCATTAATGCGTCACTAGGTCCATGCCCATGCCGTGCCCCTCCTCTGTCCTCCTTTGGAGCTTGTTGTGAGCTTGCCCGTAAAGCTCCAGAGCCTTCCCCTGGCCTATATAAGAGACCCTCGACCTCCTCCGCAGCTCACAGGTCCCTCCCCCGCCTCATTTGCCCTCTGGAATCGCCACATCTCGCTGTTGTTTGCCGTCACCCTCCATGGACGCCTCGGCCTCGGTGTGGGTCCGGCCACCTCAGGCCTCCTCATGCCTCTCCTCCACATCCACCGCACTCCCCTCGTCCCACTCAGCCGCCCCACCCCCTTGCCCCCTCACCGGAGCGGCCGCATCGCCGAAGAACCATGTCGCCCGAAGCTTCCTGTCCTCCCATGGCGCCGCCTCTCCCCTCCGTCCCGTGCCTCCTTGGCGGCCTCCCTTCCTCTGGATGTGTGCGGCTGGCCGCTACGGTCCCGCCGGTGGCCGCGCCACGGCCAGGGATCACCGGAGCCGGCCGTCCCCTTGGCCGAGACGAGCGCCCGTGCCCCCTCGCCCTGTGCCTGGGACCCACGCGCCAGTGGCCCAGCTCCTTGCCTCATGGATAAGTGGATAAGGCATAATCTTCCGTATGCGCTTTCAGTTTTTGCCTCCAGGGACTTGTTTGTTGAAGTTTTATTCACAAACTGGTCTGTGGTGTTCAACACCTCATAACTCCGCAACCGTAACTCCAAATGAGGTGATTCCAAAGCCTACTTATTCGTATTGTTGAGCCCTTTCTGTTGGTGTCACTTTCATTATGTTTTGGCATCTTGAAAATGACCATTTTGCCCTTGCACGTAAACAGCCCCTCCGAGAGAGAACTGTTTCCGGCAAATCTTTCCGTGGCTTCACCGCACTTCTCCCCGGTGCCTTCTTCATCCCTAGGCAAGCCACAATACCCACTTGCATGATAGTCATGCAGTAGCCATGGTTTTCAACTTGAATATTTAATAAATGTTTGCTTGTTGAAAAGATGGTTATCGTTGTTTCGATGATGTTTAGATTTGCATGTTCACTTTTGTGCTATGTTGTCTTGTACTCTGTTATCATGTTCTACCTGCTAGTATTTCCTTTCATATGTTTATGCTTGCTAGTAGTACATGTTGATGTTGGTGATGGTCTTCGGTGCATGACTGCCGTCTGTCCCGAGTACCGTTGTTATGCATAAAAGATATAAGTGAAGCACTAGAGCAAAAATTATAACGCTCAAAGGATATAAGTGAAGCACATAGAGTATTCTAGCAAATTCTAATTTGTGTGTGGCTCTCTCTCATTTAATAATTTCATATCTTGATACTTTATTCAAACAGCAAGCAAAGCTAAAGGAAACTACATTGCAAGGATAGCACAACTCATGTGAAGAAGCAAAAACTTAGGCTCAACCGATACTAACCGATAGTTGTTGAAGAAGAAAGGTGGGATGCCTACCGGGGCATCCCCAAGCTTAGATGCTTGAGAATTCTTGAAATATTATCTTGGGGTGCCTTGGGCATCCCCAAGCTTTAGCTTTTGTGTCTCCTTAATTCCTCTCATATCATGGTTTCTCTTTTTATCAAAAGCTTCATTCACAACAAACTCAACAAGAACTCGTGAGATAGGTTAGTATAAACCAATGCAAAACCTTATCATTTTCTACTGTAACAAATCACTAAAATTATTATTCAACATTTCATACTAAATTCCTATGCATATTTAATACTCCTATCATCAAATAGAATCATTAAACAAGCAAACATATGCAAACAATGCAAACATAACAGCAATCTGCCAGAACAGTACAGTCTGTAAAGAATGCAGGAGTATTAATACTTCCCTGACTCCAAAAATTATGAACTAAAATTCCCACTGTAATAAATTTATCAGAGCTCAATATTAAAAAAGATTCAACATTATACCACTCTCTGACTTTTCTACGGAATTTTTGCAACAACGGTAAACTTTCTGTTTTCAAACAGCAACATGCAAACTAGCAAAATAAGCATGGCAAAGGCTATCCTTGACCTTTTTATTGAAACTAAAGATGCAAAACATTATTCTAACTAACAGAAAGAAAAAACTAACAAAAGAAATTGTCGCTCCAAGCAAAACACATATCATGTGCTGAGTAAAAATATAGCTCCAAGTAAAGTTACCGATGCAGGAAGACGAAAGAGGGGATGCCTTCCGGGGCATCCCCAAGCTTAGTTGCTTGGTTGTCCTTGAGTATTACCTTGGGGTGCCTTGGGCATCCCCAAGCTTAGGCTCTTGCCACTCCTTATTCCATAGTCCATCGAATCTTTACCCAAAACTTGAAAACTTCAACCACACAAAACTCAACAGAAAAGTCGTAAGCTCCATTAGTATAAGAAAATAAAACAACCACTTAGGTACTGTAATGAACTCATTCTCAATTCATATTGGTGTAATATCTACTGTACTTCAACTTATCTATGGTTCACACCCTCCGATACTACTCATAGATTCATCAAAATAAGCAAACAACACATAGAAAACAGAATCTGTCAAAAACAAAACAATCTGTAGTAATCTGTCTCAAACATATACTCCTGGAACTCCAAATATTCTACCAAGTTAGGAAGACCTTAGAAATTCGTGTACCAATCCATAGCAAAAATAATCAGATCATAAGCACATTTCTGTGAATTAACAAAACTAATTTACTGGGTGCAAAAGTTTCTGATTTTCAGCAGGATCAACACAACTATCACCGTAAGCCATCCTAAAGGTCTTACTTGGCACTTTATTGAAACAAAAGATATAAAACATGATTAATACAGTAGCATAATCATGTGGACACACAAAAACAGTAAGGATAAATATTTGGTTGTCTGCCAACAAGCGCTTTTCTTTAATACCTTTTAGCTAGGCATGATGATGACAATGATGCTCACGTAAAAGATAAGAATTGAAACATAACGGAAGCATCATGAAGCATATGACTAGCACTTTTAATTCTAACCCACTTCCTATGCATAGGGATTTTGTGAGCAAACAACTTATGGGAACGATCATCAACTTGCATAGGAAGGTAAAACAAGCATAACTTCAAAACTTTAAGCACATAGAGAGGAAACTTGATATTATTGCAATTCCTACAAGCATATATTACTCCCTCATAATAATGTTCAGTAGCATAATGAATGAATTCAACAATATAACCAGCACCTAAAGCATTCTTTTCATGATCTACTTGCACAGAAAATTCACTACTCTCCACATAAGCAAAATTCTTCTCATGAATAATAGTGGGAGTATCATAAGAGACTTGAACACTAAATTTTTTTCCACATTAAAAGAGTAATGTTCAAAAAAAGGGTAATCATAATCATGACAAGATTTGTAAATATAATCATCACTACTTTTTATAGCATAAGTTTCATCACAATAATCATCATAAGTAGCAACTTTGTTCTCATCATAATCAATTGAAACCTCTCCCAAGATAGTGGAATCACTAAATAAAGTTGACACTCTTCCAAATCCACTTTCATATTCATCACAATAAAATTCAACATCCTCCAAAATAGTGGGATCACTACTTCCTAAAGTTGACTCTCTTCCGAACCCACTTTCATCAATATAATCATCATGGGTAGGAGGCATCCTATCATCATAACAACTTTGCATATCAAAACTTGGGATGCTAAAAAATATCATCTTCATTAAACATAGCATCCCCAAGCTTGGGACAAACATTAATTCCAGCAAATATATTCTCAAATATTTCATCCCATTCAAGCATAGCTTCCCCAAGCTTGGGCCCTTTCATATCATAAGCATAATCACTCTCATCATTAAAAATATTGATAGCACCAATAGTATAGCAATTATCATCATCACAATGAGTAGTAGGAGCAACATCATTTGGGAGGGATACCTTTCTACCTTTTTTGCTCCTTCTTTTCTTCTTTTTCTTCACATTATGTGTGGGTTCAACCTTCCTCTTTGAGCTCCTTATTGATGAGATTGGTTGAATAGAAGGCTCCTCCTCGTTACCTGATTCATCATAAGAAATAATAGGAGGAGATTGGGAAGTCTCTTCCCTTTCATTAGTATTCTCTTCATCTTCTATTTGCTTTCTTTTCTTTATGTAATTGGCAATATAAGGATTTTCAATGCAATTCTCCGCACAATACATATAAATCTTCTCTAGATCAAAGTCAAAAACTTTATCAAGATTAAATTTTGGAATATACTCAGTTATACGTTTCATTTCTTCATAACCCAAAAGAAGAATAAGCTCTTTATGATGCTCAAGGGTAATCAAGTTATCACAATATTTGGACACTACTTGATCATGAAACAAATAGCATTGGAGTTTTAAATGACCATGTTCATTGCAAAGTTCACAAGGAGCGTGAAAAATATTGAATCTTTCAGCACATTCATCGAGCTCTTCTTGCAACAATTTGGTTTCTAAGTACTTATGCCTCTTGCAATATCTATCTTCCCTATTTGGTGTGTCCTTGCAAGCCCAATGCACTCCGCAAAAATTGACATGCTTATAGGAGGCATTTTCATCATAACTAGTGCAATCATCATTAACATCATGGATATTCAAAGAATTCGTACTAACAACATTGCAATCATGCTCATCATTCAAAGATTTAGTGCCAAACAATTTAGAGATTTCTTCTTCAAGCACTTGAGCACAATTATCCTTTCCATCATACTCACGAAAGATATTAAAAAGGTGAAGCGTATGAGACAAACTTAACTCCATTTTTTTGTAGTTTTCTTTTATAGACTAACTAGTGCTAAAACAAGAAACAAAAAGATTTGATTGCAAGATCTAAAGATATACCTTCAAGCGCTAACCTCCCCGGCAACGGCGCCAGAAAAGAGCTTGATGTCTACTACACAACCTTCTTCTTGTAGACGTTGTTGGGCCTGCAAGTGCACATGTTTGTAGGACAGTAGCAAATTTCCCTCAAGTGGATGACCTAAGGTTTATCAATCCGTAGGAGGCGTAGGATGAAGATGGTCTCTCTCAAGCAACCCTGCAACCAAATAACAAAAAGTCTCTTGTGTCGCCAACACACCCAATACAATGGTAAATTGTATAGGTGCACTAGTTCAGCGAAGAGATGGTGATACAAGTGCATAATAGATAGTAGATAAAGGTTTTTGTAATCTGAAATAATAAAAACAGCAAGGTAGCGAGCGATAAAAGTGAGCGTAAACGGTATTGCAATGATAGGAAACAAGTCCTAGGGTTCATACTTTCACTAGTGCAAGTTCTATCAACAATAATAACATAGATAGAACATATGACAATCCCTCAACATGCAACAAAGAGTCACTCCAAAGCCACTAATAGCGGAGAACAAACATAGAGATTATGGTAGGGTACGAAACCACCTCAAAGTTATTCTTTCGGATCAATCTATAAAAGAGTTCGTACTAGAATAACACCTTAAGACACAAATCAACCAAAACCCTAATGTCACCTAGATACTCCATTGTCACCTCAAGTATCCGTGGGCATGATTATATGATATGCATCACACAATCTCAGATTCATCCAACCAACATAAAAGTACTTCAAAGAGTGCCCTAAAGTTTTTACCGGAGAGTCAAGAACGTGTGCCAACCCCTATGCATAGGTTCCCAATGTCACAAAACCCGCAAGTTGATCACCAAAACATACATCAAGTGGCACATGATATCCCATTGTCACCACAGATAATCACGGCAAGACATACATCAAGTGTTCTCATAAAGACTCAATCCGATAAGATAACTTCAAAGGGGAAACTCAATTCATCACAAGAGAGTAGAGGGGGAGAAACATCATAAGATCCAACTACAATAGCAAAGCTCGGGATACATCAAGATCGTGCCATAGAGGGAACACGAGAGAGAGAGATCAAACACATAGCTACTGGTACATACCCTCAGCCCCGAGGGTGAACTACTCCCTCCTCGTCATGGATAGCGCCGGGATGTTGAAGATGGCCTCCTGTGATGGTATCCCCCTTCGGCAGGGTGCCGGAACAGGGTCCCGATTGGTTTTTGGTGGCTATAGAGGCTTCCGGCGGCGGAACTCCCGATCTATCTTCTGTTCTGGAAGTTTTAGGGTACGTAGGTATATATGGGTGCAGGGGGTACGTCGGTGGACCTCCGGGTTGCTCACGAGGTAGGGGGCGCGCCCAGGGGGCGCCCTCCACCCTCGTGGGCAGCCCGGGACTCCCCTGGCATGCACTCCAAGCTCATCTGGTTGGTTTCCTTCCAAAATTAACTTCTCCAGTTGATTTCGTTCCATTTTGACTCCGTCTGATATTCCTTTTCCTCGAAACACTAAAATAGGCATAAAACAGCAAATCTGGGCTGGGCCTCCGGTTAATAGGTTAGTCCCAAAAATAATATAAAAGTGGATAATAAAGTCCAATATTGCCTAAAACAGTAGATAAAGTAGCATGGAGCAATAAAAAATTATAGATTGGAGACGTATCATAGGTTACACTACTAGGGAAAAGCCTAGCAGCAGCGCGGGTTTTAGGCCTATTAGTAGCACGGGCAGGAGCGCTACTGATAAGGCGCTACAACTAATGCTTAGCAATAGCGCGCCTGGATCCATGCTACTACTAAATTGACTTAGTAGTAGCGCTTCTTCAGAACAGCGATACTGGTAATTAGTAGTAGCGCTTCTCCTTTCCTGCGCTACTACTATTATTTAGTATTTTATTTATTTTTTATTTCATGTTGTATTCATACACCTTTACACAAGTTTTCATACAACAGGATTTTAGAGATTGTTTTTACATCATAATGAGTTATTACATCACGGGGTGAAAGAACCGTGGACTAGTTTCAAGTGGATGTCCATCAACTTGAAACTAATCCGCGGTTCTTTCACCCAATGATATAATAATATCATCATCATCATCATATCATTAACAACTTATCATCATAATACATCATTGTCATATAACACCTCCTCAAGATCATCGTTTTCATCAATGACATCACATAGCAAATTGGTCACTAGTCGTAATCACAAGTACTCCTCATTATCAACTCTAACACATTACCACATAATAAACATATTGTACCTCATAGGACCTATTACATTCGATTAAGACCTACTACATTTTCTAAGGTAAAATAGCAAAAAACAAGATAGCCTCTGACTCTCCATTATGGAGAATGGAGATTAGCCTGTCTCCAATTCTTGCCTTTCGCTGAATGTTACTTCCAAGAACCTCCTTGCGAATGCCCATACATTTCTTCCATTCTTTGATGAACATGTGTTCACGGGTTTTAGAAATCCGATATGCACAGGTGAGCTCCGTAGATTTACCTGTCAGTATGTTCAGAACTGAGATTCGACCATGCAGAGACATCAGATGAGGCACACAATCCATCGGGAGTTTCTGTTGAAAAACATAATAATAACTTCGTAGTTAGCAATGATGTACTAGTTTTAGAAGTATGCAAAAGATGCACGGATGTCGTAATAGTAAAAAATCTTACCAGGGTATCTCCAGAGAAGTTACCGAGGTTCAACAGATGCACTAGTGGCAGGTATTCACCATAATTTGGAGGAGTTCAATAATAGTTATTGTAATTCTCAAGAAGAGTACAAAATGCGATCAGATGATTTTTCTCCTTATACGTTAATTCAGTGACATCGATGTAGTGGGTTTTATCTACCATCTTCCGCACAGTCTTTGAAGAATCAAAATAAGCTGTCAATGGAAATAAGCTATCAACTATTTTGAAATAAACAATATAAATTAGTTAATAACTATGTTTGAGAAACTCACATAGCGGTACAATCGGAAGCGTATCAACAAGGACCCAAATGTCCATATTGTCTTGCTCGATGTCAGGATCACCAAGATCCATGGTGACAATCATACCCTCATAAAAACCATACATTTTGCAAAGTGGTTCCCAATTTTGGCAACCAAAATGGGTTACGCTCTAAGCATTGCACATATTTACTTCAAAATCCATATCATGATGGGTCTTTAGGTGTATTTTCTTTGTTTCGAAATTTTCATGGTCTTCAAAACCCATCCTCTCCAAGACATAGCGTCTTGCATGGCATGGGATAAGCTAGTCGAATTGTAAAATATGAAAATTAGATGTTGAAATAGTTGAAGTCATGCTTAATTACGAAAGAAACACTTGTCATTGTTGCGTACCATTTCACAATCGAAGGTCTCCTCGAGCTTATTGCTGAAGCGCCGATCTTCGTCCAGCTGAACGAACCTGTCACACATACCTCGATCGTCGTGGCACCAGCTACACTCCACCGGGAGACCGTCGTCGTCCGAGTACGACATTTCCTACGTTCATAATTCAAAGATTAAACTTGTACATATTCTAGCACGAGTCATGCCAGAATTCATGAAAAAATCTAGCATGACCTTTGCTAAAAAAGGACATATCAAGCACCTGAAATTTGCCGGAACAGAAATTAATCAACACTCCAGCAAAACATAGGCCACTCGGAGATGTAAACTGAACATGAACGGCCACTTGGGCAACCACATTCCTATTTGAGCAACAACACAAGATATACAAGGATATTTGGCTTGTCTCACCTTGATGTCGGAGGGGGTCGGTGACTGGGACGACGGCAGGGATGTCAGAGGGGGTCGGTGACTGGGACGACGGTGGTCACCTGAAACCATATAAGTTATCACTAATACATCCCGAATCATTGCTTAATTAAACTAAAAAATAACAACAAATATGACATGTTCAACTAGTTTTATAAATTCAACTAGTTCTTACTAAATATAAACTTACTATAAATAGAAAAAAACTAGTTCTTTCTAAAAATAAAGTAGTTCAACTAGTTATATTAATTATCTTACTAAAAATACATTAGTTCTATTAATTCAACTAGTTCAACTAGTTTATTAATTTATTTACTAAACTAGTTCAACTACAACTAAAGTAGTTCAACTACAACTACTATTAATCATACTGCCCTAGTTAACTAGTAATTAACATCTACTACTACTAAAAATATAGTACTAACTAGGCAACATCTAGTACTAGCTATGAACCCTAAATTAACATATACTACTACTAAATCTAGTACTAACTAGTGGCAGGGGGTGGGGGGCGACGGAGAGGTAGCTAGGGGCGGCGAGGTCGAGGGCAGTGGGAGGAGGGCTGCCGGCGGAGGAGGGAGGAGGGGCGTCCGCATGCAGAGGGAGGAGGGCGGCGGCGGAAGAGGAAGGGGCGTCCGCAGGCAGAGGGAGGATGTGCGAGGAGGAGGGAAGAGGGACGGAAGGAGGGGAGTACCTCGATGGCGGACGGATGAAGGCGGCGGCGGTGACGACGACGCACGACGACGGTTACGCGGGCGAGAGTGAGAGTGTGAGTGAGGGCCGGTCGTGCGCGTGGGGATAAGGTAGGGATAGTTGTAGCGCATTTGCCAAAATGCGCTACAGCTAATCTGAATAGCAGTACTGTTGTTCAGTATAGTGCGCTACTGCTATAACTAGCGGGGGGGGGGGCGAGGTTATGGCAATTATAGCAGTAGCGCGGTTTGCGGTGGACGCGCTACTGCCATTTTCCTGTCAGCAGCGCGTTTTGATAACACGCACTGCTGCTAAATCGGAGTAGCGTGGTATTTTGAGGAGCGCTGCTGGTAAGATTCTGTGTATAGGCTTTTCCCTAGTAGTGTTAGTCCCAAAAATGATATAAATGTGTAAAATAAAGCCCATAAACATCCAAAAGGGGTAATATAATAGCATGGAACAATCAAAAATTATAGATACGTTGGAGACGTATCAAGCATCCCCAAGCTTAATTCTTGCTTGTCCTCGAGTAGGTAAATGATAAAAATAGAACTTTTGATATGGAAATAGTAATACTTCAAGCATACTAATCAAAGTAATCATGTCTTCTCAAAATAACATGGCTAAAGAAAGTTATCCCTACAAAATCATATAGTCTGGGTGTTGCTCTATCTTCATCACACAAAGTATTTAATCATGCACAACCCCGATGACAAGCCAAGCAATTGTTTCATACTTTAATAATCTCAAACTCTTTTAACTTTCACGCAATACATGAGCGTGAGCCATGGACATAGCACTATAAGTGGAATAGAATGGTGGTTGTGGAGAAGACAAAAAGGAGAAGATAGTTTCACATCAACTAGGCATATCAATGGGCTATGGAGATGCCCATTAATAGATATCAATGTGAGTGAGTAGGGATTGCCATGCAACGGATGCACTAGAGCTATAAATATATGAAAGCTCAACAAAAGAAACTAAGTGGGTGTGCATCGAACTCGCTTGCTCACGAAGACCTAGGGTACTTTTGAGGAAGCCCATCATTGGAATATACAAGCCAAGTTCTATAATGAAAAATTCCCACTAGTATATGAAAGTGATAACATATGAGACTCTCTATCATGAAGATCATGGTGCTATTTTGAAGCACAAGTGTGGAAAAGGAGATAGTAGCATTGTCCCTTCTCTCTTTTTCTCTCATTATATTTTTTTCTTTTTCTTTTTCTTTTTCTTTTTCTTTTTTTTCTTTGGCCTTCTTCTTTTTTTGGCCTTTCTCCTTTTTTTTCTTTCTTTTTCTTTTTTTGTAAAGTCCGAAGTCTCATCCCGACTTGTGGGGGAATCATAGCCTTCATCATCCTTTCCTCACGAGGACAATGCTCTAATAATGAAGATCATCACACTTTTATGGATTTACAAATCAAAGATAGAACAAGATATGACTCTATATGAATGCCTCCGGCGGTGTACCGAGATATGCAATGAATCAAGAGCGACATGTATGAAAATTATGAAGGTGGCCTTGCCACAAATACGATGTCAACTACATGATCATGCAAAGAGCAATATGACAAAAGTAATGTGTGTCATATGAACGGAACGGTGGGAAGTTGCATGGCAATATATCTCGGAATGGCTATGGAAATGCCATAATAGATAGGTATGGTGGCTGTTTTGAGGAAGGAGTATGGTGGGTGTATGGTACCGGCAAAAGTTGCCCGGCACAAGAGAAGCTAGCAATGGTGGAAGGGTGAAAGGGTGCGTATAATCCATGGACTCAACATTAATCAAGAGAACTCATGTACTTATTGCAAAAATTTAGAAGTCATCAAAAACCAAAGCACTACGCGCATGCTCCTAGGGGGATAGATTGGTAGGAAAAGACCATCGCTCATCCCCGACCGCCACTCATAAGGAAGAAAATCAATAAATAAAATTGTGCTCCAACTTCATCACAAAGCGGTTCACCATACGTGCATGCTACGGGAATCACAAACTTCAACACAAACATTCTTTAAATTCATAATCACCCAACTAGCATAACTTTAATATTACTACCTCCATATCTCAAAACAATTATCAAGCATCAAATTGATCATAGCATCCAATTCACTTTCTATGATAGTGTTTATTATACCCAACTTGGATGCTCATCATTCTAGGACCAACTTTATGATCATACCAAAAACCATGCTGTTCTAAAAGACTCTCAAAATAATATAAGTGAAGCATGAGAGACTAGCAATTTCTTCAAAGTTAAGATACCACCATGCTCTAAAAGATATAAGTGAAGCAATAGTGCAGAAACTATCAAGCTCAAAAGATATAAGTGAAGCACATAGAGTATTCTAGCAAATTCTAATAAAATAGGCTTCTCCCAAAAGGTGTGTACAGCAAGGATTATTGTGGCAAACTAAAAAGCAAAGACTAATATAATACACGACGCTCCAAGCAAAACACATATCATGTGGCGAATAAAATTATAGCTCCAAGTAAAGTTACCAATGAACGAAGACGAAAGAGGGGATGCCTTCCCGGGGCATCCCCAAGCTTAGGCTCTTGGCTATCCTTGAATATCTTGGGGTGCCATGGGCATCCCCAAGCTTGGGCTCTTTCCACCCTTTATTCCATAGTCCATAAAAGCTTTACCCAAAACTTGAAAACTTCACAACACAAAACTCAACAGGAAATCTTATAAGCTCCGTGAGTGAAAGAAAACAAAACCACCACATAAAGTACTGCAATGAACACATTCTTTATTTATTTTGGTGTTAAACCTACTGTATTCCAACTTACTTATGGTTTATAAATTAATTTACTAGCCATAGATGCATTGAAATAAGCAAACAACACACGAAAAACAGAATCTGTCAAAAACAGAACAGTCTGTAGCAATCTGTAACTAACGCAAACTTCTGGAACTCTAAAAATCCTACCAAAATAGGAAGTACTGTATAATTTGTTTATTGATCAGAAGCAAAAAGAATAAATGCAAAATCACGTTTATGTCATTTATTGAATTTGTTCTCGTGAGCGCAAAGTTTCTGTTTTTCAGCCGAATCAAATCAACTATCATCATAGGTTATCCTATAGGTTCTACTTGGCACAAACACTAATTGAAAGATAAAAACACATCTAAACAGAGATTATATGCAAGATTTATTCAATAACAGCAAGGAAAAATATTGGGTTGTCTCCCAACAAGCGCTTTTATTTAAAGCCTTTTTAGCTAGGCATTGAGATTTCAATGATGCTCACATGAAAGACAGGAATTGAAGCACAAAGAGAGCATCATAAAACATGGGACAAACACACTTAAGTATAACATACTTCCTATGCATAGGCATCTTGTTAACAAACATATTATCAAGGCAAGCAAAAACTAGCATATGCAAGGAAGAACAAAGAGATGATAGCAATCTCAACATGACAAGAGGTAATTTAGTAACATGAAAATTTCTACAACCATATTTTCCTCTCTCGTAATAGTTACATGTAGGATCATAAGCAAATTTAACAAAATAGCTATCACATAACATATTCTCAACATAAGCCACATGCATGCAAAGTTGACACTCTTCCAAGATAGTGGGATTAACATTAACTAAAGTCATGACCTCTCCGAACCCACTTTTATCAAAAATATCATAAGATTGAACATACTCCAAATATGTGGGATTTAAAGTTGACACTCTTCCAAACCCACTTTCAATATCATTGCAAACACTATTATCAATCTCATATTCATCAAGGGGCTTAAATAAATTTTGAAGGTTATAGGAAGAATCACCCCAATCTTGATCATTGAAACAAGTAGTAGACATAGCAAAACTAGCATCCCCAAGCTTATGGTTTTGCATATTATTAGCACAATTGACATCAAGAGAATTTATAGGAAAATCATTGCAATCATGCTTTTTATTAAAGGTGTTATCATGAATCTCTTCATAAATTTCTTCATCATGATTTTCAGATTCACAAATTTCAAGCAAAACTTCATAAAGATAATCTAGTGCACAGAACTCACTAGCAATTGGTTCAATATAATTGGATCTCTTAAAGAGATTAGCAAGCAGATGAGGATCCATAGATCTTAGGTTCTCTGTTTAGCAATAAATAAGCATCTATTCCAACCAAACGAGCAAACGAAAGGGCAAGCAAAAGAGAGAGAGAGATTGGGAAAGAGAGGGCGAATAAAACGACAAGGGTGAAGTGGGGGAGAGGAAAACGAGAGGCAAATGGAAAATAATGTAAATGCGAGGGAGATGGGTTTGTGATGGGTACTTGGTATGTCTTGACTTGAGCGAAGACTTCCCCAGCAATGGCGCCAGAAATCCTTCTTGCTACGTCTTGAGCTAGCATTGGTTTTTCCCGAAGAGGAGAGGGTGATGTAGCAAGTGTAGCGTAAGTATTCCCCTTAGTTTTGAGAACCAAGGTATCAATACAGTAGGAGGCTCCTCAAAAGTCCCGCGCACCTACACAAACAAACTAAGAACTCGCAACCAACACAATAAAGTGGTTGTCAATCCCTTCATGGCCACTTGCAAAAGTGAGATCTAATAAAGATAGTAAGATAAGATAAATATATTTTTGGTATTTTATAATAAAGATGCAAAAAGTAAAGATGCAAATAAAAGTAGATTCAAAGCAAATATGATAAGAGATAGACCCGGGGGCCATAGGTTTCACTAGAGGCTTCTCTCAAGATAGCATAATTATTACGGTGGGTGAACAAATTACTGTCGAGCAATTGATAGAAAAGCGCATAGTTATGAGATTATCTAGGCATGATCATGTATATAGGCATCACGTCCATAACAAGTAGACCGACTCCTGCCTGCATCTACTACTATTACTCCACACATCGACCGACTGCTGCCTGCATCTAGAGTATTAAGTTCATAAGAACAGAGTAACGCTTTAAGCAAGATGACATGATGTAGAGGGATAAACTCATGCAATATGATATAAACCCCATCTTGTTATCCTCGATGGCAACAATACAATACGTGTCTTGCAACCCTTTCTGTCACTGGGTAAGAACACCGCAAGATTGAACCCAAAGCTAAGCACTTCTCCCATGGCAAGAAAGATCAATCTAGTAGGCCAAACCAAACTGATAATTCGAAGACACTTGCAAAGATAACTCAATCATACATAAAAGAATTTAGAGAAGATTCAAATATTATTCATAGATAAACTTGATCATAAACCCACAATTCATCGAATGTCGACAAACACACCGCAAAAAGAGATTACATTGAATAGATCTCCACAAGAGAGGGAGAGAACATTGTAGTGAGATCCAAAAAGAGAGAAGAAGCCATCTAGCTAATAACTATGGACCCGTAGGTCTGTGGTAAACTACTCACAACTCATCGGAGGGGCAAGGATGTTGATGTAGAAGCCCTCCGTGGTCGATTCCCCCTCTGGCAGAGTGTCGGCGAAGGCTCCAAGATGGGATCTCATGGATACAGAAGGTTACGGCGGTGGAAATTGTGTTTCATGGTGCTCCTGGATGTTTTCGGGGTACGTAGGTATATATAGGAGGAAGAAGTACGTCGGTGGCCGCCCGAGGGGCCCACGAGACAGGGGGGCGCACCCTATAGGGGGGCGCGACCCCCTATCTCGTGGGGTCCTCGGGAGCTTCTTGACTTGCACTCTAAGCTCTCCAGATCACGTTCGTTCCAAAAATCACGCTCCCGAAGGTTTCATTCCGTTTGGACTCCGTTTGATATTCCTTTTCTTCGAAATACTGAAATAGGCAAAAAAAACAGCAATATGGGCTGGGCCTCCGGTTAGTAGGTTAGTCCCAAAAAATGATATAAATGTGTAAAATAAAGCCCATAAACATCCAAAAGGGGTAATATAATAGCATGGAACAATCAAAAATTATAGATACGTTGGAGACGTATCAATCATGGGGACACTCACCCTGTTGCCGAAAACATGAAGCTCAGGAAGGATGCAGATCTCAAGCTATGGAGGAAAATGTCCCATATGCCAATATAAGGAGAACAACAGTTGACTACAAGTTCCACACAAAGGAACAACAAGACTTCTATGAGACTGTGCTGCTTGACAAGAAGCCAATTGTCAGTGATATGAGATAGGTCGAATGGGAATACATTGACAACAATGAAGATCACTTCCTAGGAGTCCATGAGAGCTTCAGATTGAAAGGTGTTGATTCTTTTGTTGGCCAGAAGCTAACTAAATGGAATAATGAGTTGATCATGTAGTTCTACTCCACATCACACTTTTACCCTGATGGTAACATTTTGTTGATGACAGAGGGTACCAGGTACCAATCAACTGTGGCGGAGTGGGCAAAGCTGATAAATGCCCTAGAAGAACTTGATGATGATACATATGTGTATGCAAAGCCAAGGAAGGGACATGACTCCATGGCTCATATGTACAAGGAAATCCCAACTGCTGCCTTAGACACCCACAAGTTTGGGTCTGTTTATTATATGCTGTTAGGGTTTCCAACAATCAACACTGTTCTTAGACACACCTTGCTGCCCAAGTCTGGAGATGACAGGATGATCAGAGGGCATTCAATTAATCTACTACATATGTTTGATGTGCCTGAAAAGTTCAAGGTGATGACACTGATTGTAGAGACAATCAAGAGGACTGCTAAAGACCATAAGAGATCATGTGGCTATGCTCCACAAATTTAGATGCTCATTAACTCCAAGATGGGCAAGGGCATGTATCTTCTGGACAAGGAACATCTTCCCATGTTGCCAGAGTTTGAAGATAATGTAGTTGTCATGGATCCATCCCATCCCACATCTGTGTAGGCTCAGGAGAAGAAAGAGAAAGCTAGAGCTGAGAAGGCTGCCAAAATTCCAAGTGCACAAGAAGCCTCTCAAGTTTTCCTATAAACCAAGCAAGATCAGTTAGGCTATCTCATCCAAGAAACATTGAGGATTGAGAAAGGGTTAGTGTCAGTGTCAAAACCGACAGATCTCGAGTAGGGGGGCCTGATGGAGTCCTGGACTAAGGGGTCCTCGGACAGCCGGACTATATACTTTGGCCGGACTGTTGGACTATGAAGATACAAGATAGAAGACTTCGTCCCGTGTCCGTATGGGACTCTCCTTTGCGTGGAAGGCAAGCTTGGCGATTCGGATATGTAGATTCCTTTCTCTGTAACGAACTTTGTATAACCCTAGCCCCTCCCGGTGTCTATATAAACCGGAGGGTTTAGACTTCTACGGTTCAACCACAACAATCATAACCTAATAGGCTAGACTTCTAGGGTTTAGCCATTACAATCTCGTGGTAGATCAACTCTTGTAATACTCATATTCTTCAAGATCAATCAAGCAGGAAGTAGGGTATTACCTACATAGAGAGGGCCCGAATCTGGGTAAACATTGTGTCCCCCGCCTCCTATTACCATTAGCCTTAGACGCATAGTTCGGGACCCCCTACCTGAGATCCGCCAGTTTTGACACCGACATTGGTGCTTTCATTGAGAGCTCCACTGTGACGTAAGAGATAGGCTTGATGGATTCATCAATCATCTACAACAACGCAGTCTAGGGGGAGATCTTCCTCCCTGGACAGATCTTGGTATTCGACGGCTTCGCACTGTAGGCCAACTCACTTGGCCATCTAGAGCAGATCGATAGCTACACCCCTGGCCACCAGGTCAGATTTGGAAGCCTGAATTTTGTGGCTGATATCCGTGGAGACTTGATCTTTGACGGATTCGAGCTCATGACGACTGTCCTCGGCCACCACGATGAACATGACCTAGATCTGTCATCTGGCCACACACAGGAGACAGCACCTATGACCGCCCTGGCCCTAGAGCCAGAGTGGACTGCGTCGTCCGAAGACGGGAAGCTCAACCCTGCCACGGAGGCCGCAGACTTAGCGGCGCTCGAGCCGCACACAGACCCAACATCAGGCTGGGCTTGTGTTACCGGAACCTCGGACTTGTCCCCGGCCATGGGCTCCGGACCGCGTTCGTCCATGTCCATCGAACCTGATTGGGCACCGGTCTTAGAGTTCAGCTCCGTGGACATTTTCCAGCACTTGCCTTTTGGCGACATGTTAAGCTCATTAAAATCCCTCTTCTTGTCGGGGGACTCTCCGCCGAACTATGTCCGGCTCGAATGGGAAGTGGATGATGAAGAAATTTGTTCGCGCCCACCACCCACTTTATAGCCACTGTCGATGACTTAACCGACATGCTTGAGTACAACTCCGAAGACATTGACGGTATGTACAACGATGCCGGAGAGGATCAGGAACCACTGCCTACAAGGCGTTGGACAGCCACCTCCTCGTATGACACATACATGGTGGATACATCCAAAGAAAATAACGGCGACGATGAAAATCTAGTCGAGGATAAACCTCCTAAGATACAGCTGAAGTGCCAACGTCAGCGGTGCCACTCTAAGCCACATCGTAGTAAAAACTGCAATACGTCATAGAAGAGGGAAACACTCCGGACGGTGCCGAAAACAATGAAGACCCCGTTGAGCCAACCTTCGAACAGGAGGAACGGGATGATGGGCGAGTCAGCCCTGGTGAACAGGCCGTGAACGAAGACTCGGAGGATAGCAACTACCTTTCGCTCTCCAAGGATGAGGTTAGACTCGGTGACGAAGATTTCATCGTGCCTAAAGAGCCCACCGAACGGGAACACTTTAAGCGTCAGCTAATTGCCACTGCAAGAAGCCTGAAAAAGAAGCAGCAGCAGCTTCAAGCTGATCAAGATCTGCTCAATGAAACATGGACTGATGTCCTGGTAGCCGAGGAATATGGCCTCGAGCACCCAACCAAAAGTTACCCGAAGCGCAAACTGCTACCGTAGTTCGATGATGAGGCGCTGGAGCCCATCCTACCAAGGTACATTGCGGCTGACCGACCACCACATGTCCGAGACAAAGCGGCACCTCGAGCCAAACACCTGCCTGCACTACCTCGCCGAACAAACAGAAATACAACAACTCGGGGATATACACATGACCTGCGATGCGATTTGGAAAAGAGAGCAGGTCAGATAAAATCTATGGATCATGGGGACGTGCCTCGACGCGCGACGATGGCCATCAGGCTGAACGTGACAAACATAACCACGTCCCGGGCGAAAACCGCAGATGAGCTCCATCCGAGCTACGTCACGACTTGGGACGATATAAAGGCACCGCACACCCCCTTTGCTTTGCTGACGAAGTAATGGGACATGATTTCCCAGAAGGGTTTAAACCAGTAAACATCAAATCATATGATGGCACAACAGACCCTATGGTGTGGGTTGAGGACTTCCTTCTCCACATTCATATGGCCCGCGGTGACGATCTTCAAGCCATCAAGCACCTCCCGCTTAAACTCAAGGGACCAGCTAGATACTGGTTAAACAGTCTGCCTGAAAACTCTATTGGCAGCTGGGAGGAATTGGAGGACGCCTTCCTCGACAACTTCCAAGGCACATATGTCTGACCTCCGGATGCCAATGACCTAAGTCACATAATCCAACAGCCCGGAGAGTCAGCTAGGAAATTCTGGACTCGGTTCCTAACTAAAAAGAACCAGATCATCGACTATCCGGAAGCTGAATCCCTAGCGGCCTTTAAGCACAACATCCACGATGAATGGCTGGCCAGACACCTCGGCCAGGAAAAACCGAAGTCCATGTCAGCCCTTACGGCCCTCATGACTCGCTTCTGTGCTGGCGAAGATAGCTGGCTAGCCCATAGCAATAACAATATAGGAGAACCTGGCACTTCTGAAGCCAGAAGTAGCAATGGCAAGCCCCGACACAACAGACATAAGCGTAGAAACAATGGTGACAACACCGAAGACATGGCGGTCAACATCAGATTCGCTGGCTCTAAGTCCGGTCAGCTGAAGAAGCCATTTAAGAGAAATAATTTGGGCCCGTCCAGTCTGGACCACATACTAGATCAACCATGCCAAATCCATGGCACTCCTGATAAACTAGCCAATCATACCAACAGGGAATGTTGGGTTTTCAAACATGTCGGCAAGTTAAATGCCGAGAATAAGGAGAAAGGGTCGCAAAGCGATGACGATGACAAGGAACCCCGACCACCGAACACAGGGGGACAAAAGAAATTTCCCCCCAAATCAAAACGGTGAACATGATATAAGCCACCCATATCCCCAAGAGGGAGCGCAAACGTGCACTCAGGGATGTCTACACGATGGAGCCAGTCGCCCCAAAGTTCAACCCATGGTCCTCCTATCCGATCACCTTTGATCGTAGGGACCATTCGACCAGTATCCATCGTGGCGGTTCAGCCGCACTGGTCCTTGACCCAATTATCGACGGATTCCACCTCACGCGAGTCCTCATGGATGGTGGCAGCAGCCTGAACCTGCTCTGTCAGGATACAGTGCGCAAAATGGGTATTGATCCCTCAAGGATCAACCCACAGAAACCACCTTTAAAGGTGTCATACTAGGTGTAGAGGCTTGTTGTACGGGCTCAATCACACTGTAAGTGGTCTTCGGATCCCCGGACAATTTTTGAAGCGAAGAGTTAATCTTTGATATCGTGCCCTTCCGCAGTGGCTATCATGCACTGCTCGGACGAACCGCATTTGCTTGATTCAATGCGGTTCCGCACTATGCCTACCTCAAGATCAACATGCGCAGACCACGCGGTGTTATCACAGTCAATGGAAACATGGAGCGCTCCCTCCATACTGAGGAGCACACCGTGGCCCTTGCAGCAGAAGTACAGAGTAGTCTTTTTAGGCACAACCTCAATTCGGCAGTAAATCCCCCGGACACCATCAAGAGAGTCCGTACTACTCTGCAGCAGGACGTTCCAGTTCGTCTAGAGCTTGACTAGCAATTCGGCCTCCGCCCCAGTCCCAATCAAGCGATAACATTTGTGCCGCGCGTACATAACTACGCACTCAAAATACCATGGGCATGGACGGAGGCATAGCTAGGCCGTGGTCCATAATGCGGCTCAACCGCCCTTGGATCCACATACCTTCACCTTTTTCCTTTTCATTTTAGGTTCTTCTCTACCCAAGGCTTTTCTGATAGCCTGATCATCGGACCTATAATGGGACGGATACACAAAGAAGGCAAGGAGCTTTGACATACGAGGGCACACCCAGGTGGTCTCTGCTAACGATCGCTATACCTGTTTTACATACCCGCACGCAGCTCCTTCTTGGTCATGGCATGTTAAATAGCCTTACTTGCTTATCGCATTATCTGTACAAGTACGCCTCGACGTATTAATCAAATTACAATGGAAAATAGTCTGTGGCTCAATATCTTGCGATGTCAACGTATTACTTGATGTTTTTCCTTGTGTTTGTATTTTTATCAATTGCACCCGTACACTCTGGTATGTGTTACTTCACCAGGGGCTCCATTGTGCCCCGCAATACGGCAATAAAGTGCGAACGCTTTTACAGTATAGTTCAGCACCCCGAACTTATAACATTGTATGCATCAGCTCTGAATCATTTCTTTGGTCAATAGTTGGGTTGCCCGGCTCCTGTGCTTACTACCTTACGTTCTGCTATATCGGCTAGGGTAGTAAAGGAATAACTACTGCGATTATGTCCCGGTTCTTCCGAACAAGCACCTCAGTAGAGAAAGCTGAAAACTGACTGTCATGATGCGGCGAGAGCTGGTCAGCGGTTTGAGAGGTCTCAAATCCTTAGAGATTTTTTCCACTTCATGCGATCGGTTTTTATCCGATTAGGCATTTATAGCGCCCCAAGTTCGGCCTTCCGAATACTAGGGGCTGCGCCAAAATTTTCATTGTCAAACTCCTATGGCTAAGTGAGTGTGATAAAGCCGTATAGTCCAATTGCCTTGTTCGTTGCGCTAAACACCTCCTTTAAGGACCAAAATGTGGAGTAAAGAGTGTTTAGATTTATCCCGAACACCTCCGTACTATCTACGTGGGGGCAGAAGCCGACGACTGGCAACTCTCAGATTTTCATAAACGGCCGCATAGGAGGTAAAATTTTAAACTAACAGACATTATATTACATAACGGATCTGTTTAATATTACAGGACATGATAACATGAATGTTTTCACGGGAATATGATATCCTTGGCACATTGCTCTGCCACAAGGCGGGATCCCTCTAGGACACTGTCAAAATACATCTCAGGTCGGCGGTGCTCCTTGCCCTCAGGCGGCCCCTCGGTCATCAGCTTCTTGGCATCCATCTTCGCCTAGTGCACCTTGGCACGGGCAAAGGCTATCCGCGCGCCTTCGATACAGACCGACCGCTTGATGGTTTCAAGCCGCGGGCAGGCACTCACAAGCCGCTTGACGAGTCTGAAGTAGCTGCTGGGCATGGGCTCAGTAGGCCCTAGCCGGACAATTAAGTCCTTCATGGCTAGTTCGGCTGCCTTATGCAGCTCGACCAGCGGTTTCAGCTGGTCGCTAAAGGGCACTGGAAGTTCTGGTCCAAGGTATTGGGACCAAAACAGCTTCTCCATAGAGCTCCCTTCTTCGGCCTGATAAAATTCTGTAGCATCTGATATGCTGCGCGACAGATCTGTAAACGCCCCTGGAGAGCTCCAAATCCGGGTAAGTAAAACGAATGTTTCCTTCACATATCTGCTTTGCATAATGAAAGCCTTACCCGCGGTAATCTTCTAGGCCGTCCGGATTTCCTGGAGGGCGCCCTAAGCTTCGGCTCAAGCATCTTGTGCACTCTGGCGGGCCTTGGCAAGTTCAGACTCTTGAGTCTTAGAATCACGCTCCAAGGACTCGTACTTCTTGACGACGTCCTGGAGCTCTTGCTGGACCTCGCTCACCCGGGCCTCCTGCTTTTCGCGCGTGGCGAGTTCCCGGGCCGCATTGACCTTGTCCTCGGCTAACGCCTTCTTGAGGGCCGCCACCTCGGTCGTGGCCCCTAATAAAGTTCATGATACTTTAGTCAGCACGAACCCTTCATCCTTCCTAAAATATACGCGCAGGTTAAGTACATACCTTTGCTTTCCTCCAGCTGCTTCTTCAAGAGGCCGAGCTCTTGCTCTGCCCGCTCCAGATTCTGCTTTAGTCTAGAGAGTTCCGCAGTATGAGCGGCAACAGCCAGCAGCGACGCCTGCTTGTTCACATAGACATATTATGTTAGACTCCTGCGAAAATTGGTTGATCCTCTGTTCGTTTTTTCTTTCTGAACACCAGACAGAGTATCAGAGGCTACTGTCTATACTGTGACATTCTTTTTATAATTACGTTGCTTACCTCAAAGCCTGTTAGAAGGCTAGTGCAGGCTTCAGTCAGTCTGCTTTTAGCGGACTGTTGGAGTAATTGGCGACGGGTACCCCGAAGACGGCAAGACGATATTTCAAGACATCGGGGCTAGTAAAGCCCCTCAGTCCGATTGCTCGGCCGCTCCTGCCGGCTCCCCGTCCGACTGGGCCAACCAGCCGGCTACCAACTGCAGCCTGACCCGACCCCGACAAGACCCTGACGTGGCGGCCATACTGCGGATGAGACAGCTGTACCTCGATGCCATCATGTATAGTGTCACTTGTCCCCTGGCACTATTTATGAAGTGACCAAGGGGACAAGCATGACACCCCACCATACCCCCTTGCTCCCATACCACCTGCTACCCCCACACTATATAAGCTAGCCATCCATCCATCCACTCCCCTAGGCTCTCACTCACTCACGCATGAGCACACATATGCTCGCGGCCATGAGCATGGCCGGCCACTAGAGCATGCCACATACATGCATATACGAGGCCAGATGCCTATGGCACTGAGCCTAGACACAGCTCGAGGAGCACTCTATACTAGATATATCAGATACACTTAGACATGCAGCAGTAGGAGTATTATCTCTCCGGAGAGCTCCGAAGCTGGGTAAACCATCGCGTGCTACTCGCATTCCCGCTCCCGGGCCTATCAGCAGTAGTCTTACCCTCACACTAAGCCCTTGTGGCATCTGTCAGCTCGCAAGCCCCCCGTGAGAATACCACGACAGTTGGCGCACACCGTGGTGTGTTACTTTGCTACTACACAGCTGCTGGTTTTGCAGCTCGGGCGGGACCATTTTTCGCCTTCACCGCCGCGGCGTCGCGCCGTCTCTCCAGTAGCGGTCGGGGGCTCGACATCGACACGCCCCCGGAATGGCTGCGAGGGGGCGGCGTCGCGGCCTTATCTCTGGTAGCGCGCGCCATCGGCCTCTCCATCTTTGTCAACACCGCGGCGTCGCCGCCATATCTCCGGTAGCGCTCGGGGGACCAACATCGACACGTCCCCGGAGCGGCCGCGAGGGGGCGGCGCGTCTTCGCTGTCGGCCACTTCGTCACCACCGTTGCGATGCCGGCCGTCAGTCCGTGCGCGCGCCATGCGCAGGCTTCACTTTAGTCGGCCGCATCCGTCCACGCGTCGCTCGCGTCTTCTCCCCTCCTTGATGTGCCTTGCTTTGGCTGGAACGTGCTTTCGCTCCTCCATATTTCACCTATACAAGCTAGATAGATGCTAGTCAAACGTGGTCAAACACTACCCGTAGGCTAATCAAACTATAGTCGGATACACTTCGTATACTTGCCAGAGGCAAGTTGGATATTATCTGTATATTCATCAGATAATGAGCAGATGATAGCTCCACCTCTGCTCCACATAGCGTCGCTCCAGGCCGCTTCCTCTGCCCCTGCCTTGTTGCGTCGCCTCCACCTGGTCGCATCGTCCTCGCTCCCACAAGACTGCTCGCCCCCGCACGTCCCTGTGTCTGCGCGCTGGCCCCGCATCCCGCGTCATCCGGCTTGCCGCTACCTTCTCCTACGCGATGGCTCTGCAGTTCGGCCCCGCTCTCAGCAGCATCCCGGGCCTCCGCGCCCCCGCCGCCTACGCCGCATCTAGCCCGACCACCGGGTGCTCCGCTTGCTGGCCGGCTCCCCGCCGCACGGCCCCCGTCCGCGGCTACCTCCACTGACACGCGTGCTCCGCCGGCTTCCCCAGCAACGTCTCCACGAATGCGTCCCGCGCCCCGCCGGTTCCTCCCCGCACGCGCTCGCAGCCGGCCGCGCCGACTCCGGGTGGTCGCCTCGTGCCATCCGACTCCTTCGCCTACCACCCGCCGCTGCTCCGCCTGCGAGCTCCGCCTCGGGAGGGCCCCCAGCCGACTCCGCCTCGCCAGGCCGGCTTCCCCACTGCCGGGTCATCCTCGCCTTGTCGTCGGGCCGGTTGCCGCCTCGCCGCCTCCCGCTGGCCCAGGCCGATCCTGCCCGTGCCCGCGCGCCTCCCGCTTGCGTCGGCCGCCCTTCTCCCACTCCGATCACGCTGCCGCATCGCCGGCTGCGGCTCCCCGCTGCCTCCCTGCACCGGCTCGGCCACGCGCGTCCGCGTCCGACTCCGCCCGAGGCCGCCTACGCCTCCGCGCGCCGTGCCGACTCCCCTGCCGTGCCTTTGGCCGGCCGGGTCACGCGTCTCCGCTGCCGGCTCCTGGGTCCAGCACCGTGCCCGGTTGTGCCACGCGCGCCCCTGCCGGGTCCCGCTCTAGACGCCTATTGTGGCCGGCGCCAGAAGAAAAGAAGCAGAGGCCAGCTAAAAAAGAGAAGAAAAGTCAAGGGCTTTGTGCCCAGCCGGCTGCTGCAGGGAAAAAAGTGTGTGTGTGCATCCGGCTGCCCAGAGCCGGGTGAAGAAAAGGCCGGGTGCTCACGGCCGACTGACAAAAAAAAGGAGGGTCCAGTTGCCTGCGTGGAGTCGGACTGAAAAAAAGTGTGTGTGTGCATCCGGCTGCCCAAATCCGGGTGAAGAAAAGGCCGGGTGCCCACGGACAACTGGCAAAAAAAAGAGGGTCCAGTTGCCTGCGTGGAGTCAGACTGAAAAAGAAAAGAAAAATTGTGTGTGCATCCGGCTGCCCAGAGCCGGGTGAAGAAAAGGCCGGGTACCCACGACCGACTGGCAGAAGAATTTTTTTTGAGTTCGGGTGGAAAAAAGAGGCCGGCTGCCCACGCTGGCTAAGAGAAAAGTCACGCCGGGTGCCCAGCCGGCTGATTGAAAAAAAATGAGGATCCAACTTTGCAGACTGCAGTCCAGCCGACTGCTCCGGTCAACAGCCCGCGTTGCCGCTGGGCCGACTGGTTTGTCTGCCCGCTTTGCTGCTTGGCTGATCGACGAGTCGGTCCGTCTGAGCACAGCCGGCTGACGAGAAAAAAAGAAGAAGACAAAGTAGTTGCCGGGAGATCCGGCCCGACTGCTTAGCAGTCGGCCCGAATCTCGGGGGCTACCTCCAGCGGGTGCGCTGACACGCCCCGTGAAGAAGAAGACAAAGTATTCTTCGGGAGATCCGGCCCGACTGCTCAGAAGTCGGCCCGAATCTCGGGGGCTACACCCAGCGGGTGCGCTGACGCGCCCCCGCGAGGAAGAAGACAAAGTAGTCGCTGGGGGATCCGGCCTGACTGCTCAGCAGTTGGCCCGAATCTCGGGGGCTACACCCAACGGGTGCGCAGACGCGCCCCCGTGAGGAAGAAGACAAAGTAGTTGCTAGGAGATCCTGCCTGACTGCTCAGTAGTCGACCCGAATCTTGGGGGCTACATCTAGTGGGTGCGCTGGCGCGCCCCCGCGGAAGATTGCAAGAAACAAAGAAGAGTTTTATCCGGCTGCCAGCAGCCGGCAGAAGAGAAGAAAGAAGAAAAAGGGCGCTGCTAGATGCTTGGCCGCCTTGTCGGCTGTGCCAAGCCAGCTCGGTCGCGTCCCGCCTCGCCGCCTGGCCGGCTGTGCCAAGCCGGCTCGGTCGCGTCCCGCCTCGCCGCCTGGCTGGTCGAGCCTGACCGGCCGGGACCCCCCCTTCGAGCAACCAGGGGCTCGAAGGCTACACCCAGCGGGTGCGCCGGCGCACTCAACGAGCGTCGAGCCGCGCCGGCTGTCTTCGGCAACCCCCGCCTCGCCTACATGGAAATCAATGTGAGCTCCTCACCCGCATATTTTTGCATCACGAAAGCACGGATAACCTCGAGTGATGCTCGGGGAACCATCTCCACATTTTATTACAGTTGCATCACTGTTCGCCCCGGCGCCAGCCAGAGTTGGCCCGAGGGCTGGCCGCTTGGCCTGAGACGTTAGTTCCCGCAGACGGCTTAGTAGCGTGCGTAGTACCAAATGCCCACTCTTAGTCACAGACCGCAGAGCATCTATCCGGCTAGCAAGAGTGAACGCTGGAGGCCACCCACGTGAAAAACGTCCGGGAAGAAAAATGGTTCGGGCGACCCGGCCGTTTCTTTTATGAGTATCTGCTCGGTCGAATCTGCTCCCAGAGTCTGAGTACTGTACACTCCACTTTGCGGCCCACTCTCAGCCAAAGACCGCAGAGCGGCTGTCCGGAAAGCGAGAACAGAAGCCAAAGAGCGGAGGGAACACGAAAAAGATTGCAGGGGGCTCGGACGAAACCGAGTCGGCACCCTCCGCATAAAACTTGCAATGCTAAAAGCAAACATTTGATATATCTGCCTGGACTAACTTTGTCTTTTTATGATCATTTCCATGAACACTCGCCAAAAAACCTCCACCCAACTTTGCCAAGTCGCCCGGAGGCTTGGGGGCTACTGTCGGAGTAATAGGTGACGGGTACCCCGAAGACGGCAAGACAATATTTCAAGACATCGGGGATAGCAAAGCCCCTCAGTCCGACTGCCCGGCCACTCCTGCCGGCTCCCTGTCCGACTACGCCAACCAGCCGGCTGCCGACTCCAGCCCGACCCGACACCGATAAGACCCCGACGTGGCGGCCATACCGCGGACGAGACGGCTGTACCTCGATGCCATCATGTATAGTGTCACTTGTCCCCTGGCACTATTTATGAAGTGATCCAGGGGACAAGCATGACACCCCACCATACCCCCTTGCTCCCATACCACCACATAGCTTACTTCCTAAGCTACCCCCACACTATATAAGCAAGCCATCCATCCATCCACTCCCCTATGCTCTCACTCACTCACGCATGAGCACACATATGCTCACGGCCACGAGCATGGCCGGCCACTAGAGCATGCCACATACATGCATATACGAGGCTAGATGCCTATGGCACTGAGCCTAGACACAACTCGAGGAGCACTCTGTACTAGATATATCAGATACACTCAGACATGCAGCAGTAGGAGTATTATCTCTCCAGAGAGCTCCGAAGCTGGGTAAACCATCGCATGCTACTCGCATACCCGCTCCCGGGCCTATCAGCAGCAGTCTTACCCTCACACTAAGTCCTTGTGGCATCTGTCGACTCGCAAGCCCCCCGTGAGAATACCACGACATGGACTGAATCTTCTCAATCACCGTACTTAGAAGAGTATGGTGTTCTTCAACAATGGAAAGGCCTCACAGCGCTTCCAACAATCTATCCGGTGCCTCTGGATGGACAGAGGTCACCAGTGGAGTTGGCTCACCCCCCTCGTTCGGAAGAGGCGTCTGCCTGATCCGGAGCCACATGGGTCCCCAGAGCTGTATTCGGCTGGGGGGCAAATTGGATACGGCCCCCATCGCCGGTGTCCATAGGGATCTGTCCCTCCATGTGTTCGGCTACCGGGGTTTTACCCTCCGGCATCACCGGGATGGCCTCTTGAGCCTCCCCCTGGTCTGGGATCCTTTGAGACAACACCTCGGTGTTGTTCGCGGCCTTGGGGGAGGAGGCCATCGGAAGGGATGTGCTATTCATCGCTGACGGGTCTAGCGACCCCTGCGAAGAGGAGGACAGAGCGATGTTAGACTGGGACGGGCTGCAAGTGCATGACCTAGCAAGTTAAAAACAATAAAGTAAAAATGCCGGATATATTACTGTGTCCAGACACTTATGAGTTGGCTAGGGGCTTGATCCTGGGCTCCCACTCCCCGCCGCTGTTGGTGGCCACCGCGGAGTTGTCCAGAAGGGAAGTTTTGCCCTTCTTGGACGCCTCGGCCTCCCCATGTGTGGAGGCCTTCCTCTTCTTTCTCCCCCCAGCAGGGGGAATGGATTTCTTCTTCTTCCTCCTCTTCCTCGTCGTCTTCGGTGGACGAGTGCGTCTTGGTGTCTTCGAACGTCACGTCCGAAGTGCCCTTGCGACGGAGACCACTTCTGGTCCCCGGGGCCTTCTTTTTGGCTTTCTTCTCCGGCACGTCATAAGGTGTCGGAAACAACATCTATGTCAAAACTGGGGTTTCTTGGTCTTCGGGCAGCGGAGCCGGACAATTAATCCACCCCTCTATCTCTATCCAGGCCTGAAAAAATTGGTAGGGAGGCTTAGATTCTCTCGCCAAAATATGCCAGTAAAGGATATACCTTGAAAACATGAAAGAACTTACCGAATTAGCCTGGCGTTTTGAGATAAGCCCACGATCCTCGGTCATGGGCACTGGTACCTCGCCGGCCTTGAAGAGCACCTTCCAGATGTCTTCGTGCGTCATGCCGAAGAGCTTCAGCAGCGTCTGGTGCTTGGCGGGGTTGAACTCCCACAAATTGCAAGTCCGGCGCTGGCACGGAATGATCCGACGGACGAGCATAACCTGGACCACGTTGACAAGTTTGATTCTCTTGCTTATCATGTTCTGGACACACGTCTGGAGCCCCATCAGCTCGTCCGAAGAGCCCGAGACCAGGCCCTTCTCCTGCCAGGAGGTGAGCCGCATTGGGACTCCGGAACGGAATACGGGGGCCGCCGCCCAGTTGGTGCTGCACGGCTCAGTGATGTAGAACCACCCTTATTGCCACCCCTTTACAGTCTCCACAAAGGAGCCTTCGGGCCAGGTGACATTTGGCATCTTGCCCATCATGGCGCCTCCGTACTCCGCTTGTTGGCTGCTCACCACCTTTTGCTTCACATTGAAGGTCTTCAGCCATAGGGACGAAGTGAGGTGGGATGCGGAGGAAGGCCTCGCACACGACAATAAATGTCGAGATGTTGAGGATGGAGTTGGGGGCCAAATCATGGAAGTCTAGCCCGTAGTAAAACATTAGTCCACGGACGAACGGGTGGAGGGGGAATCCCAGCCCGCGGACGAAGTGGGTGAGAAACACCACCCTTTCCTGGGGCTCCGGGGTGGGGACAATCTCTCCCTTGGCTGGAAGTTGATGAAAGATGTCCTTGTCTAGGTACGCGGCCTCCCAGAGCTCCTTGATGTCCTTCTTCTTGACGAGGAGGCCATCCACTTGCCTTTAGCTCCGGACCTTATGATTGGACTGTTTTTTTGGGCGGAGAAGGCGAGAGCTCGGACGCTGGAGCTCGAGAATGGATGGGAATGAGAAGGAGAAGGCGTGGGTAAACAAGGATGAACCCTTATCCCTTTATAAAGGCAGTAAAAGTTATGCGCCTCCCTGCTAGCCTTAAAATCCGCCTATTCCCCGAGCACCATGCAGATGGCACGGTTGGGTTACCCATGCCCATATTGATGAGAATCCCGCAATAAGGGGACATGATCTCTACTTTGACAAGACGTGCCAGTGCAACCGCACCTCAAAATACGAAGCAGCAGGGTAAAAACGGTTCGAATAATGACTGGGCAGTGGCGTGATGTCACGCTACAAAAAGTTGTCAGTGGATTGGACTCTCTACGGTAGTGTGTGGTACTTGTTTAGCAGAGACGGACACGTTTTCTATGTTCCGAGAGCTATGTTAGAGTATCAGAGAAGGAACCCGCCTTGCAATGCCGAAGACAATCTGCGCGCCGGACTCATCATCATTGAAGCCTAGTTCAGGGCCTACTGAGGGAGTCTTGGACTAAGGGGTCCTCGGACAGCCGAACTATGTACTTTGGCCAGACTATTGGACTATGAAGATACAAGATAGAAGACTTCGTCCCGTGTCCGGATGGGACTCTCCTTTGCGTGGAAGGAAAGCTTGGCGATTCGGATATGTAGATTCCTTTCTCTATAACCGACTTTGTATAGACCTAGCCCCTCCCGGTGTCTATATAAATCGGAGGGTTTATACATCTAGGGTTCAGCCACAACAATCATAACCTCATAGGCTAGACTTCTAGGGTTTAGCCATTACGATCTCGTGGTAGATCAACTCTTGTAATACTCATATTCATCAAGATCAATCAAGCAGGAGTAGGGTATTACCTCCATAGAGAGGGCCCGAACCTGGGTAAACATTGTGTCCCCCGCCTCCTGTTACCATTAGCCTTTAGAAGCACAGTTCGGGACCCCCTACCCGAGATCCGCTGGTTTTGACACCAATAGGGCCCAAGCTATGCGTCTATGGATCAATGGTAACAGGAGGCCAGGGGACACGATGTTTACCCAGGTTCGGGACCTCTTAATGGAGGTAAAACCATACTCCTGCTTGATTATGATTATCGAGTATGAAGATTACAAGAGTTGATCTACCTCGAGATCATGGTGGCTAGCCCTAGATGTCTAGCCTATGAGGATTCCGATAATGGTAAAAGTTTCCCTCTACGGATTAACCCCTCTAGTTTATATACACACTGGAGGGGATCTATGGATTGTACAAAGTCGGTTTATCAAGGAAGGAAACCTCCGGACTCTATTCTTGTTGTTCACGTGTTAAGGAGTCCCATTCGGACAAGTGGTTGATCTTCGACGTGATCCTGTGCGGCCCATGCAACCCGGCCCAAACTCCTAGGCCGAACATCTGACGACCCCCGAATCCAGGACTCCCTCAGTAGCCCCTAAACTTGCCTTCAATGTCGATGTAGTACACGGACATAAGTCTTTCGCTTTGCAAGGCGGGTTCTCCATTGTACTCCGGATTGAAGATAGTCCGGCGGCGGCTTCCGCGTCCAGTCTTTATGATTCCTCCCTGCCGGCACCTCGAGTTCCACGCGTTTTGAGTGAATGCGAACGGTCTGTTATCCTTGTATTTTAATATTCTTGGTAGACACAAACCACGCCTATAAAGCGGGGCGAGATCCCTAAACCTTCATCTTGCATCGCACCAAAAGCAACAGAGCAAGCCACAAAAAACTATGATGAGTGCTCCTGGTTCCTCCTCGCGTCCTCATGGCCCTCAAGAGGGGGACTAGCAGAGTTGTTATGTATCTCACCTCCAGCTCAGTCGACTCCAGACGCAAGGATACCTCCCTCCCCCAGATCTAGTCTCCGTACAGGGCGGGCTAACCACCATAGGTACTGATGCATTGGCGGAGAATTTCCCCAATCCCAGTCAAGGGGAGAGGGTGTGTTTCACCTGATTTATTTTGAGGGGCGTGGGATTCCCAATCCACCCCTTCCTTAGGGGCCTACAGGAACACTACGGGATCCAGCTGCACAACCTTACACCAGGTTCTATCTTACATAACCCTGGTTTTGTCGCTCTTTGCAAACTGTTCTTGGGTTGCGGGGCTCACTTCGAAGTATGGAAAAGCTCCTCTACCTCATCCCCTGCCATCAGGGCGGCAGGTCTATTTTTGAAGTGGGCGGTGCCGAAGTATGGCGTATAGCCAGATCCAGTTACCCCGTCGGTACTCCAAAGAAAGGATGTGCCAAATGGTCTTTGGAATGGTTCTATATTGACGATGTACCACTTTCGGACCCTGTTCGGCGCAGACTGCCGAAATTTTCCAGAGCCCCCTTAAAGAAGCTATACAGCTGGCGTCCAAAATCCTCCGCCCAAGAAGACAGTGCATAAGTGATGAACTTTGCAAACAAGATCAAGCTATTGACCCATTCCGGACTCTCCATAGTAGAAGTTATGGCTATCACGATAAAGAGATGCATCCATCCACTTCAATCCCGAGTAACTCCCTTACGGAACTACAACGGGGTGGACGACGCATCCCGCTATAGGAGAAAGGGGCTAGATGGCCAAGCCGCATTAGCGACAGCTCTGGCCGACCTATACAAACGAGAGGAAGAGGACTTTATGCGTGTAAACTGGCGAGAAGCCTACTCCATGTACTCTCCTATTGAATGGGTAAGTTTTTTAATCGCTCAATGCTCTTTTACCCATAGGAATGCATTGCCCGAATACCTTGGCTATTTAGTTTTTGTATAGTAATGGAAGCAGGTTGTCGAGAACATTAACTACCCCGCCCCCAGCCAGAGGATCATGATCGCGACGAAGACCCCGGATTCCATGAGGATCTGGACATATTTGTAGAGTTCAAAGATGGAGTCTACTATCAGGGGAGCCTTGACGGCTCGGAGGTGGCCATTATGGCTAACTACCCCGACCTTTACCCCTTCGTGAAGGTAAGTGTTTGGAAACTGTATTCGCAAAGAAGAGGAATACTTCCACCTGTCTCCTTATTCTCTACATTGGACCATGCTTCGCAGGATCGGCGCTCAGCTAGCCGTACCCAAGGGAGGGCGACCAAGAAAAGGTCAGCATCTTTGTGGAAGGGCCATGAAAAACGAAAGGAGGTCGGCAACGCCTCCGAACGTGCTCCACCATCAAAAAGGTATATACTTCTTTGTTATTATTCGGTTGTGAAGTCGGGTCATCATTTGAATCCTCCTTCTATTACCGCAGGAGGGTTATTCGGTGCACCATGGGTAAGGTCCCAGCTAGCCGAGCTGCGGCTATCCCGGCGCCGGAGATACCAATCGTGACGGGGGCGCATGCTGATGCAGCATAGACTCGCTCGTCGCACAAAGAACCGGAGGAGATGTCCATGACCAACTCCGAAGTCGAGAGTGCGATGAACCATCATCATTTAAAAGAAGCCTTACGCGCCCCTACCTTAATGGAGCCGGAGTTCAACGCCCTAAGCACTGTAGGTGCTTATATCCGAGCTGACCAGGACAGACTCACCGGGGTCGCTCGCCTGTTCTCAAAGGATGTGCAGGTAAAAAATTTCAGTAACTTAATGCATAGATAGTAGTAGTAGCCCCCGAGACTTAAAGTGGGTGACCAAACAGATTTAAGGATCGTTTGATGACCACAGGTTCTCAAGGAGAAGAACAGCGGACTGACCCAGGAGCTCAAAGAAATAAAGGGTGCACCAATGTACTATGGCAATCATAAAAAAACTGGAAGAAGAAGTAAATAAATAGGCCAAAGAGATAAAGAGCTTGAAGGATCAACTCCTAGAGGCGCAACAAGAAAACCATAAACTGAAGGGCGGCATATTCAGTATGTCTTGTGAACCGTCCGGATTATGGATATAATCATATAATGCGGAATATGATAGTTCGGTTGATACAGGTATGTTGACCGGCCATCCCGAGGAGGAAATGCCAGTTCTTCAGAGCAACATTTTGAAGGAGCTGGCCAAGCTGCACGAGCATGCTCGAAAGGCGATGAAGAATATGGCCAAAGCCTTGTGGCATTCCAACGTCCCTCCAAAAAGATTGGAGGGGTTGGCTGATCTATTCAAAGGTGCCAGGCATCAGTTTGAGCTGTGGAAGACATTGGCCTGCCGTGAAGGTTCTCGAGAGGCATGGGCCATGGTGAAAACACGCTATACTGATCTTGACCCGAACCATATGGCCAGAGTTGGACCGCGGGGACCTGACGAGAAGGAAATTCCCATAAGCTTGGTATACGAACAAGTGATGACAGCGATGAAATTTTTGCAACAGGATTGTAAATTGGATAGCCTACTAGATGGCGTAGAAAGGGAGTGAGCATTCTATTTTACATACCCATGTACTTTATGACCAAACTTTATCTCCCACCGAATTGTATGAAAGTTCTCTCATTGCAGACCTTCGGCTTCCGCCTCCGAACCAAAAGGTTGGAGTGTTACTGCATACTATGTTAACCAGGCAATCCGGTCATATTCCTCAAATAGACAAACTGTGTTCGGCGGAGTTATGTTATATTACTTTTTAACGTAAGAAACATCTTCCAAGAAAAGTAGTTCCGTTAGGGGTTCCTTTTCTTAGGCTGGGCTTGTATCTAAAGTACAGACAACCGCTATTATGCGTTATTCCGAAAACATCCTATTGAATATGTGCCGCCCAAATATTCTCTTAAGAACGCTAGCTTTCGGCTTCACTAGTCTGAGGTACAATACCGGATAACCCGGTTGTAACAATCACAGAGGTGCTCCCTTTACACCCTAGCCGAACAATCGGGAACGTAGGGTATAAGTACGGGAGCGAGGCAACCCATCTTGGCAAAAACTTAAGTCATAGAGGTGCATAAAATGGCAGAAACAACAGATAGTACGGATACAAGAAGCTTGGAAGCTTTGTAATAAAATGCTTCTCTTAAAAGAAGGCCCCATGTATGGTGGGATGTATACATTTAAAGATGCATACCCCCAACAATGCGGTTTATCCAGACATACAATATAAGGAGAGATGGGTAAAGAGGGTAAAAAGAAAGAGAAAATAAAAAAAACTAATTTTAAACATAGACATAAGGGGGAACGAATTATGCGTAAAATCTTCGGAGCCGGGCGGCGTTCCATGGGTTCGGCTCAAGGCGATTATCCTCCGCATTACGAAGGCGATAGGCTCCTCTAGTAAGGACTTCATCGATAATGAAGGGGCCCTCCCATTTGGGTTTGAGCTTATCCTTTTTCTTCTCCGAGGGCCGTAGAACAAGTTTTCCTGCTTTGGTAACACCTGGCCTGTTGTTGATACAATGCGAAACGGGCCTTGGCTACATTGCGGTCCTCTTCAAGTACATACAGGTCGTCCTGCCGATCTAGCTCGGCTTCTTTCTCTTCGTAGATGCGCACTCTAGGTGAGTCATGAATAATATCACAGGGCAATTGAAAGGATCGAGATGGACTGAGAGGGGGGGGTGAATAGGTACAATTACAAATTTTGATTATTACTAAGAAATTTTAGGCAATAATGCGGAATATGAGAGTGAGCCTAACAATTGCAAGAGTAGTACTAAGTGCTAAGCAAGTAACACGAGTATGTAAGGAAGCGAGCACAATAAGATATACGTAAATGCTAAGAGACAAGTAACCACAAGTAGAGAGTTAGGGTTAGGAATAACCGCAACTCCGGGAGACGAGGATGTATGCCGATGTTCACTTCCTTGGAGGGAAGCTACGTCACCGTTAGAGAGTTGGATGTTACCACGAAGGCACACCAACGCCACGAAGTCTCACCCTGTTCTCCCTTTGAGACAACACCACAGAGGCGTTTGTCAACCAGTAGTGGTAGACCTTGGGGTGGTCTCCAAACCCTCACAAACTTTTCCGGGGGTAATCACAAAGGTCGATTCTTCTCCGAAAGACTCCTACCGCCTAGGAGTCTCCAACCTCCAAGAGTAACAAGAACGATGGGAAAAAGCTCAAGACTTTCTCAAATCACGAATTCCTTTGGTGCAAAGAAGGAGAAGGAATGGATCTATCACTTGATTGGACAACTTCTCTCAAATACTCTCAAATCCCTTGTGGATCTAAGATTTGGTGTGGAGGAGTGAGAGAGAGTGAAATGTGTTCTAGGGTTTGTTCAAAGTGAGTGGTCAGTCGTCTCCCATGGGGAAGAAGGGCTATATATAGTGTGAGCACAATTATGGCCGTTGTAGTGTAAGTGAATGGGTAGCCCGGACATCCGGGCAAGGGGCCGGACATCCGGCCTAGCATGGTTCGAGGAACAAGAGAACCAGAACAGAAAACAGAGGGTCCGGACATCCGGTGGCCAAGCCCGGACATCCGGCATATCAGGAAGGCCCGGATATCCGGAAGATGGCCGGACATCCGTCATGATAACAAACAGGTTTCAGAACCTCAGTTGTTCTATGGGTAGTGGATGCCAGACATCCGGGATAGGGCCTGGACATCCGGCATGTCAGGTAGGCCCGGACATCCGGGGAAACACCCGGACATCCTCGTGCAGCGCATCACACAAGAGTTCTCTGGATGGCTAGGCCCGGATATCCGACAAGAAGGCCGGATATCCGGCGTGAGGCCCGGACATCCGGCTTGAAGCCCGGACATATGGTAGCCAAGAGACAGAAATAGAAAGTTTTAGCAAGTGCATGTGTGACAATGGGCTTTGTGGCAAGAGCAAGCCGTTAACTAACCCTATCGATCCCCTCTTAATAGTGTGGGATCCTATACTCAAGAAAACAAATATGAAATCATTTTTTATGCTTCATCCTTGAGTAAAATCACTTTGTATGCTCTTGATCCACACATTTCAATGAACCGGGGACTAACACCTGAGATTTACTTAACAACCATTGTTAGTCCCCTACATGTATATTGTCATCAACATCAAAACATGATATAAGAGCATGATTGCTCTTTCAATCTCCCCCTTTTTGATTGTTAATGACAATCACACATGTAGTATCACAGTTGCAATAAATAATTAGCATTGACGAACATGAGAGCAAGAATACAAAGTATGTTGATGTTTCTATTTGTATTTGGCTCCCCCTCATTGTGAGCATGAGATGAATATGTTAGGATGCATATATATCTCCAGGAGATATATATATATGTGAGAGACATGCATATATGAAACAACCATAACACATGGACTAAAAAAACATTTCATATCCACAAGGTAACAACATAGTCTCACATGGTCAAGATAATAAGCCACAAGGTAACAACATAGTCACACATGATCAAGATAATAAGATAACAACATAGTCTCACATGATCAAGATAATAACATAGGTAGCAACTTAACAAGTTTGAATAATAATAGAGCTAACACAAATAGCCAATACATCATAGTATGACTGTCGGTGTCAAAACCGGCGGATCTCGGGTAGGGGGTCCCGAACTGTGCGTCTAGGCGGATGTAATAGGAGACAAGGGACACGATGTTTTACCCAGGTTCAGGCCCTCTTGATGGAGGTAAAACCCTACGTCCTGCTTGATTGATATTGATGATGTGGGTATTACAAGAGTAGATCTACCACGAGATCAAGGAGGCTAAACCCTAGAAGCTAGCCTATGGTATGATTGTTGTTATTGTTGTTGTCCTATGGACTAAAACCATCCGGTTTATGTAGACACCGGAGAGGGATAGGGTTACACAGAGTCGGTTACAATGGTAGGAGATCTACATATCCGTATCGCCAAGCTTGCCTTCCACGCCAAGGAAAGTCCCATCCGGACACGGGACGAAGTCTTCAATCTTGTATCTTCATAGTCTTGGAGTCCGGCCGATGATGATAGTTCGGCTATCCGGACACCCCCTAGTCCAGGACTCCCTCAGTAGCCCCTGAACCAGGCTTCAATGAGGATGAGTCCGGCGCGCATATTGTCTTCGGCATTGCAAGGCGGGTTCCTTCTCCGAATAACTTGTAGAAGATTGTGAACACCAGGATAGTGTCCGGCTCTGCAAAATAAATTCCACATTCCACCGTAGAGAGAATAATATTTACACAAGTTCAATCTGCTGACGTATTTCGTGGCGTGACGTCACACCACAACCAAGCCTTTACTCGAATCGTTTTTATTATACCGCCTCAGCGCGTTAAGCGAAGCGGTTTCCTTGGCATGTCTTGTCGAAGCAGAGATGGTGTTCCCCTTATTCCGGGATTCTCATCAATACGGGCGTGGGTAACCCAACCATGCCCGTTGCCACGCCCCCTCCATCGAAGGCGAGTTCTAAACGGTCACGGAGACGACTCTTGGTATTCTCCCCCTTTATAATGAGACCAAGGCCCATTCCTTTTCTTCAATCCTCAATCGAATCCGCCCCTCGCCCTGAGTTCCAAGACCCAGGGCTCCAGATTCGGGTACTTCGGACCTTCGACAATGTCCGGCTCCGACCTTCAGGGCCGGTGGATGCCCTCCTCCGTCAGGGAAGAGGACGTGCTAAAGCTTAGGGACACCAGGTACTTAACCTACGAGATTTCACATAGGTTGCCTGCCCAAGGGCAAGTCATTCCTACCCTTGAGCCTGGCGAGAGCGTCGTGTTCGTACCTCACCTCTGTCGGGGTTTAGGCTTCCCGATGGATCCCTTCGTGAGGGGGCTCCTGTTTTACTATGGGCTGGAATTCCACGACCTGGCTCCGGAGTCTATCCTCCATATCTCATCATTTATTGTCGTCTGCGAAGCCTTCCTCTGCACTACCCCTCACTTTGGTTTGTGGCTCAAAACCTTCAATGTGGAGCCGAAGATGATTGAGGGGCGTCAGGCAGAGTGCGGCGGGGCGGTCATAAGCAAGAGGGCCGATGCTCCATGGCCTGAGGGCTCTTTTCAGGAGGAGCTCGATTTGTGGCAACAGGAGTAGTTCTATATCAGCGCTCCCAGGGGCAGCAGGCAGAGGCCGCCGCCCGCCTTTCGCCCGGGCCCTCCACCACGGCTGACATCGTGGGTCAATAAAGGGTTCGACTGGGGGCCGTCCAAGGACGTACCCCTATTGCAGGGCCGGATTCGAGATCTCCAAGAGAGGGAGATCAATCTGGTCGTAGTGATGCAGGTTATGCTGATTCGGCGTCTTCTGCCCTGCAAACGTCGCCCCCCTCCGCCTGTGGGAATTCAATCCGGAGGGACCACGAGCTCTCCAACACTTTATGGGTACAAAACCCATGGAGATGTACAAACTGTTCTTCGGATCACAAGAAGTGTGTCCGGACTTGACCGAGGACGCTGGCCTAAGCTGCAATCGCCCGGATACTCAAGTAAGTAGCCCTGTGATCGGACATATCATCCATTTATTTATCATGGATTTGCCTTTTAACCAGCTATCCCTTGAACAAGAGTGGATAGCGCAAGCGAAACTGATACGGTGTCCGGCCCCCCTCCCCGAGACCGCGCCGGGTCCCGTGTTAATCAAAATGTTGGAGGTTGCGCCTTCGGAGGAAGGCGAAGGGGGAAACAGGGAAACTACCACCTCTGTTAAGGAGGCTCTCAGTAAGGGGGGAATCAAGAATCCCTCCCTCCAGGGGGAGAAGAGGACCGCTTCCGAAAACCCGGAGGCCAAAGCCTCGAAGCGGGGAAAGAAATCTGCACCGGAAGGTCCTGCGCCGGAAGGAGTCCCGGCCGTACAGTCTCCCCAAAGGAATCAGCCCTCCAGCGAGCCGTAAGTAGAAAAAAGGGAAGTTTTACAATAAGAGGCATCCCTATTTTATTTCTAAGGATAACCGAAGTTTTTACCTTGTAGTTCGGATCTTAGCCCTTCCCAGCAGAGCTCATCCTCGGGGGACCTTCATCCGGAGATGATGGAGAGTGAAACGCCTCCCTTTGCCGTCCCGTTGGGCGGGGCAGACGACCCTGAGGTGTCGTCTCGGAGGGTCTCCCTGAGTCCGGCGAGGCCTGGGAGTTCGGCACCCACTGGAGTGCGGCCGGTGGAGCTGCAGAGTTTGCTTGAGAGGGCGTCTCTCTCAGAAGATCACCCCGCATTAATGAGTGTGGTGATTCAAAGGATCTCATCTGCCAAAAGCGGGTTACATGAGGCCGTCGGAAGTTTACTGACGGGGTTTGAGGTACGCAAAAAAATGACATACCTTTTGACAGTGTTGCACATAGGGTGCGCCCTGTAGATAGTAGCCCCTGAGACTCGGTATGTTGTCGAAAGCGACAGCGTGCCGAGGATCATAATCTCAGTTACGAAACGTCGCCTTTCCTATGCAGGTGGCGGAGCGTTTGGTGGCCAGCCGGACTGATAGAGTTGCTGAACTGAAGCAGCAACTCGACGTTGCGGATGCAGACATCACGCTGGTCAATAAACGACTTGACGAGTCGCAAGGTAAGTGGTTTTTCCGCGGTCACCTGGTAAAGGAGCTGACGCCCATTCCTTACAACATGTATGCTTGATGCAGATGGTGCCGCTGCTGTGGAAGACCTTCGGGCGGAGCTTGCTCGAGCCAAGGACCAAGCCAGAAAAAGTGATGCGGCTGCCTTGAAGGCAGCGGAGGAGCTAAAAGCCGAGAAGGCTACTCACTGCCGAAGCAGGGAGGAAATGGCCGCAATGGCGTGAAATTAAAAGATGCTACCGACCGCTATGAGGTTCTTGAAAGAGAATGCCAAGCGGAGCAAGAGGACCTGAAGAAGGCCACCGCCGAAGCCAAGGATGCCCGTTCTACAATGCGGGCTATAAAGGAGGAACTGCGTCAGGCCGGAGACATGGTGGCTGGAAAGCCCTTCCTGTTGCGTAGGAAATTCACGGATCCGAGGTATGCTCAGTTGGGCTAGCTGTGGAGTGCGGAGGATCCTTATCTGGATTTGGCGGTGAGTGCGGCGGACACGGTTCGGCACTTCCGGAGTCAGAAGGATCATCAAATGGAAGAGCTGTTTTGGTCTCAATTCCATAGTCCGGAGCGTCCACTGCCGTTGACTGATCAGTTAGCTGAGTGGGCTGAGCTGAATAGATTGTCCGGACTAGCCATGACGGATGTGGTGGCTCATCTGTGGCCGGAAAGGCCCAAGCCGAAGAGTTATTTTGGTTTATTGCAGCAATTCCTTGGGGCGGTGCCCCATATCAAGGCGATGAAGCAGTCGGCCTGCATAGATGGTGCACGGATGGCTCTTGCCCATGTTAAGACATACTGGGCGGAGATAATGCCACCGATGTTGCGTCCCGGGGTTCGGACAAGAGCCGATTACCCACCGAGCACTATTTTGAGGAAGTCCTGCAGGGCGCTCATTTAATAGAGTCGCAGTGCTCGAAAAATGTCATGTTCAAATGACGTGTATGATTTGTGAGATCATATTTATAATATAACGACTTTTTATACTTGTGCGTTCAAGTATTGAAATATCTCCTGTGCGGCCGTTAATGTATATGTATGTATAACCTGAAAGATGGCAGTCTTTGGCTTCAGCCCCCATGCACATAGTGCGGGGGTGTTTGCAAAAAAAGGCGCATTTTCACACTTAATCCAACGCCTTGGTCCTTTGAAGGAGGTGATAGCATAGCAAACTAAGCAACCGGACTATAATGCTTTATCACTTTCACTTAGCCATAGGAGCTCGATGGTGGGGCTACAATATAGCTCCTAGAGGCACCACGCTCTCCGAACTCGGGGCGCGTGTGTGCCTGACCGGGAAGCAGTCCTTCGTCAAAGCGGAGGAATTCTAAACATTCCAATAGTCGATCGAGTGGTTGACCAGTCTCTCGCTGTATCATGACAGTCAGTTTTTGGCTTTCTCTACTAAGGTGCTCGCCCGGCCGAACCGGGGCACAATTGCAGTAGTTCTCCTGGTGCCGCGTTAGCCGATGGAGCGGAACGTAAGGCAGCAAAACACAGGAGCCGGGCAAACCCAACATTTGACCAAAGACATGATTCAGAGCTGATGCATATAAGGCCTAGCTCGAGACGCCGAACACTCCCTAAGGTATTCGGACTTTATGATAACGGGCAGAACAGTGCCCTAAGCTCCTAATGTCCAGGCACAGGCGAAAACTTCTAATGCGGCCGATGCCAAAACGCCAGCCTCCTCCTCGGTTATGGTAGGAAACCGGGGGATGAGTATCAACAAGAGACAGTAAGAAAGGTTTACGCAGGGTCTTAATCTGAAAAGAATCCTTGTAACGGGTCCCTGCTGCACGTCTGCGCCTATGTCTCTGTTGTGCTGTATCCTGGATGGGTGTAGCACGTGATTCATCTGTAAAAGAGAAGAACTTAGTTTGGAAAAAATATCGTACGAAAGATGTATTTAAAACAGAGTATGATTTGGAAAGATTGAGCTTTATTGGCTCTCATTGTCTATATGTGCAGCCCCTTGTAAAGAGGTATGCGGCTGGGAAGCCCCTTGTTTATTTATGTCGGACTCACCTAACCGTGTCCGAGGTCTAAATGACCTGTTTTTAGGTGCTTTCATCAGCAAGGTTGGATTAATGTGCGGCTGTCAAGGCAGTCTCACATTTTCCGTGGTCGAGGAACACTCGGAGTTTCCCTTTAATGGGATGATGCCGCGTGGACCGGGCATTTTTAGTGCAAGAGACGCGTAAATGCGGTATTGCGTTAAAGCGGGCGAAAGCTTCGTGTCCCAGTAGTGCTTGATGGCCACTTTTGAATGGGGCGATATGGAAGATTATCTTTTTGCGACGGAATTTGTCGGGTGAACCGAACACAACTTTTAGTAGTACAGAGCCTGTACACTTGGCATAAGGGCCTGGCGTCACTCCTTTGAAGGAAGTGTTGCTATGGCGAATTTTGGTAGGGTCTATCCCCATTCTGCGGATGGTGTCCTGGTATAGCAGGTTTAAATCGCTTCCGCACAATTTATCACATGAAGTGAGTTCACTGTTTTGACCTCTAGTGGGAAAGTCTTTTGTGCTCCGGTCTGCTGCCTGTGGGATTCGTCATCGTCTTCGCTTGGTGTGTCGAGCCCCTTGTGTTCGGCGTTAAGTCAGCCGGACTGCTTGAAGACCCAACAATCTCTGTGGGTATGGTTTGCAAGCTTCCCGGGGGTACTATGGATTTGACATATCCTATCCATGATGTTGTTTAGGTTGGATAGTTTGTCACTGTTGTCCTTAAGGGGCATTGTTTTGTTGTTCGGCCGAGAGCTTTTGAATTCGGCGTTGACCGCCTTTCTATTTGGGCCGCTTTCTTTATTCCTGCGCTGATCTTTTCTGCGTCGTGATTTCCCATTTCCATCCCTGACCTCGGATGTACTCGGGTTGCTGGTGCTGCAGCTTGCTAGCCAGCTATCTTCCCCCGTGCAAAAGCGGGTCATGAGGCTTGTTAGTGCGGCCATTGTTCTAGGTTTTTCCTGGCCGAGGTGTCTTGCGAGCCATTCGTCTCGAACATTATGTTTAAAGGCTGCTAAGGCTTCGGTGTCCGGACAGTCGACTATTTGGTTATTTTTGGTGAGGAACCTGTTCCAGAATTTGCGTGCTGACTCCCCGGGTTGTTGAGTTATGTGACTTAAATCATCTGCGTCCGGAGGGCGGACATAAGTTCCCTGAAAATTTGCTCGAAACGCATCCTCAAGCTCTTCCCAACTTCCAATGGTATTTTCTGGGAGGCTTTTGAGCCAATGCCGAGCTGGCCCTTTGAGCTTGAGGGGTAGGTATTTTATGGTGTGGAGATCGTCTCCTCTAGCCATATGTATGTGTAGGATATAATCCTCAATCCAGACTCCGGGGTCTGTTGTTCCGTCATATGCCTCTATGTTTACGGTCTTGAATCCTGCTGGGAATTCATGATCCAGTACCTCGTCGGTGAAGCATAGTGGGTGTGCGGCGCCCCTATATTTAGGTGTGCCATTATCTTCGCACACTCGGCGGGTTGTGTTGCTTCCTGGAGCCTTCTTTTTTGTCCCATAGATGGACCTGACTGGGCCGCCCTTTTTGCTAGGATCCTTATTTGGAAAGTGTGCCGGATTATGTGCGGCACCACTTGCCGCTCTTAGCCTGTTATCTGGTCGTCTATCCGGCCAGGCGGCCTCTTTCTTTTTTGACTGTGGGGGCTCTACGGCCTCCTCGTCAAATTCGGGCAACAGTTTGCACTTCGGGTAGCTCTTTGCGTGGTGACTATCGCCGTATTTATCTGCGGTCTTGAGTACTTTGCTCCATCTCATTCTGAGTACGTCTTCCGTCGTTTTGAGCTTCCGCTTTTGCTGCTTCAAACTCCTTGCAGTGGCGACGAGCCTTCTGTGAAGGTTCTTATGCTCCGGTGATGTGTCCGGCGTGAGATCGTCTGGACTATTGTTTTCGCCGGGAATGGGTTGCTCGTCCACTGGTTCGCCCTGCTCTACGGCTGGGTCAGTATGGGTGCCGTTGTTATCGAGGCGGGACTTCGGGCGGCGCTTGTGTCGCCGTTTTTGTTGTTTTTCGGGGGAATTATCCTTCGCCGCGTCCCGTTGTTCCTCGTCATCACTTCCTTTTGGTGTATCCACCATGTATACGTCGTGAGTTGAGGTGGTTTTCCAGTGCCTAGTAGTCGCTGATTCTTGGTCGTCTCCGGCATCGTCGTCCATACCGTCGATGTCTTCGGAGTCGAAGTCTAGCGTGTCGGTTAAATCGTCGACAGTGGCTACTAAGTGGGTGGTGGGTGGGCTTTGAGTTTCGTCGTCCACATCCCAACCGCCCTGATCGTAGTCCGGCCGGGGCTCTTCTGATAACGAGAGATGCTTTAGCGAACTTAGGACGTCGCCAAAAGATGAGTGTTGAAAGATGTCCGCGGCGGTGAACTCTATGATCGACGCCCAATAGGATTCAATTAAAGGGGGCGCGGGAGGTTCGAAGTCCGGTAAGGAGTCCGGCGCCTAGGAGTCACGAGCTTTAGAAGGGACAAAGTCAGTATTCGGCTCTATCGCTGTAGAGGTTGCAGCCCCCGAGGCGGTGTCTAACCACCCGTCCTCGATCTGCACAACCGGCTCCGAATCGAAGGTCGGAGCGGACTCGTGTGCGGCCTCCAGGGCACTGTCTGGCAGCAGAGCTAAATCATGCCCATCGTGACAGTGCGGCACGCTCGGCTGTGGCTCGAATCCATTGAAGATCAAGTCTCCGCGGATGTCAGCCGTGAAGTTCAGACTTCCAAATCTGACCTGACGGCCAGGGGCGTAGCTTTCGATCTGCTCCAGATGGCCAACCGAATTGGCCCGTAGTGCAAAGCCGCCGAATACGAAGATCTGTCCGGGGAGAAAAGTCTCACCCTGGACCGCATCGTTGTTGATGATCGAAGGAGCCATCGAGCCTATCGGTGACGACACAGAGGAACTCTCAATGAAAGCACCAATGTCGGTGTCAAAACCGGCGGATCTCGGGTAGGGGGTCCCGAACTGTGCGTCTAGGCGGATGGTAACAGGAGACAAGGGACACGATGTTTTACCCAGGTTCGGGCCCTCTTGATGGAGGTAAAACCCTATGTCCTGCTTGATTGATATTGATGATGTGGGTATTCCAAGAGTAGATCTACCACGAGATCAAGGAGGCTAAACCCTAGAAGCTAGCCTATGGTATGATTATTGTTATTGTTGTTGTCCTACGGACTAAAACCATCCGGTTTATATAGACACCGGAGAGGGCTAGGGTTACACAGAGTCGGTTACAATGGTAGGAGATCTACATATCCGTATCGCCAAGCTTGCCTTCCACGCCAAGGAAAGTCCCATCCAGACACGAGACGAAGTCTTCAATCTTGTGTCTTCATAGTCTTGGAGTCCGGCCGATGATGATAGTTCGGCTATCCGGACACCCCCTAGTCCAGGACTCCCTCAATGACCATACTAAGATACTACTTCTGCCCCTTTGACAACAACAAGTAAAAAGGGGCGAAGAACTAAACGGACTCGGTCACTCCTAGCGGATGTCATCATGATCAACAAAGAACTTGGGATACTCATCATGAGACGGGAAACTGAAGGTAGAAGTGGACGGAGCCGCGGGAATAGGATCATCATCACTCACGGGACTACCACGGTTACGGAGGCGCTGCTTGAGCTGATTCTTGGAGATGATGAGGCGCGTCTGAACATCATGATTCCGCTGACAGCTGAAAGTGATTGCCCTCATGATAGCAAATTGAGCCTTGCTCATGAACGAGGCGAGGCGTCCATGAGGAGCCGATGAGGAAGATGGAACAGAGGAACTAGTGGGCTGAGTCCCACCAGCAGACCTCCTAGGCTGAGTAGGAGCAACAGTCTGAGCAGCAGCCACCACACGCATATGAGGAGGCGGCTTCCAAATGGAATGAACATCAGTCTTAACCACCTCAAAGGGAGCAGTGTGATCAATCAGAGCCTGAATGAATGGAGCATGAGGAAACTGGCACGTCTAAATGAAACTGCAAAGACGGATCTCATGCCAAATGAAATGGGCTGTGTCCAGAGGCTTAGTGGGTTTGTCATGCATACGAACCATCAAGTCAATAGTTGTAAGCCCTCGAGCGATCTCCCTTCTTAGGATAGAGAGTGTGAAGCACACACTAATATAGGATGTAGTAAGGAGCACGAAAGATAGATACCTCATTGAGTGCACATGCAAGTTCTTCTTTAGTGAGTTGAGAGGTAGGTTTGACAAGTGGCAAGCAAGCGTCAATCCTTTTGGGCTTGTGCTCAGGATCCATACTGTGGATGCAATGGCCAACACCCGAGAGACACAAATCTAAACAAACCTGTCATAGGTGATGCTCAGAGTAGTGTTATCGGCCATCCAGGTGACAGTGTTGTTCAGACAAAAGAAACAGGTGGAATAGAACTATAGAATGTTAGATTCATTCCAATCACACCTGTAGGTCATTGCGGGACCAAGAGTCATATCATCAATGATCTTGACCAGACTGTTAGGAAACATGTCAGGATGCTCATGCAGGAAGTTGAGATCCAATCATGAGCGAGGAGGAAGTCCACGCCCATGGACGAAACTGGAATAAAGATCCTGCTGCATACGAGTTCGGAACCGAGGATCCTCAGCATCAGCCACCATCTCATATTGATTGACATCCCAACGAAACACAACATATTGAGCTGCCCCCCACAGTTTTGAAGTTGTGAGGGGGGCGATCCCCGCTGTCAGGAAGCTCCATGGAGATGCGACGACCATGGACAACGGGCATTACAGAACCACGAACTTGAGGCACCGGCTGAGGGAGTCCTGGATTAGGGGGTCCTCGGACAGCCGGACTATGTACTTATGCCGGACTGTTGGACTATGAAGATACAAGATTGAAGACTTCGTCCCGTGTCTGGTTGTGACTCTCCTTGGCGTGGAAGGCAAGCTTGGCAATTCGGATATGTAGATCTCCTTCCCTGTAAACGACTCTGTGTAACCCTAGCCCCGTCCGGTGTCTATATAAACCAGAGGGTTTAGTCCGTAGGGCCACAACAATCATAATCATAGGCTAGCTTCTAGGGTTTAGCCTCTATGATCTCGTGGTAGATCAACTCTTGTAATAATCATATCATCTAGATCAATCAAGCAGGAAGTAGGGTATTACCTCCATAGAGAGGGCCCAAACCTGGCTAAACATCGTGTCCCCCGCCTCCTGTTATCATTAGCCTTAGACGCACAGTTCGGGACCCCCTACCCGAGATCCACCAGTTTTGACACCGACATTGGTGCTTTCATTGAGAGTTCCACTGTGTCGTCACGGTAAGGTTTGATCGCTCGCCTTGCTATCAAGGACAACATCACCTCTGGGGGAGCCCTGGCTTTAGGCCAGACCCTCCGACTAGGCGGCTTCGTCATGACCGCCCGTTCGGCCACCGCGCCGACGATGACTTCTCAGGTCATCAAAAACAACCTCCACGTCAGCTCAGAATACACCGAGCAGATGGATCCAATGGAGCTCTCGTCCTTAAACGAGCTCTTGGATCGCATCGCCACCTTGGGAGTCGCTACAGACTATGATCGGATTGGGCTTAAACCCGATCAAAGGGAGATTAACTCTCCGCCGGTCACCCATCAGATAGCGGTGGTGGAGGAGCAATGCAACGATTCTTCCTCTATTTTGAGGACGAACTATGTCCGGATTCCCGAGCTCTCCAAGATGGATACCCGTCTATGGGAGGACATGGCCTAAACTCCGAACCTTGAATCGGACAGCGGGCCAGAAAAATTGGGCAACATCCCGGAACCCGAACCGCCAAGTTCGGAAGCTCCTTTGCCCCTGGGTCTCAGATCAGGTCAGGGTTCAGACTTAAATCCACCCACCCACCCAGATACAAGCGATCTCTCCCACATTAGACAACAATCCCAAGAGACAGTACATCACTTTTGGGCCAGATTCCTCCTTGTAATGAGCAAGGTCAAGGACTGTCGCGAGGAAGACGCAATCTCATTCTTTTGCAAAAATTGCACGGACAAGGGAATCCTCAACGCCATAAGTCGCCGTGACATAGCACACTTTGCTGACTTGGCGGCCATATTACAGAAGTACTGTGCGATGGAAAGCGCCTGGAAAACCCAAGCAAAATTCTGGGATCCTCCGGCTCTCACTAAACCCCTCGTCCAAACTAAAAGGGTGCACTCTCGCAAGTCACCCGACCCAATCATGAAGAAACCGAAGCCCACTACAGGGCATGGAACCGTATTGGAGGGATGGCTCAATGGGCCATGCAAAATTCACACCACACCGGATACCATACCAACACACGGCCTTAGAGCATGTTGGATACTCTGGCAGGTGGCCAAGAGTGGCAAGGACCTCCTCATTAACGATACCGCAGAGCATCATCCCGAAGAAAGCAACAATACAGTATTGAAAGTCTTCAAGACTTTCGCCTCAAATAATAGGCGCAAGCGAGCACTCCGCAGCCTCGCCGAAGTCTGCCTCGTTGCAGCAATAAATTCATGGAATGACACGGCCATAACCTTCAAAGCCAGTGACGAACCTCAATTCCGAACAGTCCGAGCACCAGCTGCTTTGGTCCTTAGTCCAATTGCGGATGACTTCTGGCTTAGTAAAGTGCTCATGGACGGTGGCAGCGGATTAAACCTCATCTACGAGGAAACCCTCAACAAAATGGAAATAGACAAGAGCCGCATTGAGCAAAGCAGCACGACCTTCAGAGGAATTATCCCTAGTCGGGAGGCACGATGTGCGGGAAAAATCACACTAGATGTGGTATTCGGCACACCGGAGAATTACAGGTCCGAAGAAATCAGATTCCATGTGGCCCCGTTCAGTAGCAGATACCACACCCTTTTAGGGCGGGATGCATTCACGAGCTTCCAAGCTATACCCCATTATGGGTACATGAAGCTCAAGATGCCTGGGCCCAATGGAATCATCACTCTAGCCAGTGATCTAGACATAGCACTCCGCGCCGAAAACAAAACCGCCGCTCTGGCCCTTGAGGCATTATCTTAAGCCCTTGCGGCCAAAGAACTAACTGCACTGTGCTCCATAGTGGACAGGGACGACGTGATACTCGACAAACGGTCCAAGTCCACCTCTTTCAAACCAGCAGACGAAATAGTCAAATTCCAAGTCCACCCAACGGATTCAACAAAAACAGCATCCATCGGGGCACAGCCGAACCCCACAATAGACGCTGCATTGTGGACGTTCTTGCGCGAGAATTGTGACATCTTCGCCTGACACCCTTCAGACATGCCAGGTATCCCATGCAGGCTGGCCGAGCATAGCCTAAACATACTAAAGGGATACAAGCCGGTCAAGCATACTCTTTGGTGCTTTTCAGAACCTAAACGACAAGCCATGGAAGAGGAGCTAGCCAAGTTACTTGAAGCCGGATTCATCAGAGAAATAAAACACCCGGACTGGCTAGCAAACCTGGTGATGGTTACCAAAGAAGGACAAATCCTGGCGCCTATGTGTACCTCAATAAGGCTTGCCCCAAAGATCCCTTCCCTCTCCCCCGCATCGATCAAATCATCGATGCTACCGCAGGACACGACTCATTGTGCTTCCTCGATGCATACTCCGGTTACCATCAAATCAAGATGGCGGAGTTCGATCAAGCTACAACGACATTCATCACTCCATACGGCCCCTTCTGTTTTAACACCATGACTTTTGGGCTAAAAAATGTCGGTGCAACCTATCAATGCATGATCAGACATGCCTGGAAACACAAATCGGCAAAACAATTGAGGCATATGTAGACGACATGGTCATCAAAACCAGACACCTCCGAACATATGAGGCTTACGTTCGACAATCTCCGAACATATGACATCAAGCTCAACCTGGAAAGAATGTGTTTTCGGCGTCCCTGCCGGAAAGCTCCTGGGATTCATCGTTTCCAATAGAGGAATTGAAGCAAATCCGGCTAAAATCCGAGCTCTGTCACAGTTGGCTACCCCAACAGACCTCAAGCAAATCCAGAAGTTAACTGGATGCGTGGCTGCCTTAAGCCGCTTTATCTCCCGATTAGGAGAAAAGGCACTACCTCTCTATCGCCTTATTCGACGCACTGAACACTTCGAGTGGACGGATGCGACTACGGCCGGACTGGAAGAAATAAAGGCCCTCTTGGCTAGCAATCCAATCCTGGCCGCACCAAACATCGATGAACCCATGCTATTATATATAGCTGCAGTGCACCAACTTGTAAGCGCAGTGCTCGTTGTCAAACGAGAGGAGGACAGACATAAGTTCCCGCTTCAAAAGCCGGTATAATACGTATCCACTGTCCTCACTCCATGCAAGTCACGGTACCCACATTATCAAAAGATAGCATACACGGTCTTCATGGCATCCTGGAAACTACGACACTACTTTCAAGAGTGTTCAATCACGGTGGCCTCTGAAGTACCACTCAATGATATAATAAATAACCGCGATGCCACGGGCTGGATTGCTAAGTGGGCTATCGAGCTACTCCCGTTCGACATCACATACAAACCACGGCGAGCCATTAAGTCACAAGTACTGGTGTTCGCACACGAACACGTCACCGTGTACCTCCAACGCCGAGGGTGATGCACCGTAGCTCACGTCGAAGGAGACCCGTCCGAAAGCGCGATACGCAGGCAATCCGGCGGGCGCTTTTGTTGACCCGAAACCCCACACGCCCGGGAGGGACCCAGTCAGGGCGCACGGCGGCTATGGGCTGCCCTAGGTCGACCTGATCGCCCCTAGGGCCTCGAGGTTCGCCGCCTTGCAACAAGAAGGACAGTCGAAGAACGAGGAAGAAGAAGAACTAGGGTTAAGGAGAAAAGATAAAAGATAAAAAGTGGTAGATGATTTGATCAATTGTGTGTTGTTCAATCGGCCGTCACCACTTAGGTATATAAGAGGCGGCTGGACTTCCCGTGCAAGGAAAAGGCTTGGATTCACGTCCAAAACCCTAGTCAAATTCGGATTGGTCTTGTCCGAACTTTCCAAAACTATTCGGTTTAAACTGGCTGCACCTTGCGGGTCTTTTTTGTGGTGGTAAACGACCTCGGATGGAAACGAGTCCAAAAGCAATCTTGACCGCTTCGACGATACGAAAAATGTTCATGTTGAACGTTTATTGATCAGAGGTCATCTTGAGGGTCAAATAGCTCGCCGAAAAGATCTGTTTACTCGCGCTACCAATCAGACATGGCGTCAGGTGGGGCGCGCCATATTTCACCTCGTGACCGTGCTGCACTCCAATTCCTCTAACTTTTGCATACGAACTCAGATTTGGACGATTTTTATATGAAAATCGATTGTTTCGACGAGACGAAGACAACCATGTAGATCAGTTTTCCATTTAAGGTCGTCTTGGGGTCTTAATCAGCCAAACTGTACTCTGAATATAAGGTCTTAGTACTTTGAGCATAGTTTCGGCCTTCGAGATGAAATCGGACGAAGATGACCCAAACTTCAAAGATGTTCATATCAACAATACGGAACTCTTTCATGAAGATCACCCCTCCATTTGTGGCCATCTTAAATAAGTTATTGACCGTGCCAAAATCTGTTGCCAGAAAGTGTGTTCGCACACGAACACGTCACCGTGTACCTCCAACACCGAGGGTGATGCACCACAGCTCACGTCGAAGGAAACCCGTCCGGAAGCGCGGTACGCAGGCAATCCAGCGGGCGCTTTTGTTGACCTGAAACCCCACACGCCCGGGAGGGACCCCGTCAGGGCGCACGGCGGCTATGGGCTGCCCTAGGTCAACCTGATCGCCCCTAGGGCCTGAAGGTTTGCCGCCTTGCAATAAGAAGGACAGACAAAGAACGAGGAAGAAGAAGAACTAGGGTTAAGGAGAAAACATAAAAGATAAAAAGTGGTAGATGATTTGATCGATTGTGTGTTGTTCAATCGGCCGTCACCCCTTATAGGTATATAAGAGGCGGCTGGACTTCCCGTGCAAGGAAAAGGCTTGGATTCACGTCCAAAACCCTAGTCAAATTTGGATTGGTCTTGTCCGAACTTTCCAAAACTGTTCGGTTTAAACTGGCTGCACCTTGCGGGTCTCTTTTGTGGTGGTAAACGACCTCGGATGGAAACGAGTCCAAAAGCAATCTTAACCGTTTCGACGATACGAACAACTTTCATGTTGAACGTTTATTTATTAGAGGTCATCTTGAGGGTCAAATAGCTCGCGCACAAGATCTGTTTACTCGCGCTACCAATCAGACATGGCGTCTGGTGGGGCGCGCCATACTTCGCCTCGTGACAGGGCTGCACTCCATTGCTCTAACTTTGTATACGAACTCGTATTTGGACGATTTTTATATCAAAATTGATCATTTCGACGAGACGAAGACAATCCGTGTAGATCATTTTTCCATTTAAGGTCGTCTTGGGGGCTTAATCAGCCAAACTGTACTCTGAATATAAGATCTTAGTACTTTGAGCATAGTTTCGGCCTTCAAGATGAAATCGGACGGCGATGGTCCAAACTTAAAAGATGTTCATATCAACAATACGGAACTCTTTTATGAAGATTACTTCTCCATTTGAGGCCATCTTAAATAAGTTATTGACCGTGCCAAAATCTGGTGTCAAAACATGCCCCCCTGTTTTTCGGCAAAACTTGTGTGCCGAAAAATAACTTGCACATAGCTTGCTTTAAGGACGATGTCAACACTTTATCAGCCATTTTGCTTATGCTTAGGACGATAAGTTTATATCGGCCATTGCTTGTGTGAATATTTCGATGCAAGTTTGGGTGAAACTTTCCCAACTTCAACAACAATCCGCTGATAAGGTTCCATAGATCAAAACCATCCTCCGAACCATATTGTTCACCTTTTCTCTAGGATTTTGCAGATAACTAAAAATGAACTTCCTTCAATCCTTACTTCGCCTGCATAAAAGTTTCATTAGCGGCCGAAGCGGTGGACTTCGGTTCGGCCTTACCTATGTTGACGAGACTAAGCATCGGCTATTGATAAAAATACAATACACCATGATTAACATAGTAGCCGGATGCTTGCTGTGCGAACTCTTTTGAATTGTTATGCCTAGAAATGTGAACAGTATTAAAGCAACCAAGGTAAATTTTGCATCTAGACATACCTCAAGATAAACTACAAGTGATTCGTCAAAACATTCATAACCCTTGGATATTTGTTGCACTACTCATAACGAATCACCGAAAGCCTGAATGTGTATAACACCTATGGCAACCAAAAGCTCCAAACCGAATAAAATTTTATATTCAGCTTTGATCATTTTGAAAAAATATTTTAAATGACATGAGGCTTGTTTTGGTCTCCAATTGAACTAATGATGATGTTAGGATACTACACTGGCCATGCTTTGACATATTCTTAGGGCAATAGATAAATATCAGCCATTAACATGGGGTCCATGTAGAATTCACCCACCAAAGTATGTATAGCCGAAATAAACAAATAAAATAGGAATAAAATATTTCGGCCTCTTTGTATTAGCAACAATGTAACTAACCAAATGTATGTTAATTTGGTAATACCCTCTCATGATATAGAAAATTATGTTGCATCCATGGATCAAAATAAATCAATGGAGGGTAATTGATCATACCTAGGGATGAATTCCATGGCAAAGGCATCAACGGCATGGTTGAAGAAAATGGATGATGTGCTAACCGAAAATTTTGATGTTGTGATGCGCACCTTCTGCTTAATTGTTTGTTGCTTTCATTATTTTCCTTCTTCACTTTTATTGTACTTGTTGCAACAGAAGCATGCACATCATTTTTGTGTTGATTGATCTTCTTGGGAACCCATGCCATGTTCTTCTTTTTCAGCTCTTGTGCACTAAGATTTTGTAATTTCTTCTTTTGCCAATATGATAAACCGAGTGGGCATCTCGGCTGTGATTTTGTTTCAACCAATGGCAACTCTTTTTGGGCCTTGTGCACCCTCAACTTCTTTTCTTCAGATTTGGCACTCTGATTTTTATCAATTGATTGCTTCACTTCTTTGCCTTTTGTAGCCAATGTCAACACTTTAATTGGCTCTTTGTTATTTGAGATCAAATATGAAGCAGCACACTTACGACCATCTCTTTTCACGCGGTAAACTTGCTTTACCACCTCTTTCTTCTTTCTTGAGCTCTGGACCGATTCCTTATGATTGAAACGGTCTTTGACGCGTGATTGTTCAAATGTTGATCTCCTTGGAGCTGCGTAGTATTGGTAAGATGGTCTGGAATAAGATGGAGAATGTACCATTGTATCATACCTGTCCCATGATGAATATGTATCTATATGAGCATAGGGAGGTATCAACGGCATTGGCATTGGCGGCCCAAAATAAGGATATGAATATGTTGCATTAAAATTATCACTTTGCCAATACCGATCCTCATATTTGCGCGTTGGGGTGACCTTGGTTTCTTTGCATGATTTGACTGATAAGCATTGTTCTCTTTACTCTTCTTTTGATATTTATCCAATAGTTCAGCGAAGGTGATTTTTGATCTATTACACTTGCGCTTATTTCGGCCTTTGTTTTCTTTTGGTTTGCTATCATCGATCATTGGATTTGCTTGCTGCCCCCCAGTCCTTGGCGTCTCCATTGTAGCTTCGATGGAATTTTTGCCCTCAAGATTAGTTTCATTATGCTCTTCAACAACTTATTTACTTGAAAGCTTGATCCCATCACCTCTAGTTTTTACCTTCTCTTCAAATGGATCGGCTTGAAGCAGCCGATGCAAAAACTTTCTGCCATCGGGACCAACCGGAATAGACTGGTCATCTCTTGGTGTCTCAACAAATTTCAATCGTCCTTTATCAATGGCCGATTTAACTATTTGACGAAACATGTTGCAATCCTAAAAATTATGCTTGGACAAATCATGCAACTTACAATACATTCGTCCTTGGACAGATGGTTCAACATGGTGATCAAGAATTCTAATATAATTATTTTGCAACAACAAATCAAATTTTTGATCACACATGCTTGAATTGAAGGTAAACTTTTCATTCTCTAGCCGATCTTGCTGTGAGAACGGCTTTGGAGTTAAGCAAACGAATGGTTCAGATTTTGCGTCACACCATTCGGCTATGCATTGTGTTTTGCACTCTATCTCTGATGTGTCTGGGTAAGATATTATACTAGCATCAGTTTTCTCAACATAATTTAACCTTGGCTTTAAATTTCTAAAAGAAAAATAGTTAGAACATACATGTATCAATTGAGACCAAGTGCAAGCCAAGTACGAAATAAGGAAAGCTACCCAAATAGATATGAACTTTAGATAAAGCAACGGGGAAAGCTTTGGCTGCAATAATAAGTCATTATCTGTCTTTATAAATGGCACAATTGGTTGACCGATATGTTCTAATTTTTTTTATTTCTAACAAGTAAATTACTCTTCTTCATTGGTCTTTCAAAATTACCTATGAGGATTTTTCTAATAGATGCATCAACAATAAAGTTGTGACCAAATCTAAAAATAGGTAAATTACTCTCTATGCATACCTCTTCAAATACGTTGGGAGAGCATGATGGTGGTGTGACTTGAACAATATCTAGCTTCATCTTTGGATAAATCTTCAACGCCTTTTCATCATCTTTTTCTTTATTCCATGCATCATTATACTGAAGATTTTTGTCGGTCGAACTTTGTTCGGCTACTTGTTCTTGTCCTTGAAGCTTGTCAATTTCTATGGCACGAAACTCATAGGGCAGGAAGTAGGTTCCATTAACTTCAGAAAAATCAAGCACTGTTGTTTTCCTATGCTTGCCATGCCCTTTCTCAATAATTCTTGCCTCGTTGGATTTGATGGATTCAGAATATATACTACTTGATTTGGCTTTTTCAACCGAAGTACTTTCATGTTCCGAATCATCCTTCTTTTCATTGATACTACCAATGGGCAATGCTTCTTTTATCCAAGCCAATTATTTTTCTATTTGTTTCTGATAGCGAGCGGCAAAATTAGCTTTAAGCGTTTTCTCAATTTCAGCCCACTCCGGATATGATTTCCCCCCAATGCTTTTAGATTCTTTCAGTAATGATACACGGGTGTTGCCGAAATTTTGCAATTGTGTAGGGGGTGTATAATATGATGTAGTACTAGGTGAAGGCATATGCATTTTTGTAAGACCATACTTTTGCTTGCCAATTTTATTAATTGGCAAAGATTCATCTTCTTGCAAGACTCTAGCTTTTATTGCGGCATAATCAGGAAATAGCCCCTTTTCATGTTGTTCAAGGCAAAGAGCACTAATTCTCTTATTTTGGGCTAAACTCTTCAATGCAGCCACCACTATCTCATCTTCTACAATATTGGGCACAACCGCTCCTGTAAAATTTACATTCATTCGGCTATAACCAGGAATGTGTGAAGCCGAATTATGACCATTTACAGTTGTGTATGGTGCCGAAGAATTACTAACATTAGGTGTAGCATATGATAGTTGAGAGTAACTGGCCAAATAGCCATTAGTAGCATGGCCAATTCTCTCATTCATCGTCATGGTTGGATTACTATATTGCACATTAGCTGTCGATGAATAAAAGGGTGAAACACTTTCTTGTATGGCATTGGAAATTCTAACTTGGGGTGTTTCAAATTGATTAATCGAACTCATCATGTTGCTCATCGGCATATGAATTTGTTGGGTTGCCGATGCATGTGAGTTGGGATACATATGGTGCATGTTACTAATATCATCAGAAGTTGAAGTATATAAATTACTTTGAACCGGCCTTTGCACATAGTTAGTTGCATGATTGAAAAAAACTGGGGTTGGCCGATAGAGTATACTCATTGAACGATCTAGTAACACAATATGAATTATTTGCATCTACTTAAAGGGATTGGGTATTCATATTACCTTCGTAGACTGCAAACCCTAGATGACGATCTTTTCGTAGCAAGAACGGACCGGAGACCGTTCGAAGCTTCTTCCCCAGCCGAGTCGCCAAAAAGTGTGTTCGCACACGAACACGTCACCGTGTACCTCCAACGCCGAGGGTGATGCACCACAGCTCACGTCGAAGGAGACCCGTCCGGAAGCGCGGCATGTAGGCAATCCGGCGGGCGCTTTTGTTGACCCAAAACCCCACACGCCCGGAAGGGACCCCGTCAGGGCGCACAACGGCTATGGGATGCCCTAGGTCGACCTGATCGCCCCTAGGGCCTCGAGGTTCGCTGCCTTGCAACAAGAAGGACAAACGAAGAACCAGGAAGAAGAAGAACTAGGGTTAAGGAGAAAAGATAAAAGATAAAAAGTGGTAGATGATTTGATCGATTGTGTGTTGTTCAATCGGCCATCACCCCTTAGGTATATAAGAGGCGGCTGGACTTCCCGTGCAAGGAAAAGGTTCGGATTCACGTCGAAAACCCTAGTCAAATTCGGATTGGTCTTGTCCGAACTTTCCAAAACTGTTCGGTTTAAACTGGCTGCACCTTGCGGGTCTTTTTTGCGGTCGTAAACATCCTCGGATGGAAACGAGTCCAAAAGCAATCTTGACCGTTTCGACGATACAAACTTTCATGAAGAAAGTTTATTGATCAGAGGTCATCTTGAGGGTCGAATAGCTCGCGCAAAAGATCTGTTTACTCGCGCTACCAATCAGACATGGCGTCTGGTGGGGCGCGCCATATTTCGCCTCGTGACAGGGCTGCACTCCGATTGCTCTAACTTTTTCATACGAACTCGGATTTGGACGATTTTTATATCAAAATCGATCATTTTGACAAGTCAAAGACAATCCGTGTAGATCATTTTTCCATTTAAGGTCGTCATGGGGCTTAATCAGCCAAACTATACTCTGAATATAAGATCTTAGTACTTTGAGCATAGTTTCGGCCTTCGAGATGAAATCGGACGGTGATGACCCAAACTTCAAAGATGTTCATATCAACTATACGAAACTCTTTCATGAAGATCACTTCTCTATTTGAGGCCATCTTAAATAAGTTTTTGACCGTGCCAAAATCTGGTGCCAAAAAGTGTGTTCGCACACGAACACGTCACCGTGTACCTCCAATGCCGAGGGTGATGCACCACAGCTCACGTCGAAGGAGACTCGTCCGGAAGCGCGGTACGCAGGCAATCCGGCGGGCGCTTTTGTTGACCCGAAACCCCACACGCCCAGGAGGGACCCCGTCAGGGCTCACGGCGGCTATGAGCTGCCCTAGGTCGACCTGATCGCCCCTAGAGCCTCGAGGTTCGCAGCCTTGCAATAAGAAGGACAGACAAAGAACGAGGAAGAAGAAGAACTAGGGTTAAGGAGAAAAGATAAAAGATAAAAAGTGGTAGATGATTTGATCAATTGTGTGTTGTTCAATCAGTCGTCACCCCTTAGGTATATAAGAGGCGGCTAGTCTTCTCGTGCAAGGAAAAGGCTTGGATTCACGTCCAAAACCCTAGTCAAATTGGGATAGGTCTCGTCCGAACTCTCCAAAACTGTTCGGTTTAAACTGGCTGCGCCTTGCGGGTCTTTTTTGTGGTGGTAAATGACCTTGGATGGAAACAAGTCCAAAAGCAATCTTGACCGTTTAGACGATACGAACAACTTGCATGTTGAACGTTTATTGATAAGATGTCATCTTGTGGGTCAAATAGCTCGCGCAAAAGATCTGTTTACTCGTGCTACCAATCAGACATGGCGTGTGGTGGGGCGCGCCATATTTCGTCTCGTGACAGGGCTGCACTCCGATTGCTCTAACTTTTGGAACGAACTCGGATTTGGACATTTTGTATATCAAAATCGATCGTTTCGACAAGACAAAGACAATCTGTGTAGATCAGTTTTTCATTTAAGGCCGTATTGGGGGCTTAATCAGGGAAACTGTACTCTGAATATAAGATCTTAGTACTTTGAGCATAGTTTCGGCCTTCGAGATGAAATCGGACGTGATGACCCAAACTTCAAAGATGTTCATATCAACAATACGGAACTCTTTCATGAAGATCACTTCTCCATTTGAGGCCATTTTAAATAAGTTATTGACCGTGCCAAAATCTGGTGTCAACAACTGGCTGACTTCGTTGCCGAATGGATAGAGGCCGAACTCCCTAAAGAGTACGGCGCGTACTCCAATTGGATCATGCACTTTGACGGCTCTAAGATGCTGGTTGGTCTGGGAGCAGGCATTGTCCTGACATCCCCCACCGGAGATACAGTCCAATACGTACTCCGAGTATTATACATAGACTCCAACAATGCAGCCGAATACGAGGCTCTGTTGCATGGTCTTCTGATGACAGTCTCCATGGGCATTCAATGCCTAGAAGTTCATGGGGATTCGAACCTCGCAATATCTCAAATAAATGGAGACTTTGACGCCAAGGACCTGAAAATGGTGGCTTACCGCAATGCCGTCCTCAAGATGTCAGCTCGGTTCGAGGGGCTTGAACTCCATCATGTGGTCCGAGAAAACAATCAAGCGGCGGATATCCTCGCCCGCATCGGCGCTAAGTGTGACCCCGTCCCACCGAATATCTTCTTGGAAAGGCTGTTTAAGCCATCCGTGGTGTGGCAAGGGGAGGCCGACAATACTAGTCCGGATCCGACCACAACCCCAGATCCCGAGCACACTGACATAATCGGAGGCTCCACCACTGAAATAACACCTTCGGCCCACGTGATCATGGTTGTCATCGCCCCGTGGACAGAACCCTTCTTAGCCTACCTAAATAGGCAAGAACTCCCTGAGGACCAAAACGAGGCACATTGCATTGTGCGGCGCTCTAAAGCCTACAAGGTTCACGAGGGAGAGCTTTATAAGAAAAGCGCGACCGGAGTGCTCCAAAGGTGCATCTCCGAAGAGCAAGGGCGGCAGCTCTTGGCCGAAATTCATGCAGGACTCGGCGGCCACCACGCCGCAGCTCGGGCCTTTGTAAGCAAGGCCTTTTGTACATGCTTCTACTGGCCAACAACACGAGCAGACGCACAGGACCTCGTCCAGCATTGCATCTGTTGCCAGCTTTTTGCAAATCAAAGCCATATGCCACCTACCGCTCTCCAAATAATCCCCATAACACGGCCCTTTGCGGTCTGGGGGCTCGATATGGTTGTACCCCTTAAAGAAGGAAGCCATAAGAAAAAATACTTGTTGGTCATGGTGAAAAAATACTTGTCTATATAAACCGGAGAGTTTTAGTCCATAGGACAAACAACAATCATACCATAGGCTAGCTTCTAGGGTTTAGCCTCTTTGATCTCGCGGTAGATCAACTCTTGTAACACCCATACCATCAATATCAATCAAGCAGGAGTAGGGTTTTACCTCCACCGAGAGGGCCTGAACCTGGGTAAAAACATCGTGTCCCTTGTCTCCTGTTACCATCCGCCTAGACGCACAGTTCGGGACCCCCTACCCAAGATCCGCCAGTTTTGACACCGACATTGGTGCTTTCATTGAGAGTTCCTCTGTGTCGTCACCGTTAGGAAGGATGCCGCACCCCGTCTTTAAAGAAGGCGCTGTCGCTAAAGGAGCTTTGGCTGTCGGTCAAACTCTTCGGCTAGGCAGGTTCTTGATGACCGCCTGTTCGGCGCGCCGACGATGACCTCTCAGGCCATCGAAAGCAATCTTCACATCAGCTCGGAACTCGCCGAGCAGTTAGATTCGACGAAGCTCTCTTCCCTGAATGAGCTCCTGGATCGCATTGCCGCCCTGGGAGTCGCTACAGATTACGGCCAGATCGGGCTTAAACCCGACCAGAGAGAGGTCGACTCTCCCCAGGTCACCCACCATGTTGAAGTGGTGGAAAAACAATGCGGCGCATCTTCGCCCGCTCTAAGGACCAGATGTGTCCGAATTCCCGACCCCTCCAAGCCGGATACCCGCGGAGGGGAGGATGTTGCCCAAGTCCTGAACCTAAAGTCAGGCAGCAGGCCTGATTCATTGAATAATGTCCAAGAAAGCAAGCCTCCGAATTCAGAAACCTCTTGGCCCCTGAATCTTTTATCGGGCAGGGTACCGGATTTAAATCCACCCACCCACCCAACTACAAGGGATTTATCCCAAATACGGCAAGCGCCCGGGGAAACAGTACACCACTATTGGGCCAGGTTCCTCTTGGTCATGAACAGGATAAGGGACTGTCGTGAGGAAGAGATAGTTTCATTCTTCTGTAACAACTGCACGGACATCGGAATCCTCAATGCCATAAGTCACCGCGAAATTACACGCTTCGCCGACTTGACATCCATAGTACGAAAGTACTGTGCGACAGAAAGCGTTCGGAAAACCGAGAATAAATTCTGGGACAATCCGGCCCTGAATTCAACACGAGTCCGAAACAAAAGGGCGCATTATCGCTAGGCACCTGCGCCAAACATCAAAAAACAAAAACCCTCTATAGGGTATGGGACCGTACTGGAGGGATGGCTCAATGGACCCTGTAAATTTCATAGTTCGGGGGAAGTCACACCAACTCACAGCCTTAGAGCATGTTGGATACTCCGGCAGGTGGCCAGAAGTGGCGAGGAGCTTCTAACTCCAGAATCCGAAGAACACCACCACAGAAATGCCAGTACGGTGTCGACAGTTTTCGAGACCTTCACATCAAACAACGCGAGGAAACGAACCCTCCGCAACCTTGCCAAAGTCTACCAAGTAGCAACAATAAACCCATGGAGTGACACGGCTATTACTTTTAATGCCAGTGACAAACCCAAATTCTGGACAGCCCGAGCACCAGCCGCATTGGTCTTCAGTCCGATAGTGGACGGCTTCCGACTTAAAAAGGTACTCATGGACGGCGGTAGCGGACTTAACCTCATCTACGAAGAAACCCTACAAAAAATGGAAATAGACTGGAGTCGGATTGAGCGAGGCAACACAACCTTCAAAGGAATAATACCAAGCCGGGAAGCATGCTGTTCAGGAAAAATCACACTGGACGTGGTGTTCAGCGCGCCGGATAATTACAGATCCGAGGAGGTCACATTTCAAGTGGCCCCGTTCAGCAGCGGATACCACGCTCTGCTAGGGCGAGAAGCATTTACAATTTTCCAAGCCATACCCCATTATGGGTACATGAGGCTCAAAATGCCCGGATCCAACAGAATCATCACTCTTGCAAGTGATCCAGACACAGCGCTTCGCGCCAAAAACAAGACAACCGCATTGGCCCTGGAGGCATTATCTGAAGCCCTAGCAGCCAAGGAACTAACCAGCGAACGAAATAGTCAAATTCCAAGTCCATCCAACGGACCCCACAAAAACGGCATCCATCGGGGCACAACTAAAACCCAATGTAGATGCCGCACTCAGAGAATTCCTACAAGAAAATTGGGACATTTTTGCCTGGCACCCTTCAGACATGCCAGGAATCCCATGCAGGCTGGCTGAGCACAGCCTGAACATACTAAAGGGGTTTAAACCTGTTAAGCAGACTCTGCGGTGTTTCTCCGAACCCAAGAGACAAGCCATGGGAGAAGAGCTAGCAAAACTACTGGAAGCCGGATTCATCAGAGATATAAAACATCCGAACTGGCTAGCAAACCTGGTGATGGTACCAAAGAAGGACAAATCCTGGCGCCTATGTGTCGATTTCAAAGACCTAAAAAAGCCTGCCCAAAGGATCCTTTCCCGCTCCCCCGAATCGATCAAATCATCGACGCCACTTCAGGACACGATTCATTGTGTTTCCTCGACGCATACTCTGGCTACCACCAAATCAAGATGGCAGAGTCAGACCAAGCCGCAACGGCATTCATCACCCCGTACGGCCCATTCTGCTTCAACACGATGCCCTTCGGGCTCAAAAACACCAGCGCAACATATCAGCGCATGATTCAGACATGTCTGGCCAACCAAATCGGCAAAACAGTTGAAGCATACGTAGATGACGTGGTCATCAAATCAAAACATGTCGAAACTTTAGTAGATGACTTGAGGCTCACGTTCGACAATCTCCGTGCATATGACATTAAGCTCAACCCAGAAAAATGCGTTTTCGGCGTGCCAGCCGGAAAGCTCTTGGGCTTCATTGTATCCGGTAGAGGAATTGAAGCAAACCCGGCCAAGATTCGAGCTCTGTCGCAATTGGATATCCCAAAAGACCTCAAGCAAATACAAAAATTGACCGGATGCGTGGCGGCTCTAAGCCGCTTTATCTACCGCTTAGGAGAAAAGGCATTACCCCTTTATCTCCTCCTGCGGTGCACCGAGCACTTCGAGTGGACGGATGCTGCCACGACCGGACTCGAAGAAATCAAAGCCGTACTGGCAACAAATCCGGTCCTGGCCGCACCCAACACGGGCGAACCTATGCTATTATACATCACGGCAACCCATCAAGTTGTAAGCGCGGTGCTCATCGTCGAATGAGAAACAGACGGACACAAGTTTCCTCTCCAAAAACTGGTTTACTACGTGTCCACTATCTTAACCCCATGCAAGTCCCAGTACCCGCATTATCAAAAGATAGCATACGCGGTGTTCATGGCATCCCGGAAGCTGCGACACTATTTCCAAGAGTGTTCAATAACAGTGGCATCCGAAGTACCCCTTAATGATATTATAAACAACCGCGACGCAACGGGCCGGATTGCCAAATGGGCCATTGAGCTCCTTCCGTTTGATATAATTTACAAGCCATGGCGAGCTATCAAATCGCAGGTGTTGGCTGACTTCATCGCCGAATGGACCGAAGCCGAGCTCCCTAAATAGTACGACGCATATTCCAACTGGATCATGCACTTCGATGGCTCCAAAATGCTAGCTGGCCTGGGGGCTGGCGTTGTTCTAACGTCCCCTACAGGAGATACAGTCCAATACGTACTCCAGATAATGTACACGGACTCCAACAACGCAGCCAAATACGAGGCCCTTCTACATGGTCTCCGGATGGCAGTCTCCATGGGCATTCAGCGCCTAGAGGTCCGTGGGGATTCAAACCTCGCGATATCCCAAATAAATGGAGACTTTGACGCCAAAGATCCGAAAATGGCAGCTTATCGCAACGCCGTCTTAAAGATGTCAGCCCGGTTTGAGGGGCTCGAATTTCACCATATAGCCCGGGAGAACAACCAGGCAGCAGATGTGTTGGCACGCATCGGCACAAAGCGCGATGCCGTCCCTCCCAACATCTTCCTAGAGAGGCTTTTCAAGCCATCCGTAACATGGGAGGGAGAGTCCGGAAACAACAGCTCGAACACAGTCACACTACCCCTCACCGCACATTCTGACACAGTTGGTGGCTCTGCCAACGAAACAACACCATCAACCCACACAATAATGGCAGTCATTGCCCCGTGGACAGAACCATTCCTAGCCTACCTAACTAGGAAGGAACTTCCCGAGGACCAAAACGAGGCCCGCTGCATAGTGCGGCGATCTAAAGCCTACAAAGTCCATGAGGGAGAGCTTTATAAGAAGAGCACAACCGGAGTCCTGCAAAGGTGTATCTCCGAAGAAGAAGGGCGAAATCTTCTGGCTGAAATTCATGCCGGACTAGGCGGGCACCATGCCGCATCCCGGGCCCTTGTAAGCAAGGCCTTCCGTACCAGATTTTATTGGCCGACGGCCTGGGCAAACGCTCAGGACTTAGTGCAGCGATGCGTTGGTTGCCAATTATTCGCTAATCAAAGCCACATGCCACCTACCGCCCTACAAACTATCCCCATTACCTGGCCTTTTGCTGTCTAGGGGCTTGACATGGTTGGACCCCTTAAAGGAGGAACCCACAAGAAAAAAATACCTACTGGCTATGGTGGACAAAAATTCACCAAATGGATAGAGGCTGAGGGAGTTCCGGATTAGGGGGTGTCCGGATAGCCGAACTATCATCGTCGGCCGGACTCCAAGACTATGAAGATACAAGATTGAAGACTTCGTCCCGTGTCCGGATGGGACTTTCCTTGGCGTGGAAGGCAAGCTTGGCGATACAGATATGTAGATCTCCTACCATTGTAACCGACTCTGTGTAACCCTAGCCCTCTCCGGTGTCTATATAAACCGGATGGCTTTAGTCCATAGGGCGAACAACAATCATACCATAGGCTAGCTTCTAGGGTTTAGCCTCCTTGATCTCGTGGTAGGACGTAGGGTTTTATCTCCATCAAGAGGGCCCGAACCTGGGTAAAACATTGTGTCCCTTGTCTCCTGTTACCATCCGCCTAGACGCACAGTTCGGGACCCCCTACCCGAGATCCGCCGGTTTTGACACCGACATTGGTGCTTTCTTTGAGAGTTCCTCTGTGTCGTCACCGATGGGCTCAATGGCTTCTTCGATCATCATCAACGACGCAGTCCAGGGTGCGACCTTCCTCCTCGAACAGATCTTTGTATTCGGCGGCTTCGCACCGCGGGCCAATTCGCTTGACCAACTGGAGCATATCGAAAGCTACGCCCCTGGCCGTCAGGTCAGATTTGGAAGTTTGAACTTCACGGCTGACATCCGCGGGGACTTGATCCTCGACGGATTCGAGCCACAGCCGAGCGTGCCGCACTGTCACGGCGAGCATGATTTAGCTCTGCAGCTGGACAGTACCCTGGAGGCCGCACTCGAACCCACTCCGATCTTCAAATCGGAGCCGACTGCGCAGGTCGAGGACGGATGGCTAGACACCGCCTCGGGGGCTGCAACCTCTACGGCGATAGAGCCGAACACTGACCTTGTCCCTCATGAAGCTCGTGACTCCGAGGTGCCGGACTCCTTGCCGGACTCCGAACCTCCCGCGCCCCCTCCGATCGAATCTGATTGGGCACCGATCATGGAGTTCACCGCAGCGGACATCTTTCAACACTCACCTTTCGGCGACATCTTGAGTTCACTAAAGTATCTCTCGTTATCACGAGAGCCCTGGTCGGACTGTGGTCAGGACGGTTGGGATGCGGACGACGAAGAAATTCAAAGCTCACCCACCACCCACTTGGTAGCCACTGTTGAGGATCTAACCAACATGCTAGACTACGACTCCGAAGACATCGACGGTATGGTCGACGATGCCGGAGACGACCAAGAACCAGCGCCCACCGGGCACTGGAAAGCCACCTCATCATATGCCATATACATGGTGGATATCCCAAAGGATGGGAATGACGAATGAACAACGGAGGATGACCCCTCCAAGAAACAGCCCAAGCGCCAACGTCAGCGGCGCCGCTCTAAATCCCGCCATAGCAAGAATGAAGATTCCGGCACCGGAGATAATGATACACCGGACAGTGCCGAAGACAACCTACTCCAGCAAGATCCAGCGCAGGAGGACGGAGACGCCAGCCCTCATGAGAGAGCGGCAGAAGAAGAGGTAGAGGATTATATGCCTCCCTCCGGAGATGATGCAAGCCTCGACGACGATGAATTCGTCGTGCCTGAGGATCCCGTCGAACAAGAGCGTTTTAAACGCAGGCTTATGGCCACGGCGAACAGCCTCAAGAAAAAGCAGCAACAGCTTAGAGCTGATCAAGATCTGCTAGCCGACAGATGGACTGAAGTCCTCGCGGCCGAAGAGCATGAGCTCGAACGCCCCTCCAAAAGCTACCCTAAACGCAAGCTGCTCCCCCGATTAGAGGAGGAGGCGTATGAACCCGCATCACCAGGAGACAATAAGGCTGACCGACCACCCCGTGGTCGCGACAGAGAGGCCTCTAGGCCCTTCACTAGACCCGTACCCCGGCATCGCTCGAAAAGCACAAGGCCACAGGGGAACGCTTCGGACTTGCGAGATATATTGGAGGATAGGGCAAGATAATCAAGATCGATCTATGGATCGCGTGGGCGCCCCATGATACGTGACGACAACCGTCGCGCCGGACACAGTAAGTCCGGCCGGGCCGAACAAAACAGACAAAGCTCTTTTGAGCTCCATCGTGATATCGCCCAGTACAGAGGCGCCGCACACCCACTATGCTTCACAGATGAAGTAATGGATCATCAAATCCCCGAAGGGTTTAAACCCGTGAATATTGAATCTTACGATGGCACAACAGACCCCGCGGTTTGGATCGAAGACTATCTCCTTCACATCCGCATGGCCCGTGGTGACGATCTTCACGCCATCAAATATCTCCCCCTCAAGCTTAAAGGACCAGCCCGGCATTGGCTTAACAGCTTGCCAGCAGAGTCAATTGGGAGTTGGGAAGACCTGGAAGCCGCATTCCTCGATAACTTCCAAGGCACGTATGTGCGACCACCAGACGCTGATGACCTAAGCCACATAATTCAGCAGCCAGACGAATCGGCCAGACAATTTTGGACACGATTCTTAACCAAGAAAAATCAAATCGCCGATTGTCCGGATACGGAGGCCCTCGCGGCCTTCAAGCATAATATTCGCGACGAGTGGCTTGCCCGGCACCTGGGACAGGAAAAGCCGAAATCCATGGCAGCCCTCACATCACTCATGACCCGCTTCTGTGTGGGTGAGGACAGCTGGCTAGCACGCAGCAACAACCTCAGCAAAAATTCTGGCAGTCCGGATATCAAGGACTGTAATGGCAGGTCGCGTCGTAACAAAAACAAACGCCGCATTAACGGCGACAATATTGAGGATACGGCAGTCAATGCCGGATTCAGAGGCTCTAAACCCGGTCAGCGGAAAAAGCCATTCAAAAGAACTAAACCTGGTCCGTCCAATTTGGACCGAATACTCGACCGCTCGTGCCAGATACATGGCACCACTGAAAAACCAGCCAACCACAACAACAGGGACTGTTGGGTATTCAAGCAGGCAGGCAAGTTAGTTGCCGAAAACAATGACAAGGGGCTGTATAGCGATGACGAGGAAGAGACCAGACCGCCGAACAATAGAGGACAGAAGGGTTTTCCCCCACAGGTGAGGACGGTGAACATGATATACGCAACGCACATACCCAAAAGGGAGCGGAAGCGTGCACTCAGGGATGTATACGCGATGGAGCCAGTTGCCCCGAAGTTCAATCCATGGTCCTCCTGCCCGATCACTTTTGACCGAAGGGACCACCCCACCAGCATCCGCCATAGCGGATTCGCCGCATTGGTCTTACACCCAATCGTCGATGGATTTCACCTCACCAGAGTCCTGATGGACGGAGGCAGCAACCTGAACCTGCTTTATCAGGATACAGTGCGCAAAATGGGCATAGACCCCTCAAGGATTAAACCTACCAAGACGACCTTTAAAGGCATCATACCAGGTGTAGAAGCCAATTGTACAGGCTCAGTTACACTGGAAGTGGTCTTTGGATCCCCGGACAACTTCCGAAGCGAGGAGTTAATCTTCGACATAGTTCCGTTCCGCAGCGGCTATCATGCCCTGCTCGGAGGTACCGCGTTTGCAAAGTTCAACGCGGTGCCGCACTACGCATACCTCAAGCTCAAGATGCCAGGCCCTTGAGGACTCATCACGGTCAACGGAAACACTAAACGGTCTCTCCGCACGGAGGAACATACAGCGGCTCTCGCGGTAGAAGTACAGTGCAGCCTCTTAAGGAAATTCTCGAGTCCAGCCGTTAACCGACCGGACACGGCTAAACGCGCCCGGAGTAACATACAACCAGACCACCTGGCACGTTCCGAGCATGCGTAGCAGTGCGGCCCCAACCCCAGCCCCTGCAAAACGGCAAGACAGGTCCTTCGCGTACACCATTACGCTCTGAAGATACCATGGGCATGGGGAGAGGGGCACGACCACGATAGGCCCAGAATACAGCTTAACCACACCAGGGGATCTCAAGTGTGTCGTTCTTTTTTTCTTTTCTTTTTATCTTTACCCATAGGACTCTGTTCGTTAGAGGCCCTGTCCGGCAGTAGACCTGCCGAACTCACGATGCAACAGCCAGGGAAGGAGAAAGGCTACAACGAATATCTAGGTGGTCTCCATTACGTGCAATGAATCTATTTTATGCACCATTCCGCAGCCTACCCCTGGAGGGGGACATGTTTAACAGTCCCATCCCTTGCTTATCGCACCATTTGTATCGTTCTGCACTTACATCAGTTTTTCTTGAATAAGTAATGCATCACCTTTTTGCTTCCAATTGCATTTCTCTCTTATACATATGTTCATTTGTGACATGTCGCATCCGTACGTTTTGGTATGGCTAAATACACCAGGGGCTTATGTTTCCCGCATCATGGTGTGATAAGTCCGAACACTTTCACAAGTGCGGCACCCCGAACTTATAGCATTATATGCATCGGCTCTGAATCATGTCTTTGGTCAATAGTTGGGTTTGCACGGCTCCCATGTTTTGGTACCTTACGTTCCGTTGTATCGGCTAAGGTAGCACTGGGAGAACCACTACGATTGCGCCCCGGTTGAGCTGGGCGAGCGCCTCAGTGGAGAAAGCTAAAACTGACCGTCATGATGAGGCGAGAGCTGGTCGCTATTCGAGAGGTTTTTTGCGAGTCCTTAAAGACTTATGCCGCTTAGAGCGAGGAGCCGACTTTGTCTGGCCCAAGCGTGGATAGCGCCCCAAATTCAGCCTTCCGAAGACTAGGGGCTTCGCCGAAATTTAAAATTATAGAATTCTATGGCTAAGTGAGAGTGTTCAAGCATTATAAGTCCGGTTGCCTTGTTCGTTGTGTTGAGCACCTCCCTAGATGGACCCAAATATGGGAACAAGAGTGCTCAAGTTTATCCCGAACACCCCAGCACTCGTGGCATGGGGGCTGAAGTCGACGACTTGCCATCTCTCAGAATTGATAAACAGCCGCACAAAAGGTAATATTTCAAATTAACAAGCGTTGCTTAGCGAATATGAACTAAGTTTTCAGCGCACAGGATAACAAAATGCGAGTCTACTCAAATATTACATCTTTGGAGCACTCACCCGCAATAGTGCGGGCACCCTTCAGGACACTCTTATAATACATCTCGGGCGTGCGGTGCTCCTTGCCCCAGTGCACCTTTGCGCGGGCAAGGGCCCGACGGGCACCCTCAATACAAGCGAAGTGCTTGATGACTTCAACCCACGGGCACGCATCCACCAGCCGCCGCACCAGGCCGAAGTAGCTCCCAGGCATGACATCCTTAGGCCACAGCCGAACTATGAGGCCCTTCATGGCCTGTTCGGCCGCCTTTTGGAGCTCGACCAGCTGCTTCAGCTGGTCGCTAAGGGGCACCGGATGTCCGGCCTCAGCATACTAAGACCAGAAGACCTTCTCCATGGAGCTCCCCTCCTCGGCCCGGTAGAACGCGGCAGCATCGGACACGCTGCGAGGAAGATCTGCGAACACTCCTGGAGAGCTCCGAATTCGGGTAAGCAACAGGTAATTAACACTCACATGCTTACTTTGCATGAAAAATGCCTTACCCGCTGCTATTTTCTTCAACGCCTCGATTTCCTGGAGGGCCTTGTAGGCTTCGGCCTTAGCGTCTTTGGCACTCTCAAGAGTTGTTGCAAGCTCAGACTCTCGAGTCTTCGAGTCACGCTCTAGGCTCTCATGTTTTTTCACGAGATCCTGGAGCTCTTGCTGTACCTCCGCCACCCGCGCCTCCTGCTTCTCTCGCTCGGTGCACTCCGCGGCCGCATTGCATTCGGCCGCGGCCACCGCCTCTTTCAGGGTCGCCACCTCGTTAGTGGCCCCTGCAATACCCACGTTATCCTTGTCATTCTTTTTGCAACCAAAATCCTTTTCTGTAAGGTACAATTTTAATAAGGTGTTACTCACCTTCCTTGTCCTCGAGCTGCTTTTTGGCACGGCCGAGCTCGTTCTCGGACCGCTCGAGGCTTTCCTTCAAAGTATTGACCTTCGCAGTTAGTGCGGCGGAGGTCAGCAGCACAGCCTGCAATCCCATATTGACATATTTTTTATGACTCCTACGTATATCTTTTTAGATCCTCAGTCTGGCTTTTCTTTCCGAACACCGAACCGAGCATCAGGGGCTACTGTCTATGCGGTACTATTTTACATATATCAAAATTCTTACCTCAAAGCCTGTTAGAAGGCTACTGTAGGCTTCGGTCAGCCTGCTCTTGGCGAGCTGCACCTTCTGAATCACCACACTCATAATAGTGCGGTGTTCCTCTTTGATGGAGGCACCATTGAGCGCCTCCAGCAAGCTATCCGGTGCCTCCGGTTGGACGAAGGCTGCCGGCGTCATGGTCTTGCCCTTCTTACGAAGGGGCCGCCCGCCGGACTCCGGAGCCACTATGGGATCCGGAGCCGAGTCCGGTGCAAAGTCCAGGAGGTTGTGTCACGGGGGGTGGAGGCGGTCGGAAGCGAATCCATATCCGACGCACCTAAGGACCCGCTCGACGAAGCGGGAAGATCGTCCTTGGGCGGACTGCAGGGTTGTATGCGGCATTAGAAAGACATTGTATGGCAAAAAAGAAAAACCATGAAGTTAGTCGGGAAGTCCGGATACTCACGATCTCGCCACAGGCTTGGCCCTTGGAGGCCAGTCCTCGTCGTCGTCACTAGCGTTGGCAGAGCAGTCCGGGGGAAGAATTTTTCCCTTCTTGGACCCTTCGGCCTCCCTTGTTGGGGAGGCCTTCCTTTTCTTCTCTCCCCCACTGGGGGAGAGGCTTTATTCTTCTCCTCCTCACCTTGGTGAGAGGAGTTGTCCTCGGAGTCGTCATCCGATAGCACCTGAAAATGGGAACTCTTCCGAGTCCCCGTGGCCTTCTTCTTGGCCTTCTTCTCCGGCACCACGTGGGGTGCCGGAGCCAGCAGCCCCGTTAGGCGGGCGTCCGCTGGGTCCTCTGGCAATGGGGCCGGACAAATAGTCTGTTTGGCCTTCGCCAGCCAGTCTTGTCAAAGGTAAAGGGAGTTTAGATCCTACATAGAGTCAAACTATGGAAAACAAGCGTTCTGTAAAGGAAAAAATCACTTACCTCGTCAGCCGGACGCTGCGAGCTGAATCCGCGATCTTCGGTAGCGGATGCAGGAGCCTCGGCGCCCTTGAACAGCACCTTCCAGACATCTTCGTATGTAGTGTCGAAGATCCCGCTCAGAGTCTGGTGCTGCACCGGATCGAACTCCCACATGTTGAAACCCCGTCGTTGGCACGGGAGAATCCGGTGGATGAGCATGACCTGGACTACGTTGACAAGCTTGAGCTTCTTGTCCACCAGCTTTTGGATACAGGCTTGGAGTTTGGTCAGCTCCTCCAAATCACCCTAAATCCGGCCACTCTCTTTCCAGGAGGTGAGCCGTGTAGGGATGCCAGATCTGAACTCAGGGGCCGCTGCCCATTCAGGGTCACGCAGCTCGGTGATGTAGAACCACCCCGATTGCCACCCCTTAATGGTTTCCACGAAAGTGCCCTCCAGCCAAGTAACGTGGGACATCCTGCCCACCATGGCGCCTCCGAACTCCGCTTGGCTGCCCTTCACAACCTTCGGCTTGACACTGAAGGTCTTGAGCCACAAGCAGAAGTGGGGCTGGATGCAGAGGAAGGTCTCGCACATGACGATAAACGCCGAGATGTTGAGGATGAAATTCGGTGCCATATCATGGAAATCCAGGCCGTAGTAGAACATGAGCCCCCGGACAAAGGGATGAAGTGGGAAGCCCAGTCCGCGTAGGAAATGGGGAAGAAATACTACCCTCTAATGGGGCCTGGGGGTGGGGATGAGCTCTCCCTCGTCGGGGAGCCGGTGCGCGATGTTGCTGGACAAATATTCGGCGTTGCGCAGCTTCTGGATCCGCCCCTTCGTGACGGAGGAGGCCATCCACTTGCCTCCCGCTCCAGACATAGTTGGAGAAGGTTGAGGTGAGAAGTGCGGACTTGGGCGCTGGAGCTCGAGTTCACGGAGTTGGATAAGCCAAGGAGGAAGAAGGCGCAGGTAAAAGGGTTGGATCTTTATCCCCTTATATGGGCGGACACAAACATGCGTCCCCACCGGCCTGATAAAACTCGCTTATCCCCCAAGCGCCGCAATCAATGGCGCGGTTGGGTTACCCACGTCCGTATTGATGGGAATCCCGGAATAAGGGGAACACGATCTCTGCTTCGACAAGACGTGCCAAGGAAACCTCTTCGCTAAACACGCTGAGGTGGTACAATAAAAACAATTCGAGTAAAGGCTTGGTAGTGGTGTGACGACACGCCACGAAATACGTCAGCAGATTGAACTTGTGTAAATGTTATTCTCTGTACGGTGGTACGTGGAATTTATTTTTGTAGAGCCGGACACTATCCTGGTGTTCACGATCTTCTATAAATTATTCGGAGGAAGATCCCGCCTTGCAATGCCGAAGACAACATGCACGCCGGACTCGTCGTCATTGAAGCCTGGTTCAGGGGCTACTGAGGGAGTTCCGGACTAGGGGGTGTCCGGATAGCCAAACTATCATCGTCGGCCGGACTCCAAGACTATGAAGATACAAGATTGAAGACTTCGTCCCGTGTCCGGATGGGACTTTCCTTGGCGTGGAAGGCAAGCTTGGCGATACGGATATGTAGATCTCCTACCATTGTAACTGACTCTGTGTAACCCTATCCCTCTCCGGTGTCTATATAAACCGGATGGCTTTAGTCCATAGGACGAACAACAATCATACCATAGGCTAGCTTCTAGGGTTTAGCCTCCTTGATCTCGTGGTAGATCCACTCTTGTAACACACATCATCAATATTAATCAAGCAGGACGTAGGGTTTTACCTCCATCAAGAGGGCCCGAACCTGGGTAAAACATCGTGTCCCTTGTCTCCTGTTACCATCCGCCTAGACGCACAGTTCGGGACCCCCTACCCGAGATCCGCCGGTTTTGACACCGACGGAGGCCAAGCCTATAAAGACGGCCGAATCCAGACCAGTGATAGACTTCATATCCGGGGTTGTACACCGTTACGGCACCCCCCACAGCATCATAACTGACAATGGCACAAACTTTACGGCCGACAAAGTTAAACTCTAGTGCAAAAACATGGGCATCAAGCTCGACTGCGCTTCAGTCTATCACCCACAAACAAACGGACAAGTCGAACGGGCCAACAGTCTTATTATGAGCGGCATCAAACCCAGACTAGTGCGATCCCTCAAGGAATCAAACACGCACTAGGTAGAGGAGCTTGACTTCGTACTCTGGGGGCTGCGGACCACGCCGAATCGCACTACCGGATTCACACCATTTTTTTGGTATACGGCGCAGAGGCAGTTCTGCCCTGCGACATAATACATCACTCACCTCGAGTGCGCATGTACGAAGAAAGAGAAGCCGAGCTCGATCGGCAGGACAGCTTGGACGCATTGGAGGAGGAGCGCGACGTGGCAAAAGCTCGTTCCGCATTCTATCAACAACAGGCTCGAAGATATCAAAGCAGAGAAGTACGGGCCAAAACTTACAATGTTGGCGAACTAGTTCTACACCTGCCAGACAAGAAAAAGGACAAACTAAAGCCCAAATGGAGGGTCCCTACATAATCGACCAAGTACTGACTGGTGGTGCGTACCGTCTGCGAAACGCATCGGACAACCGACTCGAGCCGAACCCATGGAACGCAACACGTCTATGAAGATTCTACGCCTAGCGCCGGACTCCGTGTTCGTCTCCTTCCTCTGTCCCCTTTTTTTTATTTTATCACATTAAGCTGTCTGGCATTTCTCTCCTTCTTCCTCCCTTTTCCTTTTTCTTCTCCCAAGCCCTTAGGGGCTTGCTTGCGCATCATCCGCACATACTTGACGCGCCAGCCGCGCTCATCATACCTGGGGGCTTCTTTATCAGAAGTTTATATAAACGGGCCTCATGCCCAAAACATGCGTTACACTTCCGCATGAACCTTTTATACACCATTATATGCATCGATATGACTTAAAGTTTTGGCCAAGCCGGGCTACCTGGCTCCTGTGCTTACCCCTACGTTCCTGTTCGTTTGGCTAGGTGGTAAAGGGAGCACCTCTGCGATTGTTACTGCCGGGTCAGCCGGATGTGTACCTTAGACTGGGTGAAGCCGAAAGCTAGCGTTCTTAAGGGAATATTCGGTCGGTGAACTAAAAGATGATTTTTCTTGTTTATTTATCTGCCCCCAGACTCTTTTCTGCTCTTTTTAGCAGTTCGGACATGCACTTTAGGGCATGCCTCCCAGGGAAAGGAACCCCTAATGGAACTATTCTCCCTGGAAGATGTTTCTTACTAACCATGTAATATAACATAACTAGTTGGGCACTTGTCTGCTAAAGCAATTATGACCCCTACGCCTTGTCTCCATGCATGCCCCGGTTCTTACATAATCGAGAGGATATTCGGACACACTCCAGACTATAGGGTCCAGAGGTCGAAGCGAAAAGGTCCGCAATGACAAACGATCTACAATCCGGCTAGAAGGCATTTTTCATGTCATTTTAAATTACAGAGTCAAATCGACTCAGTATATTCTTCTGCAATACCATCCAACAGGCGGTCTAATTTACAGTCATGTTGAGAATACTTTGCAGCCAGCTCTACCTGGCCATATACTAAACTGACAGGGATCTCCTTTCTGTCCGGACCCATAGGGCCGACGTCGGCCATGTGGTTCGGGTCCGCCTTCGTGTACCGAGTCTTCACCATGGCCTAGGCCTCCCTGGCACCTTGACGACAGGCTGATATATTCCACAATCAGAAGCGCTGCAGCACTCCCTCAAGCTTCTTGGCAAGCTCCCCAAGGCCTTCGGGAACGGAGAGGGATGGCCACATATCCTGGACGACACCCTGCATTGCCTGCCGAACTCGTTCGTGCAGTTGCAACAGCTTGAGAAGAAGGTCCCCCGTTGAACCGGGCATTTCCTCCGCAGGACGACCTATCAGCAGACCTACAGACATAGCTCTGTCAATCGACTTCCTCGCCGATTTTTTTTCGAGAATTCGTTCAAGCACTTACTAAAAATGCCGCGTCGAAGTCGCTGATTCTCCTTTATGGAAGCAGACAGCTGGATACGAACATCCTGTAGTTCCTCGCCCAGCTGGGTATTGGCGTCTTGAAGTTTGTTCTTCTCTTGCCTCACCCTTGTCAGCACGCTCTCGCCAGCCTTTAGCTGGCGTAGGAGTTGTTGCTTGTCCGGATTTACTCCGGTTTCATCTGCATTGTTATCGTCAGCATTGCACACACGCCGCACTTCGCAATGGACTTATTTTTGGGAACATACATTACCTAACGGGGTCTCCTTTCCAATTGCTGAAGCGGCCAGTGCAGCCTCAAGTTGGGCCTTGCACTCCGCCAACTCCTGAGACTATTGCGTGTTCTTCTCTGTAAGACCCTGCATAACACATGATCCTTAAAACAATTATCTTAACTATTTCAAGTCTCGGGGGCTACTGACATATATAACGATCATATTTACTCACCCGTATGTCTTTTACATACTGCTCTGTGGCCCTGGCTAGAACATTTCGAGCGGCATGAAGGTACGCATCTCCTGTATTAAAGGCGTTCAACGCCTCCGGGGAAAAACATGCATCCTGAAGAACAGTCCGGCGCTACCGGTGGTTCATAGCGCTCTCCACCTCTGAATTGGTGGCAGATAGCTCGTCTGCATCCTCTGACGAAGGAACGCCCGACGCGCGTCCCGTATCCGCCTCCGCTTCCGGACCCGGCCTTGAAGTTTGGCCGGTGGATATAGTCCGGCGGGCTCTCTTATTCCTAAGAAGAACAGGGGCGTTAGAATGACTTGAGGGCAATTCGCACACCGTACCGTTGCACCAGAGTCTCGATCTGGTCCGCACCTCTTTTTTGCCCGTCGGGATTTAGCGGCCCTTGTTGGCTGCCCACCGCGGGCCCGGCACTCCGCCTCAAGGATTTCCCCTACAAAACGAAACACTATTGGTCTACAGCATTCAAAATAAGGCATGGATGGATCTCCTTCATAGTACCAGGACTTCGGTCTCGACTACCTTTGAGGCTGGAAGCAATCTGGGATAATCGGCCGTAATGGCCACTAAGGTGTTATCCTTACTCAATTGATGAAGCACCCTATCAATTAACTCCACACATAAGTCCGGATCCTCTTGGGAATCCGGATCGAGGGACCATTCCGGGTCCTCGGGCTGTGGGCGAGAGCTGTTGATCTCCTTCACCGTCTGGCGTAACTCATGCGTTAACATCACCAGACTGAATACTCAATCATGGGAATTTCGAAAGCGGGTAGATGAGTAAAATTGTTCGCTTACCCAGCTTTGAGGATTGTTCATAGAAAATCCGTTCAATGGACTAACACGGAGAAAATCCTCCTTCTCCCCTTTGTACAGGCCGGACAAGATCTTCACCAGATCAGCGATCGATCCCGGCCCCTTGCGGCCATGACGGGTGGCATCACCCTCCCCATTGAAATCCCACATGGGGTGGCCCCTATATTGGAGCAGATGCACCCCTCGCATAATGCATGTGGCCATGACCCCAATCATGGTCAGTACGAAATGAGCCAATAATCTTATTCGGCCCATCAAGTACAGGACGTCCCTGTCGTCCTCCCGTTGAGGGCTTCACGGACACCAACTTAGGCGTTTCTTCAGAGGAGCATTACTGAACTCCGGGAGGCCGATCCGAACTGGATCCGGTAGCGGGGCGTCTTCCATGTAAAACCATTCCAAAGGCCAGTCTTCGGACGCCTTCTTCGGGGTTCCGGATAGATATCCGGTCCCGGCGATGCGCCATAGTTCAGCTCCGCCCACTTGATATATTGACCCCTCATGAGAGCGGGGCACGAGGCAGAATAATCTTTTCCACAGTGCAATATGAGCCTCGACGCCCAAGAACAGCTCGCAAAGGGCCACGAAGCCCGCGATGTGCAGAATGGAGGCAGGCACAACTGGAGGTCGTAGATCTCCAGGAGCCCCCGGAGAAATGGATGTATTGTAAATCCGAGTCCTCTCATTAGATAAGGGACAAAGCATACCCGCTCTCCTTTGGAGGGATTGGGGACGCTCTCTGCCTGTTTTCCGCCCTTGTAGGTGGCGAGTCCGGCTCGAACCGGAACCATGAAGGCCGGGGGAAGAAATCCCTTGGTTTGGAGCGCCACTAGCTCGCTGTGCTGGACTGAGCATCCCTCCCAATCTCCAGGCTGAGGGCTGGGAGCGCGAGAGGAGGAGCCGCGTCGACTGTCCATGATGGAATGGGTCTGTCAAAGGCGCTCCGACGAATACTCGCGGAAGGAGGATGGTATGATTCGGATCTAGATCCTCGTCTCTTTTTATAGGCGGCTCATTTGCGCAGCTAGGGGGGGAAATGTAAAAAATACCCTGGCTTTTCACATTCGTTCGACACGTGGAAAATGGCCTTTATTGGGCACGGAAGCCAAGGAGCGCAGCATTTATCAGAAGCCGGACACTATTCTACAAGTATAGGGAGCTGGAGAAGAACCCGCCTTGCAATGCCGAAGACAATTTGCGCACCGGACTCGTCGTCATTGAAGCCTGGTTCAGGGGCTACTGAGGGAGTCCTGGATTAGGGGGTGTCCGGATGGCCGGACTATGACATTTGGCCGGACTCCCGGACTATGAAGATACAAGATTGAAGACTTCGTCCCGTGTCCGGATAGGGACTTTCCTTGACGTGGAAGGCAAGCTTGGCGATACAATATGAAGATCTCCTCCCATTGTAACCGACTCTGTGTCACCCTAGCCCTCTCCGGTATCTATATAAACCGGAGAGTTTGAGTCCGTAGGATGAACAACAATCATACCATAGGCTAGATTCTAGGGTTTAGCCTCTTTGATCTCGTGGTAGATCAACTCTTGTAACACCCATACCATCAATATCAATCAAGCAGGAGTAGGGTTTTACCTCCACCGAGAGGGCCCGAACCTGGGTAGAAACATCATGTCCCTTGTCTCCTGTTACCATCCGCCTAGACGCACAGTTCGGGACCCCCTACCCGAGATCCGTCGGTTTTGACACCGACACCCCCTCTACTCTCTTGTGATGAATTGAGTTTCCCCTTTTAAGTAATCTTATCAGATTGAGTCTTTATGATGAGGACACTTGATGTATGTCTTGTCATGTTTATCTGTGGTGACAATGGGATATCACGTGCCACTTGATGTATGTTTTGGTGACCAACTTGCGGGTTCTGCCCATGAACCTATGCATAGGGGTTGGCACACGTTTTCTTGACTCTCTGGTAGAGACTTTGGGGCACTCTTTGAAGTACTTTGTGTTGGTTGGATGAATCTGAGATTGTGTGATGCATACCGTATAATCATGCCCACGGATACTTGAGGTGACAATGGAGTATCTAGGTGACATTAGGGTTTTGGTTGATTTGTGTCTTAAGGTGTTATTCTAGTATGGACTCTTGAATAGATTGATCCAAAAGAATAACTTTGAGGTGGTTTCGTACCCTACCATAATCTCTATGTTTGTTCTCCGCTATTAGTTGCTTTGGAGTGACTCTTTGTTGCATGTCGAGGGATTATTATATGATCTATCTATGTTATTATTGTTGAGAGAACTTGCACTAGTGAAAGTATGAACCCTAGGCCTTGTTTCCCATCATTGCAATACCATTTCCGCTCACTTTTACCATTAGGTACCTTGCTGTTTTTATAATTTCAGATTATAATTACCTATATCTACTATCTATTTTGCACTTGTATCACCATCTCTTCGCCGAACTAGTGCAACTATACAATTTACCATTGTATTGGGTGTGTTGGGGACACAAGAGACTCTTTGTTATTTGGTTGCAGGGTTGTTTGAGAGAGACCATCTTCATCTTACGCCTCCTATGGATTGATAAACCTTAGGTCATCCACTTGAGGGAAATTTGCTACTATCCTACAAACCTGTGCACTTGCAGGCCCAACAACGTCTACAAGAAGAAGGTTGTGTAGTAGACATCACTACATATGTGTCACTTTTCCATATGTACCTTTTTTCGCCATTATATGCATCAATATGACTTAAGTTTTGGCCAAGCTGGGTTGCCTGGCTCCTGTGTTTATGCCCTACGTTCTCGTTAGTTTGGCTAGGGCATAGTGGGAGCACCTCTGCGACTGTTACTGCCGGGTCAACTGGACGTGTACCTCAGACTGGGTGAAGCCGAAAGCTAGCATTCTTAAGGGAATATTCGGTCGGTGAACAAAAGATGTTTATTACCTATTTACAATATAAACCCTAGATGTTTCATATCCTGCGTCTCGGTTCGCAGTTCGGACATGCACATTACTGCATGCGTACCTAGGGAAAGGAACCCTTAACGGAACTATTCTCCCTGGAAGATGTTTCTTACTCCATGTAATATAACATAACTAGTTGGGTACTTGTCTGTTCAAGTAGTTATGACCCCTACGCCTGGTTTCCACACGTACCCCGGTTTACATAACTGAGCAGGTATTCGGATAGACTCCAGACTATCGGGTCCGGAGGTTGAAGCGAAAAGGTCCGCCATGACAAATGATTTACAATCCGGCTAGGCACAAAACATGTCATTTGAAGTACACAGTTACTTAGACTGACTAAATTCTTCTTCTATACCATCCAACAAGCTGTCTAGCCTACAATCCTGTTGGGAATACTTTGCGGCTAATCCTACCTGGTCATATACCAGACTAACGGGGATCTCTTTCCCATCTAACCCTACAGGTCTGACCTCGGGTCAACCTTGGTGTACCGCGTTTTCACCATGGCCCGGGCTTCCCTCGCAACTTGTCGGCAGGCAGATATCTTCCATAATCGGGAGCGCCGCTGCACTCCCTTGAGCATCTCTACAAGCTCCCCCATGCCTCCTGGCAGGGAGGCGGATGGCCACAAGGCCTGGGCAATACCCTGCATCACCTGCCGAACTTGTTCGTGCAGTTGTGAGAGCTCTCGCAGAAGATCGCCTGCGGATCCGGGCATCTCCTGTTCGGGGCGACCTGTCAGCATACCTACAGACATAACTCTATTAGCCCGTTTCTTCGCCAAACTGTATAAAGGTTCATTTGAGCACTTACTAACAATGCCGCGTCGAAGCCTCTTATTCTCCTTCACGGAGTCAGCAAGCAGGGCACGAACATCTTCTAATTCAACGCCCAGCCGGGTATTGGCATCCTGGAGATCGTTTTTCTCTCGCCTAACCCATGTAAGCACGCGCTCGCCAGCCTCTAGCTGTCGTTGAGCATGTTGCTCATCCTCTGGTTTGATCTCTGGATTCACTCCGGGATTGTCTGCACAATCTGTTGTTAGATTTGCGAGCATGTCGAATACTTACTAGTACACGTAATTACATTCTTTTTGATCGAGACAAGTATTACCAGATGAGGCCTTCTTGGATTCCCCCATTCCGGCAACTGCAGCTAGCTGGGCTTTGCACTCCTCCAGCTCTTGAGATAAATGGGTATTCTTCTCTGTAAGAATCTGTGCATACAATGATCCTTAAATCAGTTCTGCCAACTGTTTCAAGTCTCAGGGGCTACTGATATACATAATTATCAGTTTTTCTTACCCGTATATCCTTTAAATACTGGTCTGTGGCTCTATCAAGCCCACCTTGAGCAGCTCGGGTGTACGCGTCTCCCGAGTTGAAGGCATTGAATGCCTCCTCAGAGAAATTAGGGTCGCGAAGTATGGCCCGTCGGCGCCTGTGATTCATGGCGCTCTCCACTTCGGAATTTGTAGTAGATATTCTATCTGCATCCTCTGTAGGAGGATCGTCTGGTGTTGTCCCCGCATTAGCCTCGGCCCTTGAGTCCGGCTCTGGAGTCCGGCTGGTGGAGGCGTAGCCGGTAGGATCTCCTGACGCAATCCGGCGAGCGCTTTTTCTTCCAGGGGACAGTGGACATTGTTATATTTTAAAGACGATAATCACGGAGCAGGTTTTTAATCATACCTCTGCGACGGTGTCTCGGTCCTGACCTCCTTCCTTTTAAGCCTACCGGCTTCGGTGCCCGTTGTTGGCGAGTTGCCGCGGGTTCGGCGCGGCGCCCCGATGTCCTTCCGTATAAAGCGCAATGCTTGTGCGGTGGGTAAGGCGTAAAGAAGGGATCCTTCTCAGAAGTTAGGACTCCTGTTTTACTTACATGTGACGCAGGGAGTAGGCCAGGATAATCGGCTATGATGGCCACCAAGGCACCATCGCATCTTGCCTGGTAAAACGTCCTGTCGGCGAGCTCCACAAATACGTCCAGATCTTCTTTGAGTCCGGGGTCGAGGGCCCGGCCAGGGTCCTCTAGCTGTGGAGACAAACTATGGACCTCCCTCACAACTTTTCGCAGTTCCTCCTATGAATTAGCAAGGTAAATATTTGTGTTAATAGAATGTGGGAATGGATAGAATTGAGTAAAATATAGCATCTCACCCAGCTTGGGGGGTTGTACATGGAAAATCCATCCCGTGGCTTAATGCGTATAAACTCCTCTTCTTCTCCTTTATACAAATCGGACAATATTTTTGCTAGAGCGGTGGCGGAGTCCAGACCTTTACAACCGCAGTGGGTGGCATCATCTTCTGCATTGAAGTGCCACATGGGTTTCCCCCGATGCTGGAGTGGCTGCACCCCCCGCATTATGCATATTGACATAACCTCGATTATTGTCAATCCTGATTTGGCCAGCGTTTTTATCCTGCCCATCAGATAAAGTACCTCTCTGTTATCTTCCTCCTGGGGGCTCCGGGGACGCCAACTATGGCGTTTCTTCAGTGGGGCATTGGTAAACTCAGGAAGGCCCATCCGGATAGGGTCTGGAAGGGGGACGTCCTCCATATAAAACTACTCCAAAGGCCAGTCTTCAGATGTCTTCTTCGAGGTGCAGGACAGGTATCCGGTCCCGGCGATGCACCATATTTCGGCTCCGCCCACTTGATATATTGATCCCTCCTGAGTGCAGGTGTGGGAGTCCTGGATTAGGGGGTGTCTGGATAGCCGAACTATCACCGTTGGCCGGACTCCTGGACTATGAAGATACAAGATTGAAGACTTCGTCCCGTGTCTGGATGGGACTTTCCTTGGCGTGGAAGGCAAGCTTGGCGATACGGATATGTAGATCTCCTACCATTGTAACCGACATTGGTGCTTTCATTGAGAGTTCCTCTGTGTCGTCACTGATGGGCTCAATGGCTTCTTCGATCATCATCAACGACGCAGTCCAGGGTGCGACCTTCCTCCCCAAACAGATCTTTGTATTCGGCGGCTTCGCACCGCGGGCCAATTCGCTTGGCCAACTGGAGCATATCGAAAGCTACACCCCTGGCCGTCAGGTCAGATTTGGAAGTTTGAACTTCACGGCTGACATCTGCGGGGACTTGATCCTCGACGGATTCGAGCCACAGCCGAGCGTGCCGCACTGTCACGGCGAGCATGATTTAGCTCTGCAGCTGGACAGTACCCTGGAGGCCGCACTCGAACCCGCTCCGATCTTCAAATCGGAGCCGGCTGCGCAGGTCGAGGACGGATGGCTAGACACCGCCTCGGGGGTTGCAACCTCTACGGCGATAGAGCCGAACACTGACCTTGTCCCTCATGAAGCTCGTGACTCCGAGGTGCCGGACTCCTTGCCGGACTCCGGACCTCCCGCGCCCCCTCCGATCGAATCTGATTGGGCACCGATCATGGAGTTCACCGCAGCGGACATCTTTCAACACTCACCTTTCGGCGACATCTTGAGTTCACTAAAGTATCTCTCGTTATCACGAGAGCCCTGGTCGGACTGCGGTCAGGACGGTTGGGATGCGGACGACGAAGAAATTCAAAGCCCACCCACCACCCACTTGGTAGCCACTGTCGACGATCTAACCAACATGCTAGACTACGACTCCGAAGACATCGACGGTATGGTCGACGATGCGGGAGACAACCAAGAACCAGCGCCTACAGGGCACTGGAAGGCCACCTCGTCATACGACATATATATGGTGGACACCCCAAAAGATGGGAATGGCAATGGGACAGCGGAGGATGACCCCTCCAAAAAACAGCCCAAGCGCCGGCGTCAGCGGCACCGCTCTAAATCCCGCCATGGCAAAAACGGTGATTCCGGCATGGGAGATAATAACACCCCAGACAGTGCCGAAGACAACCCCCTCCAGCAGGATTCAGCACAGGAGGAGGGAGAAGCCAGCCCTCATGATAGAGCGGCAGACAGAGAGGTAGAGGACGATAATTATATGCCTCCCTCCAAAGATGAAGCAAGCCTCGAGTACGACGAATTTGTCATGCCAGAGGATCCCATCGAACAAGGGCGTTTCAAGAGCAGGCTTATGGCCACGGCAAGCAGCCTCAAGAAAAAGCAGCAGCAGCTTAGAGCTGACCAAGACTTGCTAGCTGACAGATGGACCGAAGTCCTTGCACCCGAAGAGTACAAACTCGACCGCCCCTCCAAGAGCTACCCAAAACGCAGGGTGCTACCCCAATTAGAAGAGGAAGCAACCAAACCTACATCACCAGCGCATGACGTGGCCGACCAGTCACCTCGTGGCCGCGACAGAGAGGCCTCTAGGCCCTCCACTAAAGCCGCACCCCGGCGTCGCTCGAAAAGTACAAAGCCACGGGGAGATGCGCCAGACTTGCGAGACATATTGGATGACAAGGCAAGGCACATAAGATCGATCTACGGATCACGTGGGCACCCCACGACACGTGATGACAATTGTCACGCCGGATACAGCAATCCGGCCAGGCCGAACACAGTAGACAAAACTCATTTGAGTTGCATCATGATATAGCCCAATACAGAGGCGCCACACACCCACTATGCTTCACAGACGAAGTAATGGATCATCAAATCCCCGAGGGTTTCAAACCCGTAAACATTGAATCATACGACAGCCCAACAGATCCTGCGGTTTGGACCGAGGACTATCTCCTTCACATCCACATGGCCCGCGGTGATGATCTACACCTCCCACTCAAGCTTAAAGGACCAGCTCGGCATTGGCTCAATAGCTTGCCAGCAGAATCAATTGGTTGTTGGGAAGACCTGGAAGCCGCATTCCTTGATAACTTTGAGGGCACATATGTGCGACCACCAGACGCTGATGACCTATGCCACATAATTCAGCAGCCAGATGAATCGGCCAGACAATTCTGGACACGGTTCATAACCAAGAAAAATCAAATCGTTGACTGTCCGGATGCAGAGGCCCTTGCAGCCTTCAAACATAACATCCGCGATGAGTGGCTTGCCCGTCACCTAGGACAGGAAAAGCCAAAATCCATGGCAGCCCTCACATCACTCATGACCCGCTTCTGCACGGGAGAGGACAGCTAGCTAGCTCGCAGTAACAACCTGACCAAAAACCCTGGTAGCTCGGATACCAAGGACAGCAATGGCAGGTCGCGTCGCAACAAGCACAAGCGCCGCATTAACCGCGATAATGCTGAAGATGCGACAGTCAATGCCGGATTTAGAGGATCTAAACCCGGTCAGCGGAAAAAGCCATTCAAAGGAAATACTCAGGGCCTGTCCAATTTGGACCGAATACTCGATCGCTCGTGCCAGATACATGGCACCCCCGAAAAACCAGCCAACCACACCAACAGGGATTGTTGGGTGTTCAAGCAGGCAGGCAAGTTAAATGCCGACAAGGGGCTGCATGGCGATGACTAGGAGGAGCCCCGGCCGCCGAACAATAGAGGACAGAAGGGCTTTCCCCCACAAGTGCGGACGGTGAACATGATATACGCAACCCACATACCCAAAAGGGAGCAGAAGCATGCACTAAGGGACGTATACGCGATGGAGCCAGTCGCCCCAAAGTTCAACCCGTGGTCCTCCTGCCCGATCACTTTTGATCGAAGGGACCACCCCACTAGCATCCGCCACGGCGAATTCGCTGCATCGGTTCTTGACCCAATCATTGACGGATTTCACCTCACTAGAGTCCTGATGGACGGCGGCAGCAGCCTGAACCTGCTTTACCAGGATACAGTGCGCAAAATTGGCATAGACCCCTGAAGGATTAAACCCACCAAAATAACCTTTAAAGGTGTCATACCAGGTGTAGAGGCCAACTGTATAGGCTCAATTACACTCGAAGTGGTCTTCGGATCCCCGGATAACTTCCGAAGCGAGGAATTAATCTTTGACATAGTCCCGTTCCGCAGCGGCTATCACGCACTGCTCGTACAAACCGCATTTGCAAAGTTCAATACGGTGCCACACTACGCATACCCCAAGCTCAAGATGCCAGGCCCTCGAGGAGTAATCACGGTCAATGGAAACACCGAACGCTCTCTCCGAACGGAGGAGCATACAGCGGCCCTCACGGCGGAAGTACAAAGCAGCCTCTTAAGGCAATTCTCGAGTTCGACTACTAAATGTCCGTACACCGTCAAGCGCGCTCGGAGTAACCTACAACACGACCGCCTGGCACGTCCCGAGCACGCGTAGCAATGCGGCCCCAACCCAAGCCCTCGCAAAATCGTGAGACCAGTACCACGCATACATAACTATGCTATGGAGATACCATGGGCATAGGGGGAGGCGCACGACCACGGCATGCCTAGAGTGCGGCTCAACCGCACCAAGGGCTCCCAATTGTGTCATTCTTCTTTTTTTTCTTTCTTATTCTCAGGACTCCGTTTTCCAGAAGCCCTGTCCGGCAGTAGAATCTCCAAACTCACGATGCAACAACCAGGGAAACAGAAAAGCTATGTCGAGTGTCCAGGTGGTCTCTATTACGAGCAGTATACCTGTTTTACATACCATCTCGCAGCCTACCCCTGGAGGGGGACATGTTAAATAGTCCCATCCCTTGCTTATTGCACTATTTGTATCGTTCTTCTTTCATTACAGTATCGTTTGAATAAACTATACATAGCTTCTGCTTATTATTGCATTCCTTTTTTTCCATAAATGTTCATCTATGACATGTTGCACCCGTACAACTTGGTACGGTCAATACACCAGGGGCTTAAGTACCCCAAAACATGGTGTGATAAGTATGAACACTTACACAAGTGCGGCACCCCGAACTTATAGCATTATATGCATCGGCTCCGAATCATGTCTTGGGTCAATAGTTGGGTTTGCCCAGCTCTCATGTTTTGGTACCTTATGTTTCGTTATATCGGCTAAGGTAGCGTTGGGAGAACCACTGCGATTGTGCCCCGGTTGAGCTGGGTTGAGCACCTCAATGGAGAAAGCTAAAACTGACCGTCATGATAGGGCGAGAGTCGGTCGCTGTTTGAGAGGTTTTTCGGGTCCCTAAAGACTCATGCCGCTTAGAGCGAGGAGTTGGCATTGTCCGGCCAAGGCGTGGATAGCGCCCCGAACTCGGTCTTCCGAATACCAGGGGCTTCGCAAAATTTAAAATTATATAATTCTATGGCTAAGTGAGAGTGTTCAAGCATTATAGTCCGGTTGCCTCGTTCGTCATGTTGAACGCCTCCCTCGAAGGACCCAAGAATGGGAACAAGAGCGCTCAAGTTTATCCCGAACACCCCAGCACTCGTGGCATGGGGGCTGAAGCCAACGACTCGCCATCTCTCAAATTTGATAAACGGCCGCACAGAAGGTAATATTTTAAATTAACAAGCGTTGCTTAGCGCATATGAACAAAGTTTTCAGCGTACAGGATAACAAATGCGAGTCTACTTAAAAATTACATCTTTGGAGCATTCACCCTCTATAAGGCGGGCACCCTTCAGGACGCCCTCATAGTACATCTCGGGCCTGTGATACTCCTTGTCCAGTGGTGGCGCGTCCGTCACAAGCTTCTCGGCGTCCATCTTGCCCCAGTGCACTTTAGCACGGGCAAGGGCCCGACGGGCACCTTCAATGCAGACGGAACGCTTGATGACTTCAATCCATGGACAGGCGTCCACCAGCCGCCGCACTAGACTGAAGTAGCTCCCAGGCATGGCTTCTTTAGGCCACAGACGAACTATGATGCCCTTCGTGGCCTGTTCGGCCACCTTGTGGAGCTCGACCAGCTGCTTCAGCTGGTCACTCAGGGGCACCGGATGTCCGGCCTCAGCATATTGAGACCAGAACACCTTTTCTGTCGAGCTCCCCTCCTCGGCTCGGTAGAACGCGACAGCATCGGACACACTACAAGGCAGATCTGCAAATGCTCTTGGAGAGCTCCAGATTCGGGTAAGTAACAGATAACTCACTTTTACATGCTTGCTTTGCATATAGAATGCCTTACCCGCCTCTATCTTTTTTATCGCCTCAATCTCCTGGAGGGCCTTCTGGGCTTCGGCCTTAGCGTCTTTGGCACTCTCAAGAGCCAAGGCGAGCTCGGACTCTCGAGTCTTCGAGTCACGCTCCAAACTCTCGTGTTTTTCCATGAGAGCCTGGAGCTCTTGCCGCACCTCCGCCACTCGCGCCTCCTACTTCTCTCGCTCGGCGCGCTCTGCGGCCGCACTGTTTTTGGCCTTGGACACCGCTTCCTTCAGGGTCGCCACCTCATTCGTGTCCCCTGCAATACTCACGTTATTCTTGTCATTTCTTTGCAACCAAATTCTTTCTATAAGGTATTATTTTAATAAGGTATTACTTACCTTCCTTGTCCTCGAGATGCTTCTTGGCAAGGCCGAGCTCTTTCTCGGACCGCTCGAGGCTCTCCTTCAAGGCATTGACCTCCGCAGTCAGTGCGGCAGAGGTCAGCAGCGCAGCCTGCATTCCCATATTGAAATATTTATGTTAGACTACTGCGTATATCTTTTTAGATCCTCAGCTCGGCTTTCCTTTCCGAACACCGAACTAAGCATCAGGGGCTACTGTCTATGCGATAATATTCTTACATATCTTAAAAACTTACCTCAAAGCCTGTTAGAAGGCTGGCACAGGCTTCAGTCAGCCCGCTCTTGGCGGACTGAACTTTCTGGATCACCACACTCATGATAGTGCGGTGCTCCTCGTTGATGGAGGCGCCGTTAAGCGCCTCCAGCAAGCTGTCCGGTGCCTCCGGTTGGACGGAGGCCACCGGCGTTGTAGTCTCTCACTTCATACAAAGGGGCCGCCTACCGGACTTCGGAACCACTGTAGGTTCTGGTATGGAGTCCGACACAGGGCCGAACTTAGAGCCCTCTGGGGTTTTGCCCCCTTTGCACCCAGAGTCCGGGAGGTCGCCTTGCGGCGCCTCCAGGACCACCTCCTCCTGGTCGGGCCCCTTTTGGGACTCCACCGCGGCGTCGTCTGTGTCACGAGGGGAGGAGGCGGTCGGGAGTGAAGTGCTATTCACATCCGACGAACCCAGGGAGCCGCTCGACGAAGCGAGGAGCTCGTCCTTGGGCGTTCTACATGGTTGTATTCGGCGTTAGAAGACACTAAGTGACAAATGAAAAATCATGAGTTATTCTGGTATCCGGACACTTACGATGTTGCCAGGGGATTAGCCCTCGGTGGCCGCTCCTCTTCGCCGTCGTCGGCGTTGGTGGAGTAGTCCGGAGGAACGGTCCTTCCCTTCTTGGACCCTCCGGCCTCCCCAGCTGGGGAGCCCTTCCTTTTCTTCTCTCCCCCCGCTGGGGGAGAAGCCTCTTTTTTCTCCACCTCGCCTTTGCGGGAGGAGTCCGCCTCGGAGTCATCACACGATGAGTCCGATAACACCTGATGTCGGGAACTCTTTCGGGTTTCCGTGGACTTCTTCTTGGCCTTCTTATCCGGCACCACATGAGGTGCCGGAATCAGCAGCCCTGTCAATCGGGCGTCCGCTGGGTCTTCTGGTAAGGGAGCCAGACAGTTAACCTTCCCGGACTTCTTCTGCCAGGCCTGTCAAAGGTAAGGGAGTTTAGATCCCGCATAGAGTCAAACTATGAAAAACAACTGTCCTGTAAAGGGTAAAATAGCTTACCTCGCCAGCTTGACGCTGCGAGCTGAATCCGCGATCTTCGGTAGCGGATGCGGGAGCCTCGGCGCCCTTGAACAACACCTTCCAGGCATCTTCATACGTAGTGTCGAAGAGCCTGCTCAAGGTTTGGTGCTGTGCCGGATCAAACTCCCACAAGTTGAAGGCCTGTTGTTGGCACGGGAGGATCCGGCGGATGAGCATGACCTGGACTACATTGACGAGCTTGATCTTCTTGTTCACAAGGTTTTGGACGCAGGTTTGGAGTCCATTCAGCTCTTCCAAATCACCCCATGTCAGGCCCTTCTCTTTCCATGAGGTGAGCCATGTGGGGATGCCTGATCGGAATTCGGGGGCCGCCGCCCATTCAGGGTCACGCGGCTCGGTGATGTAGAACCACCCCGATTGCCACCCTTTGATGGTTTCCACGAAGGAGCCCTCGAGCCATGTGACGTTGGGCATCTTGCCCACCATGGCGCCTCCGCACTCCGCCTGCTGGCTGCCCACTACCTTCGGCTTGACATTGAAGGTCTTCAGCCATAAGCCGAAGTGGGGCTTGATGCGGAGGAAGGCCTCGCACACAACAATAAACGCTGAGATGTTGAGGATGAAATTCGGGGCCAGATCGTGGAAATCCAGGCCATAGTAGAACATGAGCCCCCGGACAAATGGGTGGAGTGGGAATCCCAGTCCGCGAAGAAAATGGGGAAGGAACACGACCCTCTCATGGGGCCTGGGGTGGGGACGAGCTGCCCCTCATCTGGAAGCCGGTGCGCAATGTCATTGTGCAGGTATCCGACTTTCCTCAACTTTTTGATGTGCCCCTCCGTGACGGAGGAGGCCATCCACTTGCCTCCCGCTCCGGACTTGGCTGGGGAAGGTTGAGGCGAGATGTGCGGACTTGGGCGCTGGAGCTCGAGTGCGCGGAAATGGATAAGTAAAGGAGGAAGAAGGCGTAGGTAAAAAGGTGGATCATTATCCCCTTATATGGACGGACAAAACTATGCATCCCCGCCAGCCTGGTAAAACTCGCTTATCTCCCAAGCGCCTTAATCAATGGCGCGGTTGGGATACCCACGCCCGTATTGATGAGAATCCTGGAATAAGGGGACATGATCTCTGCTTTGACAAGACGTGCCAAGGAAACCGCCTCGCTAAACACGCTGAGGTGGGACAGTAAAAACAATTCCAATAAAGGCTTGGCCGTGGTGTGACATCACGCCGCAGAATACGTCAGCAGATTGAATTTGTGTAAAGATTATTCTCTCTACGGTGGTATGTGGAACTTATTTTGCAGAGCCGGACACTATCCTTGTGTTCAAAATCTTCTATGAAGTATTCGGAGGAGGAACCCACCTTGCAATGCCGAAGACAATATGCGCGCCGGACTCGTCGTCATTGAAGCCTGGTTCAAGGGCTACTGAGGGAGTCCTGGATTAGGGGGTGTCCGGATAGCCGAACTATCACCGTTGGCCGGACTCCTGGACTATGAAGATACAAGATTGAAGACTTCGTCCCGTGTCAGGATGGGACTTTCCTTGGCGTGGAAGGCAAGCTTGGCGATACGAATATGTAGATCTCCTACCATTGTAACTGACTCTATGTAACCCTAACCCTCTCCGGTGTCTATATAAACTGGAGGGTTTTAGTCCGTAGGACGAACAACAATGATACCATAGGCTAGCTTCTAGGGTTTAACCTCTTTGATCTCGTGGTAGATCTACTCTTGTACTACCCATATCATCAATATTAATCAAGCAGGAGTAGGGTTTTACCTCCATCAAGAGGGCCCGAACCTGGGTAAAAACATTGTGTCCCTTGTCTCCTATTACCATCCGCCTAGACACACAGTTCGGGACCCCCTACCCGAGATCCGTTGGTTTTGACACCGACAGCGGGGGACAAGGCAGAATAGCCTCTTCCATAGCTCAAAATGAGCTTCGCAGCCCAGAAATAGCTCGCAAAGGGCTACATAACCTGCAATGTGCAATATGGAGGAAGGAGTGAAGTTATGCAGCTGGAGGCCGTAATACTCCAGGAGCCCGTGGAGGAACGAATGGATTGCAAATCCAAGGCCCCTCAACAAGTAAGGGACAAGGCATACTCGCTCCCCCTGGATGGGTTGGGGAAACTCTTTGCTTGTTCCCCACCATCATAAGTGGCTAGTCCGGCTCGGACGGGGATGAGATATGCAGGCGGTGGGATACGGTGCACTTCACCCAATCACCTGGCTTAGCGCTGTGGGGGCGAGAGGAGGAGCTATGGGGGCCGGCCATGATGGGATGGTTTTTTCGGGCGCGCTTTGATGGATCCTCGCTTGGGGAAGATGGTGTGATTTGGATCTGAGGATCCTCGTCTCTTTAATAGACGATTTACTAACATGGTCAGGATGGCAAATGTAAAAATGCCCCGACTTGTCACATTCGCTCGACACGTGGAGACTGCCATTATTAAAGTATAGAAGCCGAGGAGTGCAACGTTAATGGGAAGCCGGACACTACTCGTTACAACCGGTGCTCTGGATTTGGAGAAGAACCCGCCTTGCAATGCCGAAGACAATCTGCACGCCGGCCTCATCATTATTGAAGCCTGGTTCAGGGGCTACTAAGGGAGTCCTGGATTAGGGGGTCCTCGGACAGCCGGACTATGTACTTATGCCGGACTGTTGGACTATGAAGATACAAGGTTGAAGACTTCGTCCCGTGTCCGGGTGGGACTCTCCTTGGCATGGAAGGCAAGCTTGGCAATTCGGATGTGTAGATCTCCTTCTCTGTAACCGACTCTATGTGACCCTAGCCCCCTCCGGTGTCTAAATAAACCGGAGTGTTTAGTCCGTAGGACCACAACAATCATAATCATACGCTAGCTTCTAGGGTTTAGCCTCTACAATCTCGTGGTAGATCAACTCTTGTAATACTCATATCATCAAGATCAATCAAGCAGGAAGTAGGGTATTACCTCCATAGAGAGGGCCCGAACCTGGGTAAACATCATGTCCCCCGCCCCCTGTTACAATTAGCCTTAGACGCACAGTTTGGGACCCCTACCCGAGATCTGCCGGTTTGGACACCGACACGACGCCCTCCTAGTACCAGGCTTGGACTGTCCAACTGAGTGTCTTGGTGCACTGACATCCTCTTCCTCCCCAACATAGTCCGCATCATCTGGATCCGAGGCCGACGGACTTCTGGATGGTGCCCGCTTCTTCTTCTTGGTGGTGGTGGTCTTCTTCTTCTTAGGCCGAGCATGCTCATCGGAGTCGGTTGAGCCTTGCCGGCGAACAACTGGAATGGATAATGATAGATCCCGATGAGATGGAGCCAACAAGTATGAACACGGATAAAACAAACTAAACAATGGGATGACCATTCTTGAGCATGACAATAGAATAAGTCCAGTGGTAGATCGAAAAATGTGACATGTCCATGATTTAAATTGATTAGCCGAGTTCATTGACATATTTTTAGGCTTAGGCAAGAGACACCAGAACTCAAGAGAGACATAGAAGCCAAGATATGCATGAGAGAGTGAAGCCCTAAGATTTTTCGGTCACCATAGAAGTAGAATGGAGGAGAGATAGCATCCATACCCCTGGAAGAAGGCTCGGGGCGATTGAGGTCATAGTTTTTGGTACACGCCATGAGGAACTCCGGCGATGAATCTGGTCCCCCCCCAGGGATTCACACCACAACCCAAGAAATGGATTGGATAGAATCGTAGATCGGGAGGAGGAGAATCCATGAGTAGGAGATCAAGGCCGGAGGTCGGAGGAGAGGGCCGGGACAACGCCGGAGCGCTAGCCAGGCGGCGGCGGTAGTGTGAGGTGAGATGGGGATATGAACGAGAGTGAGTGAGGAACTGCCACCAAATCACACGCCCATCCCTAGTTATATGCGGCTGTGGGCAACGGGCTGGACATCCGGGGCACAGCCCGGATATCCGGCAAGCGGAGGTCAGAGGAGCAGAAGAATCAGTGCCAACGGGCCAGACATCCGGGTATAAGCCCGGATATCTGGCGTGTGGGGGTCAGGGGGCAAAATGTTCAGGGCCTAGATGTCTGGCAAGAGCCTGGATGTCCGGCCACTAAAAGTGCACGATTGCAGTTTGAGCTCAGAATGTTTTTTCTCCAGGGCCCGGATGTCCGGCTAAGGAGCCGGATGTCCGGTCACTGGGCAGCAAGCCCAGGCAGGGGAGAGATGTGGAAGGGACCAACACATATAATTTGATATAGACTCCACCAAGGAGTTTTGTTGGGAATTATGGGGAACGGAAAACTTGAGTAATCTAAGGCCATACTATGGTAAATAACAACCCAACCAAAATAAGAAATGAAAGGTCCACAGAAGCAATGCACAAGCGATGACCGAGGTCACCATGTTTGAGCATATGGAATATAGTGCTGCAAAGATGTAGACTTTGGGCACATAGTCACGGCTCCATCATGTTAAAGTACCATAGTTCGAGAACCATGACAACTTTGAGAGTGTTTGTTCTATTTATGCATTATGTAGGGTGAGAATACTCATGAATTGAATGTCTCCCCCTAAATATATGCCTACATCACGACAAGACATTAAGTTCATGCATGAATGGGTACTAGATTTCACATAATGTTGTCAAGCTCCAAGATAACAAGTTCACGCCTAAGTCGAAAAAACCTTGCTTCATCCAATGGTTTTGTGAAAATATTCGCAGGTTGCAAATCTGTGCCAACATGATCTATGTGAATATCACCCTTTTCCACATGATCTCTCAAGAAGTGATACCTAATATCAATGTGCTTGGTGCGGGTATGATCTTTGGGGTTCTCAGCAATATTGATGGCACTTTCATTATCACATAGAAGAGGCACATGTCTATAGGTGATACCGTAATGATTCAAAGTTTGCCTCATCCATAGTAATTGAGATGCACAACTAGCGGTTGCAATGTACTCAGCTTCTGCGGTATAGAGGGCAATACAATGTTGTTTCTTCGAGGACCAACTTACCGAGGAGCGTCCAAGAAACTGACATGCGCCAGAGGTAGAATTACGATCCACTTTGTCTCCAGCCCAATCTGCATCCGTGTACCGAATGATATCGAACTTAGCATCCTTGGGGTACCATAAACCCAACTTTGGGGTGTGAACAAGGTATCTAAGAATATGGTTAACCGCCTTATGATGACTTTCCCTAGGGGAAGCTTGAAATCTAGCACACATGCATACACTGAACATGATGTCTGGTCTAGATGCACAAAGGTAAAGCAATGAACCAATCATAGAATGGTAAATATATGGGTCGAAAGGAATACCATTTGTGTCTTCAGTGAGTGCAATTTTCGTTGGCATGGGTGTCTTGCATGGACTAGCATCAGACATGCCAAACTTCTCTAGGATATCCTTGAGGTATTTTGCTTGAGATAAGAAAATTCCTTCTTGAAATTGTTGAATTTGAAATCTGAGAAATAACTTCAAATCCGCATTGAGTGACATTTCAAAATTCTTGGTCATTGAAGCCTCAAACTTCTTGCACAAATGAATGTTAGGAGAACCAAAAATGATATCATCTACATAGATTTGGCATAAGATCAAACCAGCCTTGTCCCTCTTAGTAAAAAGAGTGGGATCGATCACCCCTCTCACAAAACAATCATCGAGTAAAAACTTCTTAAAATGATCATACCAAGCACGAGGTGCTTGTTTGAGGCCATACAAAGCCTTATGAAGCTTATACACATAGTCTTTGTGATCGGGATCAACGAACCCAGGTGGTTGTGACACATATACATCTTCTTGTAGAGGAACGTTAAGGAAAGCACTCAACACATCCATTGGATTTGTTGTAGACTCTATAGGCGTGAGAGTTTGATCCATAGACAACAAATATGCCCTCAATTGTTTTGGATTGAAATTTTCCTAACCATTCTGTTTTGTTGAGGATGAAACATTTGCACCAAAATACACGAAAGTACTTGACATTTGCGTTGTTCCCAGTTAGGAGCTCATATGGAGTCTTTTCCAATATAGTATGGAGGAAGAGCCGGTTTGATGCATGGCATGCAGTGTTGACAGCTTCGTCCCAAAAACTATGTGGTGACTTGTATTCATCCAACATGGACCTTGCCATCTCCACAAGTGTACGGTTCTTCCTTTCGGCTACACCATTTTGCTGAGGAGTGTATGGAGCTGAATATTGATGCTCAATCCCTTCATCACTAAGGAATTCTTGCAAGGTATAGTTCTTAAACTCAAAGCCATTGTCACTTCTTATTGCCAAGATTTCTTTGTCAAACTTGTGTTGTGCTTGCTTGGCAAAATCAATGAAGGTGATCTTCATCTCGTCCTTGGACTTGAGGAAAAACACCCATGTATATCTTGACTAATCATCAACAATGACAAGTCCATACTTTTTCCCACCGAGACTATCCCATGAAGGAGGCCCAAAAAGATCCACATGAAGGAGCTCTAGGGGCCTTGAAGTAGACACAATGTTCTTGGATGGGTGCTTTGATTGATGTTGCTTCCTGACTATGCATGCACTATACACATGATCTTTCTCAAAAGAGACATTGGTTAGGCCAAGGATGTGATTCCCCTTTAAGAGATCTTGAAGATTTCTCATGCTGGCATGGGCTAGCCGGTGATGCCATAGCCACCCCTTGTCGGCCTTGGCCATTAGAAAAGTTGCATGGAATGAGCTCTCTATCGAGAAATCAACCGTGTAAAGGTTGCCATCCAACTCTCCAAAAAAGGCCACTTCCAGAGTATCTCTCTTAAAGACTTTCACATTCGTTAGTCCAAAAAGTGTATCATAACCAACAGAAGCCAATTGGTGAACAGAAAGCAAATGGTATTTAAGGGATTGGAAAAGCATGACATCTGCAAGAGACATGTCATTTGTGATAGCCACCTTGCCCAACCCGAGTACCTGTCCTTTTGAACCTCCACCAAACATCATGCTCATGAATGGTTGAATAGCTTCCATGAAATCATAGAGCAATTTGCTGTCTCCGGTCATATGATTGGTACATCCACTATCAATCACCCATTTTACTCCACCGGAGATGGCAACTACACACAATTCTGACTTGGTTAGAGGCACCCATTTTGCAATGGGATCTCTCAAGTTAGTCACAAGGGTCTTAGGGACCCAAATAGCATAGAATCGGAATGCATTTCGAGGACCAACAAATTTTGCATAAACTTCTCCATCCTTAGTCTTACGAAGTACATAGGATGGAGGCATGAACTCTTTTGGCTTGTTGAGAGTGGGCATGCCCCTTGTGGCCTTCCCACTAACAACCTTACCTTTATCCTTGTTCCCTTCTCGTACAAATGTTTCCTTTAGAGGGGTTCTGCACTTTTGAGAGGATGTCTTCTTCTTGCTTGTGCTTGGGTCAAACCCGAGTCCCTCTTTGGCAAACACCTCATTGTGTTGGCTCAATACCTCATTAAGGTTCTTTTTCCCTTGAGCACATGTCATGCGACCTTTCTCAATTTGAGCCTTGAGAAAGCGATTTTCCTCAAGAATAGAAGCTAGATCACTACTAGAGTTAGTAGTACAAGAATCAACATTGATAATAGGAGAAGAGTAAGCCTTGGCTAGAGATTCAAGATAAGTAAGTTTGAGCGTCTCAAAACTCTTTGTAAGAAGGGTGAGCTCTTCTTCCTTAGTCTTGAGGGACATGGATATAAGCTCACAATGCTTAGAGAGAGAAGCATGAGACTTCACAAGCTTACTTTTATCATTCATCAACTCCTCGCAAGAGTCAATAGCCTTTTGCAAGGAGGCCAGATCTATAGTATGAACATCAATGTTTGCACCAATTTTTAAGCATAGTTCATCATTTCGTGCTTCCTCATATTGGACTTTCCGCTCAAGGATTTCACATTTTTCCTTTTCCTCGGTGACGAGGGTTTCGAGTTCCATAATGGTCATGGTGTGCTTACTCACCATCTCCATAAGCATACGAAACATAGTGAGCTTCTTTCCTTTGAGGGAGAACATGAACTTATTAAGTTTAACCAGCATAGGATCATCTAGATCATCATCCTCATAACTATCCTCCGCATCAAGATACTCATCATTAGGAGTAGAAGGAGTGAAAAGAGGAGGATATGATTATGGGGTTACCTTGACCTTGTCAGGAGAGCTTTGGTCCTCTCCATCTTCAACCACAGCCTTTGCCATTAGACACTTGTGAGCGTTACCCTTATAGTCTTTCATGTAGTTGTAGGTGACTGATACGTCTCCAACGTATCTATAATTTTTGATTGCTCCATGCTACTTTATCTACTGTTTTAGGCAATATTGGGCTTTATTATCCACTTTTATATTATTTTTGGGACTAAGCTATTAACTGGAGGCCCAGCCCAGGTTTGCTGTTTTATGCCTATTTCAGTGTTTCGAGGAAAAGGAATATCAGACGGAGTCAAAACGGAACGAAATCAACTGGAGAAGTTAATTTTGAAAGGAAACTGTCGGTGTCAAAACCGGCGGATCTCGGGTAGGGGGTCCCAAACTGTGCGTCTAGGCGGATGGTAATAGGAGACAAGGGACACGATGTTTTACCCAGGTTCGGGCCCTCTTGATGGAGGTAAAACCCTACGTCCTGCTTGATTAATATTGATGATGTGGGTATTACAAGAGTAGATCTACCACGAGATCAGGGAGGCTAAACACTAGAAGCTAGCCTATGGTATGATTGTTGTTCTGTCCTACGGACTAAAACCATTCGGTTTATATAGACACCGGAGAGGGCTAGGGTTAGACAGAGTCGGTTACAATGGTAGGAGATCTACATATCCGTATCGCCAAGCTTGCCTTCCACTCCAAGGAAAGTCCCATCCGGACACGGGACGAAGTCTTCAATCTTGTATCTTCATAGTCTTGGAGTCCGGCCGCTGATGATAGTTCGGCTATCCGGACACCCCCCAGTCCAGGACTCCCTCAGTAGCCCCTGAACCAGGCTTCAATGACGACGAGTCCGGCGCGCATATTGTCTTCGGCATTGCAAGGCGGGTTCCTCCTCTGAATAATTCATAGAAGATTGTGAACACCTGGATAGTGTCCGGCTCTGCAAAATAAATTCCACGTACCACCGTAGAGAGAATAATATTTACACAAGTTCAATCTGCTGACGTATTTCGTGGCGTGACGTCACACCACAACCAAGCTTTTACTCAAATCGTTTTTATTATACCACCTCAGCGCGTTTAGCGAAGCGGTTTCCTTGGCACGTCTTGTCGAAGCAGAGATCGTGTTCCCCTTATTTCGGGATTCTCATCAATACAGACGTGGGTAACCCAACCGCGCCCATTGCCACGCCTCCTCTATCGAAGGCGGGTTCCAAACGGTCACGGGACGACTCTTGGTACTCTTCCTCTTTATAATGAGACCAAGGCCCGTTCCTTTTCTTCAATCCTCAATCGAATCCGCCCCTCGCCCCGAGTTCCAACACCCAGGGTTTCTAGATTCGGGCACTTCGGACCTTCGACAATGTCCGGCTCCAACCTACAGGGCCGGTGGATGCCCTCCTCTGTCACGGAAGAGGACGTGCGAAAGATGAGAGACGCCAGGTACTTAACCTACGAGATTTCACATAGGTTGCCCGCCCAAGGGCAAGTCATTCCCACTCCCGAGCCCGGCGAGAGTGTCGTGTTCGTGTCTCACCTCCGTCGAGGTTTAGGCTTCCCGAAGGATCCCTTTGTGAGGGGGCTCATGTTTTACTATGGGCTAGAATTTCATGACTTGGCTCTGGAGTCCATCCTCCACATCTCATCATTCATTGTCGTCTGCGAAGCCTTCCTCCGCACTACCCCTCACTTCGGTTTGTGGCTCAAAACCTTCAACGTGGAGCCAAAAATGATTGAGGGGCGTCAGGCAGAGTGCGGCAGGGCGGTTATAAGAAAGAGGGCCGATGCTCCATGGCCCGAGGGCTCTTTTCAGGAGGAGCTCGGCTTGTGGCAACAGGAGTGGTTCCATGTCACCGCTCCCAGGGGCAGCAGGCAGAGGCCGCCGCCCGCCTTTCGCTCGGTCCCTCCACAACGGCTGACGTCATGGGTCAACAAAGGGCTTGACTGGGGGCCGTCTAAGGACGTACCCCTATTGCAGGGCCGGATTCGAGACCTCCAAGAGAGGGAGATCGATCTGGTTGTAGTGACACAGGTTATGCTGATTTGGCGTCTTCTGCCCTGCAAACGTCGTCCTCTTCGACTGTGGGAATTCAATCCGGAGGGACCACGAGCTCTCCAACACTTCATGGGTATGACACCCGTGGAGATGTAAAAACTGTTCTTCGGATCACAAGAAATGCGTCCGGACTTGACCGAGGACGCTGGCTTAAGCTGCAATCGCCCGGATACTCAAGTAAGTAGCCCTGTGTCCGGACACGTTGTCCATTTATTTATCATGGGTTTGCCTTTTAACCAGCTATCCCTTGGACAGGAGTGGATAGCGCAAGCAAAACTGATACGGTGTCTAGCCCCCCTCCCTGAGACCACGCCAGGTCCCGTGTTAATCAAAATGTTGGAGGTTGCACCTTCGGAGGAGGGTGAAGGGGGGCACAGGGAAACTATCGCCTCTGCCAAGGAGGCTATCAGTGAGGGGGAATCGAGAATCCCGCCCTCCAGGGGGAGAAGAGGACCGCTTCCGAAGACCCGGAGGCCAAGGCCTCAAAGCAGGGCAAGAAATCTGCACCGAAAGGTCCTGTGCCGGGAACAGCCCCAGCCGCACAGTCTCCCTACAGGAATCAGCCCTCCCGCGAGCCGTAAGTAGAAAAAAGGGGGAGTTTTGTAATAAGGGACATCCCTATTTTATTCCTGAGGGTAACTGAAGTTTTTACCTTGTAGTTCGGACCTCAGCCCTGCTCAGCAGAGCTCATCCTCGGGGGACCTTCGTTTGGAGATGATGGAGAGCGAAACGCCCCCATCTGCCGCCCCATCAGGCGGGGCGGACGACCTTGATGTGTCGTCACGGAGGGTCTCCCCGAGTCCGGCGGGCCGGGGAGTTCGGCACCCACTGGAGTACGGGCGGTGGAGTTGCAGGATTTGCTCGAGAGGGCGTCTATCTCAGAAGATCACCGCACATTAATGAGTACGGTGATTGAAAGAATCTTATCCGCCAAGACCGGTTGTATGAGGCCGTCGGAAGTTTGCTGACGGGGTTTGAGGGACACAAAAAATGACATACCTTTTGACAGTTTTGCACATGGAGTGCGCCCTGTATAGATAGTATCCCCTGAGACTTGGTACGCTGTCGAAAGCGGCAGCGTGCCAAGGATCATAAACTCAGTTATAAAATGTTGCCTTTCCTATGCAGGTGGCGGAACATTCGGTGGCCAGCCGGACTTATAGAGTTGCCGAGCTGAAGCGGCAACTCAACGTTGCGGATGCGAACATCGCGCTGGTCAATAAACGACTTGACGAGTCACAAGGTAGGTGGCTTCTCCTCGGTCACCCAGTAAGGGAGCTGATGCCCACTCCTTACAATATGTATGCTTGATGCAGATGGTGCCGCTGCTGTGGAAGACCTTCGAGCAGAGCTTTCTCGAGCCAAGGAGCAAGCCAGAAAAAGTGATGCTACTGCGTCAAAGGCAGCGGAGGAGTTAAAAGCCGAAAAGGCTGCTCAGTGCCGAAGCAGGGAGGAGATGGCCGGAATGGCCGTGAAATTAAAAGATGCTACCGACCGCTATGAGGTTCTTGAGAGAGAACGCCAAGCGGAGCAAGAGGACCTGAAGAAGGCCACCGCCGAAGCCAAGGATGCCCGTTCTGCAATGCGGGCTATAAAGGAGGAACTGCGTCAGGCCGGAGACATTGCAGCTGGAAAGCCCTTTCTGCTGCGTAGGAAGTTCACGGATCAGAAGTATGCTCAATTGGGCCAGTTGTGGGGTGCGGAGGATCTTTATCTGGATTTGGCGGCGAGTGCGGCGGACGCAGTCGTGCACTTCCGAAGCCAGAAGGATCACGGAATGGAAGAGCTTTTTTGGTCTCAATTCCATAGTCCGGAGCGTTCACTTCCGTTGACCGATCGGTTGGCTGAGTGGGCTGAGCTAAATAGATTGTCCGGACTTGCCATGACAGATGTGGTGGCTCATCTGTGGCCGGAAAGGCCTAAGCCGAAGAGTTATTTTGGCTTATTGCGGCAATTCCTTGGGGCAGTGCCGCATATCAAGGCGATGAAGCGGTCGGCAGGCATAGAGGGTGCACGGATGGCTCTCGCCCGTGTTAAGACATACTGGGCGGAGATGGATGCCACCGATGTTGTATCCCGGGGTTCGGATGAAAGCCGATTACCCACCGAGCACTATTTTGAGGAAGTCCTGCAGGGCGCTCGTTTAATAGAGTCGCGGTGCTCGAAAAATGTTATGTTTAAATGATATGTATGATTTGTGAGACCATATTTATAATGTAACGGTTTTTTATACTTGTGCATTCAAGTATTGAACTATCTCCTGTTCGGCCGTATATGTATGTATAACCTGAAAGATGGCAATCTTTGGCTTCAGCCCCCACGCACATGGTGCGAGGGTGTTTGCAAAAAAAGGGCGCTTTTTCACACTTAATCCAACGTCTTGGTCCTTTGAAGGAGGTGATAGCATAGCAAACTAAGCAACCGGACTATGATGCTTTATCACTTTCACTTAGCCATAGGAGCTCGATGGTGGGGCTACTATATAGCCCCTAGAGGCACCGTGCTTTCCAAACTCGGGGCGCGTATGTGCTTGACCGGGAAGCGGTCCTTCGTCGAATCGGAGGAATTCTAAACATTCCAGTAGTCAATCGCGTGGTTGACCAGTCTCTCGCTATATCATGATAGTCAGTTTTCGGCTTTCTCTACTTAGGTGCTCGCCCGGCCGAACCGGGGCACAATCGCAGTAGTTCTCCTGGTGCCGCGTTAGCCGATGGAGCGGGACATAAGGCAGCAAAACACAGGAGCCCGGCAAACCCAACATTTGACCAAAGACATGATTCGGAGCTGATGCATATAAGGCCTAACTCGAGACGCCGAACACTCCCTAAGGTATTCGGTCTTTATGATAACGGGCAGAACAATGCCCTAAACCCCTAGTGTCCAGGTACAGGCGAGAACTTCTGACGCGGCCGATGCCAAAACGCCAGCCTCCTCCTCGGTTATGGTAGGAAGCCAGGGGATGTGTATCAACAAGAGACAGTAAGAAAGGTTTACGCAGGGTCTTAATGTGAAAAGAATCCTTGCAACGGGTCCCTGCTGCACGTCTGCGCCTGTGTCTCCGTTGTGCTGTATCATGGACGGGTGTAGCACGTGGTTCATCTGTAAAAGAGAAGAACTTAGTTTGAAAAACATACCATGCAAAAAAATGTATTTAAAACAGAGTATGATTTGGAAGATGAATAAAGTCGAGCTATATTGGCTCTCATTGTTCATACGTGTAGCCTCTTGTAAAGAGGTATGCGGCTGGGAAGCCCCTTGTTTATTTATACCGGACTCGCCTAACCATGTCCGAGGTCGGAATGACCTTTTAATGAGATTATGCTGCATGGACCGGGCATTTTAAGTGTAAGAGACGTGTAATGCGGTATTGCGTTAAAGCGGGTGAAAGCTTCGCGTCCCAGTGTAGTGCTTGATGGCTACTTTTGAACGGGGCGATATGGAAGATTAGCTTTTCGCGATGGAGGTTGTCGGATGAACCGAACACAACCTCTAGTAGTACAAAGCCTGTACAATTGGCATAAAGGCCTGGCGTCACTCCTTTGAAGGAAGTGCTGCTATGGTGAATTTTGGTAGGGTCTATCCCCATTCTGCAGAAGGTGTCCTGGTATAGCAGGTTTATATCACTGCCGCCATCCATTAGGACTTGTGTGAATTGTAGTCCGTCGATTATGGGATCCAATACCAAAGCAGTCCCTCCTGTGTTTCGAATAATTCTGGAGTAATCCTGATGGTCGAAAGTAATTGGTTTAAACATCCAATTTCGGGACTCTTCTGGGGTGGACCGTGCGGCGCGTGTTTTAGCCGGTGCCGCACTATTTTTCCGTGTTATCACATGAAGTGAGTTCACTGTTTTGACTTCTAGTGGGAAAGTCTTCTGTTTTCCGGCGTGCTGCTTGTGGGGTTCGTCATCGTCTTCGCTTGTTGTGTCGAGCCCCTTGTGTTCAGCGTTAAGTCGGCCGGACTGCTTGAAAACCCAACAGTCTCTATGGGTATGGTTTGCAGGCTTCCCGGGGGTACTGTGGATTTGACATCTCCTATCCAAGATTTTGTTTAGGTTGGATAGCTCGTCACTGTTGTCCTTAAGAGGCAGTGTTTTGTTGTTCGGCCGAGAGCTTTTAAACCTGGCGTTGACCGCCGTGCTATTTTGGCCATTATCCTTGTTCCGGCGCTGAACTTTTCTGCGTCGTGATTTCCCGTTTCCATCTCTGACCTCGGATGTACTCGGGTCGCTGGTGCCGCATCTTGCCACCTAGCTATCTTCCCCCGCGCAAAAGCGGGTCATGAGGCTTGTTAGCGCGGCCATTGTTCTTGGTTTTTCCTGGCCGAGGTGTCTGGCAAGCCATTCATCTCGGACGTTATGTTTAAAGGCTGCTAAGGCTTCGGCGTCCGGACAATCGACTATTTGGTTCTTTTTGGTGAGGAACCTGTTCCAGAATTTTCGTGCCGACTCTCCGGGCTGTTGAGTTATGTGACTTAAATCGTCTACATCCGGAGGGCGGACATAAGTCCCCTGAAAATTTGCTCAAAACGCATCCTCGAGCTCTTCCCAACTTCCAATGGTATTTTCTGGGAGGCTTTTGAGCCAATGCCAAGCTGGCCCTTTGAGCTTGAGGGGTAGGTATTTTATGGCATGGAGATCGTCTCCTCTGGCCATATGTATGTGTAGGATATAATCCTCAATCCAGACTCCGGGGTCTGTTGTTCCGTCATATGCCTCTATGTTTACGGGTTTGAATCCCGCTGGAAATTCATGGTCCAGTACCTCATCGGTGAAGCATAGTGGGTGTGCGGCGCCCCTGTATTTAGGTGTGCCGTTATCTTCAAACACTCGGCGGGTTGTGTTGCTCCCTGGAGTCTTCTTTTTTGGCCCATAGATGGACCTGACCAGGCCATCCTTTTTGCGAGGATCCTTATGTGGATCGTGTGTCGGCTTATGTGCGGCGTCACTTGCCGCTCTTAGCCTGTCCTCTGGTCATCTATCCGGCCAGGCGGCCTCTTTCTTTTTTGACTGTGGGGGCTCTACGGCCTCTTCATCAAATTCGGGCAACAACTTGCGTTTCAGGTAGCTCTTTGCTTGGTGACTATCGCCGTATTTGTCTGCGGCCTTGAATACTTTGCTCCATCTCATTCTGAGTACGTCTTCCGCTGTTTTGAGCTTCCGCTTCTGCTTCTTCAAACTTCTTGCAGTGGCAACGAGCCTTTTGTGAAGGTTCTTCTGCTCCGGTGATGTGTCCGGCGTGAGATCGTCTGGACTGTTGTTTTCGCCGGGGATGGGTTGCTCGTCCAATTCATCCTGTTCGGATGGTTGCTTTGTGGCATGTTCGTCGCCCACTGGTTCGTCCTGCTCTAATGCTGGGTCTGTATGGGTGCTATTGTTATCGAGGCGGGACTTCGGGGGGCGCTTGCGTCGCCGTTTTGGTTGTTTTTCGGGGGGATTATCCTTCGCCGCGTCCCGTTGTTCCTCGTTATCGCTCCCTTTTGGAGTATCCGCCATGTATATGTCATATGACGAGGTGGATTTCCAGTGCCCAGTGGGTGCTGGGTCTTGGTCGTCTCCGGCATCGACGTCCATATCGTCGATGTCTTCGGAGTCGAAGTCTAGCATGTCGGTTAGATCGCCGACAGTGGCTACTAAGTGGGTGGTGGGTGGGGCTTGGATTTCTTCGTCGTCCGCATCCCAACCGTCCTGGACGCAATCCGGCCAGGGCTCTCCTGATAATGAGAGATACTTCAGCGAACTCAGGATGTCGCCGAAGGGTGAGTGTTGAAATATGTCCGCAGCAGTGAACTCCATGATCGGCGCCCAATCGGATTCGATTGAAGGGGGCGCGGGAGGTTCGGAGTCCGGCGAGGACTCCGGCACCTCGGAGTCACGGGCTTCACAAGGCACAAGGTCAGTGTTCGGCTCCATCGCCGTAGAGGTTGCGGCCCCCGAGGCGGTGTCTAGCCACCCGTCCTCGATCTGCACAGCCGGCTCCGAATTGAGGGTCGGAGCGGGCTCGTGTGCGGCCTCCAGGGCACTGTCCGGCTGCAGAGCTAAATCATGCCCAACATGACAGTGCGGCACGCTCGGCTGTGGCTCGAATCCATCGAAGATCAAGTCTCCACGGATGCCAGCCGTGAAGTTCAGACTTCCCAATCTGACCTGACGGCCAGGGGCGTAGCTTTCGATCTGCTCCAGATGGCCAAGCGAATTGGCTCGCAGTGCAAAGCCGCCGAAGACGAAGATCTGTCCGGGGAGTAAGGTCTCACCCTGGACTGCGTCGTTGTTGATGATCGAAGGAGCCATCGAGCCTATCGGTGACGACACAGATGAACTCTCAATGAAAGAACCAATGTCGGTGTCAAAACTGGCGGATCTCAGGTAGGGGGTCCAGAACTGTGCGTCTAGGCGGATGGTAACAGGAGACAAGGGACACGATGTTTTACCCAGGTTCGGGCCCTCTTGATGGAGGTAAAACCCTACGTCCTGCTTGATTAATATTGATGATGTGGGTATTACAAGAGTAGATCTACCACGAGATCAGGGAGGCTAAACCCTAGAAGCTAGCCTATGGTATGATTGTTGTTCTGTCCTACGGACTAAAACCATCCGGTTTATATAGACACCGGAGAGGGCTAGGGTTACACAGAGTCGGTTACAATGGTAGGAGATCTACATATCCGTATCGCCAAGCTTGCCTTCCACGCCAAGGGAAGTCCCATCCGGACACGGGACGAAGTATTCAATCTTGTATCTTCATAGTCTTGGAGTCCAGCCGATGATGATAGTTCGGCTATCCGGACACCCCCCAGTCCAGGACTCCCTCAGAAACCAACCAGATGGGCTTGGAGTGCACGTCAGGGGAGTCCCGGTCTTCCCACGAGGGTGGGGGCGCGCCCCCCTGGGCACCCCCCCTACCTCGTGAGCACCCCGGAGGTCCACCGACGTACCCCCTGCACCCATATATACCTACGTACCCTAAAACTTCCAGAACAGAAGATAGATCAGGAGTTCCGCCGCCGCAAGCCTCTATAGCCACCAAAAACCAATTGGGGCCCTGTTCCGACACCCTGCCGGAGGGGGATCCCATCACCGGAGGTCATCTTCATCATCCCGACGCTATCCATGACGAGGAGGGAGTAGTTCACCCTCGGGGCTGAGGGTATGTACCAGTAGCTATGTGTTTGATCTCTCTCTCTCTCTCGTGTTCTCTCTCGTGTTCCCTCGATGGCATGATCTTGATGTATCCTGAGCTTTGCTACTGTAGTTGGATCTTATGATGTTTCTCCCCCTCTACTCTCTTGTGATGAATTGAGTTTCCCCTTTGAAGTTATCTTATCGGATTGAGTCTTTATGAGAACACTTGATGTATGTCTTGCCGTGATTATCTGTGGTGACAATGGGCTATCATATGCCACTTGATGTATGTTTTGGTGACCAACTTGCGGGTTCCACCCATGAACCTATGCATAGGGGTTGGCACACGTTCTTGACTGTCCGGTAGTAGCTTTGGGGCACTCTTTGAAGTACTTTTATGTTGGTTGGATGAATCTGAGATTGTGTGATGCATATCATATAATCATGCCCACAGATACTTGAGGTGATAATGGAGTATCTAGGTGACATTAGGGCTTTGGTTGATTTGTGTCTTAAGGTGTTATTCTAGTACAAACTCTTTTATAGATCGATCCGAACGAATATCTTTGAGGTGGTTTCGTACCCTACCATAATCTCTACGTTTGTTCTCCGCTATTAGTGGCTTTGGAGTGACTATTTGTTGCATGTTGAGGGCTTGTCATATGTTCTATCTATGTTATTATTATTGAGAGAACTTGCACTAGTGAAAGTATGAACCCTAGGCCTTGTTTCCTAACATTGCAATACCGTTTACGCTCACGTTTATCACTCGTTACCTTGCTGTTTTTATTATTTCAGATTACAAAAACCTATATCTACTATCTATTTTGCACTTGTATCACCATCTCTTCGCCGAACTAGTGCACCTACACAATTTGCCATTGTATTGGGTGTGTTGGGGACACAAGAGACTTTTTGTTATTTGGTTGCAGGGTTGTTTGAGAGAGACCATCTTCATCCTACGCCTCCCACGGATTGATAAACCTTAGGTCATACACTTGAGGGAAATTTGCAAATCTATGCACTTGCAGGCCCAACAACGTCTACAAGAAGAAGGTTGTGTAGTAGACATCAAGCACTTTTCTGGCGCCGTTGCCGGGGTGGCTAGGTAAGTGAAGGTATATCTTTAGATCTTGCAATCAAATATTTTTGTTTCTTGTTTTAACACTAGTTTAGTTTATAAAAGAAAATTACAAAAAAATGGAGTTAAGTTTGTCTCATACGCTTCACCTTTTTAATATCTTTCGTGAGTATGATGGAAAGGATAATTGTGCTCAAGTTTTAGAAGAAGAAATCTTTAAAATGTTTGGCACTAAATCTTTGTATGATGAGCATGATTGCAATGTTATTAGTATGAATTCCTTGAATATCCATGATGCTAATGATATGCAAAGCCACAAGCTTGGGGAAGCTATGTTTGATGAAGATGATATTTTTTGTCCCCCAAGCTTTGATGAGCAAATTTACTATGATGAAAGCATGACTCCTATCTATGATGATTATTGTGATGATACGTATGCCATAAAGAAGTTTGCTTATGAGGAGAGTAGTAAATTTTCTATGCTTGTAGATCATGAAAAGAATGCTTTAGGTGCTGGTTATGTTGTTTAATTTATTCATGATGCTACTGAAAATTATTATGAGGGAGGAACATATGCTTGTAGGAATTGCAATAATAACAAGTTTCCTCTCTATGTGTTGCAAATCTTGAAGCTATGCTTGTTTTACCTTCCTATGCAAGTTGATTATTATTCCCATAAGTTGTTTGCTCACAAAATCCCTATGCATAGGAAGTGGGTTATACTTAAAAGTGCTAGTCATATGTTTCATGATGCTCCCTTATGTTTCAATTCTTATCTTTTTTGTGAGCATCATTGTCATCATCATGCCTAGCTAAAAGGCACTAGAGAAAAGCGCTTGTTGGGAGACAACCCAATATTTACCTTTACTGTTTTTGTGTGTCCACATGATTATGCTACTGTAGTAATCATGTTTTATAGCTTTTGTTTCAATAAAGTGCCAAGTAAGACCTTTAGGATAGCTTACGGTGATAGTTGTGTTGATCCTGCTGAAAATCAGAAACTTTTGCATCCAGTAAATTAGTTTTATTAATTCACAGAAACGGGCTTCTGATCTGATTCTATTTTCTCTGGATTGGTACACGAATTTCTTAGGACTTACTATTGTAGGATTTGTGGAGTTCCATAAGTATACGTTTGGTACAGATTACTACAGACTATTCTGTTTTTGACAGATTCTGTTTTCTATGTGTTGTTTGCTTATTTTGATGAATCTATGAGTAGTATCGGAGGGTATGAACCATAGATAAGTTGGATTACAGTATATATTACACCAATATGAATTTAGAATGAGTTCATTAAAGTACCTAAGTGGTTGTTTTATTTTCTTATACTAACGGAGCTTACGAGTTTTCTGTTGAGTTTTGTGTGGTTGAAGTTTTCAAGTTTTGGGTAAAGATTCGATGGACTATGGAATAAGGAGTGGCAAGAGCCTAAGCTTGGGGATTCCCAAGGCACCCCAAGGTAATATTCAAGGACATCCAAGCAACTAAGCTTGGGGATGCCCCGGAAGGCATCCCCTCTTTCGTCTTCGTTCATCGGTAACTTTACTTGGAGCTATATTTTTATTCACCACATGATATGTGTTTTTCTTGGAGCGTCATTTTATTTTGTTAGTTTTTTATTTCTTTTATTTAGAATAATGTTTTGCATCTTTAGTTTCAATAAAGAAGTCAAGGATAGCCTTTGCCATGCTTATTTTGCTAGTTTGCATGTTGCTGTTTGAAAACAGAAAGTTTACCGCTGTTGCAAAAATTGCCTAGAAAAGTCAGAGAATGGTCTAATGTTGAATATTTTTGAATATTAAGCTCTGATAAATTTATAACAGTGGGAATTTTAGTTCATAGTTTTTGGAGTCAGGGAAGTATTGATACTCTTGCATTCTTTACAGACTGTACTGTTTTGGCAGATTGCTGTTATGGTTGCATTGTTTGCATATGTTTGCTTGTTTAATGATTCTATTTAAGGATAGGAGTATTAAATATGCAGAGGCATTTAGTATGCAATGTTGAATAATAATTTTAGTGATTTGTTACAGTAGAAAATGATAAGGTTTTGCATTGGTTTATACTAACCTATCTCACGAGTTCTTGTTGAGTTTGTTGTGAATGAAGCTTTTGATAAAAAGAGAAACCATGATATGAGATGAATGAAGGAGACACAAAAGTTCAAGCTTGGGGATGCCCAAGGCATCCCAAGATAATATTTCAAGAAGTCTCAAGCATCTAATCTTGGGGATGCCCCGGTAGGCATCCCACCTTTCTTCTTTAACAACTATCGGTTAGTATCGGTTGAGCCTAAGTTTTTGCTTCTTCACATGAGTTGTGCTATCCTTGCATTGTCTTTTTATGTTTGTTTTGCTTGCTGCTTGAATACAATATCAATATCTTAAATCCTTTAATGAGAGAGAGCCATACACAAATTATAATTTGTTAGAATACTCTATGTGCTTCACTTATAACTTTTGAGCTTGATAGTTTTGCTCATAGTGCTTCACTTATATCTTTTGAGCGTGATAATTTTTGCTCTAGTGCTTCACTTATATCTTTTAGAGCATGGTGGTTTTATTTTGAAGAAATATATGAACTCTCATGCTTCACTTAGATTAGTTTGAGAGTTGTTAATAGCATGGTAATTTGCTTAATATTAATATACTTGGTATTCAAGATATGTGAAACTTTCTTATGAGTGTGTTGAATGCTAAGAAAAGTTTGATGCTTGATAATTGTTTTGAGATATGGAGGTGATAATATCAAAGTCGTGCTAGTTGAGTGATTGTGAATTTGAGAAATTCTTGTGTTGAAGTTTTATAACACCCACGATGCGCCTATATCTCCCACGTGTCGGAGCACGACTTAGAGGCATAACCGCATAGTGGTTTAGTCGCAAGAAGGGTCATCTTCACACAATCCCATGTAATGAACAAGAATGGGATAAAGAGAGTTGGCTTACAATCGCCACTTCACACAATACATAATTTAAGTTCATACATCATTCAAATACACTCATAGACCGACTACGGTGAAGGTCAAATGAAAAGAAGACAACCCCAAATGCTATATCCCCGATCGCTCCGACTGGGCACCTCTACTGATCATCTGGAAACGATACATAGTAACGACCAAGGGCCTCATCAAATTCCCACTTCAGCTCAGTTGCGCCACCTGCGCTGGTATCCTCGGCACCTGCATCTATTTTGGTAGAATCTGTGAGCCACAGGGACTCAGCAATCTCACACCCGCGAGATCAAGACTATTTAAGCTCATAGGTAGGAAAAGGTGTAATATGGTGGAGCTGTGGCAAGCACTAAGCATATATGGTGGCTAACATACGCAAGTGAGAGCGAGAAGAGAAGCAGCGCGTCGGTCGAGAAGCTAGAAGCGATCAAGAAGTGATCCTGAAACTACTTACATCAAGCATAACACAAACCGCGTTCACTTCCCGGACTCCGCCGAGAAGAGACCATCACGGCTACACACTCGGTTGATGCATTTTAAAGAGGTCAAGTGTCAAGTTATCTACAACCGGACATTAACAAATTCCCATCTGCCTCATAACCGCGGGCACGGCTTTCGAAAGATTATATACCCTGCAGGGGTGTCCCAACTCAGCCCATCACAAGCTCTCACGGTCAACGAAGGAATAGACCTTCTCCTGGGAAGACCCGATCAGTCTCGGAATCCCGGTTCGCAAAACATTTCGACAATGGTAAAACAAGACCAGCAAAGCCGCCCGATGTGCCGACAAATCCCGATAGGAGTCGCACGTATCTTGTTCTCAGGGCACACCGGATGAGTCAAGCTACGAGTAAAACCAGCCCTCAAGTTGCCCCAAGGTAGCCCCGCAGGTTGCTCGGTTCGGACCAACACTCGAAGGAGCACTGGCCCGGGGGGGGGGGGGCTAAAATAAAGATGACCCTCAGGCTCGCGAAAACCCAAGGGAAAAAGGGGGTATAGGTGGCAAATGGTAAAACCAAGGTTGGGCCTTGCTGGAGGAGTTTTATTCAAAGCGAACTGTTAAGGGGGTCCCATAAATCACCCAACCATGTAAGGAACACAAAATGAAGGAACATAACACCGGTATCACGGAAACTACGGCGTCAAGAGTGGAACAAGTCACCAGGCATAAGGCCGAGCCTTCCACCCTTTACCAAGTATATAAGGTGCATTAAATTAAACAGGAGATATTGTGATATCCCAAAATATCCATGTTCCGACCAGGAACAAACTTCCTCTTCACCTGCAACTAACAATGCTATAAGAGGGGCTGAGAAAAAGCGGTGACATAGCCAATCAATGGTTGCTAGGACAAGATGGTTAGAGGTTTAACATGGCAATAGGTAGGCATGGTAAACAATGGCAGGTAGAGCTAACATAGCGATAGAGCGAGTACTATCAAGCAAAGATAGAAGTGATATCGAAGGTATGGTCATCTTGCCTGCAAGGTTCTCAGAGTTGTCGAAGGCTGGATCCTCGTAAGCGTACTCAACAGGTTCCTCGTGCACGTACTCGTCTCCCGGCTCTACCCAAAGCAAGAACACAAGCAAGGAACCACAATAAATCACGATGCAATGCACAAGCATCATGATGCAATACATGTCATGATATGCGAGAGGTGATATGCAAAGCGTATGCGTGCTTCGGAAGGGAAGATGAAGAACAAGGCATCAACTTGGCAAAACAAGTATGCCGCTGGAAAGATGAGATGATTTCGGTTGAAATCGATATAAAGATCACCGGATTCGGGTGCACGGTTTGCAAAAGACAAGCAAGACAAGATGGCCACTTGTATGCAAAGTATGGATAAGCTATAGCACCCAAACATATGAACTATATGCATAACAGTGATGTACAGGAGATGCCCTACGAAACATGAACACTAAGCTCAAACTAAAAACCACTAGAGCATGACTAAAATAGCATGGCAATAATGCAAGAGATAACAGTTCTACACACTTAGTGGAATTACTAGACATAGCAGAAACAGATTCATCATGGCATCTCTACAGGCTTGATTAACTCACTACCAGGCATGTCATGGCATGGAACAAGTACTAGCATGAAGTAGGCATGAAAATGAAGCTACTCATGTGCAAAACAAACAACTAGCATATTTGCAAGAACAAGCACATGAGAGACAAAACAACAATAAGAAGTGAGATGGCATGACTATGAACTCGCTCAAATGCAGAAACTAATGCCACCACTGGATTGGTGGGATTTTTCTACCCCAAAAACATATATAATATGTTAGGGTTGCTGCAGAAAAATCATCACAAATGCACTAAGATACAACCTGCCTAAAATGGTAATTGACAGAAATGGCACTTTCCATATTTGGAAACGTCCAGAAAAGGACTTGCCTGAAATGGAAAGGTAGTAAATGCCAGAAATGGTATATTCGCAGGAACAGAAATAAAACACTTAATAATAATAAAAATAAATAAATAAATAAAAACAGCCAGGCTAAGAGAGGATGAAAGGTGGGGCCACCCTGTCATACTCACAGTGCAAAGAAAGGAAAAAGGGGGGGGGGAATAATATGCACCTGCGGGGGATCAAACCCGGGTCTCCCCGGTGTGGCTCTGCTACGGCAACCACTGAGCTAGGCAGGCGGCTCTACTAGGAAAAGGGCCTCGCCCCTTTTATCTACTGCTTCTGCTGCTATCCCCACGGAAGAGAAACAGAGCACATCACGGTGCGGCCAGAGGCGGCGGAAGGATCACCGGAGCAGCTCCGGCAACCAAACGGAGCGACGGATGGGAGCTGCTGGACCGCAAGAGGATCCCGCACGCGCGCTTGGGGAGCACGACGCCCAACAGCGACGAAAACGCTGTCGGCGACGAGGTACCGAGTGGGCGGCGACGAGCTAAACCACGACGGGGCGCTGGTTTAAACGAGCGGTAGAGAGCACGGCTTTCTCCTACGTGATACGACGAAGTCTAAGGACATGCGCAGAGAGGCTAAAGAGGTCGGAGCACTCGCCGGAGATGAGGTCCAACGGCGACGAGATCGGGCGGCCGCGGCGGCCGCGGTTAGAGCAGGCAAACGAGGGGGAAAAAGGGGCAGGAAGATGCGCGAGCTCACCACAAGCACGGTGGTGCGCTTGGCTTGGCGGGAGGTGGACGGAGACGGCGAAGGCAGAGGACGAACTCGTTCGGCGGCCGGGTTTGAAGACGAGGAAGAAGCGGTCGTTGCAGGGGCTCCGGCTCCAAGTAGTCGACGACGGGGAAGAAGAGGGACACGCTAGGCGGAGTAGATGCCGAAGGAGAGCACGCCGGCGGCGAGGACGCGCTCTCAGGTGCGCTCGGGACGGAGCAGATGCGGTGGATCTGGTGGCTAAACTTACCAGGAAACGGCGGCGGCGGATGAGGGAAACCCTAGGCGACGCGGGGGACACGGAAACTAGGGCTTATAAGGGCGAGCGGTGCGAGCTCACGCACGCTCGTGCTCGTGGTCCCCATGGCGACGGCAAGAGGAGAGGGAAAAGGTGGGTGCGGGAAACAGGGGAGGCGCTGACGAGCAGGGCCAATCTATCAACGTGGCGAGGGTCCAGCGGGGGTGACCGGTTGCATGGGTGAGAAAAGACGAGGGCGCGAGCGGGCGGGCTGGCATGCTGGCTGGGCTGGCTGGCTGCATGGGGCGCTAGCTGGGCCGGCCTGGGAGGCCGAGGCCCAGGGGGGCTGCTGCGCTGGCTGCTGCTCCATTTCTATTTTATAAACAGAAATAGAAACAGAAAAGCTCAGGAAAAAAGGAGAGGAGTTAGAGCATAAAGAAAATATTCTCCAACTCCTGGAATTATCCACTATTTTAATAAATTGCATTGGGCATTTTTAGAGGTCGAAAAATAAGACAAGTTTGAATATAATTCAAACTTGTGTCATTTTTGAACCTGACCAAAACAACTTCAAATAAGGATATATTTGGCAGAGAGGTTTAGGGCATGAAGCAAGATTAACAGGGAGAAGATGAGCATTAATAGAGAAGGAAAAATAGCACTTGATAAGAAAAGGAAGGAGGAGAAGTGATGGTGCCATGGTTGAAAGGGGGGGACAAGGTCATGCCCATGATGCTCATGGCAACAACATGAATGATAAAATGCAACATGAGATGACATGAGATGAAAATGCACTATATGATGATGACAAGAAGCACAAATGCAATATGGCCAAAAGGAATATGACAATGAAAAGAATAAAACCACACAACCAAACAAGATGAGGCCAAACATGATAAAACCCACAAGAATTTGGATGAGGTCAAGTTGATATATTGCCAAATTGGGACATGATACATCTGGGGTGTTACAACCATTATACGAGTTATGGCAATACTCCCGAGCTCGCCCCAGTACTGGGTTATCGGGGTTATCTCACCAACAACTGCATAAAAGAGATTTTCGATGTCGGCAAAGCTCAGGTATTCCAGAACTGCAACGATAAAATTGTGACGACAACACCTCGGAGCTCAACTCCCCGGGACACTGCCACAACCCCTAAATGTCAGGAGGCACCAAGAACAATGTTCTCGTCACAAAACCATCGAAACGATTCCAAGATACCCGCGTGATCCTAAATTTTTTTTGAGAAATTTGAGAAGAGGATAGTCAAAACATCTACGTCAGGAGACCTCACCAGAGCGACGAAGGGACTGACGAGTAAAAAGAATCCTACTCTCCGATATTTATAATCCTAAGACTCAAAACATTTTTGTTTCTAGACTCAACATCGCCAGTAAACAATCAAGCAGGGGGCTCCTAAGTCGGGGATGGCTCTGATTACCAACTTATAACACCCACGATGCGGCTATATCTCCCACGTGTCGGAGCACGACTTAGAGGCATAACCGCATAGTGGTTTAGTCGCAAGAAGGGTCATCTTCACACAATCCCATGTAATTAACAAGAATGGGATAAAGAGAGTTGGCTTACAATCGCCACTTCACACAATACATAATTTAAGTTCATACATCATTCAAATACACTCATAGACCGATTACGGTCAAGGTCAAATGAAAAGAAGACAACCCCAAATGCTATATCCCCGATCGCTCCGACTAGGCACCTCTACTGATCATCTGGAAACGATACATAGTAACGACCAAGGGCCTCATCAAATTCCCACTTCAGCTCAGTTGCGCCACCTGCGCTGGTATCCTCGGCACCTGCATCTGTTTTGGTAGAATCAATGAGCCACGGGGACTCAGCAATCTCACACCCGCGAGATCAAGACTATTTAAGCTCATAGGTAGGAAAAGGTGTAATATGGTGGAGCTGCGGCAAGCACTAAGCATATATGGTGGCTAACATACGCAAGTGAGAGCGAGAAGAGAAGCAACGCGTCGGTCGAGAAGCTAGAAGCGATCAAGAAGTGATCCTGAAACTACTTACGTCAAGCATAACACAAACCGTGTTCACTTCCCGGACTCCGCCGAGAAGAGACCATCACGGCTACACACTCGGTTGATGCATTTTAAAGAAGTCAAGTGTCAAGTTATCTACAACCGGACATTAACAAATTCCCATCTGCCTCATAACCGCAGGCACGGCTTTCGAAAGATTGTATACCCTACAGGGGTGTCCCAACTCAGCCCATCACAAGCTCTCACATTCAACGAAGGAATAGACGTTCTCTCGGGAAGACCCGATCAGTCTCGGAATCCCGATTCGCAAAACATTTCGACAATGGTAAAACAAGACCAGCAAAGCCGCCCGATGTGCCGACAAATCCCGATAGGAGTCGCACGTATCTCGTTCTCAGGGCACACCGGATGAGTCAAGCTACAAGTAAAACCAGCCCTCAAGTTGCCCCAAGGTGGCCCCGCAGGTTGCTCGGTTCGGACCAACACTCGAAGGAGCACTGGCCCGGGGGGGGGGCTAAAATAAAGATGACCCCCGGGCTCGCGAAAACCCAAGGGAAAAAGGGGGTATAGGTGGAAAATGGTAAAACCAAGGTTGAGCCTTGCTGGAGGAGTTTTATTCAAAGCGAACTGTTAAGGGGGTCCCATAAATCACCCAACCGTGTAAGGAACGCAAAATCAAGGAACATAACATCGGTATTACAGAAACTAGGGTGGCAAGAGTGGAACAAGTCACCAGGCATAAGGCCGAGCCTTCCACCCTTTACCAAGTATATAAGGTGCATTAAATTAAACAGGAGATATTGTGATATCCCAAAATATCCATGTTCCAACCAGGAACAAACTTCCTCTTCACCTGCAACTAACAATGCTATAAGAGGGGCTGAGCAAAAGCAGTGACATAGCCAATCAACGGTTGCTAGGACAGGATGGTTAGAGGTTTAACATGGCAATAGGTAGGCATGGTAAACAATGGCAGGTAGAGCTAACATAGCGATAGAGCGAGTACTAGCAAGCAAAGATAGAAGTGATATTGAAGGTATGATCATCTTGCCTGCAAGGTTCTCAGAGTTGTCGAAGGCTGGATCCTCGTAAGCGTACTCAACAGGTTCCTCGTGCACGTACTCGTCTCCCGGCTCTACCCAAAGCAAGAACACAAGCAAGGAACCACAATAAATCACGGTGCAATGCACAAGCATCATGATGCAATACATGTCATGATATGCGAGAGGTGATATGCAAAGCGTATGCGTGCTTCGGAAGGAAAGATGAAGAACAAGGCATCAACTTGGCAAACCAAGTATGCCGCTGGAAAGATGAGATGATTTCGGTTGAAATCGATATAAAGATCACCGGATTCAGGTGCACGGTTTGCAAAAGACAAGCAAGACAAGATATGATGCAAACAACAACATGGCCACTTGTATGCAAAGTATGGATAAGCTATAGCACCCAAACATATGAACTAGATGCATAACAGTGATGTACAGGAGATGCCCTACGAAACATGAACACTGAGCTCAAACTAAAAACCACTAGAGCATGACTAAAATAGCATGGCAATAATGCAAGAGATAACAGTTCTACAGACTTAGTGGAATTACTAGACATAGTAGAAACAGATTCATCATGGCATCTCTACAGGCTTGATTAACTCACTACCAGGCATGTCATGGCATGGAACAAGTACTAGCATGAAGTAGGCATGAAAATGAAGCTATTCATGTGCAAAACAAACAACTAGCATATTTGCATGAACCAGCACATGAGAGACAAAACAACAATAAGAAGTGAGATGGCATGATTATGAACTTTCTCAAATGCAGAAACTAATGCCACCACTGGATTGGTGGGATTTTTCTACCCTAAAAACATATATAATATGTTAGGGTTGCTATAGAAAAATCATCACAAATTCACTAAGATACAACCTGCCTAAAATGGTAATTGACAGAAATGGCACTTTCCATATTTGGAAACGTCCAGAAAAGGACTTGCCCGAAATGGAAAGGTAGTAAATGCCAGAAATGGTATATTCGCAGGAACAGAAATAAAACACTTAATAATAATAAAAATAAATAAATAAATAAAAACAGCCAGGCTAAGAGAGGATGACAGGTGGGGCCACCCTGTCATACTCACAGTGCAAAGAAAGGAAAAAGGGGGGGAATAATATGCACCCGCGGGGGATCGAACCCGGGTCTCCCCGGTGTGGCTCTGCTATGGCAACCACTGAGCTAGGCAGGCGGCTTTGCTAGGAAAAGGGCCTCGCCCCTTTTATCTACTGCTTCTGCTGCTATCCCCACGGAAGAGAAACAGAGCACATCACGGTGCGGCCAGAGGCGATGGAAGGATCACCGGAGCAGCTCCGGCGACCTAACGGAGCGACGGATGGGAGCTGCTGGACCGCAGGAGGATCTCGCACTCGCGCTTGGGGAGCACGACGCCCAACAGCGACGAAAACGCTGCCGGCAACGAGGTACCGAGCGGGCGGCGACGAGCTAAACCACGACGGGGCGCTGGTTTAAACGAGCGGCAGAGAGCACGGCTTTCTCCTATGTGATACGATGAAGTCTAAGGACATGCGCAGAGAGGCTAAAGAGGGTCGGAGCACTCACCGGAGACGAGGTCCAACGGCGGCGAGATCGGGCGCCTGCGGCGGCCTTGGTTAGAGCACGCAAACGAGGGGGAAAAAGGGGCAGGAAGATGCGCGAGCTCACCACAAGCACGGTGGTGCGCTTGGCTTGGTGGGAGATGGAAGGAGATGGCGAAGGCGGAGGACGAACTCGTTCAGCGGCCGAGTTCGAAGACGAGGAAGAAGCGGTCGTTGCAGGGGCTCCGGCTCCAAGTAGTCGACGACGGGGACGTAGTCGACGACAGGGAAGAAGAGGGACACGCTAGGCGGAGAAGATGCCGAAGGAGAGCACGCCGGCGGCGAGGACGCGCTCTCAGGTGCGCTCGAGATGGAGCGGATGCGGTGGATGTGGTGGCTAAACTTACCAAGAAACGGCGGCGGCGGACGAGGAGAACCCTAGGCGACGCGAGGGACACGGAAACTAGGGCTTATAAGGGCTAGGGCGAGCGGTGCGAGCTCACGCACGCTCGTGCTCGTGGTCCCCATGGCGACGGCGAGAGGAGAGGGAAAAGGTGGGTGCGGGAAACAGGGGAGGCGCTGGCGAGCGGGGCCGATCTATCCACGTGGCGAGGGTCCAGCGGGGGTGACCAGTTGCATGGGTGAGAAAAGACGAGGGCGCGGGCGGGCTGGCTGGCGGGCTGGCTGGGCTGGCTGGCTGCGCGGGGCGCTAGCTGGGCCGTCCTGGGAGGCCGAGGCCCAGGGGGGGGGCTGCTGCGCTGGCTGCTACTCCATTTCTATTTTATAAACAGAAATAGAAACAGAAAAGCTCAGGAAAAAAGGAGAGGAGTTAGAGCATAAAGAAAATATTCTCCAACTCCTGGAATTATCCACTATTTTAATAAATTGCATTGGGCATTTTTAGAGGTAGAAAAATAAGACAAGTTTGAATATAATTCAAACTTGTGTCATTTTTGAACCTGACCAAAACAACTTCAAATAAGGATATATTTGGCAGAGAGGTTTAGGGCATGGAGCAAGATTAACAGGGAGAAGATGAGCATTAATAGAGAAGGAAAAATAGCACTTGATAAGAAAAGGAAGGAGGATAAGTGATGGTGCCATGGTTCAAAGGGGGGGGGACAAGGTCATGCCCATGATGCTCATGGCAACAACATGAATGACAAAATGCAACATGAGATGACATGAAATGAAAATGCACTATATGATGATGACAAGAAGCACAAATGCAATATGGCCAAAAGGAATATGACAATGAAAAGAATAAAACCACACAACCAAACAAGATGAGGCCAAACATGATAAAACCCACAAGAATTTGGATGAGGTCAAGTTGATATATTGCCAAATTGGGACATGATACATCTGGGGTGTTACAAGTTTGCAAGTCCCGTAGCATGCACGCATGGTTAAAGTTGTGAAACAAATTTATTGCATGGGGTGCTCTTTTAATTGCCTTCCCTTAGGTGGAGGTCGGGGGCGCGCGATGGTTAACTCCTACCAACCTCCCCCCTAGAAGCATGCGTAGTAGTACTTTGCTTTGAGAGCTAATAAAACTTTTGCAATAAGTATATGAGTTCTTTTGACTAATTTTGAGTCCATGGATTATACGCACTTTTACCTTTCTGCCTTTGCTAGCCTCTTCGGTACCGTGCATTGCCCTTTCTCACCTTGAGAGTTGGTACAAACTTTGCCGGTGCATCCAAACCCCGTGATACGATACGCTCTATCACACATAAACCTCCTTATATCTTCCTCAAAACAGCCACCATGCATTATCTTCCATACATGTCACTCTTGATTCATTGCACCATCCCGGTACACCGCGGGAGGCATTCATATAGAGTCATATCTTGTTCTAAGTTTCGAGTTGTAATCCTTGTGTTGTAATCAATAGAAGTGTGATGATCATCATTATTAGAGCATTGCCCAAATAAAAAAAAGAAAGGCAAAAAAAAGGCCCAAAAAAAGAAAATAAAAAAAATAAAAAATAAAAAAGGGCAATGCTACTATCTCTTTTTCCACACTTGTGCTTCAAAGTAGCACCTTGTTCTTCATGTAGTGAGTCTCATATATTGTGCTTCAAAGTAGCACCTTGTTCTTCATAGAGTGAGTCTCATAAGTTGTCTTTTTATACTAGTGAGAATTTTTCATTATAGAACTTGGCTTGTATATTCCTACGATGGGCTTCCTCAAATGCCCTAGGTCTTCATGAGCAAGCAAGTTGGATGCACACCCACTAGTTTTCTTTTGTTGAGCATTCATAGCTCTAGTGCATCCGTTGCATGGCAATCCCTACTCCTCATGTTGACATAAATTGATGGGCATCTCCATAGCCCGTTGATTAGCCTCATAAATGTGAGACTTTCTCCTTTTTTGTCTTCTGCACACAATCCCCATCATCATATTCTATTCCACCCATAGTGCTATATCCATGGCTCACGCTCATGTATTGCGTGAGAGTTGAAAAAGGCTGAAGCGCGTTAAAAAGTATGAACCAATTGCTTGGCTGAAACCGGGGTTGTTCTTGATGGGAGTATTTTGTGTGACGAAAATGAAGCATAGCCTAACTATATGATTTTGTAGGGATGAACTTTCTTTTGCCATGTTATTTTGAGAAGACATGATTGCTTTGATTAGTATGCTTGAAGTATTATTATTTTTGTGTCAATATGAACTTTTGTCTTGAATCTTTCGGATCTGAATATTCATATCACAATTAAGAAGATTTACATTGAAATTATGCCAAAGTATCACTCCGCATCAAAAATTCTTTTTTATCATTTACCTACTCGAGGACGAGAGGGAATTAAGCTTGGGGATGCTTGATACGTCTCCAACGTATCTATAATTTTTTATTGTTCCATGCTACTTTATCTACTGTTTTAGGCAATATTGGGCTTTATTATCCACTTTTATATTATTTTTTGGACTAACCTATTAACTAGAGGCCTAGCCCAGATTTGCTGTTTTATGCCTATTTCAGTGTTTCAAGGAAAAGGAATATCAGACGGAGTCAAAACGGAACAAAATTAACTGGAGAAGTTAATTTTGGAAGGAAACCAACCAGATGGGCTTGGAGTGCACGTCAGGGGATTCCCGGGCTGCCCACGAGGGTGGGGGGCGCCCCCCTGGGCGCGCCCCCCTACCTCTTGAGCACCCCAGAGGTCCACCGACGTACCCCCTGCACCCATATATACCTACGTACCCTAAAACTTCTAGAACAGAAGATAGATCGGGAGTTCCGCCACCGCAAGCCTCTGTAGCCACCAAAAACCAATCGGGACCCTGTTCCGGCACCCTGGCGGAGGGGAATCACATTACCGGAGGCCATCTTCATCATCCCGGTGCTATCCATGATGAGGAGGGAGTAGTTCACCCTCGGGGCTGAGGGTATGTACATGTAGCTATGTGTTTGATCTCTCTCTCTCTCTCATGTTCTCTCTTGTGTTCCCTCGATGGCACGATCTTGATGTATCCCAAGCTTTGCTATTGTAGTTGGATCTTATGATGTTTCTCCCCCTCTACTCTCTTATGATGAATTGAGTTTCCCCTTTGAAGTTATCTTATCGGATTGAGTCTTTATGAGAACACTTGATGTATGTCTTGACGTGATTATCTGTGGTGACAATGGGATATCATGTGCCACTTGATGTATGTTTTGGTGACCAACTTGCGGGTTCCACCCATGAACCTATGCATAGGGGTTGGCACACGTTCTTGACTCTCCGGTAGTAGCTTTGGGGCACTCTTTGAAGTACTTTTATGTTGGTTGGATGAATCTGAGATTGTGTGATGCATATCGTATAATCATGCCCATGGATACTTGAGGTGACAATGGAGTATCTAGGTGACATTAGGGTTTTGGTTGATTTGTGTCTTAAGGTGTTATTCTAGTACGAACTCTTTTATAGATCGATCTGAACGAATAACTTTCAGGTGGTTTCGTACCCTACCATAATCTCTACGTTTGTTCTCCGCTATTAGTGGCTTTGGAGTGACTCTTTGTTGCATGTTGAGGGCTTGTCATATGTTCTATCTATGTTATTATTGTTGAGAGAACTTGCACTGGTGAAAGTCTGAACCCTAGGCCTTGTTTCCTACCATTGCAATACCGTTTACGCTCACGTTTATCACTTGTTACCTTGCTGTTTTTATTATTTCAGATTACAAAAACCTATATCTACTATCTATTTTGCACTTGTATCACCATCTCTTCGCCGAACTAGTGCACCTATACAATTTACCATTGTATTGGGTGTGTTGGGGACACAAGAGACTTTTTGTTATTTGATTGCAGGGTTGTTTGAGAGAGACCATCTTCATCCTACGCCTCCCACAGATTGATAAACCTAAGGTCATCCACTTGAGGGAAATTTGCTACTGTCCTACAAACCTGTGCACTTGCAGGCCCAAGAACGTCTACAAGAAGAAGGTTGTGTAGTAGACATCAGTGACCACATCACCACTCTTGTTCACTAGCCTCAAAGTTCTTTGAGAGTATTGAGCAACTCCAGCAACACGACTAACATCATCCGGATCAGATTCTTCTTGAGCAACCATTTCTTTCCCATCTCTCTTCTTGATCTTGGAGTTCAAAGGATCTGGCAACTTCTTCCTGGGAAAGGTCTTGGGAAACCTTGGTGTATCCTCTCTCTTCTCATAAGGGCACTCATTGGAGAAGTGGTTGGTTTCTTCACAGTTGTAGCATTTTCTTACATTCTTCTTTTGAAATCTTCCCTTGAATTTTCCCGCGCTAAACTTCTTGACAAATAGAGCCATGTCTTCATATGAAGGTCCCTCATAGGATTCAACCTCATCACCATCTTCATCATCATCATCATCTTCTTCTTCTTCACTTTGCTCATCTTCACATACATGTTTGGCCTTCAATGCAAGATTGATCTTTGATGTTGGAGTACCGTGCATGGCAAGATGTTTTGTGGTATTTGCCTTTGACTCTTCAAATAGTTGGAAGGTGGGTATGATGTCATCTATAGTCATTTCCTTGAAGGCATGGTGTTGTCTTATGTCCCACACCATTTGATGGTGATATGGGGCAAGAGCATGAAGCAACTTATCCACAAGGAATCGCTTAGTAATTTTGAATCCATCTTGTGTCTTGTCACACTCACACGACTCAATGTCAGTGGTGAGAGTCATGAGACACTCAAGGATTTGATTGGGAGTTTCACCTTTCTCCATACAAAAGTTTTCCAATTTCATATTGAGCACTCTGGAGGGCGGAGGTACCGGTCTTGGATCTTATAATGCTTTCCATAGTTCCTTGGCACTTGTGATATGTATGAACGGTCTTCTTTGTTTTTCAACCATACCTCTCCTTATACACATGGTTGCAGTGTCACTGAGATTCTTGTCATAAATTTCTCTTGGTGTAGGATTCTTTGGATCAACCACATGGTACCCATACTCCAAGATCTCCAGCATCTCATCGTTTCCATATCGAAGATGATCCTGCATAGCAACTCTCCACAAGGCAAAATCGGAAGTGGCATCAAGTAGAGGAGGTTTTCCTTGAGGATTATATTTCGGTTTCTCAACCTGGGGTCTTGCATACAGCCATGGAACACTTGAGTTTTCATTGCTAGGAGGTTGTTGACCAAGTGACGGAGCACGCACAGTTGGCCTCGAAGCCGCACCACCCGAGAGTGGTGCAAGCACCGTGGACAACGTGGCTAATCTCATTTGGACCAAGGCCTCAAGAGAAGCATCATGCTCCTCTTTTTATTTAGCAAGGGCCCATTCCAGATCCTCAGAAGTAAAGGACTTGACTTCAGAAGAGGCCTTGCCTTTATCCTGCGGATCTGCAACAAGGGGAGACCCATCGGGGTTCATCTCGGTCTAGGGCGGTTAAGCCACAAGAATAGAGCATGAGGCTCTCATACCAATTGAAAGGATCGAGATGGACCTAGAGGGGGGGGTGAATAGGTACAATTACAAATTTTAATTATAACTAAGCAATTTTAGGCAATAATGCGGAATATGAGAGTGAGCCTAACAATTGCAAGAGTAGTACTAAGTGCTAAGCAAGTAACATGAGTATGTAAGGAAGCGAGCACAATAAGATATAAGTAAGTGCTAAGAGACAAGTAACCACAAGTAGAGAGTTAGGGTTAGGAATAACCGCAACTCCGGGAGACGAGGATGTATGCCGATGTTCACTTCCTTGGAGGGAAGCTACATCACCGTTAGAGAGGTGGATGTTACCAAGAAGGCACACCAATGCCACAAAGGCTCACCCTATTCTCCCTTTGAGACAACACCACGGAGGCGTTTCTCAACCACTAGTGGTAGACCTTGGGGTGGTCTCCAAACCCTCACAAACTTTTCCGGGGGTAACCATAAAGGTCGATTCCTCTCCGAAAGACTCCTACCGCCTAGGAGTCTCCAACCTCCAAGAGTAACAAGAACAATGGGGAAAAGCTCAAGACTTGCTCAAATCATGAATTCCTTTGGTGCAAAGAAGGAGAAGGAATGGATCTATCACTTGAATTGGACAACTTCTCTCAAATGCTCTCAAATCCCTTGGGGATCTAAGATTTGGTGTGGAGGAGTGAGAGAGGGAGAGAGTGAAATGTGTTCTAGGGTTTGTTCAAAGTGAGTGGCCAGTCGTCTCTCGTGGGGAAGAAGGGCTATATATAGTGTGAGTACAATTATGGCCGTTGTAGTGTAAGTGAATGGGCAGCCCGAACATCCGGGCAAGGGGCCAGACATCGGCCTGGCAAGGTTCGAGGAACAAAACTAGAACCGGAACAGAAAACGGAGGGACCGGACATCCGGGGGCCAAGCCCTGGCATCTGGCATATCAGGAAGGCCCGGATATCTGACAGATGGCCGGACATCCGTTGTGATCACAAACAGGTTACAGAACCTCAACTGTTCTATGGGTAGTGGAGGTCGGACATCCAGGATTGGGCCCAGACATTCGGCATGTCAGGTAGGCCTGAACATCCGGGGAAACACCCAGACATCGTGCAGCGCAACACACAAGAGTTCTCCGGATGGCTAGGCCCGGATATCCGGCAAGAAGGCCGGATATCCGGCATGAGGCTCGGACATCCGGCTTGAAGCCGGGACATCTGGCAGCCAAGAGACAGAAACAGAAAGTTTTAGCATGTGCATGTATGGCAATGAGGTTTGTGGCAAGAGCAAGCCTTTAACTAACCCTATCGATCACCTCTTAATAGTGCGGGATCCTATACTCAAGAAAACAAATATGAAATCAATTTTTATGCTTCATCCTTGAGTAAAATCACTTTGCATGCTCCTGATCCACACACTTCAATGAACCGGGGACTAACACCTGAGATTTACTTAACAACCATTGTTAGTCCCCTACATGTATATTGTCATCAACATCAAAACATGATGTAAGGGCATGATTGCTCTTTCAGCAATACGACTTCTGCGCCATATACCATAAAAAAGATGGTGTATCTGGTCGTTCGATTGGGCGTTGTTCGGAGCCCCCAGAGTACAGAATCGAGTTCCTCAACTAAGTGCTTATCTGATTCTCATAAAGAGCGTACTAGTCTGGGTTTAATACCACTCATAATCGGACCATTGGCCCGCTCGACTTGGCCGTTCGTTGAAGGGTGGTATATAGATGCATAGTCGAGTTTAATGCCCAACTTAGCACACCAGTTTTTCACCTCATCAGTTGTGAAGTTAGAGCCATTGTCAGTGATGATACTGTGCGGAACACCATAACGGTGGACTACGCCTGATATAAAATCGATCACTGGTCCGGCCTCAACTCTTTTGACTGGTTTGGCTTCTATCCATTTAGTGAATTTATCCACCATGACCAGTAAGTATTTATTTTTGTGGCTTCCCCCTTTAAGGGTCCGACCATGTCAAGCCCCCAGACCGCAAAGGGCCACGTAATGGGGATTGTTCTTAATGCGGTGGGAGGCATGTGACTCTGATTGGCGAAGAGTTGACAGCCCACGCAATGTTGGACGAGGTCTTGCGCGTCAGCTCGAGCCGTAGGCCAGAAAAAGCATGTACAAAACGCCTTGCTTACAAGGGCACGGGCTACGGCATAATGACTGCCGAGACAGGCATGTATCTCTACCAAGAGTTGCCTTCCCTCCTCTTCAGAGATACACCTTTGAAGGACTCCGGTTGTACTTCTTTTATATAGTTTCCTTCATGTACTTTGAAGGCTTTGGAGCGCCGAACTGTGCATCGCGCCTCATTTTGATCGTCGGGGAGCTCTTTCCTATTAAGGTAGGCCAAGTAAGGTTCAGTCCAAGGAGCGATAACGGCGATGATCTCAAGAACACAGGGTGTTATCTCGATATCCGAACCCCCAAAGTTGTCCACATTGTGTTCGGCGGATGGGGGTATGATTAGGTATGTGTTACCTTTGCTGCTCTCACCCGGCCACACCATAGATGGCTTAAAGAGCCGCTCCACGAAGGTGTTGGGTGGCACGGGTCGCGTTTGGCGCCCATACGAGCAAGGATGTTGGCTCCCTGATTACTTTCCCGGGTGACATGATGGAACTCATGTCCGTCGAACCGAGCTGACATTTTTAATATGGCGTTTCAGTATGCCATCATTTTTGGGTCCTTTGCATTGAACTCTCCATTGACCTGTGAAATTGTAAGGTTCAAATCACTACACACCTCCAAGCATTGTATGCCATGGAGACAGCCATACGAAGACCACGCAGTAGCGCCTCGTATTCGGCTCCATCATTAGGGTTCGCATACATGATTTTCAATACGTAGCGGACTGTGTCCCTAGTGAGAGATGTGAGGATTACGCCAGCCCCCAGCCCGACCAGCATTTTGGAACCAACGAAGTACATGACCCAATTAGAATATGAGTTGTACTCTTTAGGGAGTTCCGCTTCCGTCCATTCGGCTATAAAGTCAGCCAACACCTGGGATTTCATAGCCCGGCATGGCTTGAATATGATTTCGAACGGTAATAGCTCCATTGCCCACTTTTCTATGCGGTCAGTGGCGTCTCTGTTATTAATGATGTCATTCAGTGGTACCTCGGATGCCACTGTGACAGAACACTCTTGAAAGTAGTGCCGAAGCTTGTGAGACGCCATGAAGACTGTGTAGGCTATCTTCTGATAGTGCGTGTATCAGGATTTGCAAGGTGTAAGGACCTCCAATACGTAATATACTGGTTTTTGGGTGGGATATTTATGTCCCATGTCCCCTTGCTCGATGATGAGGACAACACTAACTACTTGGTTAGTTGCTGAAATGTATAATTACATAGGCTCTCCGATGCCAGGTGCGGCCAAGATTGGGTTGCTTGCGAGAAGGTCCTTTATTTCTTCCCATTCGGCTGTGGATGCGTCCGTCCATTTGAAGTTATCAGTACGGTGCAGTAGCCGCAACACATCCAGCTAGTTTATGGACCTGCTTTAGGTCTATTGGCGTGGCCAATTGTGACATGGCTCAGATTTTTGCTGGGTTTGCCTCAATTCCTCTATGGGAAACAATGAACCCCAGCAACTTTCCGGCTCGGACTCCAAAGACACATTTTTCTGGATTAACCCGGATGTCGTATGTTCGGAGATTGTCGATGGTAACGCGAAGATCATCCACCAATGACTCAATGGGTCTTGTTTTAATGACCATATCGTTCACGTATGCTTCGACTGTTTTTCCTATTTGTTTTTCCAGGCATGTTTGAATCATGCGCTGGTAGGTAGCCCTGGCATTTTTGAGTCCGAAGGGCATAGTGTTGAAGCAGAAGGGACCGTAAGGGGTGATGAATAAGGTTGCAACCTGGTTCGATTCCTTCATCTTAATCTGATGGTATCCGGAATAGGCATCGAGGAAACATAGCGAATCGTGTCCTGCAGTTGCGTCGATAATTAGGTCAATGCGGGGCAATGGGAAAGGATCTTTGGGGCAGGCCTTGTTGAGGTCCTTGAAGTCGACACAGAGGCACCATGATTTGTCCTTTTTAGGGACCATAACCATATTGGCTAGCCAATCCGGATGTTTGATTTCCCTAATGAACCCAGCCTCTAGTAACTTGGCTAGCTCTTGTCTGATAGCTTGACGTTTGGGTCAAAAGCTGGCGGTCGTAAACTGAAATTAACGACCTTCTCTATGAGAAGGTCGTAGACGTTTACGACCAAAATATGCCTACTGTTTTGTCTTGGTCACTAGCAGCCTCCCCAGGCCACGTAGGCATCCGACGTGGCAATCTGATGTGGCACAAAAATCAGCCCGGTCCAATTCAGTGTTTTAGATGGGCCAAGCCCATTAATTCAGCCCACTTATATTTTTTTCCTATGAATTTTTTTAGCTTCATGGACCAAGCCCAACAGCCATTTATTCTTTTGGGCCAGCCTTTTTGTTTTCTGAGCTTCTTCCATTTTTCTAGGCCTCAGCCTTTTGTGGTCCATTTAACTTTTTAAAAATTTTAAGACGTTTTTCCTTTCATTTTTTTGTCCAATATTGTTTGGGCTAAGGCCTCTTCCAGCCCATCAATATTTTTAGCCCGCTAATTCAAAGGACTGGACAACAGAGAAACAATTCAGCTTTTCTTCAATTTTGCTATCAAAGCAACATTTGTTTCACTGTACAATCATACATCATTTGTTGTAGTTACATCTTCATCACATTATCTATACATAAGAAGCAGCAACTAAAAGATTGTCATCTATAACAAATGACAACCAGTCAAAAGAAAGATCACCATCACAGCTCCAGCGACTACTAATATACACTACAACTTCCACTTATGTGCAAACCTACAAGAAGGCCAAACAAAAAAGGAATCGCTATCGATTGGATTTGGTTGCAGCCCTTCCAGTTTGCTAATGGCATCTCTCCAGCAGCATATCTCGTAACCTATAGAGAACACAAACTAGCATAAGAATTTGAAACTTCTTCTAATTTGAAACTTTAGGGAAGCACGAAAAGCAGCAGCGAACTAAGACAGTAGCACGCAGGCAGCGTTGTAAACAGCAAACCAAGTAATATAATGTACACTACAAGAGAAACAAAAGGCAAAGCGAGACTTGACCTGGAAGGGGCAGACGTGGGAGCCCTCAAGGCCCTGGAACGCCCTTCGGATCTGCTCCAGCCTCCATTAATGGTCATGCGAGGCAACAGAATTTAGTCATAACAAACAAGCAAGGGCGCTGAATATAATCCAAGTACTCAACTTGTTCTAACCGAATTTAGGAGTCTGTTTTTATTCTTTTCTTATGCAGTCTGAAGATTAACTTGTTCCAACTGAATTTAGTCAGAACAAACAAGAAAGGGCGCTGCAGATCACGCATCTGAGATCAAAGACGCTGTAGATCATGAATCAAAGCACATCTGGTCCAGTACTCGGCACCAACTCCTCCAACTCTTTGCGGAGTAGGGCTATACTATACGGCTTCAAACTTCAAATTTCATAGACCTGGAGCTCATGCAAAAGAGTGAACACATAGGCTACCAGCATTAGAGTCGCTATTATTCTTCGAAAATCAAAAATTATATATTGAAAGAGATCTCATAGAAATGTAGATTTGTGGACCAAATATATGATAAAGCAACAGATTCAACCAACTTCAAAAACCTAGATGTTTTGTGATATAGTACCACAAGAACCACAAGAATACTAGATATAGTATAATATGATTCCAGGAGACCAAAAGAGCATCAATCAGTAGCAGGTATATAGCTAGCAAACTACTACTAGACATCATCGACACTTGAACTAGCCAGAGGCCATCCAATGGATTAAGCAACGTTCATACTAAACCTACAAATTCTAATTACCTACAAAAAATCAGTAGCATAGGCAGACTATGTTGACTGAAAATCAAACTCCAGCCACATTGCTCTGTGTTCCTACACTAAACTGGAAACAATAGAAATCAAATGGGCTAAACAGTGAGTCGGAGCCCTCTTTCTAGAGTTGAGACTCCACTCTTACCTCCACATCACACTCCTAATGCTACTGATGCAAAACTACTCTTAAATGGACTGCCACAGCTATACTGCAAGAATTTACAGCTATACTCCATGTACTGCTCTCCAGGAGTACTCCAATTCATCTTTCAAAAAATGTTCAAGCACTAACTAAAAAAGGAATTTTAAGTTTTGGAACCCAAGAGACAACCGTAGCATCTACACTGACATGTGTAGTTCAATTAGGTTGGTCCTGTGCAAGACAAGCTACCTAGATTTTGCTGATGCACACTATAAACTATCAAAAAAATAATGGACATGAAAAATTCAAAAAAAAAATCAGAAAACTGCAGATACAGACTAGACTGCCACTTTGTCCTAAATGCTACATAGTCAGTTTTCACACACAAGCAATCAAAACGCTACAAGGTGTCATTTGTCCATCCTACCAGGAACAACGGCATCCAGAAAGGTAAAACGGAACATATTTTCCCTTGAGGAGTAGACAAGGCACAACTACAATTCAAGCCATTGGACTGCCAATCGACTCCACTAGCATTATATCAGATACAATAGTACACATTTCAGAGGAAACAACCCATGTGCAGCGTACATCGTACTAGTATCAGTGAGAGGAGGAGCTACAGCCACATATGATGACTGGTGTATACTCTTGGGCATCCATCCGGGCAAATAAGAAAAGAAATAAAAAACAAGAACGGGGATGGAATGTGGCGGGAGCTATCACCTTGAAGATGGGTGGCTCGGAGCAGATCCTACAGCGAAAAGCATCTACATCAGTGAGAGAGCAAGGACATCAGGGAAAATAGGAACGTTGCATTCTTGAAAGGAAGCAGGGATATGAATAACTGGGTAGAGAACATTGAAAATGTATCTTACCCTGCAGTGGTGATCAAAGCCATCAACACACTTGTCGCACACTCTGCAATGCTTACTGTTCTTCAAAACCTACATAAATACACACCAGGTTTGTAATAACATGTCGCAAAAAAGGTGAAGAAGTCATGCCATTCCCCATAAGATAGAGCTACCTAATGTAGCAATAACATTCGATTCAAACTACTACACACCCTCTTGCATGTCTGACTACAACCTACTAGTAGTAAGTTACAGTAGTTCTAAAATTACATCGAATATCAATAGTGCAGGGCACACCACAGCTACCCACTACTCCATTAGTTAGTCCGTACCAACCACAACCACAACTCCATAGGCATTGCTGATGTAGCTAAACTGATTTCAACTTGCAGACAAAATTAGCTAGGGATGGGAGAAAGAAAACAAGTATCATTCAGCTCCGACCATGGCCCCGTATACTGTCCAACTCGGGACTGGACACAATCAACAGAGATGAAATGCACAATTGACAACAGATCCCACCAGACGGAGGAAACGAACCTGGCGTGGATGAGCTTGACGCTGGTCTTCATGTCGGGCCTGGACCAGTTGTAGGCGATGGATCCTGCGACCCCCATGAGCCACAGCGTCCCTGCAAGCACACACGACAGAAAAAGGGGATCAGATTCAATTCAATCACACGGCAAGGAACGACGCGGAACAGAGAGGAGGAGGAGCTCCGTCGGTGGAAGGGGAGTTCCCCGTGGCGCACCATGCTCGTGGACACCCCTGATGCCATGGCATTAAATATGAGTGTCGTTGGTCATCGTAAAATCAGTAGTGCACAATGGAGCACACAACAATAGTTACCAAGCAAGCTGACAGACTGACAGTGTTGTTAGGCATCTTAAGAAATTTCATAAACATACAAAGTTAAGTTGTTCATAGGGCCACTTTGGCACCTTGCAACAGCCTCTAATCTAAGCCATCAGACTAACACCACACGGTCTAAACACACAAAGAAAATTCCATTTCCACAGAGAAATGGACACCAACTCTCCATCATCACCACGCAAACACGTTCAGAAACTTGTAGAAACATCTGGAAAAAAATCACATATCATCGTAAACTCAATAAAGTGCAATGCAGAAGACACCAATTGGTATCTAGCCTCTAAGAAATTTCATAACAGACGAAGTTAAGCTGCCCATACGCACAGCCACCTGGTACCTTGCAAAAGCCCCCAATGTAAACCATCAGGCTAACACCACACGGTCTAAACACACAAGGAAAACCCCATCTCCAGAGAGAAATGGACGCAGGCTCCACATTATCACCACGCAAGCACATTCAGAAACTTGTGGCAGGGCATGGAGAGGGAGAGAGCACTCACTTGGCTTGAGCCTTGCCCTTGGGGAGGACGGTGTGGTCCACGGCCGGCCTGATCTTCCATGCCTCGTTGATCTCAATCTGCGGAAGGAATCAGCACAAGAATAAACCCAACCACCAAATCACCAAGCAGGATGCAGAGGAACCGGGCGAAACTCGAAGTCGAAGTACCAAATGCCGAGGACGATGAGAGATAGGACCAGGACGCCTGCTCGCAGTCGGTGGTGGCGACCATGTCCACGACGGCCTCCGTCTCTGGCCCTGGGATGAGAACACCGTCCCGGACGGCGACCACCAGGTCCTTCCAGTGCTCGTTCCCGAGCAGCCCGCGGAGGAGGTAAGGTGCCACCAGATCGCTTCCGGACGGGGACGGGGCAGAGGCGTCGGCGAGGAGCCAACGGAGATGGTGGTGGAGGTGCGGCGCCGAGGGCGGGATGGGCGCAGCGGCCCTGCGGAGGAAGGCGGCGACTGAGACCTCCGGGACGGGGTGGGTCGACGGGCGGAGGAAGAGCGGCGGGCGTCCTCGGGAGGCGAGGAGGAGCGGAGCGGGTGGTGGCGCGCGGGCGTGGGCGGCGGGATCGGCATGAGGTAGGTGGCGGCGGCTAGGACTGGATCTGAATCGGGGGAGAGGCACTAGTAGAAAAAGGGTCAAACGTGAAGCACATTAGTGCCGGTTTGATTTTGGCCCGGTACTAATGGTACCATTAGTGCCGGTTCGAACGGATTTGCATTAATGCCGGTTCGTGTTGAACCTTTAGTACCGGTTCGTGGCACGAACCGGTACTAAAGGGGTGGTGGTAGGCTGGCGTCAGGCCGGGGCCCCACGATCACCTTTAGTACCGGTTCATGGTACGAACCGGCACTAAAGGTCTAACCTTTAGTACCGGTTCGTACCATGAACCGGTACTAAAGGGGTCTGACCTATAGTACCGGTTTGTGACACAAACCGGCACTATAGGGCAATTTTCAAACTCTAGCCCCCCCTGTGTGTCGCCATTTTAGTTCTGAAAAAATCAAAAGAAAATGATAAAAACTTCAAAAAATAAAATCCTTCGAGAGGTAGTTATATTACTACATCTACTAGTTAGGAAAATTTGAAAACTACAATTTGGACATGTTTTGCAAAAAGTGTAGGGAAAATGTAAAACGGCTATAACTTTTGCATACGATGTCGGAAAAAAACGTATAATCTATCAAAAAATTCAGCACGAAAATCCGCATCCGATGGAGGCAGCCTAGGGCCTGTTTGGAATTTTTTAGAATCCTCAAATTCCAAAAGGAAAAAAAGATATGGTCAAATTTTAGTTTTTTTACAAAAATTTGGTTAAATCTGGTCAAACTACTTATTCAAGAAGTATTAATGTTACTACATAATTATTCAAGAATATTAGTGTTACTAAATAATTATTTCAATTTTTTGAATTTTTGTCAAATCTGGTCAAACTATGGTCAAACTGTGGTCAAACTATGGTCAAACTTATTCAAGAAATATTAGCGTTACTAAATAATTACTGTTTTTTAGAATAATAGTTTCAAACTCAAACGGTGAAATGTGTGACTTCATGCTCAAACTAAACTCCTGAGGGTTAATAGGATTGACATCCTACTATTGTCTGGAAAACAACAAGTGCAGACTCGAAAACGAAGGAGAATAGAACCCGAAAGTTAAGCGTGCTCGGGCTAGAGTAGTGAGAGGGATGGGTGACCGGTCGGGAAGTTAGATGATTTGGAATGAGTGATCCACACTTGAGCAGTTAAGAGAGGTGATTAGAGAATAAATCATTGAATAATTCGGAAAAATTAAAAATAAAAAAAATTAAAAAAAATTTCCAAAATTTTCAAAAAAAAAATTCAAAAGAAAAAACCTTTAGTACCGGTTGGTAACACCAACCGGTACTAAAGGTCCCCCATACCAGGGCGCGAGCTCACGCCACGTGGTGGCACTTTAGCGCCGGTTCGTGCCGAACCGATACTAAAGGGGGGGGGGCTTTAGTGCCCACACTTTAGTGCCGGTTATGGAACCGGCACTAAAGGCCCTTACGAACCGGTGCTAAAGCTCCGTTTTCTACTAGTGAGGGGAGAGGGGACGGGAGGAGTGGAGTTAGGGTTTGGGCTGCGGGTGGGTGGGTGTATGGATGGATGGATGTGTGCCATGTCATAAATCCATGGCACAAACATCTCAACCAATGAAAATTAAACTTATGTATATGTGTTTTTTTCTTTTTGTTTCTCTTCTTTGTTTTCACCTATGTGAAGAACCTATCAAATATTAGTTATAAAATTGGACCGCAACAATTTTCAAACATATTCGACCGTGTTTTATGTACAAATGGACCAAATGGTTCCCTCTTAAAAGTTTTTCGTCCACCTCTCGTCCATTTTTTGAGTGTTCAAAACGAGTTTTTTGTGAAGAACCTAGAAAATATTTGTTGCAAATTTGGACCAAATCAATTTTATAAAATTTTAGGCCATATTTAATGTATAATTGACCAAATGGTTGGGTGTCAAAAGTTTTGATCAACCACTCGTGAAAAAGACAAATTCCCACCGATTCAGCTAGAAGCGGGTCAAATTTGAACTGCATCTGCCTCATAGTTTGGTCTTTATTTTTTTTCCAAAAATCATTTCTAGGTACATAAGTACCTATTTAATCAGAGAAACATCAAAAGTTTTCCAAGATTAACCACTTGCTAGGAACGGTCAAGCCCGCCGTTTTGATGGCATTTTGAAATGGGCATAAAAAATTCAAAAAAAAATCTAAAAATTGGAAAACCTTCGCATTGTTTCATTATATGTGACCAAGTTTCCAGGAAAAATAATAAACTTGTAATACAGAAATTATTTTAGAAAAGTGTTCTAACAAATGAGCTGTCATGCGTGAAGATTCAGGGCTTTCAAGCTAAATGATCTATCTTATGGCCACATTCATGGCATAGTTTGTTCAAATGATCTCATATTGTGCACAAGGGTGCATCTTGGAATTCCAAACAATGTTGCCTAAGGGAGTTTTCACTTTCATTGCGCAAAAGAGCCAATTTCCATTTTTCGAGTGCCCCAAGTGAGGTTTTTTTGTGAAGGAGCTACCAAATAATTCTTGCAAAATTTGACCAAATCATTTAAAAAAAATACTAGGCCATATTTAATGCACAATTGACCAAATGGTTGGGTGTAAAAAGTTTTGTTCCACCTCTGGTGAAAAAGACAAATTTCCGCTAATTTAGGTGGAAGCGGGTCAAATTTGAACTGCAGCTGCCTCATAGTTTGCTCTTTACTTTTTCCAAAAATCATTTCTAGGTACATAAGTATCTATTTAATCAGAGAAACATCAAAAGTTTTCCAAGATTCAACCACTAGCTGGAACGGTCAAGCCCGCCGTTTTGAATGCATTTTGAAATGGACATAAAAAATTCAAAAAAAATCAAAAAAATGGAAAACCTTCGCATTGTGTCATTATATGTGACCAAGTTTCCAAAAAAATAATAAACTTGTAATAAGGAAATTATTTTAAAAATGTGTTCTCAGAAATGAGCTGTCATGCGTGAAGATTCATGGCTTTCAAGCAAAATGATCAATCTTATGGCCACATTCATGGCACGGTTTGTTCAAATGATCTCATATTGTGCACAAGGGTGCATCTTGGAATTCCAAACAATGTTGCCTAAGGGAGTTTTCACTTTCATTGCACAAAAGAGCCATTTTCCATTTTTCGAGTGCCCCAAGTGAGGTTTTTTTGTGAAGGACCTACCAAATAATTCTTGCAAAATTGGACCAAATCATTTAAAAAAATACTAGGCCATATTTAATGCACAATTGACCAAATGGTTGGGTGTAAAAAGTTTTGATCCACCTCTGGTGAAAGAGACAAATTTCCGCCGATTCAGTTGGAAGCGGGTCAAATTTGAACTGCAACTGCCTCATAGTTTGCCATTTATTTTTTCCAAAAATCATTTCTAGGTACATAAGTACCCATTTAATCATAAATACATCGTTTGGTGGCGATACATCGAGGTTTGGATGGTGGGTGAGGGCCCCAACTTTAGAGCGTGTAAACTCGCATGCCCGCCGCGTGGTCACCGCGTGATCCTGGCGTTGCCATGTGTTCTGGGCGGCATAGGCATGACTAGTGGGTTGGGAACTCTCTAGGTAGGTGTTAGGAAGAAAATCACAACATAAGATTGTCACGAGGAGACCGATCGATGCTCAAACATGAATAAGCAGCCAAGTGTTTGATTAGTGGTACGGGAAAGGCACATGGCTAATGGGCGCGAGTTTTGGCTGAGGATGATCAATTACTAAGAAGACCGTCTTCACAACTTTTCATCTCAAAAGGAGGAGCCTAGGTGGTACTTGCTTTGCAAAGTACCACACTAGACATAAATACGAATGTTGAAGCTGGACTCAAAATAATGAATGGATTGAGCTGGCATTTGGTGGAGGATGGTTATTTGGGTAGAGGAAAGCACTGTAGAAAATGGATAACATTTGGACATGCCAAAATGGTACTTCCTTCACAAAGTGCTGCTCTGAACAGAATAGGAAAATGAATATTGTTGAGTTATTATTGAACTAGGCAAGGAAGGTTTTTGACATATTTGATGAAGATATGATCCAAACAATTTATGTGAATTTTTTGGGAATTTTCGAAATAACAGAAATATAGGTTGCTTCACAACCTAGGGCAAAAATTGACACATGGACATGACACATAGGCAAAACTGATGAGATGGCGCCTAGTCATCACAACCCACCACAATTTACAAGGCTATGACCATCTATATTGGTCTTTAACAACTAGAAATAAGGCAGCAGACCAGCACTGTTTGCTTTATGAACATTTCGTGTAAGGAAATTACGACCTTTCTGACCAAAATGGTCGCAATGGTTTAGGGTTTGGAGCCCCCCGAACAACTTTTGATCAATTGGTCTCAAATGGTCATAGATCTATGACCAATTCTTCCAGGGTCACTGACAGAAGGTCACTAGTTGACATATTTCTTATAGTGTTACGCTAGTTCTTTGTACAGGCACACTGCAACTTCTTTTTCGCTTACAAGGTTGTACGAAGGAGTCCAGGCATCAATTGCTTGGATATGCAGTTCCAATACTTCTTTCTTCCCACACTGCATTTGTAAGTCGAATGGTTAATCTGGTAAGATGGTGCATCCTTCATATGTTATATGAGGACGTGTAGTCAGACTAGTTGTAGCCACACACATCACACTGGCTTTTACTGTATATTTCATGCGATTACTTTTGGCATATCGAGATCTAAGCAATCTACAATAGGATGAAAAGACTGGCATCCTTCACATTATTGGCAAACTCAGTTCATAAAGACAAGCAATTCAACCATTCTGTGGGTAAATCAAAAGCACCACTAGAATATTTTTCACTACCCAATCATACACACAAAAAGGGGCGACGCCACCATAGGGGCTGGTATGGTCGGCCGCCTCAGGTGGCTGGAAAGTGTGAACCTAGTTTGCGTCATCCAGGTTGGCCCACGCTAGTTTTGTTCGTCCCAACGCACGAGCAGGCAATGTAAAAAATGAATAAAAATGTTTCAATTTGGATGGAACAATAACATAAGTGCAAGGCAGGCCCTATAGCAGGCTCGCGGCCCAAACGAGCGCCTCCCATATTGATCGACAACACGAAAAAGCCCAATTCATTCGCTCCAGCCTCTAGTCAGGTTTGCTCCTAACCTAGCCGCCGCTGGACAGACCGACACAGCACTTCCTCGCGCCCTCGTTGGAGGGCGGTCGTCGGGCTTCAAGAGAACAGAAGGACAAGAAGATGAAGATCCAACCCTGGGTGTAGCCTGCGTGGGAGGTAGCGGTGGCAACACGAGCATGGCACCGAGCTTGCGCAAACGGACAGTCGCAGCTTGCAAGAGTAGCATGCGCAACAAGCAGGTACATCACATCCCTAATTATATCTAATTCAACTCTTCAATTTCTGGCCAATAGTTAAACCTGACGGTGTTGTAAAACTGCTTGTATGTAGGGAATCTATGAGAAAATGAAACCAATTTCTACTTATTTTATAACTCCCCCAATCAATACTGAACTGAATGAATCTGATGCATCTAATCAAGTTTTCGATGCAAACATACAAGCTCATGTTGTTCTTGAGCCTGAAGTGTCTAATGAACAGACTGCTAATGAAGAATTTGATGCAAACATTTTACATGCTCCTGGTGATGAACATATAGTGTCTAATGAGGGATCTAATGCAAGCATTTTGCAAGCTCATTGAAGGATTTAGTGTCGAATGATGATCTGCTATGTTGAGAGAGACAGAGATTTGCATGCATTGATGAAAAGAAAATTATAGTGCATTTTCATAGCTTGAGGAAACGTCGAGGCCATCTACCAGAAAGTCACCGTATCATGACAACATAGCATAAATAATTTTCTAATCTGTTGTTTGAAACTATTGTCATACTTGTGCAGGATAGATATATTGATATCCAGTTTGCGCACTGGTTATAGGTGCAATTACACTTTGATATTTTCAGCCAGAGAACGAATAATTCAAGCAGGTACAGACCATGTTTGTAGTCCACCATGTTGCATTTTGTGTTTTTTGGTGCTTTCATCATTTAGTGTTTATAATCTGAACTACTTTGGATCATTAGCTGGTTTTCAAAGTGCATGTAGCTTCACATTTCTCAAGTTATGTTGGTTTCCGGAGTGCAAGTGCCTTCGTATTTTTTAAGTTAAATGTTCGCCCCTGGTAACTTGAATTCATGGATTCTCCACTGCACACAAATCATATGCGAATGCCAGTACGAATTAAATGAAATGCATGGACTTACGCTAGCTCGTTGTACATGCTCACTACAGCTCTGCTTGCGCTTGGGATCTTCCATGTACAAGTCCTTGTTACCACTTGCTTGGATGTGCAGGCCTTGTGTTCCTTGCATCCCCCTCTGCATTTTTACACGACGAATGGTTGATCAAATAAGAGGAATTGACCTTGATGTTGTACCGGAGGACAGATACTTACAAGGTTATACGGGTGTGCAGGATGTGTACCAGATCCCGTAGCGCCGTCATGCTTCACTAAAAAATGGATTTGGTTGTTTCAGATGATATTTCCAGAAGAAATAAGAGTTAAAGTCAGAGTTGCATAGGCGTGTAAGCTAAGAGAGCAGTGAAAAGATATCCAAATGTCGTCAAAACAATGCACAAGGGAGTGATGTGTGGATACCTAGTTCAGGCCGGCGTTTGGGCATACTCGCCTAGCTAGAGTGCGGGTCACTTTAGAGCCGTTGAGCATGATGCGCTGGTGTTGGCTGGCCGTGCACGGATGCAGATCTTGAGTGGCAGCGGAGAGCTACGATGCGGTGGACGAGACCGTTGGTGAAGCCCCAATGGCCTCGGGGGGCGGAGGTGCAACGATGTACTCAGTGAAGTAACCCCGGTGAGCTGGGAGACGGTGTTGGTGAAGCACACCTGATGCGGTGGAAGTCAGTGTCTGTGAGGCACGTCAGTTGCGGCGGCCGACATTGTCGGTGGTCCACCCGGTGCGGTGGACGAGGGCATAGATGAGGTAGCTCCGGTGCGGTGGTGAAGCATGACCGTCATCTTCGTCATTATTGTCCAGCATAGAGGTGGGGAAAGAGACAAAACGAGGGGTGATTCAAACTTTACTTGGGTTTGCGGCAAATTAGGGATTTGAGCAATCTGGGCGCGGAAGGGGACGGTGGAGAAGAGATATTTTGCAGGGCTGGAATTCGGGCCGCTAGATATTTCAATCCGAAACATGGAAGCGTGAACTTATTTTGTCGTCGTCCTTTTTTGGGGTGGGGGAGTTGGGGAGGGAGGGAGGGGGTGGGTGGCTGGGTGCTACGTGTCCGTCCGACACACGCGACCACCCCGACGGGACTATGCTTCGGTGCCTTAAGGCACCTGCCTTTGTGTCCATGACATGTGGGCCCAACAGGTGGCTGGCCCACATGTCAGTGACCCAAAGGCAGGTGCCTTTAAGGCACCGAAGCAGCGTCCACCCCGACACGACCCTGGTCTGCTTGGTGCACCTACATTTGATAATGCAAACGAATCTGTATGTATTACCATGCCCGTGTTTTCCTTGCAATAATTAGTCATTCGAAACGAGATACTCCCCCCGTTCACTTTTGTAAGTCGTTTCAGAGAACATAAAATGTTCTGTTTTGCACATTCTCTGAAATGTCTTCAAGGTCTTATAAAAGTGAACAGAGGGAGTACTATAAATTAATTAATGAGGAGTTATTTGAAAAAAAATTGAAACCGTATCCATGGCATCCACGCTAACATGGATTAGAGTGTGTGTCACATAATTAGTTATTTGAATTAGAGTGTGTGTCACGTAGCGATCTCCAATTCTAACGTGGATTTCGCATTTCACTGTATCCACGCTACTTTTTTAATACAAATTCATATGTATATGGTGAACACCATGTGTAACGCCCCAAGACCGATGCTCGAGTTGCCTTTCATTTAGTTTTCGTTGTTGTCGTGTGTTTATTTTGTTTGTTGCATTATCATAATTATTTTGCATATTTCATTACTCTATGTTGATGACATGACCATGTTGAGTGCCTTGTCATATTTTTCTTCTTGCATCATGTTCACCTTATATTATATTGCATTGCACCATCCTTGCTTTGTTCTATGCTTCATGATTTTGCCTATGTCATTTTTGTTGCATTTGCATCATGAGCATCATGCCTTGGTTTGCATCTTGAAGTCTTGTTGTGTGATTTTGGGTGACCCCCCCCCTTTTTCTTCTTACCTCCACCTCACTCATGCAACATGCTCATACCAGCGACCATTCATCAAGTTCACCCAAGTTTCTATTCCATTCAAACTTCTCCTTTCTTCTTTATTGCATTTATTTTCATGTGACATTTTCCCTGTCTAGAAAATGTTCCATCTTTTCCTACAAACCCTACACCTTGCCATTAACCCCTCTGTCAATATTCAGCTCTTTTTAAGTTGTTTTGGTTAGGTTCAAAAATGGAGCAAGTTAGAATTAAATTCAAACTTGATTTATTTTTCTATCTTTTAAAATGCCCAAAGCAATTTATTCAAATTCTGCACAAATTCTGGAGTCCAAGGATATTATCATTTCCCTCATAACACTCTCCAATTCCTCTGTGCCTTTTCTCTTTTATTTCTGCTTGAAGAAATAGAACAGAGAAAGAGCAATAGCAACCCAGCGCAGCCCACCTGGGCTTCCCTCCCTAGCCGGCCCAGCCATCCGCTAGCGGCCACCTGCTCCGTTCGCCTCACGCCGTCTCCCTCCTCTCTGGAGCGGTAGCTGCAGCAGCAGCGCCGTGAGCACGCGCTCACGGACGCCGAGGTCGTGCCGTCCAGTCTCCCCCTTTATAAGAGAGCGCCTCCCTAGGGTTTTCCCTTCTCCCTCTCGTTCCTCCCCGTGCCGCCGCCACCTGGTAGGTCCTCGCCCAAGCCACCCATAGCCGTCGCCCGTGCCATGGCTGAGGAGAGATCAAGCTCCTCCCTGGCTTGATCATCGCCGTAGCCATCTTCTTCATCCACGGGAGTGTTGCGGACGTCTTCCACGGCTACGCACACGACCACACGGACCCGGAGCTCCTTCCCCTTCGTCGTCTTCGCTCTCTGCTTCCCAGAGCCGTGGCGCGCCGGAGATCAGCAGCTCGTCGTCGCCGTCGTCCACGTCGTCGTCTTCTTCCTCTTCATCGCCGCGGGACGCCAAGTTCCTCGACGTCGTCTGCTCTGCTTCCTAATCTCCGCGGAGCCGATCACCTCCGTGGTCGCGCTTCCAACCTCGTCTTCTTGTCCCGAACCCTCGGTGAGCAGCCGCTCCTCCCCATCTCTCCCTCTGGTTTGATTCGTCACGGTAGCCGCCGATCCCATGGTGTCTGAGGCCATGTCCGTCATGTACGACCATGGTAACGATCCCGAGCTCATGTTCTAGCCTTTGCTTATCTCACCTGAGCATGCACCCTCAGCCGAGTCCACTTTGCATCACCGATGTCCTCGCCTGTTGCTCCGCTACACGCATGCACACCTTGCTCGTGCACATCCTGCTGGCCTCGCCCGGTCCGTTCATAGCCGAGGCCAAGGCCAGGGAGCTTGCCCAGCCCCTTGCAGCGTGCCTCACATGCACACACTCGCTCGCATCTGGCCGCGTGCACGCGCGCGATCGTCTGCATGCCTACAAGCACTCATGCGGCCTCCACCCGCACGCGCTGCAACCTACGCCTTCGTTGATCTCCGCAGCAAGTATAGCCAAGGCCGGCCCTTCGTTTGTGTTCTTTTTCAGTCAGGTTTGCTCTAGTTATTGGTTCAGTTAGGTCTGGTCTGCAATTTGAACACAAGTCACTTGATGTCGTATTGGTTGGCCTAACCCATTTGCAGCCAGGAGAGCATGGTTCGAATCCCAAGCAATCCCCTTTTGTTTCATTAGTTTGTTTTGATATTCTTCTGTTCCCAGCCGCATAAGAGCAATGTTCATCTGCGGCCGATCCCCCTTTGTATCACAAACACTAACCTAGCCCAGTGGTTCCTCCCTCGAGCACAAATCCAGGAGGACCTGGGTTTCGATCCCTAGGGGCCCCAATTTTTGCTCTGTTTTTCCTGTACTGTTGCACGCGCGCACACACACACTCAGCGCTCACTCGGGCCAAATCTTCCTGGGCCGCTGCAGGTTGCTGCAATCCGGCCCGTGCATATTTTTTCCCAGTCTGAGTTTACCATTTTCCAATGCATTCTTAATTACAGAATTGCCTCTGTTTTACACTGTCTATAGCTAAATATGCATGCATCCAAACTAAACAAACTATATATGCGACATGCTTAGAATTACATATAGTTTCACATTATGCCACTTTCATCCATGTTTAAAATGTTTAAACTTGCCGTTTGTTTAAATTTGCATAAATGCCATGCTAAAATGATTTATTTCATAACTAAATAACCGTAGCTCCGAATTTAATAAACTTTACATGTAAATGGGGTGGAAAAATGCCTAGTTTAACATGGTCCACTTTGTTTTCCTGTTTAACAACTTTAAAATATGTTTTAGGGCAGAACAGTACCAAATCTAAAATATGGACATGAGGATTTTCCGGAATTGTTGTTTGTCCTTCCGACCTCATTTAAACTTGCCAAAATAGTTAGTTTACTTATGCTTCACCTCTTGCCATGTTTAACAACATTTAATATTGTTTGGTAGCTTAAACGAGATTAAACTAAATATGTCAATGTGGTGTTTTGTCAATATGCAACTCGTGGCATATTGAGCTCCACTTAACTTGTAGTATTGTTTGTTGCACTTTGCCATGCCATGCCTCATTAAACCGGACATGCATCATACTTGTTTGTGCATCATGACATGTTTATGCTTGTGCATTTACCTTGTTGTTTGTTTCTTTCTGGTATTGCTTCTTAGTTCCGGTAATGTTGCGATTGTGAGGATTCGTTCGACTACTCCCGTTAGTCTTCTTCATGGACTCGTTCTTCTTCCTAGCGGGATTTCAGGCAAGATGACCGCTACCATGGATCTCACTACTATCATTGCTATGCTAGTTGCTTCGTTCTATCGCTTTGCTGCGTTACCTATCTTTTGCTCATCAAGCCTCCCATATTGCCATGAACCTCTAACCTTTGACACCTTTCCTACGCAAACCGTTGTTTGGCTATGTTACCGCTTTGGTCAACCCCTCTTATAGCGTTGCTCGTTGCAGGTGAAGTTGAAGATTGCTCCATGGTGGACAGGATTTTGGTTGGGATATCACAATATCTCTTATATTATTAATGCATCTATATACTTGGTAAAGGGTGGAAGACTCGGCCTTTTGCCTAGTGTTTTGCTCCACTCTTGCCGCCCTAGTTTCCGTCATACCGGTGTTATGTTCCCGGATTTTGCGTTCCTTACGCGGTCGGGTGATTTATGGGACCCCCTTGACAGTTCGCTTTGAATAAAACTCCTCCAGCAAGGCCCAACCTTGGTTTTACCATTTGCCTCACCACCACCTATACCTTTCCCTTGGGTCGGCCAAACCGAGGGTCATCTTTATTTTAGCCTCCCCGAGCCAGTGCTTGTCTAAGTGTTGGTCCGAACCGAGTAGACTGTGGGGCCCCCTCGGGGAAACTCGAGGTTTGGTTTTACTCATAGGATGCCTCATCCGGTGTTGCCCTGAGAATGAGATATGTGCAGCTCCTATCGGGATTGTCGGCGCATCGGGCGGCTTTGCTGGTCTTGTTTTACCATTGTCAAAATGTCTTGTAAACCGGGATTCCGAGTCTGATCGGGTCTTCCTGGGAGAAGGTATATCCTTCGTTCATTGCGAGAGCTTATCATGGGCTAAGTTGGGACACCCCTGCAGGGTATAATCTTTCGAAAGCCGTGCCTGCGGTTATAGGCAGATGGGAATTTGTTAATGTCCGGTTTTAGATAACTTGACACCATATCCGAATTAAAACGCATCAACCGCGTGTGTAGCCGTGATGGTCTCTTTTCGGCGGAGTCCGGGAAGTGAACACTGTTTCTTGGGTTATGTTTGACATAAGTAGGAGTTCAGGATCACCTCTTGATCATTGCTAGCTTCACGACTGTTCCATTTGCTCTCTTCTCGCTCTTATTTGCGTATGTTAGCCACCATACTTGCTTAGTCGCTGCTGCAACCTCACCACTTTACCCCTTCCTTTCCCATTAAGCTTTGCTAGTCTTGATACCCATGGTAATGGGATTGCTGAGTCCTCGTGGCTCACAGATTACTACAACAACAGTTGCAGGTACAGGTTTATGCGATGATCATGACGCGAGAGGGATGCTTGCTTGTTTCGGAGTCCTTCTTCTGCTTCTTCTTTGATCAGGGGATAGGTTCCAGGTCGGCAGCCTGGGCTAGCACGGTGGATGTCGTTTGAGCTTCTGTTTGTGCTTCATCCGTAGTCGGATGTTGTTCTCATGTAAGTTGATGTTGTATTCGTGTGGCATTGTATGCCTCTTGTATGTATCCCCATCTATTATGTAATGTTGATGTAATGATATCCACCTTGCAAAAGCGTTTCAATATGCGGTTCTATCCTTGGTGGGACCTTCGAGTCTCTTTAGGATAGTATCGCATATTGGGCGTGACAAGTTGGTATCAGAGCCTCGACCGACCATAGGAGCCCCCTTGATTGTTGGTCGTTGTTGAGTCTAGAAAAAAATTATTTTGAGTCTTAGGATTATATATATCAAAGAGTAGGATTCTTTTAACTCCTCAGCCCCCTTCGTCGCTCTGGTGAGGACTCCTGACTTAGATGTTTTGTCTTTCCTCTCCTCAAATTTCACTAAAAAAAATTTTAGGATCACGCGGGTATCTTGGGATCGTTCCGATATTCTTATGACGAGAACATTGTTCTTGGTGCCTCCTGACGTTTAGGGGTTGTGGCAGTGTCCCGGGGAGTTGAGCTCCGAGGTGTTGTCGTCATAATTTTATCGTTGCAGTTCTGGAATACCTGAGTTTTGCCGACATCGAAAGTCTCTTTTATGCAGTTGTTGGTGAGATAACCTCGATGCCTCCCAGTACTGGGGAGTTCAGGAGTATTGCCATGGCTCGTATAAAGGATGCTTTTCGAAGGTTGAGGTACACGATTTCCGGAGTTTTCTTGGTTATGTGTTGACGGATGGATACAGCTGGATGTAGGGATTTTTAGTTTGGGTGAGATATATTGCTTCCCCTGTATCCCCAACACCAGATTGCATAACCAGAAAGTTTCGGGAGTTTTATAGGTGGGAATTCAAGTAGCTCCTAGAATATCTTTTCGACAGATGCATGATATGGGATTGGGTAAATCTCTAACATATGTATTTGTTCCGGCTTATTCCGCAAGCCAAATCCTTTGTTTTGTTGTATTTGTGGTATTCGAGTTGCTTCGAAGTCAAGTGTTGAATCCATACCTTTCCCAAACGGTGTTCTCATATTGCTATGTGAATACTAATCCTTTTGATCATCGAGATTTTCATGTCAATTCTTTCCAACCGGTGTGCTTCTCTTCAAGTGGATCCGATCATTTTAACATTTGTGAGATCAATTCTAAGTTTTCTCAATGGTATCTGTTTCATCCGTCCCTAAGTTGCCTTTGTTTTCCCACCCTCCCACCCTTTTCTTCAAGGACTCAGATATCTTAATCAAGTATCCATCTTATGGATGTGAAGTTTCTCCATTCTTTTCCCGTCAATGTTCTTATCCGGTGAGTCTTAGAAAGATACCAACGGAGCTTTGAGTTCATCATTCTTCGTGATTTTTCTTCTCCGGTGGATCCAATTCAAGCTTTCGATATTCATCATATTCCTTTCCCCGTCTCTAATGCTTTCTCATGCCGATGCACCTCTTAATCATTCATTTCTTCCTATTTATTTGTTCTGGAGTGTTGAAGATATCTCAGAAGATTTGTGTTTCCATTCTTAATCCGTTCAAGCTATTTGGAGATTGTTATCTCATTCAAGCCATTTAATTCAATCGGTGCATTTTCTCTTTAAAATCATTTCCAACGGTGTTTTCTTTTGAGTGGGCCCTAACCCACAGGTCTTTTCCCAGGATCTTACCTGTCTCTTCTCATTTTCCCGGAGCTATTCTCAAATTCATTTCCAAGTTTGACGTAAAAATGAATTTTCATCAGTCACATGCCTTCTCCAAGGTCGTTTTCAATTTTTTTTTCATCTTTGGCTCAACCTTTCCTCCTTTTCATTCTCCCGGAGTATCTCAGTAATTTTGGTGGTGTTCCGTCGTCATTTGAAGACCGAAGAACAGTTCCTCTTAAATCCTTACCCGTTCTTCCAACGAGGCATAGTTCAAGCTTGATGCCATCCTCTCATAATTGTTTTCGATGGTGAGAATTCTTTTCTTACCATCCGGAGCATTTCATGAGTTATTTCCATTTCTTTCCTCCGAAGGCCATCATGTCATAATTCTTCATTCTCAGCGTGTAGCTATCATTCTCCAAATCTTACCGGTGCATCATTCAAATACCCTCTAATCAGTTCATGAGCTCTTTGTTCTCATGTATTTAAATCCCTTCAAGTATCTTCATTAATTTTCAAATTCTTTCCGGTGAATTGTGCCCTTGCTACTCTCTTTTTCAATTCTTACGGTGGTTCGTTCAAGATTTCACTTCATTATCATATTAATTCATTCGTGTTTCCGAATTCCACTGGTGGTTCCATCAATACCTTCTCAAGTTTACGCTATATCTCTCTTATTCCTTTTTTTCAATGGGAATAAGTAGTATGCCAAATCCTTTGCTTGTCATCAATTAAATTTGATGAAGGATAAGCATACAATAAATCTTATTCTTATTTCCTCAAGGTGACTAAATTCTTTTTACGAAGATTATTCATGATGAATAAATTCTTGATTACTAGTGATTCATCTTTCTTTCTGGAGTTGGTCATCATATCACATTCTCGGTTCGAGAGGCTTCATCTTTCTTTTCGGAGTTCCAAGCTATCTCAATTATCTCGTCGCGAAGCTCCATCTAAATCATTGCAAGGGTTCACCTTGTGTTTTCAACTTCTCTTTCTTTTTATCATCCTTTTATTACCGGAGTTCTTCATTGAGGCTCTACATGGTGCTTCGTCAAGGATTCATTTCATTCTTCAATTGCTCTTCAAGATTTCTCTCGGAGTTAAGATCCGCCAAGATATACTCTAAAAATTAACATGGTGTTCAACACATGTTTTGTTTTGAGGAGTTCAAGTATTCTTCATTGTGCATTCCAAAGTGCAATTCTTTCTACCATATCTTTGGAGATGGCATTATATCATTCTGGACAATTTTCATTCATGTTTCGCGATTCACATGTTGTCAGGAATGAGGAATTTTAAACCCATCATTTTCTTCCTTGGAGTTATCTTGGTAAAGATTTCACCTAAAGGCCTTCCCGAAGGAATGTTGCCAATTGTGGTGCTTATTAATGACCCAAGTTCTCCAATTATCCTCTTGGTGAAAGAAGTTTCTCTTATCTTCATTGATCTCAACCAATCAATTGTTTCTGTTAGTGGCCGGTTGTCACCTCTTCATTTTGAGATGTTTGCCATAAGCCCACAACAAGCTTGTTCTTTTTGTTGTTGGTTTTCCAACAACTCCGTTCTAACCTTCTTGGAAGTGTGCTTCCCAAGCTCATTTGTGGCACAAGTTGGCATTTTCTTCTCCATTCTTTTATTCCAATGATCTATCTTCCATTATTTCTTCCGGAGGCATTGTGATGTTACTCTCTTCGACTCATTATCTCGTTTTGTCAAGATCATGTTCTTTCCTTGCTTTTCCTTTCAACCGGAGTGTTGTGTTCTCATTCAAGTTCTTTCATCTTATAAAATTTTGCCTCTATTTTCAACTAGAGTGTTGTCCGAATTTGATCTTCCTTGTTCCGTGTTTATCTCGTTTAAACCAGAGTGGTTCCAATTCCTTCTTGTCCATTGTACTCATCATTCATAGCTTTGCAACCTCCAAGGTTCACTTGGTGTTCCTTGTTTCTATTTTCTACCGCAGTGCTCTCAATTGTGTTAAACTCCATTGTGTTCTTTCTTTCAAGTTTTTCAACCTCTCAAGGATCATGGTTTCACTCGTTTGTCAAAGAAGCAACTTAGTTCTACCTCCTCTCTTTCTCTTCCGTTTCTCTCCGGTGCCATCCTAGATCTCGGGACGAGATCTTCTGTTAGTGGAGGAGAGTTGTAACGCCCCAAGACCGATGCTCGAGTTGCCTTTCATTTATTTTTCGTTGTTGTCGTGTGTTTATTTTGTTTGTTGCATTATCATAATTATTTTGCATATTTCATTACTCTATGTTGATGCCATGACCATGTTGAGTGCCTTGTCATATTTTTCTTCTTGCATCATATTCACCTTATATTATATTGCATTGCACCATCCTTGCTTTGTTCTATGCTTCATGATTTTTCCTATGTCATTTTTGTTGCATTTGCATCATGAGCATCATGCCTTGGTTTGCATCTTGAAGTCTTGTTGTGTGATTTTGGGTGACCCCCCCCTTTTTCTTCTTACCTCCACCTCACTCATGCAACATGCTCATACCAGTGACCATTCATCAAGTTCACCCAAGTTTCTATTCCATTCAAACTTCTCCTTTCTTCTTTATTACATTTATTTTCATGTGACATTTTCCCTGTCCAGAAACTGTTCCATCTTTTCCTACAAACCCTACACCTTGCCTTTAACCCCTCTGTCAATATTCAGCTCTTTTTAAGTTGTTTTGGTTACGTTCAAAAATGGAGCAAGTTTGAATTAAATTCAAACTTGATTTATTTTTCTATCTTTAAAAATGCCCAAAGCAATTTATTCAAATTCTACACAAATTCTGGAATCCAAGGATATTATCATTTCCCTCACAAGACTCTCCAATTCCTCTATGCCTTTTCTCTCTTATTTCTGCTTGAAGAAATAGAATAGAGAAAGAGCAATAGCAGCCCAGCGCAGCCCACCTGGGCTTCCCTCCCTAGACGGCCCAGCCAGCCGCTAGCGGCCACCGGCTCCGTTCGCCTCACGCCGTCTTCCTCCTCTCTGGAGCGGTAGCCACAGCAGCAGCGCTGTGAGCAAGCGCTCACGGACGCCGAGGTCATGTTGTCTAGTCTCCCCGTTTATAAGAGAGTGCCTCCCTAGGGTTTTCCCTTCTCCCCCTCATTCCTCCCCGCGCCGCCGCCACCTGGTAGGTCCTCGCCCAAGCCACCCATAGCCGTCGCCCGTGCCATGGCCGAGGAGAGCTCAAGCTCCTCCCCGTCTTGATCATCGCCGTAGCCATCTTCTTCGTCCACGGGAGTGTTGCGGACGTCTTCCACGGCTACGCACACGACCACACGGACCCGGAGCTCCTTCCCCTTTGTCGTCTTCGCTATCTGCTTCCCGGAGCCGCGGCGCGCCGGAGATCAGCAGCTCGTCGTCGCCGTCGTCCACGTCGTCATCTTCTTCCTCTTCATCGCCGCGGGATGCCAAGTTCCTCGACGTCGTCTGCTCTGCTTCCTAATCTCCGCGGAGCCGATCACCTCCGTGATCGCGCTTCCAACCTCGTCTTCTTGTCCCGAGCCCTCGGTGAGCAGCCGCTCCTCCCCATCTCTCCCTCTGGTTTGATTCGTCGCTGTAGCCGCCGATCCCATGGTGTCCGAGGCCATGTCTGTCATGTACAACCATGCCAACGAGCCCGAGCTCGTGTTCTAGCCTTTGCTCGTCTCACCTGAGCATGCACCCTTAGCCGAGTCCACTTTGCATCACCGATGTCCTCGCCTGTTGCTCCGCTACACGCACGCACACCTTGCTCGCGCACTTCCTGCTGGCCTCGCCCGGTCTGTTCGTAGCCGAGGCCATGGCCAGGGAGCTTGCCCAGCCCCTTGCAGCGTGCCTCACATGCACACACTCGCTCGCATCTGGCCGAGTGCACGTGCGCGATCGTATGCATGCCTGCAAGCACTCATGCGGCCTCATCCCGCACGCGCGCTGCAACCTACGCCTTCGTTGATCTTCACCGCGAGTATAGCCAAGGCCGGCCCTTCGTTTCTGTTGTTTTTCAGTCAGGTTCGCTCCAGTTATTGGTTCAGTTAGGTATGGTCTGCAATTTGAACACAAGTCACTTGATGTGTATTGGTTGGCCTAACCCGTTTGCAGCCAGGAGAGCATGGTTCGAATCCCAAGCAATCCCCTTTTGTTACACTAGTTTGTTTTGATGTTCTTCTGTTCCCAGCTGCATAAGAGCAATGTTCATCTGCGGCCGATCCCACTTTGTATCACAAACACTAACCTAGCCCAGTGGTTCCTCCCTCAAGCACAAATCTAGGAGGACCTGGGTTTCGATCCCTAGGGGCCCCAATTTTTGCTCTATTTTTCCTGTACTGTTGCACGCGCGCACACACACACTCAGTGCTCACTCGGGCCAAATCTTCCTAAGCCGCTGCAGGTTGCTGCAATCCGGCCCGTGCATATTTTTTTCCCCAGTCTGAGTTTATCATTTTCCAATGCATTCTTAATTACAGAATTGCCACTGTTTTACATTGTCTATAGCTAAATATGCATGCATCCAAACTAAACAAACTATATATGCGACATGCTTAGAATTACATCTAGTTTCACATTATGCCACTTTCATCCATGTTTAAAATGTTTAAACTTGCCGTTTGTTTAAATTTGCATAAATTCCATGCTAAAATGATTTATTTCATAACTAAATAACCGTAGCTCCAAATTTAATAAACTTTATATGTAAATGGGGTGGAAAAATGCCTAGTTTAACATGGTCCACTTTGTTTTGCTGTTTAACAACTTTAAAATATGTTTTAGGGTAGAACAGTACCAAATCTAAAATATGGACATGAGGATTTTCCGGAATTGTTGTTTGTTCTTCCGGCCTCATTTAAACTTGCCTAAATAGTTAGTTTACTTATGCTTCACCTCTTGCCATGTTTAACAACATTTAATATTGTTTGGTAGCTTAAACGAGATTAAACTAAATATGTCAATGTGGTGTTTTGTCAATATGCAACTCGTGGCATATTGAGCTCCACTTAACTTGTAGTATTGTTTGTTGCACTTTGCCATGACTTGCCTCATTAAACCGGACATGCATCATACTTGTTTGTGCATCATGACATGTTTATGCTTGTTCATTTACCATGTTGTTTGTTTCTTTCTGGTGTTGCTTCTTAGTTCCGGTAATGTTGCGATTGTGAGGATTCGTTCGACTACTCCCGTTCGTCTTCTTCATGGACTCGTTCTTCTTCCTAGCGGGATTTCAGGCAAGATGACCGCTACCATGGATCTCACTACTATCATTGCTATGCTAGTTGCTTCGTTCTATCGCTATGCTGTGTTACCTATCTTTTGCTCATCAAGCCTCCCATATTGCCATGAACCTCTAACCTTTGACACCTTTCCCACGCAAACAGTTGTTTGGCTATGTTACCGCTTTGCTCAGCCCCTCTTATAGCGTTGCTAGTTGTAGGTGAAGTTGAAGATTGCTCCATGGTGGACAGGATTTTGGTTGGGATATCACAATATCTCTTATATTATTAATGCATCTATATACTTGGTAAAGGGTGGAAGACTCGGCCTTTTGCCTGGTGTTTTGTTCCACTCTTGCCGCCCTAGTTTCCGTCATACCGGTGTTATGTTCCTGGATTTTGCGTTCCTTACGCGGTCGGGTGATTTATGGGACCCCCTTGACAGTTCGCTTTGAATAAAAGTCCTCCAGCAAGGCCCAACCTTGGTTTTACCATTTGCCTCACCACCACCTATACCTTTCCCTTGGGTCGGCCAACCCGAGGGTCATCTTTATTTTAGCCCCCCGGGCCAATGCTTGTCTAAGTGTTGGTCCGAACCGAGTAGACTGCGGGGCCCCCTCGGGGAAACTCGAGGTTTGGTTTTACTCGTAGGATGTCTCATCCTGTGTTGCCCTGAGAACGAGATATGTGCAGCTCCTATCGGGATTGTCGGCGCATCGGGCGGCTTTGCTGGTCTTGTTTTACCATTGTCAAAATGTCTTGTAAACCGGGATTCCGAGTCTGATCGGGTCTTCCTGGGAGAAGGCATATCCTTCGTTGATCGTGAGAGCTTATCATGGGCTAAGTTGGGACACCCCTGCAGGGTATAATCTTTCGAAAGCCGTGCCTGCGGTTATAGGCAGATGGGAATTTGTTAATGTACGGTTGTAGATAACTTGACACCAGATCCGAATTAAAACGCATCAATCGCGTGTGTAGCCGTGATGGTCTCTTTTCGGCGGAGTCCGGGAAGTGAACGCGGTTTCTTGGGTTATGTTTGACGTAAGTAGGAGTTCAGGATCACCTCTTGATCATTGTTAGCTTCACGACCATTCCATTTGCTCTCTTCTCGCTCTTATTTGCGTATGTTAGCCACCATACTTGCTTAGTCGCTGTTGCAACCTCACCACTTTACCCCTTCCTTTCCCATTAAGCTTTGCTAGTCTTGATACCCATGGTAATGGGATTGCTGAGTCCTCGTGGCTCACAGATTACTACGACAACAGTTGCAAGTACTGGTTTATGCGATGATCATGACGCAAGAGCGATGCTTGCTTGTTTTGGAGTCCTTCTTCCGCTTCTTCTTTGATTAGGGGATAGGTTCCAGGTCGGCAGCCTGGGCTAGCAGGGTGGATGTCGTTTGAGCTTCTGTTTGTGCTTCATCCGTAGTCGGATGTTGTTCTCATGTAAGTTGATGTTGTATTCGTGTGTCATTGTATGCCTCTTGTATGTATCCCCATTTATTATGTAATGTTGATGTAATGATATCCACCTTGCAAAAGCGTTTCAATATGCGGTTCTATCCTTGGTGGGACCTTCGAGTCTCTTTAGGATAGTATCGCATATTGGGCGTGACACCATGGTACTGAGAAAACTTTTGGATGGATTCAAACATATGACCTGCAAAAAAGCACAACAAATTGAGTCAATGTCAACTTTTCGAAACTTAGTATGGCACGAATTCAAAATAATTACCCATATGCATGGTCCTCCGTTCAAATCTTACAATGTACACCGAATTGAAACATCGATATTGAGTCTCGTACTATGTACATTCAAATGTTGTTTTTAGCCCCCCCCCCCCCCCCCCCGCACACACGCTACATACTTCCTGTATCGGCCAATCTTCCTCTCCTAACCTCCTTAGGAAGCTATCAGTTTCCAACACACATTCATTCTTTCTCTCCATGTTTCGATCTCTAAGTCTGTCAATTACACAACCCCTGTACCTCACACATCCGCCATTGCACCCCATGCCGAGCTCTCTCTCTCTCTCTCCCACTCCCTCTCACCCTCTCGCGCTAAATACATGCAATGACTATCTAGCCCCCCAACCTCTCATGCGCACGCACGCACGTTGTATATCTAGGTCACTCCCTCGAGACTGTCTCACTCGTTCTTCCGCACGGTGGGCCACACTCACTCAATCTCGCTCTCTTTATCTGAGTCTCATTTAACCTTGTTTTCTTTCACACACAAATGATATATGTCCCTGTTCGGGCCTCGATCGACACACTCTATGCTCTCTCATGCAGATTGTCTATCTAGGTCAATCCGTCCAAGCCGCCCCCACTCTTTCGACCTCATGGCGGGCCATGCTCACTCAATCTCTCTCTCTCTCTCTCTCTCTCTCTCTATGTCTCTTTGTATGTCTCGATTGACCTCGCTCTTTCTCGGACAAAAACGATATATCACCATGTTTGAGCCTAATTCGACCTATTCACATTGTATACTCTCTCACGCACATTGTCTATCTAGGTCACTCTCTCCAACCCGTCTCACTCTTTCGAGCGCACGACAACCCTATGTGATCGATTGACCTTGCTTCCTCCCACGCACAAAATATATCTACACGTCTGTGACTGGATCATCTCTCAACCACTATCTTACAAACCTCACCCTTGCCAAAAGCTCAATCGGACAATATCTCTCCAGAGCATATATATCTATTTAATGAATGTTGGACCACACTCACTTTGTCTCTCTATCTATATGTCTCTCAATTGACCTCTCTTTCTCACACTGTATCTTCCACGCATTGAAGGTACCTCTCCATCCCTCGCAAAGCCGGAGCTATTTACATTGCGAGGGGCACTCCAACCTTGGATTAATTTGTGTAGGCATTTATTCCGGTCTGTTTAGATTATATTTTCGTAGCATTCGGCCCACAACTACTCCAAACACCAATGCAACCCCCGCAACTCCCCTAGTTGATTTCCCTCTGGCTCGGTCTTTGCTCTCTCGCACGTCCTTCCTCGCCTTCAATGTCGCACCATGGTATTATTGAAAAAAACTCTGTTGTTCTCTTTAATTATTATAAATAAGCTACAAAACTACACACCGATAGTCCACTTGGAATGGAACAAATTTTGACCCACAAATTAAAGTGCTACAAACTATACACCGGGGGACCCACATGTCATGAAACAAATTTGGACCCATATAGAAATTAAAAAATAAAGGATGAGGATTGTCGTGTAATTGGCACATCAGATGTCCTTAGTGTGAGGACTTAGTCGCGAGGCCAACACATCTATGTGGTAGCTTGAGAGGGGTTGGGCGGAATCGTGAGACGCAACACGCAAGACAAAGGATTTAGATAGCTTCGGTGCCCGGGAAACATCATCCGGTAATAGCCCTACATGCTGTTTGTGGCTAGGTCTTATTATCCTCATGAGGGAGTCGCTGTAAACCGGCTCTCCTCTAGTTGTGTCTAGCCCTCAGATTGTTTCTTCTTCCTTCCCCCTTTGAGGAGCCCTGCCCCTCCTTATATATGTTGAAGGGGCAGTTTACATGACTAGTCCTAGTTGGTTTAGGATTATTCTATTACAAGTGGAGTCCTAGTCTTGCTTCCTATGTAGGAAAATATTCCTTGTACTTTCCTCATAAACCGGCCGACCATAACATGAACTGACCTTCTGGGCCTTGGGGCTTGTCATCTGTCTGTCCCGCCCACCAGGTTACCAATGAGTCATAATTTTTAGGTAGGTTGCTTGTAAACTGTCTGGTTAGGGCGGTCACCAATGAATCACCGAGTTTAAATCGGGTCTCAAGTAAACCGCCAAGTTCGGCTGGGTCATATTTCCGTCTGGTTCATACCGCGGAGTATATCACCGACATTAGCCCCCAGTTTAATTTGGATTCATCCATGTTAAACTGATCCTGTAAAACAAACACAAGAACAAACTTGGCGGCTTGTGCTCTGGATTAAAGATTCTTATAAACCGGCATTTGATCATCCTTAAATCCTTGTCATTTCTTCCTTCTAAAAAATCTGAGTCAATAGACCAGCTTCATAATCAATTTGCTTGCAGAAGATATTTTGTAAATAAAGAATCCATTTGAATCGGCCTTCAATGCTCTGATTTGACAAAAATATTTGTCTTCAAATATTCAACTGATATTCAACCGGTTTGAAAATGTAGAACTTGCCGATCTACGATTTCCAAAAAATCGCCGGGTTATAAAAACTAATAATTCTGGGTCATGATTGTTTCCAACTCCAGTTCATGATTGTTGATGCCGGGTCAATCTGATTTGCTCAAAATTGAAAATCGGAAGATATTTCTCCCTCATATCCATATTACCTATAGCCCCCAAGTCTTGAACAAAACAAAGTGATGATTTGAGACTTGTTTCCATATAATTACTGCCACTTTGAAGAAATCCATGTTGTTCATCTCAGTCACTAGCAAAAAACTGAATACTCCATATATGTAGCCCCCAAGTGTCGGGCTGTCATGCTTGCAGCAAACCTGGGACTTGAATTGTTGACGGGAGCAATTGGTAGCCCCCAAGGGCCGGCTCATTATAATGTGATGAGTCGGGTCTTCAATAAGATGAGCAAAAAATGACTTTGCATTAGCCCCCAAGTGCCATGGTGCATGCTGGCAGTGACATGGGACTTGCATATTTGATATAATCTCAATCTGAATAATGTAGCCCCCAAGTGCCGGGTCGTAAGCCTGCAGCGACTCGGGACTATTCCATCCATTGTAGAATGAATCATATCCATAGATAAAATAATAGCCATTCCGCTAAAGAGATTTTTAAAACCTCAATCATAATACTGGTTATTGATAACCATAAAAAAATCTAGCCATATTGGATATTCAAGATTTGAATAATATAATCTGGTATGAAAACCTCAATCATTCAATATTATAATGAAAATCCAGCCAAGTTTGTCTATGAAAGATGTGAATACCTTCTCGGCTGACAAGAAAATCTGGAGTTTAAATACTCGGCGGCTCTTGGCTGATGGCGACTTAATGCGCATTCATTGTAAGCCGGAAGTTTATAACCCGGAGGCTTATAGCCTTTGAGAAAATCCAGAACGGATAATCATTTTGAAGCATCATTTTTGATAATGAGCTTGAACTTAATCATTTATATAAGTCATATTTCTGCAAATCCTGCACAGAGTTTAAACAACATATGCTCTGGTGACTTAACGTCAAAGCCAGGGCGGGTAACAACCCAAACATAATATAGTCTATAGAAATTGGCTCATACTGCCGGCTTACATCGCCGTATGCAATAAGGGCAATAATCCAATGATTGATAAGCGCATGATTCCAATGGCGCAATCCAAAATAGACCAGCGACTTAAAGTCCATAATCAGGGCCGGTTTAAACATAATCATGTATAAACAATATCATACCTGTGATATTGAATTTGTACTGCTGGTTTATGCGACCTGTGCAGTAAGGGTGATAACCCAATCTTTAGAAGCCAAACCTTCCAAATGTTTATGAGCGTCATATGCTGGCAACTTATCATCCAAAGTCAAGCCGGATTAATTGAAACCACACATATGCTTCAGATGTGAACAAAAAGTCTCAAGACCAACCCAAAAGATTGTTTTCAAAAAACTTAAGCCAAATAGAAAGAAAAATTTGAGGCTTCTGATTCGAATACGATCAGTAAATTGTTCCAAAGGGGTTAAGCTAGGATTCGAATATGATCATGTAGCCCCCAATGGCTTTGGCGTTGCGCCGATCAAGAGGGTACGACAACTATGTTCTCTTTGGTTCGAATACGACCTATGTTTGAACATGAAGCCCCCTAATGATCTTGAGAGTTTTTTAACGACTCTGATTCGAATACGATCAAAGTTAGTTCCCAAAAGGGGTTGAGCTATGATTCGAATACGATCAAGAAGCCCCCTAGTGAGCTCGGCAGTGTGCCGATGAAGAGGGTACCGACAACTATGTCCTCTTTGGTTCGAATACGACCTATGTTTGAATAGGAAGCCCCCAAGTGATCATATGAAGATGAGCCCATAAGGCAGGATACCTATGTTTGAACCGGGCGTCAGGGCAGCAAGTCCTCTTCGGCAACCTTTTACTTTTTGCAAGAGATAAATTCTTCTTGAACCGGAAATTCTTAAACCGGATATTGAGAGCTTCAAAGCTTTGTGGGAGATATCTTTCCCTTTAGCCGGATCTTAAACCGGAATCTTCATTTTCAGCCGGAAATTTTCTGGTGACCTTTAAACTCGAACTTGTTTGAGATTAATTCTTTTTGAACCAGAAATTCTTAAACTGGATTTGTGGGAGCTTTGTGGGAGAATAGATTTCCCTTGAACCGGATTTAAAACCAGCATTCTTCGTTTTGAACCGAAAATTTTCTGACGGCCTTTATACTTTCATCAATATGGTAGTAGCCTCCGGGACCGGGTTATCTTTCCCTCCAATGTCCTGGGGTTCTTGAATTCACCGAAAGCCTGCAACATTTGCTGAGTCATATCATTGTAGCCCCCGAGACTCAAGGCGACTCGAGGTGTTGGCTTGATATTTCTCCATATTGACCGTGATATAAATTGGCATATAGCTGAACAGCAGAACGCTGTAATATGTTAAAGCTGGAAGCAAGGCGGCGAGTTAACAATCTTCGTAACACTCATTATATATCGTTGACGTTGATAATGCGATGTGAATCCATGGAAACTTGAGGTCGACCATGGCGGGTTATAAATGACCCCGTATGATTTGTGTCAGTAGTCCGGCCAGCGGTTCATCCCAGCTGGTTGTTTAAACAAAACATTGTGGCAGAGACTTGCATGCTTACCCAATGAGCCATCTGGTGGGGGCAGAGCCTGACACTATATCATGACCTTCTTCAGAGTTGTCGTAATAGACCGGATAGCAGGAGCAGCGACTTGCACGCGCTCGTTAAGCAACTTGTGCACACAGGCGCGGCCCGGTGTATTGATGTAGACCAGACCATGAGGGACAGACGGTAAAGACAACCATAGCATCAGAGGCGAACATGCGACCGGGCCTTCAATCCGCACGTCAATAGGCAACATACGTAGAACAACAATGTTTGTTGTACCCCCCTTTGTTCACATAATGTTTTTATATTACCATAGCCTATTTAATGGAAAACATGTAATATTATTTTTAGTACTATTCTCCTTCACTTACTGGTGGGTTCCATGTGTGCTCTCTCTCTCTCCTCCCCTTCTGCGTTTAGACGCACGGGTAAACATGATGAACTCGCCGGTGATGTTGCCGTTGACCATATCTAGACGCGTTCACAAGTTACGGCACCAGTTTCACGTACTAGTAGCACTAGTCAGTGTGTACGTGCAATGCATGTTAATCTGGAAGTATATTAAGTGCATGCGGATATTAAGTAGGATATTATTTGCGTGTTATTATGTGATTAGCACTATTTTTGGCATGAAATTGACTGCATGCTAAACGTGTTGAGCGCTCGACATTGAAGCAGTCTATGTCGTTGGATGACAAGGAATACATGTGGCTTCATGATGTTTTATATTTAATTCGATATGGCTCTAGCAGAACATTCAATCGATCAAACCATAGATTTCTTTCAGTTTGAATCCGACTTTAAATTATACGATGATCGATATAAAAATAAACGGAAATGATCAAAGTTCAGATTTTAAGCATGGCAATCCCAACGTTTTTCATGGAAATTTAGATTATGCAGCGGAGGCGGGGGCGTCTTGCGGTGGGTAGCGGCTCCTCTGCCGTGCTCTGGGTGTCGTTAGGTAATGACCGACGGCGACGGCGGCGTCTTGCGCCATTGTTGGCGTACTCCTGGACGTTGGCCTAGCTTCAAGGAAGGCCAAAATGTTCTGGACTTCGAAGCGAGTCAACTGGCGGGAGGAGGCGACTGACGTTGGTGCAAGGAAGCGGTCGACGGTGACCATCCATGCCGCTGAGGGGGGCACTGGCACCCGCGCGGGGACAGGCGCTGTCAACGGCACGGTGGAGACATTCGTGTGCACGGGCACCGGCATGGGCGCGCATGTTAGTGCATGCGCAGGCGCATGCGCTGGCAGGAGCATAGGCACCGGCACGGGTGTGCGCGTTAGTGCACGCGCAGGCGCATGCGCTGGCAGGTGCATGGGCGCGTGAAAGACGGCGGGGACCTCGTGGAACACCATGGGGTCAAGCTCGGCGACAATGTGCGGCTCCCAGCCCATCAATGCCATGGGGATGGGCGCTGGCACAGTCAGGGCAACGGGAGCCAGAACGGGAGCGGGGACAGGCGCGATGTCTTCCCGCAAGGCCAGTTCAAGCTCGTCCCAAAGTGCCTTATGTCCTTGACACTCCGGCTAGGTGTCTTCCTCAGGAAACTAGAAGACTAAGGGCAGACCATCTTGATGCGTCATGGCGTACGTTTAGGTCAGGCTAGTTGGAGGTAGACGACAGGAGAATCGGAGAGGAAGGGAGAAGATTGTAGCGATACTGGGTAGTGCGGGGTTGATTTTAAACTGCGGCGCCGACGACATTAAAAGTGGGAGCTGTTGGGACGAAGGTGGGCGGCGGAGCCTGGTCAAAGGGCTCGCCTCCCGGTGAGCCTACATAGTGGTCTGCTCGCACGCCTCCCTGTCAGCCGGCGCAGCGGTCTGCTCGCACGCCTCCCATCGACTCACACGCTTGCTTGGACGGCACCTGCCGATGAGAAGCGGGGACTCGTGGCGGCACGTGAACACCCACGGTTTAAATAGTGAAAGCGTTCACCTTAACGTGATAGGTCTTTGTTCCAAAATACCTTGGCTCTTCATTTGTGCAACTTGTCATAAGCAGCTTGTCTCAAATTGAAGAAAAAACTTAAGAAGTAATATTTGTGCCATATCACGTGACCATGCTCAGTTTCAAGAATTTATGCTCACTTTTGGATTTTCTGAAATCTAAGATCCAGGATTCGAAACAATATCATAACCTAATTCATGCAATAAATTTTCAAGTCGTACATCTCTCCTGTTGTATTTCTTAAGAAAGGATTTGGTCAAACATTTTGCTTAGTTAGACTTCAGACAAGTTATATATGCAGAGTAGAAGGATAATCCCTCCGTACCAATGCATTGCCTGATATATTAACTCAAGTACACTACTAGGGAAAACCTTATACACAGAATCTTACCAGTAGCGCGTGCTAAAATGAGGAGCTACTGCTAGTTAGCAGTAGCGCGTTGGCATATATAAAGGGCGCTACTATTATCCACTTAGCAGTAGCGCGGCAGGAACAAAATGCGCTACTACTATAATTGCCACACCGTTCCCGACGTTCTAGGTATAGTAGTAGCGCCCTTCTACAAACCACGCTACTACTACAAAATTAGTAGAAGTGCACTTTTAGGGTAGGGTGCTACTTCTAAGTTTGAACACACCACAGGACGGGCCCATCTTAGCAGTAGCGAGTTTGTGAGGGCACCCTACTGCTACGGATTTTAGCAGCAGCGCGTTTTCGCTCCCCACGCTACTGTTAAAGCTATTTTCACCTAACCCCCCGCGCGGGCTTCCCTCTCCTCTACTTCCTCCCCCAATTCCCCACTCTCTCTTCTCCCCCTCGTCGCCCCCGCCGGAGCCCCTGCACTCGCCCTCGCCGGAGGCCCTACCCTCGCTCTCCGCTAGAGACTGCCCTCGACGTCGTCACGCGCCTATGCCTCCTCCTCCTCGACCTCGACCTTGCCGGAGCCCCTGCCCTTGCTGTCCGGCACCGTCTCCCTCGACCCGCCTCGTCGCCGTCTCCCCCGACCCCGCCTCGCCGCCGTCTCCCCCGACCCTGCATCGCCGCGCCTTGGTGCCGCCCTCTCCCACAACCCCATCTCTCCCCCGCCCTCTGTAAGTACTCTCCCCTTCCCTCTTCTCTACTCTCTATTAGTATGAACCCTAGCTATTTAGTGCTAGTTAGTATGAACACTAGGCTATTTTTAGTGCTAGTTAGTTAATTACAATTAGTATTAACCCTATTTAATTAGGTAGTACGAACCCTAGTTAAAAAAATGGATACTTATATGGTAATTAGGGCAGTAGTTCCTAGGTACTAATTAGTTAGTAAGAACTAGGTACTAATTAGGCACTAGTTTATTTTTATTTATAGTAAGTTTATTTTTAGTAAGAATTAGTTGAATTAATAGAACTAGTTAGTAAGAACTTGTTGTTATTTTTTTAGTTAAAGCAATTTTTCCCGCATCGACATGGACGATGCCTATCCCGCATCCTCGTTGTCGAGTCAGCGGAGGACACCTGCGTCACCAGATGGGCCATGTCCCGGACTGGGCTCCGCCGGGGTGGTACTGGGAGGCGCCACCTACCAGGGGGTGTCGTGATCCTAAGACTTACAGTAGAGAGGGGGTAGGTATGGAGAGGCAAGATCTCAGCTATGGTGAAGGTGTACACACGGGATTTACGAGTTCAGGCCCTTCACGGTGGAAGTAACAGCCCTACGTCTCGGTGCCCGGAGGCGGTCGATTGGATTATGTGTGTGATATTACAGGGGGTGCGAACCCTTGTCCCAAAGGAGGGGGTGTCTTATATAGAGTGCGCCAGGACCCCCACCCACCTCCATTACAAGGGGCTTAATGTACATAAAGTAAGGGGCATTACTGGTAATGCCAGCCTTAAGTGCTGTTAATGCTTATAAAGACTAAGGGGTGAACGTCCGGCCGTTGCGGGCCCTTCTGATTCCTGGTCTTCGATAGGTCGAGTGATTCTCCATATGGTCGAGTGACGGTAGGGAGGAGGACCTCCGAGTGATGTGGCCGTCGAGTGGATTGCACTCGACGTATTTGACTGGCGCTCTCCTGTTGCCTCTTGGTCCTTTTATCTTCCAGGTTAGTGACCTTGGGTAGGACATATAGGTCAGGCCTATGACCCTACCCCAGGTCTGTATACTCATCAGTAGCCCCTGAATGGATTAAGGTGCGAGCGGAAAGTAGGTCGAAGTTGAACCTGCTTCGAGCTTCGTGTCTTCACGAGTGTTTTCTGCAAGACTGAACGCCCGCGTCGGTACTTCAGTGTCGACTCAGTCGCCTTGATCCATTCAGTGAGCTGTCGACAGAATTGGTGACCTCATGCATCGAGTGTTGTGTTAGAGGGCGAGATCTTGGGCGTGACTGTCTGCAGTGTTTCCCGGATTTCACGGGATACGAAATTTCAGGGAAGCGCGCGGGCTGGAGAGCGCCGAAACGGGCGGTCCGGATAAGTAGCGATGCCTTGATTACCGCGCCGCCTTTTTCGCCACGTACGCTGCACGCAACTGTTGTGGGATTTGACGGGATTGCCTGGTCCCACGCGTCAGTCACTCGGAAGTGACCCTTTATAAGGTGACGGCCCCGAGGCGCTTGCACTGTGCACACCTGTTCCCCTTCATTCTCCTCTGCTTCTCCATCGCGCCCAGCACCTCCGCTCTCGACGCTGCTACTCCCCCGCCATGGCGAAGGACAAGATGGTGGCGCTAGAGCGCGCTAAGAAGGTGACGAGGGCGGCGAAAGGCAAGAAGCAGAACCATGGGTCGTCGTCGCGTGCGGGGCTGCCGCCGGGCTGGATCCAGGGCGATTGGATCCGGTCTTCGGTCCGGCAGGAGGATCTGGCCGAACTGGAGGAGTCCGGACTGATCGCCAAGGGAGCAGCGAGGCTGCCGAAGGGGGAGACGGAACCGCAACCTTGACCGGGTGAGTGTGTTCTGCTCGCCACTCATGTTGACCAGGGTTTCTCGCTCCCTCCGCATCCTTTCTTCCGGGGATTTTTGAACTTCTTTGGCGCTCAGCTGCACCATTTTTCTCCCAACACCATCACGTATTTAGCTGCGTTTGTATCGATGTGCGAGAACTTCTTAGGGTGTCGACCGCACTGGGGTCTTTTCAAACATATCTTCACCATTTTCTCCCAGTCGGTAAAAAAGGAAAGTCGAGCGACTCAAAAATCCACGGCATCCAGATGTGTGGGGGTTTACGTATCCAAAAGAGGCATAGGAGTGCCTCTCCCGCCATGACTCTCCCTGAATCTGTTAGAGGCTGGCACTCGACCTAGTTCTACTGCCAGGACGTCGCAGCTCCAGGTCAGTCGACTGGTCTACCCCACTTCTCATTCGACCGTGTTCAGACTCCTGCCCCATTGAAAGTAACCGCTGCTGAGACTGTGGAGACGAAGATGTTGGTGGAGAGAGTGGTCCAGCTCGTCAATGATGGCGTTACCGGCCTGGACTTGCCGGAAGTGTTCCTCAGTCGACGCATCCAGCCTCTCCAGGCCCACGATCACCCGATGTGACTGTATTCCGGACTGGACGACACCGCTTGGGTCCATCCAGTAGAAGTGCCGTCCAAAACCGTAGCTTTGTTGCTGAGGAGCATCACAGGCAACCAGGACAACCCTAGAGGATCCAGGCGAGTCATCACCTTCAGCGACGGTAACCCGCCCGACAAGGTATACTCTTTGTTCCGACTGCTTCCCGCTCACGCTCCGACTATACTTGATGTTGACTGACTCTTACTCGACCGATTTGCTCTGCAAGTATTCACTAAGATGCATTCAATGCCCAACGGCGAACAAGCTTTGGAGCAGGACCAGGAGGGGGAGGAAAGTGCGGAGGAGAGTGGCGAGTGGGAGTCTCCAGGAGAAGAGGAGGAGGAGGAGTGCGAGGATTCGGACGAGGAGGAAGAAGTCGACTAACCGCCACGCTCCGAACGTCGATCCAAACAGCAGCATGATCCGTCTTGCGGGTGCAGGAAAAGCGTGGCCCCGAGTGCCAATACTCAGAAGCGCACTCGGACATCGACCCCGGAGCCGACGGAGAAGGTGGCCAAGCAGCCTAAAGTTGCTCCTCCCAAGGCTCAGAAGACATTGCCACGGATCAAGATGGACGTCCCTGTTGCTTCGGGGTGAGTATCTCGCTTGCGTTTTTGTAAGTCGACTGAAGATTTTCTTGTTCTAACCGACCAATTCATGTGTCTTTCTAGTCCCACCTCTATTGCCACTGACATGGACATTGACAAGGCGCTAGGAGACAAAGAGGCCACCTCACGAGTCGGTAAGTCCGATCGACCAAGCTTCGTTAAGTCGAGCAGATCACCAATCAGCAGAGTTTCTGACATTTCTCTCTTTCTATAGTTCTGCAAGAAGTTGTTGTGCTTCCTGATGATGAAGAAGAGGTGCCTCTACAGGAGAGGAGGAAGACGGCTGAGAGCTCTGGCAGGAGGAGGCTTGAAGTTCAGGTTCCTCAGTCGACGCTGGCGCTCGAGGCGGTGGTCGATCATTCCGGAGAGCCTGTTCGGACCAGCGTCACATTCGCCAGCCCGCTGACGACTGATCATGCGGCGGACCCGACTGTACCGACTCCTGCTGCTCAAGTGCAACCCCACGCCTCTCACCCAGCGACTACTTCGGCTGCTCTGCAGCCATCACTTTTTGCTGCGTATCAGACTCCGGATGACTCACCGAGTGCCGCTAGGGAAGCTCTTCGCCAGGTGAGCCTTGTCATGGAGCAGGTGAAGGTGGTGCACGAGGCTAGCCAGGTGGCTTACAACGCCAGTACTGCTCTTTAGGACAATGTTCAGGTCAGCAAGACTCCGACTGAACTTTCGAATGTTGCCTTATATCTGATCACCCACTTGGGTGTTTCTTTGCTTAGAGCTTGGGAAATCTTCCATGTCACTCGACTTGGGTTGAATCTTAGCAGACTTTCCGAACCAGTGGGGGCACGCCGAGTGCACCCACTGGGTGTAGTCCCCGAGACCACGGTCAACTTTTGGCAGTCGACTAAGGTCTTAGAATGTATCTTTTTTTGAACTCACGCTGGGCAGACCCTGCTGAGTATTGATCTAAACCAGTGGGGGCACGTTAAGTGCACCCACTGGGTGTAGTCCCCGAGACTACTTGGTGAATATTTTATTGGGTAGTAGTCTTAGAGTAACTTGGCTCTGTCGACGCCTCTTATTTCTGTCGACTGACATATCATTCTTGCTGACTGCAAAGGTCTTGTTATCTTGGAGCTCGTCTTTCTGAGTTGAAGACGAAGCATATCAGCGTTGAACTTGACCTTTAACTCACAAAGAAGAATCTCAAGACTGCGCAACAAGAGACGACCATCATTGGAGGTAATCATTTGACTGTCTTGTCTGCTTAGTAGTTCGCACTTTGCACTACTTTTCCTTCGGTCTCTTTGAACCGAGTGACTTCACACAAGCAAATGTGCATAGTGAAAACCGCCAACTTCAGGCTCGTCTGAAGAGTGTTGTTTCTTTAGAGAGAATGAAGGAGGCTTTGGAGAAGAAGGACCTGGACCTTGCTACTGCTCAGAAAGAAGCACGTGAGAAGATGACGCTTGCGGACCAGAAGCTGGCTTCAGTCGGCAAATTGGAGGATGAGAACGCGAAGTTGAAGACTGACGCCTCGGACGCCAATCGGGAAGTCGAGCAACTGAGGAAGGAGAAGGAGAACCTGGCCACTGAAGTCGACCGCCTCAGAGCAAAAACGGGCAAGCTAGAGTCCTATTTGGAACAACTTGCGGCGAAGCTTGTCTGGAAGCCTGAAGGTATGTCTGTTCAATTAGATAACTGTTGTCGACTGAAATTTGCAATATTGTCGACTCATTGTGTTTTGCGATGGAACAGAACTTTGCTAGGACTTTGAAGCTGAAACTGGACGGGTCGAGACAGGTCTCGACCCCATCAACTGTCCCGTGAAAGATGAAGTTGCGATGAACTTGCTTCAATTGGAATCACGCTTGGACGGTGCTGTCGACTACCTGGCTCGGCTGAAGGCTGCGATGAACCAAGTGGACACCAAACTCTGGCCTCAGGCAGAACTTTCTCAAAGTCTCGAGTCGCTGATGACTCGACTCAACCAGATCCCTGACCGAGTGCAAGAGTGGAAGAAGTCCTCTGCCCACTGTGGCGCTGACGTCGCCTTGTCATTGGTTCGCGTGCACTGCAAGGAGGCTAAAGAAGAGAAGCTGGCGTCCCTCAAGGTAGCGAATACTAAGAAGCACTCCTTCCAGGATTTCATGGACACCTTCCTCGAGGAAGCTAGCCGCATTGTCGACAGTATCGATCTTGACAGCTTCTGTGATCCGTCCAGCCCTTCTCTCGTTGAGTGACGGAAAAAACATTATGCCCCACTTTTATTTGCCTCGGAATGTCGAGTGATTTTGTGATTGTTAAAAATCTTTTGGGCCTGACGCTCGAGTACATTTAATCTGCGGTTAGGAACCCCTGGATTTATCTTTGAATATGTTGGGTTTATCTTCGAGTGAAATCTGTTCTTCTCTTGGATCGGTTTCTCATTGTTTGATGCAGGTGCTGAAGAAGGATCAGCACTCGACCAGTTGGATGAGCCTTTGGCAGCATTGATCAGCTCATCAACGAGGTACTCAACAATGGTGTTGACGTTCCTGTCATTAGCAAGGGGCCAATCGTTGGGTGGGTGCATACAATCTCGTCCTTCTTCTTGACGGTGCAGCCCCCGGGGGAGGGGATGGGTGTGTGGTCGACCCGCAGCCCCGCTCACCACTCGGTAGGATTTTCAAACTTAGGCAAGCACTGGACTGCAGCTAAGCCCCCGAGTGGGAGGGCTGCTCACCACTCGGTAGGATTTTTCAAACTTAGGCGAGCACTAGATTGCAGCTAAGCCCTCGAGTGGGAGGGCTGCTCACCACTCGGTAGGGTTTTTCAAACTTAGGCGAGCATTGGACTGCAGCTAAGCCCCCGAGTGGGAGGGCTGCTCACCACTCGGTAAGATTTTTCAAACTTAGGCGAGCACTGGACTCCAGCTAAGCCCCCGAGTGGGAGGGCTGCTCACCACTCGGTAGGTTTTTTCAAACTTAGGCGAGCACTGGACTATAGCTAAGCCCCCGAGTGGGAGGGCTGCTCACCACTCGGTAGGGTTTTTCAAACTTAGGCGAGCACTAGACTGCAGCTAAGCCCCCGAGTGGGAGGACTGCTCACCACTCGATAGGGTTTTTCAAACTTAGGCGAGCACTGGACTGCAGCCAAGCCCCCGAGTGGGAGGGCTGCTCACCACTCGGTAGGATTTTTCAAACTTAGGCGAGCACTGGACTGCAGCTAAGCCCCCGAGTGGGAGGGCTGCTCACCACTCGGTATGGTTTTTCAAACTGAGGCGAGTACTGCTCACACAATCTCGTCCTTGTTCTTGACGGTGCGACCCCCGAGGGGGGGTGAAGGGTTGCGACCGACCCATACCGTTTAGTAGGACTTTTTATCACTTAGGTGAGTACTGGACTGTAGCTAAGCCCCCGAGTGAGAGGCAGACTCACCACTCGGTAGGATTTTTATCACTTAGGCAAGTACTGGACTGCAGCTAAGCCCCCGAGTGAGAGGCAGCAGGTTTTTTATCACTTAGGCATGTACTGGACTACAGCTAAGCCCCCGAGTGAGAGGCAGACTCACCACTCGGTAGGATTTTTATCACTTAGGCGAGTACTGGACTGCAGCTAAGCCCCCGAGTGAGCGCCAGACTCACCACTCGGTAGGATATTTATCAGTTAGGCGAGTACTGGACTGCAGCTAAGCCCTCGAGTGAGAGGCAGACTCGCCACTTGGTAGGATTTTTATCACATAGGCGAGTACTGGACTGCAGCTAGGCCCCCGAGTGAGAGGCAGACTCACCACTCGGTAGGATTTTTATCACTTCATCTTAGGCGAAACAGATTCGTAACTAAGGTGATACATACAAAAGAAATAAACAACAATCATTCGGAAGACTATAAAATTATGTCTTTTGATGGCCAAACTAAGAGGTATTTCTTATTACATCTCATCAGTCTAAATACTTAAGAGTAAAAAGGGCGGAGCAGTTTCGCATTCCAAGCCCGCGGTTCATCTTTTTTGTGTTCGACATTGAAGAGACGATATGCTCCGTTGTGGAGCACCTTGGTGACGACGAAAGGGCCCTCCCAAGCAGGGGCGAGCTTGTGTGGCTTCTGCTGATCCACTTGGTGAACCAAGTCTCCTTCTTGAAATGCTTGACCCCTTACGTTCCTGGCATGGAATCGACGCAAGTCTTGTTGATAAATGGTCGACCAGATCAAGGCCATCTCTCTTTCTTCCTCTAGGAGGTCGACTGCATCTTGTTGAGCTTGCTCTGGTTCCTCTTCTGAGACGAGTTCGACTCGGGGAGCATTGTGGAGCAAATCACTCGGCAGTACGGCTTCGGCTCCGTAGACTAAGAAGAATGGAGTCCGTCCGGTCGACCGTTTGGGAGTTGTCCTTAGACCCCAAAGCACTGATGGGAGCTCATCAACCCAAACTCCTACTGCATGCTTGAGGTCACACATCAACCGGGGCTTCAGTCCTTTGAGAATCAATCCATTCGCTTGCTCAGCTTGCCCATTCGACTGAGGATGGGCAACCGAAGCATAATCGACCCTTGTACCTTGGGAGGCACAAAAGGCTCTGAATTCATCAGAGTCGAAGTTTGATCCGTTGTCCGTGATGATGCTGTGTGGAAAACCATATCTGAATATCAATTCTCTGATGAAACTCACGGCAGTACTTGCTTCAAGGTTTTTAATGGGCTTAGCTTCTGTCCACTTGGTAAACTTGTCCACTGCTACTAGCACATGGGTAAATCCGCTCCTGCCAGTCCTCAGGGGTCCAGCCATGTCCAATCCCCAAACAACAAAAGGCCAGACGAGTGGAATAGTTTTCAAAGCTGATGAAGGTTTATGGGACATGTTGGAGTAAAACTGGCAACCTTCACACTTGTCCACTATCTCCTTTGCCATCTCGTTGGTACGTGGCCAGTAAAATCCGGCTCGGTATGCTTTGGCCACAATGGTCCGAGAGGACGCATGGTGACCACAGGTCCCCCAGTGAATATCATGGAGGATCATTCAGCCTTCTTCTGGCGTGATGCACTGTTGACAGACCCCAGTTACACTTTCTCTGAACAATTGACCTCTCATCACGGTAAAGGCTTTAGACCGACGGACCATCTGTTGAGCCTCTTCTTCATCTTCTGGAATCTCTTTCCTAAGAATGTATGTGATTGACGGCACTGTCTAGTCGGGGGTCATGACCAAAACCTCCATGACCAAGTCGAGCACGGCTGGGACTTCGACTTTAGTCGGATCTGTGGCGCTCTTGGGCTGTGGTGACCCTTCAGTGAAAGCATCCTCCTGAACTGAGGGGGGATGAATATGTTCCAAAAACACATTACGGGGAATGGCCTCTCTTTTCTAACCTATCTTTCCCAACTCATCTACATCTTGATTTTTCAATCGGGGTATGTGGTGAAGTTCTAACCCTTCAAACTTCTTTTCTAGCTTCCTTACTGCATTGCAATAACTAGTCATGGCCGGGCTCCTGACGTCCCATTCTTTCATCACTTGATTAACCACCAAATCTGAGTCGTCGTAGACCATGAGGCGACGGACGCCGATTGAAATGGCCATATGCAACCCATATAAAAGTGCTTCACATTCGGCTTTGTTATTGGAGGAATCAAAGTGGATCTGGAGAACATAGCTAAGCCTATCTCCACGGGGGGATACCAGTACTACTCCGGCACCTGAGCCGTTCAGCATCTTGGAGCCATCAAAAAAACATAGTGCAATGCTCCGAGTGAACTTGAGTCGGCAATTGCTGTTTAATCCACTTGGCAAGGAAATATGCAATTGCCTGGGACTTGATGGCCTTCTTTGCCTCAAACTTGATATCCAGGGGAAGAAGTTCAATCACCCATTTTGCCACTCGACCAGTTGCATCTCTGTTATTCAGGATTTCAGATAATGGTGCGTCACTGACGATAGTAATGGAGTGATCAGAGAAATAATGTGCAACCTTCTTCATAGTCATGTATATTCCATAGACAAGCTTCTGATAATGTGGATATCGTTGCTTGGACGGAGTTAAAACTTCAGAGAGATAGTAAACTGGGCGCTGAACCTTGTAAGCTTTTCCTTCCTCCACTCGCTCGACCATGAGTACTGTACTGATGACTTGTCTAGTGGCTGCAATGTAAATTAGTAAATGCTCTTTTTCTGATTGGTGCAGCGAGCACGGCTGGGTGGACAGCAGGGTTTTGAGCTCTGCAAATGCTGCATCAGCTTCTTCAGTCCACTTGAACTTATCAGATTTCTTCATCAGTCGGTAAAGAGGCAAGGCCTTTTCACCGAGACGAGAAATGAATCGACTCAAGGCGGCCAAACAACCAGCCAGCTTCCGAACATCATGTACTCGCACAGGGTGCTTCATTCGGAGGATGGTATCAACCTTTTCTGGATTGGCATCGATCCCTCATTCGGAAACAAGAAAATTGAGTAACTTTCCACCTGGAACTCCGAATGTGCACTTTGACGGATTAAGCTTGATATCATACCTTCTTAGGTTGGCAAAGGTTTCTGCGAGGTCAGTCAGTAGGTCGGAACCTTTACGTTACTTGACCACGATGTCATCCATGTATGCTTCTACATTCCGACTGATTTGAGTGAGCAGGCACTTCTGAATCATTCTCATGAATGTGACTCCAGCATTTTAAGACCAAATGGCATGGTGACATAAGAAAAGCAACCGAATGGGGTGATGAAGGCTGTTTTTATTTCATCGGGGCCATATAGTCGGATTTGATGATACCCGGAATATGCATCTAAGAAAGACAAGCGCTCACACCCTACAGTCGAGTCAACAATCTGATTGATGCCAGGGAGAGGGAAGTGATCTTTCGAGGAGGGCCGATTGATATGCTTGAAATCAATGCACATACGAAGTGAATCATCCTTCTTAGGGACCATGACTACATTGGCTAGCCACTCGGAGTGGTAGATTTCACGGATGAACTCTGCTGCCAACAGCCGAGCCCCTTCTTCGCCAATTGCTTTCCTCTTCTGCACGGCGGACCACCGAAGGTGCTCTTTGACGGGTTTTACCTTGGGGTCGACACGAAACAATGCTCAACCAGTCCCCTGGGTACACCTGGCATGTCAGAGGGTTTCCATGCAAAGATGTCCCAGTTCTCACGGAGGAACTGGATGAGCGCTTCTTCCTATTTGCTGTCGAGTGTTGTCGATATATGAGTCGGTGCAGCATTGGGATCCATCGGGTGAATATGAATCGGCTTCGTTTCACCAGTTGACTGAAATGCAGAGTCTATAGCAGGCTTCTTGGCTCGGAGCAAATCACTCAGATCTGCATTCTTCTGATACTCTTGGAATTCAACTGTTGCCATCTGTGCATCGACGATTTTGGAACCTTTCTAAAATCATTCCTCTGCCTTCTGCCGATTGCCAGTAACCGTGATCACACCTTTGGGGCCAGGCATCTTCATCTTGAGATACACATAACATGGTCGAGCCATAAAACGTGCGTAGGTTGGCCTACCCAGAATGGCATGATAGGCACTCTAGAAATCCACGACTTCAAATGTCAACTTCTCCTTACGGTAATGCTTGGAATCACCGAAAACCACGTCGAGGGCGATCTGGCCAAGTGATTTGGCTTTGTTTCCAAGGATAACACCATGAAAACTCATGTTGCTCTTGCTAAGTTTGGACATCGGAATGCCCATCCCCTTCAAGGTTTTAGCGTAAAGGATGTTCAAACCACTGCCACCGTCCATCAGTACTTTGGTCAGTCTAGTGCCCCCAACCACGGGGTCGACCACCAGTGCTTGCCTCCAAGGGGTGGCTACACGAGCAGCATGGTCAGACTGGTCGAACGTGATGGCTGTCTGAGACCATCTCAGGTATGTGGTTGTCGCCGCTGAAGCGGCCATATTCACTTCTCTATTGATGACCTTCAATCGACTCTTGCTCTCAACATCAGCAAAAATCATGAGAGTTGAATTGACTTTGGGGTAACCATCATCTTCTTCCTCCCCCTCGTCTCTATCCGACTCCTTTCCTTTCTCACTTGGTTGATCTCCTCGAAACTGCTGGATCAGGACCAGACACTGTCGAGTGGTGTGTTTAGGGTAAATCAAATTACACTCTTCGTCTTTCTTCGTGTGGAAGTGACACGGTAAATCCAACACATCATTTCCTGCCTGATCTTTCACTTTCTTTGGAGGCTAGGGACCCTTAGGTTTTCCCTTAAACTTCCATTGATCCGCCGCTGCGATCTCACCAGGTGCCGCGGGCTCAGCCTTACTGTCAGTGTCAAAACTGGCGGATCTCGGGTAGGGGGTCCCGAACTGTGCGTCTAGGCGGATGGTAACAGGAGACAAGGGACACGATGTTTTACCCAGGTTCGGGCCCTCTTGATGGAGGTAAAACCCTACGTCCTGCTTGATTAATATTGATGATGTATGTTACAAGAGTGGATCTACCATGAGATCAAGGAGGCTAAACCCTAGAAGCTAGCCTATGGTATGACTGTTGTTCGTCCTACGGACTAAAGCCATCCGGTTTATATAGAAACCTGAGAGAGCTAGGGTTACACAGAGTTAGTTACAATGGTAGGAGATCTACATATCTGTATCGCCAAGCTTGCCTTCCACGCCAAGGAAAGTCCCATCCGGACACGGGACGAAGTCTTTAATCTTGTATCTTCATAGTCTTGGAGTCCGACCGATGATGATAGTTCGGCTATCCGGACACCCCCTAGTCCGGAACTCCCTCAGTAGCCCCTGAACCAGGCTTCAATGACGACGAGTCCGACGTGCATGTTGTCTTCGGCATAGCAAGGTGGGTTCTTCCTCCGAATAATTTATAGAAGATTGTGAACACCAGGTTAGTGTCCGGCTCTGCAAAAATAAATTCCATGTACCACCGTAAAGATAATAATATTACACAAGTTCAATTTGCTGACGTATTTTGTGGCGTGACGTCACACCACTACCAAGCCTTTACTAGAATTGTTTTTATTGTACCACCTCAGCGCATTTAGCGAAGCGGTTTTCTTGGCACGTCTTGTCGAAGCAGAGATCGTGTTCCCCTTATTCTAGGATTCCCATCAATACGGACGTGGGTAACCCAACCGCGCCATTGATTGCGGTGCTTGGGGGATAAGCGAGTTTTATCAGGCCGGTGGGGACGCATGTTTGTGTCCTCCCATATAAGGGGATTAAGATCCAACCCTTTTGCCTGCGCCTTCTTCCTCCTTGGCTTATCCAACTCCGTGAACTCGAGCTCCAGCGCCCAAGGCCGCACTTCTCACCTCAACCTTCTCCAACTATGTCCGGAGCGGGAGGCAAGTGGATGGCCTCCTCCGTCACAGAGGGGCAGATCCAGAAGCTGCGCAACGCCGGATATTTGTCCAGCAACATGGCGCACCGGCTCCCCGACGAGGGAGAGCTCATCCCCACCCCCAGGCCCCATGAGAGGGTAGTATTTCTTCCCCATTTCCTCCGCAGACTAGGCTTCCCACTTCATCCCTTTGTCCGGGGGCTCATGTTCTACTACGGCCTGGATTTCCATGATCTGGCCTCGAATTTCATCCTCAACATCTTGGCGTTTATTGTCGTGCGCGAGGCCTTCCTCTACATCCAGCCCCACTTCGGCTTGTGGCTCAAGACCTTCAGTGTCAAGTCGAAGGTTGTGAAGGACAGCCAAGCGGAGTGCGAAGGCGCCATGGTGGGCAGGATGTCCCACGTTACTTGGCTGGAGGGCACTTTCGTGGAAACCATTAAGGGGTGGCAATCGGCGTGGTTCTACATCACCGAGCCGCGTGACCCTGAATGGGCAGCGGCCCCCGAATTCAGATCTGGCATCCCTACACGGCTCACCTCCTGGAAAGAGAGTGGCCGGATCTAGGGTGATTCGGAGGAGCTGACCGGACTCCAAGCCTGTATCCAAAAGCTGGTGGACAAGAAGCTCAAGCTTGTCAACGTAGTCCAGGTCATGCTCATTCGCCGGATTCTCCCGTGCCAACGATGGGGTTTCAACATGCGGGAGTTCGATCCAGCACAGCACCAGACTCTGAGCGGGTTCTTCGACACTACGTACGAAGATGTCTGGAAGGTGCTGTTCAAGGGCGCCGAGGCTCCCGCATCCGCTACCGAAGACCGCGGATTCAGCTCGCAGCGTCCGGCTGACGAGGTAAGTGATTTTGTCCTTTACGGAATGCTCATTTTCCATAGTTTGACTCTATGCGGGATCTAAACTCCCTTTACCTTTGACAGGACTGGCTGGCGAAGGCCAAACAGACTATCTGTCCGGCCCCATTGCTAGAGGACCCAGCGGACGCCCGCCTAACTGGGCTGCTGGCTCCGGCACCCCACGTGGTGCCGGAGAAGAAGGCCAAGAAGAAGGCTAAGAAGAAGGCCACAGGTACTCGAAAGAGTTCCCATTTTCAGGTGTTATCGGATGATGACTCTGAGGCCGACTCCTCCCACAAAGGCGAGGAGAAGAAGAAAGCCTCTCCCCCATCTGGGGGAGGGAAGAAAAGGAAGGCCTCCTCTACGGGGGAGGCCGAAGGGTCCAAGAAGGGAAAAACTCTTTCCCCGGACTGCTCTGCCAACGCCAGTGACGACGACAAGGACTGGCCTCCAAGGGCCAAGCCCCTGGCGAGATCGTAAGTATCCGGACTCCCGAATAACTTCATGGTTTTTCTTTTCGCCACATAATGTCTTTCTAATGCCGCATACAACCCTGCAGTCTGCCCATGGATGATCTTCCCGCTTCGTCGAGCTTGTCCTTAGGTGCGTCAGATATGGATTCTCTTCCGACTGCCTCCACCCCCCGTGATGCGGATGATGCCGAGGTGGGATCCCGGGAAGGGACCCATCAGGAGGAGGAGGCCCCGGAGGTGTCACAGGACAACCTCCCGGACTTTGTGCTGGACTCGGCCCCGGAACCCATAGTGGCTCCAGAGTCCGGCGGGCGACCCCTTCGTAAGAAGGGCAAGACCGTGACGCCAGCAGCCTCCGTCCAACCGGAGGTGCTGGATAACTTGCTGGAGGCGCTCAATGGCGCCTCCATTGAAGAGGAACACCGCACTGTTATGAGTGCGGTGATTCAGAAGGTTTAGCTCGCCAAGAGCGGGCTAACCGAAGCCTGCAGCAGCCTTCTAACAGGCTTTGAGGTAAGAATTTCGATATATATAAAATGGTACCGCATAGACAGTAGCCCCTGATGCTCGGTTCGGTGTTCGGAAAGAAAAGCCGGACCGAGGATCTAAAAGATATACGCATGAGTCATAAAAAATATGTCAATATGGGATTGCAGGCTGTGCTGCTGACCTCCGTCGCACTGACTGCGGAGGTCAATACTTTGAAGGAAAGCCTCGAGCGGTCCGAGAACGAGCTCGGCCATGCCAAAAAGCAGCTCGAGGACAAGGAAGGTGAGTAACACCTTATTAAAATTGTACCTTACAGAAAAGGATTTTGGTTGCAAGAAGAATGACAAGGATAACGTGGGTATTGTAGGGGCCACTAGCGAGGTGGCGACCCTGAAGGAGGCGGTGTCCGCGGCGGAACATCATGCGGCCGCCGAACGCTCCGAGCGAGAGAAGCAGGAGGCGCGGGTGGCGGAGGTACAGCAAGAGCTCCAGGCTCTCTTGGAAAAACATGAGAGTTTGGAGCGTGACTCGGAGACTCGAGAGTCCGAGCTTGCGACGACTCTTGAGAGTGCCAAAGACGCTAAGGCCGAAGCCTATAAGACCCTCCAAGAAATCGAGGAATTGAATAAAATAGCGGCGGGTAAGGCATTTTTCATGCAAAGTAAGCATGTGAGTGTTAATTACCTGTTACTTACCCGAATTCAGAGCTCTCCAGGAACATTCGCAGATCTTCCTCGCAGCGTATCCGATGCTGCCATATTCTACCGGGCCGAGGAGGGGAGCTCGACTGAGAAGGTATTCTGGTCTCAGTATGCTGAGGCCAGACAACCGGTGCCCCTTAGCGACCAGCTGAAGCAGCTGGTCGAGCTCCACAAGGTGGCCGAACAGGCCATGAAGGGCCTCATAGTTTGGCTGCGGCCTAAGGAGGCCATGCCTGGGAGCTACTTCGGCCTGGTGCGGCGGCTGGTGGATGCGTGCCTGTGGGTTGAAGTCATCAAGCACTCTGCTTGTATTGAGGGTGCCCATCGGGCCCTTGCCCGCGCAAAGGTGTACTAGGGCAAGATGGATGCCCAGAAGCTTGTGACGGACCCGCCACTGCAGGGCAAGGAGCACCGCACGCCCGAGATGTATTATAAGAGTGTCCTGAAGGGTGCCCGCACTATTGCGGGTGAGTGCTCCAACGATGTAATATTTGAGTAGACTCGCCTTTTGTTATCCTGTGCGCTGAAAACTTAGTTCATATGCGCTAAGCAACGCTTGTTAATTTAAAATATTACCTTCTGTGCGGCTGTTTATCAATTCTGAGAGATGGCAAGTCGTCGGCTTCAGCCCCCATGCCACGAGTGCTGGGGTGTTCGGGATAAACTTGAGCACTCTTGTTCCCATTTTTGGGTCCATCTAGGGAGGCGCTCAACACAGCGAACAAGGCAACCAGACTTATAATGCTTGAACACTCTCACTTAGCCATAGAATTCTATAATTTTAAATTTCGGCGAAGCCCCTAGTCTTCGGAAGGCTGAATTTGGGGCGCTATCCACGCCTGGGACGGACAAAAACCGGCTCCTCGCTCTAAGCGGCATAAGTCTTTAGGGACTCGCAAAAAACCTCTCGAACAACGACCAGCTCTCGCCTCATCATGACGGTCAGTTTTAGCTTTCTCCACTAAGGCGCTCGCCCAGCTCAACTGGGGCGCAATCGCAGTGGTTCTCCCAGTGCTACCTTAGCCGATACAACGGAACGTAAGGTACCAAAACATGGGAGCCGGGCAAACCCAACTATTGACCCAAGACATGATTCAGAGCCGATGCATATAATACTATAAGTTCGGGGTGCCGCACTTGTGAAAGTGTTCGGACTTATCACACCATGATGCGGGAAACGTAAGCCCCTGGTGTATTTAGCCATACCAAAATGTACGGATGCAACATGTCATAGATGAACATATGTATAAGAAAGAAATGCAACTGGAAGCAAAAAGGTGATGCATTACTTTATTCAAGAAAGACTGCTGTGAGTGCAGAACGATACAAATGGTGCGATAAGCAAGGGATGGGACTATTAAACATGTCCCCCTCCAGGGGCAGGCTGCATAATGGTGTATAAAACAGATTTAATGCACGTAATGGAGACCACCTGGATATTCGTTGTAGCCTTTCTCCTTCCCTGGCTGTTGCATCGTGAATTCGGCATGTCTGCTGCCGGACAGGGCCTCTAACGAACGGAGTCCTGTGGGTAAAAATAAAAAGGAAAAAGAAAAAAAGAACGACACACTTGAGAGCCCCTGGTGTGGTTGAGCCGCAGTCTGGGCCTATCTTGGTCGTGCCCCTCTCCCCATGCCCATGGTATCTTCAGAGCGTAATGGTGTACGCGAAGGACCTGTCTTGACGTTTTACAGGGGCTGGGGTTGGGGCCGCACTGCTACGCGTGCTCGGAACATGCCATGTGGTCTTGTTGTAGGTTACTCCGGGCGCGCTTAGCTGTGTTCGGCCGCTTAACGGCCGGACTCGAGAATTGCCTTTAGAGGCTGCATTGTACTTCTGCCGCGAGAGCCGCTGTATGTTCCTCCGTGCGGAGAGAACGTTCCGTGTTTCCGTTGACCGTGATGACTCCTCAAGGGCCTGGCATCTTGAGCTTGAGGTATGCGTAGTGCGGCACCGCGTTGAACTTTGCAAACGCGGTACGTCCGAGCAGGGCATGATAGCCGCTGCGGAACGGAACTATGTCGAAGATTAACTCCTCGCTTCGGAAGTTATCCGGGGATCCGAAGACCACTTCCAGTGTAACTGAGCCTGTACAATTGGCTTCTACACCTGGTATGACGCCTTTAAAGGTCGTCTTGGTAGGTTTAATCCTTGAGGGGTCTATGCCCATTTTGCGCACTGTATCCTGATAAAGCAGGTTCAGGCTGCTGCCGCCGTCCATCAGGACTCTGGTGAGGTGAAATCCATCGACGATTGGGTCTAAGACCAATGCGGCGAATCCGCCGTGGCGGATGCTGGTGGGGTGGTCCCTTCGGTCAAAAGTGATCGGGCAGGAGGACCATGGATTGAACTTCGGGGCAACTGGCTCCATCGCGTATACATCCCTGAGTGCACGCTTCCGCTCCCTTTTGGGTATGTGCATTGCGTATATCATGTTCACCGTCCGCACCTGTGGGGGGAAACCCTTCTGTCCTCTATTGTTCGGCGGTCGGGTCTCTTCCTCGTCATCGCTATGCAGCCCCTTGTCATTGTTTTCGGCAATTAACTTGCCTGCCTGCTTGAATACCCAACAGTCCCTGTTGGTGTGGTTGGCTGGTTTTTCGGGGGTGCCGTGTATCTGGCACGAGCGGTCGAGTATTCGGTCCAAATTGGACGGACCCGGAGTAGTTCTTTTGAATGGCTTTTTCCGCTGACCGGGTTTAGAGCCTCTGAATCCGGCATTGACTGCCGTATCCTCACTATTGTCGCCGTTAATGCGGCGTTTGTTTTTGTTACGACGCGACCTGCCATTACGGTCCTTGATATCCGGACTGCCAGAATTTTTGCTGAGGTTGTTGCTGCGTGCTAGCCAGCTGTCCTCACCCGCGCAGAAGCGGGTCATGAGTGATGTGAGGGCTGCCATGGATTTCGGCTTTTCCTGTCCCAGGTGCCGGGCAAGCCACTCGTCGCGGATATTATGCTTGAAGGCCGCGAGGGCCTCCGCATCCGGACAGTCGACGATTTGGTTTTTCTTGGTTAAGAATCGTGTCCAGAATTGTCTGGCCGATTCGTCTGGCTGCTGAATTATGTGGCTTAGGTCATCAGCGTCTGGTGGTCGCACATACGTGCCTTGGAAGTTATCGAGGAATGCGGCTTCCAGGTCTTCCCAACTCCCAATTGACTCTGCTGGCAAGCTGTTAAGCCAATGCCGGGCTGGTCCTTTAAGCTTGAGGGGGAGATATTTGATGGCGTGAAGATCGTCACCGCGGGCCATGTGGATGTGAAGGAGATAGTCTTCGATCCAAACCGCGGGGTCTGTTGTGCCATCGTAAGATTCAATATTCACGGGTTTAAACCCTTCGGGGATTTGATGATCCATTACTTCATCTGTGAAGCATAGTGGGTGTGCGGCGCCTCTGTATTGGGCGATATCACGACGGAGCTCAAAAGAGCTTTGTCTGTTTTGTTCGGCCCGGCCGGACTTACTGTGTCCGGCGCGACGGTTGTCGTCACGTATCATGGGGCGCCCACGCGATCCATAGATCGATCTTGATTGTCTTGCCCTATCCTCCAATATATCTCGCAAGTCCGGAGCGTTCCCCTGTGGCCTTGTGCTTTTCGAGCGATGCCGGGGTACGGATCTAGTGAAGGGCCTAGAGGCCTCTCTATCGTGACCATGGGGTGGTCGGTTAGCCGTATTGTCTCCTGGTGATGCGGGTTCATACGCCTCCTCCTCTAATAGGGGGAGCAGCTTGCGTTTAGGGTAGCTTTTGGAGGGGCGTTCGAGCTCATGCTCTTCGGCCGCGAGGACTTCAGTCCATCTGTCGGCTAGCAGATCTTGATCAACTCTAAGCTGTTGCTGCTTTTTCTTGAGGCTGTTCGCCGTGGCCATAAGCCTGCGTTTAAAACGCTCTTGTTCGACGGGATCCTCAGGCACGACGAATTCATCATCGTCGAGGCTTGCCTCGTCTCCGGAGGGAGGCATATAATCCTCTACCTCTTCTTCTGCCGCTCTCTCATGAGGGCTGGCATCTCCGTCCTCCTGCGCGGGATCTTGCTGGAGTGGGTTGTCTTTGGCACTGACCGGTGTATTATTATCTCTAGTGCCAGAATCTTCATTCTTGCTGTGGCGGGATTTAGAGCGGCGCCGCTGACGCCGATGCTTGGGCTATTTCTTGGAGGGGTCATCCTCCGCTGTTCCTTCGCCATTCCCATCCTTTGGGATATCCACCATGTATATGTCATATGATGAGGTGGCTTTCCAGTGCCCGGTGGGCGCTGGTTCTTGGTCGTCTCCGGCATCGTCGTCCATACCGTCGATGTCTTCGGAGTCGTAGTCTAGCATGTCGGTTAGATCGTCGACAGTGGCTAACAAGTGGGTGGTGGGTGGGCTTTGAATTTCTTCGTCGTCCGCATCCCAACCGTCCTGACCGTAGTCCGGCCAGGGCTCTCCTGATAACGAGAGATACTTTAGCAAACTCAAGATGTCACTGAAAGGTGAGTGTTGAAAGATGTCCGCTGTGATGAACTCCATGATCAGCGCCCAATCGGATTCGATCGGAGGGGGCGCGGGAGGTTCGGAGTCCGGCAAGGAGTCCGGCACCTCGGAGTCATGAGCTTCATGAGGGACAAGGTCAGTGTTCGGCTCTATCGCCGTAGAGGTTGCAGCCCCCGAGGCGGTGTCTAGCCATCCGTCCTCGATCTGCGCAGCCGGCTCCGAATTGAAGATCGGAGTGGGCTCGAGTGCGGCCTCCGGGGTACTGTCCGGCTGCAGAGCTAAATCATGCTCGTCGTGATAGTGCGGCACGCTCGGCTCTGGCTCGAATCCATCGAGGATCAAGTCCCCGCGGATGTCAGACGTGAAGTTCAAACTTCCAAATCTGACCTGACGGCCAGGGGCGTAGCTTTCGATCTGCTCCAGTTGGCCAAGCGAATTAGCCCGCAGTGCGAAGCCACCGAATACAAAGATCTGTTCGGGGAGGAAGGTCTCACCCTGGACTACGTCGTTGATGATGATCGAAGAAGCCATCGAGCCTATCGGTGACGACACAGAGGAACTCTCAATGAAAGCACCAATGTCGGTGTCAAAACCGGCGGATCTCGGGTAGGGGGTCCCGAACTGTGCGTCTAGGCGGATGGTAACAGGAGACAAGGGACACGATGTTTTACCCAGGTTCGGGCCCTCTTGACGGAGGTAAAACCCTACGTCTTGCTTGATTAATATTGATGATGTATGTTACAAGAGTGGATCTACCACGAGATCAAGGAGGCTAAACCCTAGAAGATAGCCTATGGTATGATTGTTGTTCATCCTATGGACTAAAGCCATCCGGTTTATATAGACACCGGAGAGGGCTAGGGTTACACAGAGTCAGTTACAATGGTAGGAGATCTACATATCCGTATCGCCAAGCTTGCCTTCCACGCCAAGGAAAGTCCCATCCGGACACGGGACGAAGTCTTCAATCTTGTATCTTCATAGTCTTGGAGTCCGGCCGATGATGATAGTTCGGCTATCCGGACACCCCCTTGTCCGGAACTCCCTCACTTACGCTTCAGTTTCCGACTGGAATTACCTCCACTGATCTCCTGGCCGACTGACTTACTTTTTCCGCTACGGAGTCGGTCCTCTTCTTCCCCGTTAGCATACCAGGTGGCTATTTTGATCATCCTAGTCAAAGTCATATCACTAGTCCGACCGAACTTCACGACCAACTCTCGGTATTTGACGCCCTCCTTGAAGGTGCACACTGCTTGATGCTCTGATACATTTCGAACGGCGTGATGCAAACTGGTCCACCTCTGAATGAAATCTCTCAGGGTCTCACTCGGCTTCCGCACAAAATGCTGCAACTCGGTCAATCCTGTTGGTCGTTTGCATGTGCCCTCGAAGGTTCTGATGAACACCTAAGCCAGCTCTTCCCAACCGTATATAATGTTCGGAGCTAACTGAGTCAACCACGCCCGGGCTGACCCATCCAACATCAGAGGAAGATGCTTCATTGCTACTTCATCATTTCCACCGCCAATCCGCACAGCCATTCGGTAATCCTCAACCCAAGTTTCAGTCTTAGACTCTCTAGTGAACTTACTAACTCCGGTCGCCAACCTGAAGTTGGGAGGAATCACCGCCGCCCTGATGGCCCTGCTGAGACACTCCGGACCGGATACATGCACTCTGCTGCCACTCGGACGATCTCTGCCAGGGTCCTCTCTGTGCGCTCTGTTTCGGTCGACCAGGCCTTGAACGAGGATGGATCTTGCGTCGAAGCCTGGCTCTCTTGGGTCGACCGAGGCTCTGCGCTCGCCATCGTGACGGTGTCTATCATCATTCCGCCGAGGCCCATACGACGCACTCCTCGGAGGAGGCGTGGGTTCTTGGCAACGATGGTCGCGGTCGAGTGGATGACCATACTGTCCACGGCCCTCATGCCGCGAGGGCGATCTTGGGCTATGGGCCGACTGGACCGTGTCCGCTACAACGGATCTGCCGTGAATCCTATTCCGCGACTGAGATACTGCTGTGTTTTGCTTCCCTGCTGCTCGGAGCAAGGCTCAGATCTGCATCAGCCCTCTGCCAGCCTCCGAATGGGAAGGTTGAATCGACTCTGCTATTTGGGCCGCAGCTGTGAGGTTTTGAATCGGAGTACGGTATACCTTAGGTGGAGGCGGAAAGAACTGTCATCGACTGGACTCATGGATCCGCTCCTGAGCATGCTCGTCGAGAGCACGCTGAAGGTTATCCAGTTGAGTGCGCTCAGCCAAATTGGCTAGGTGCACCTCCTCCAAGGCCCAAGCCTCGGGGATTTCTCCAACAATGGGCGTGTGGAGTGCATCCATGTTGCGGCGATGAAGTTCTTCTCTCTTCTACGAAGAGAGGGGTTCGGGTCGGTATTCCTCGTGGACACGTGACAGATCGCCGTCTCTATCTTCGCCGTCCTCATGGTGAAAACCAGGCGGACTGTGGGGCCCGTCTACCATCAAGACTTCTGCTGCAGGGTCACTGCTATCACACTCGGATGCGGTCTCCGCGGAGCCAGTCGACAGATCGAACAGGCCGTGGAGGGTTTCGTCGGGCTCGATTGCTGCAACTTGGTGGGTGGTTGAATGCCGAGCCACCACGTGCTTCACCCCACCGCTGGAGCTGCGATCGATCGGATCGCTTGCAGCGGCGAACAACGGGGAGTGAAAACACAGTCAGAGCCGACTGATACTGAGTCGACGGCTACCGAAGAAGGACGCCGCGGACGCACGCGCGGAAGTGCGTCGCCCCTCGGACGGGGAGTGCCTCAATGTCCAGGGGGCTTCTTGAAGCCACGCGGAGTCGTCGGCAACGAAAATGAGCACGCCGAGACGGATCTCGCGGCCCTCAGCCAGTCCGCCACCGGAAACCATGATGATGATGATCGGTAAAACTTGCAACTTCACCAACAAGTCGCCAAGACACCTGCCCCAAGGTGGGTGCCAACTGTCGTGGTCCTAAGACTGACAGTAGAGAGGGGGGTAGGTATGGAGAGGCAAGATCTCAGCTATGGTGAAGGTGTACACACGGGATTTACGAGTTCAGGCCCTTCACGGTGGAAGTAACAGCCCTATGTCTCGATGCCCAGAGGCGGTCGATTGGATTATGTGTGTGATATTACAGGGGGTGCGAACCCTTGTCCCAGAGGAGGGGGGTGGCTTATATAGAGTGCGCCAGGACCCTCGCCCACCTCCATTACAAGGGGCTTAATGTACATAAAGTAAGGGGCGTTACTGGTAACGCCATCCTTAAGTGTTGTTAATGCTTATAAAGACTAAGGAGTGAACGTCGGCCGTTGTGGGCCCTTCTGACTCCTTGTCTTCGATAGGTCGAGTGACTCTCCATATGGTCGAGTGACGGCAGGGAGGAGGACCTCCGAGTGATGTGGCCGTCGAGTGGATTTCCCTCGACGTGTTCGACTGGCGCTCTCCTGTTGCCTCTTGGTCCTTTTATCTTCCAGGGTATCAACCTTGGGTAGGACGTATAGGTAAGGCCTATGACCCTACCCCAGGTCTGTATCCACATCAGGGGGCGCAGGTTGGTGAGGAGCCAGCCTATCGTTGACCCGAACATTCTTTGGTGGCGGTCGCGTGGGCCAGTGATGGTCCAGAGGCTCGAGGACCCCGCGGAGGTGGTGCGTCACCGTCTCAGTGAGGAGGACGCGCACGTCCGTCGCTACTTGTTTGCGTTGGAGCACAGGTTCTCCAATACCTGGCAGTTCTCCAGGGATCTCACTGGAGCTATGATCCTGTGATGGTTCCTTCTTTGTGGGTGTCCACCGCCTGCGCCGATACCCATCGTGCGCTCGGGTTTTAGTTGTATTAGTGATGTTATATGTATAATACTATTTGGGATGTATTAGTGATAATATTCGACGATGTACGGACGCATGAGATGATTCACTTTTGCTTATTGAATGCATGCTAATTTTAGTCCTATAAGATATTTTGAAATGTATATCTTGTGTTGCTCAAACAGGATATGTGCTTGCCCAAGTGGCCGCTCATGTTTGCAGGTTACACCTCCGATTGGCCTATGTTTTGCTGGAGTGTTGATTCATTTCCGTTCCGGCAAATTTCAGGCGCTCGATATATCCTATTTTAGCAAAGGTCATGCCGGATTTTTCCGTGAATTTTGGCATGACTTGTGCCAGAATATGTAGGAAATATTGAGTGCCCCAGATTTGTGCATTGAGTATCCTGGTAGTTATCTTCGATCGATTTTCAATTAATGCTTCAACTATGAACATAGGAAATGTCTGACGACAAAAAGGATTTCGGTATTTGCAAATACTGTGAAGACGAGCGCGGCCTGTGAGACGGAATCTTCCTAGATGATCATAGGCGCTTCAGCATCAAGCTTGACGAGAATTTCAAAGTGGATACAGTAAGTCACAGCGACAAATCTTTTTTCGTAATTAAGCATGACATCTGCTTCATTTGCTTCAACTTATAATTTTTTTACTATTCTACTAGCGTATCCGCTGCCATGCAAGAGTTTTTGTATTGGATAAGATAGGTTTCAGTCGTACTATGGAGGTAAAGAAAGTTTACTTGAAGACCGAGCATGGTTATATTTTCCACGCAAAATTATACAATTCAGACGACTACACCTATTTTGGATGCAAAACATGGCGAGCACTATGCAAGACTTATGCATTTGATCCTGATATGGTTATCACCTTTGATATTCATCCAGAAGATGATATTGAAGGTAATACTGACATCTGGGTCGATGTGCAGACGCCACCAGTTATACCATTATGTGAGTTTCTCAACCATCACTAGTGCAGAACCGGGCAATAGCACCGGCTCGTAAGGCCCTTTAGTGCCGGTTCCATAACCGGCACTAAAGTGTGGTCACTAAAGGCCCCCCCCCTTTAGTACCGGTTCTGCACGAACCGGTGCTAAAGGGCAACCACGTGGCACGAGCCAGCTCCGGGGTCCTGGAGCCCTTTAGTACCGGTTGGTAACACCAACCGGTACTATAAGGTTTGGGGTTTTTTAGTTTTATGATTTCTTTTTCATTTAATTTTGTGTTTCCATTTTAATTCTTTTTCATTTGCCTTTTATTTTACGATACTACACATTGTAAATGTTATGCATATATATATATATATATAGAATTTCTAGTAGAACCAATCATCGAGTTCAACATGATTGTCATGATATTATAAGCGTTCATATATAACACCACAAAAGCAAATCACTTAAGTTCAGAATGAAGAACACGGACATGAAAGGACAAGTACTAATTAAGAGCAGCATGAAGAACTAGCTAAATCACTCCTGCTAGCTACTCTCTCTCTGGTAAAATAGCATAGAACATGTATAGCTCTCCTGATTGATCATACTGGAGCATGCCGATGAACCTGTCTCCTAATCGTGGGCTGCGCTTCTCATTGCTGCCCCCTAGTACTTCTCTGTGATCATTAACAATTTTCCTCCAATCTTTCACTATTAAGCATTCATCGCTTCTAGAAATCCTGAATGCATTCATGTGCAATGCAGGATATCTTGGCCTTAAGCTAACAATTGACATCTGACCTTTAGTCTCGATCCCCTGAGGCACAACTGTCATCGGGAGTCCCTGTTGAAGAACATCGTATAGTACTTAATTAATATACTCAGCAATGAAAGTTTAGCAAAAAAAATATGTATGCAAAATATGCACTGAGGACAAATAGTAAATATCTTACCATCATTCCTAAATAGATGTGACCGTAGTTCAATACCATCACTATTGGTCGCACGTTTTGAGTACTAACATTTCTAAGTGCAGGAAAAAATTTTGTCTTGACAGTATGAAGATCCTCAAGCCATGAAACATAATAACTTTTCTCCTCGCAGTTTAGTTCAGCTCCGGGACAGTAGAAGGTCCTGTCTACCAAGCGCCGGACATGTTTGGTTGAATGGAGATAAGCTGTCAATAGAAATTAGTTGGTAGTTATTTTTGAAATAAGCAATATCAAAGACAAAAATATATTTGAGAAGAACTCACATAATGGTAGAACTGGAGGTGTCTGCACATCGACCCATATGTCTCTATTACCTTCAATATCATCTTCCGGACGAATATCAAAGGTGATAACCATACCAGGCTCAAATGCATAAGCCTTGCATAGTGCTTGCCAAGTTTCACATTCAAAATAGGTGTACGTGTGTGCATTTTATACTTTGACGTTGAAAGTATAACCATCATGCTCAGTTTTCAGGTAAGCTCTCTTTATCTCCATAGTTTCCATATCTTTGAAACCTATCTTATCCAAGACAAAAATTCTTGCATGGCATGGGATGCGCTAGTAGAATAGTGAAAATTAAAAACTATAAGTCAGGCAAATGAAGCATATATAAGTCATGCTTAATTACGAAAACAGACTTGTCGTTGTGACTTACTGTATTGAATTCGAAAGTCTCATCCAGCTTGATGCTGAATCGCCTACCATCAACAAGGAAATTTCTGTCGCACTGGCCGGGCTCTTCTTCACAGTATGTGCACATACCGAAATTTTTTCCATCGTCAGACGACATTTCCTATGTTCATATTAGGCAAAACATTAATCACTTACTAATTCAATTAATTCAACTACTTCTATTAATTCAACTAAGCATTTACTAAAAATAAACTAGTTATATTAATTCAATTAGTTCAACTAAGCATTTACTAAAAATAAACTAGTTCTAATCCTCCATCTCTTTCTCAGACTTATCCTACTTAGGTGAAACATTTAACACTTATTACTATCTAACATTAATTAATATCTAGTCAATTAAAATATATATCTAACTATATTCATCTCTAACAATTGACATTACTATATATTTAACTTTTCTATCTAATTCATCTAACATTCGACATTAATCTAACATTTATATAAACTCAAAATATATAAAAACATTAAATAAACAGAAAAACTCATTAACAAATAATATTTTAATTAGATAATCAAATCTCAGATACGACAATTTTCTTACTAAAAATAAACTAGTTATATTAATTATTCAACTAGCTCAAATCTCATATACCTAAATAAACTAGTTCGACAATTTTCTTACTAAAAATAAACTAGTTATATTAATTATTCAACTAGTTCAAATCTCACATACCTAGCTAATTAATATCTAATTAAATTTTCTAAAAAACAGAAAACAGAAAACAGAAAATAAGTAAAAAATGTGTGTGTGTGTGTATGTGTGTAGTGTGTGTATGTGTGTATGTGTGTGTACGCCGCCCCGTACGCCGCTGCCCCATACGTACGAGCGGGGGTGTCGGCGTATGGGGCGGGGGCAGCGGCGTACGGGGCGGGGGCGCTGGCGCGCGGGTGCGAGAGACGTACGGGACCACGGCGACGACGACGGACGGCGGCGGCATTCGGGGCGGCGGCGCGAGACGAAGACGACGACGGGCGGCGGTGGGGACAGCGACGACGATGACGGACGACGGGCGGCGACGACGGGATCGAGCGGCGCGCGGCGATGTCGAGAGGTTGGACACGAAGTGGGGAGATGTAACTGAAATTTTCGTCAGTGCTATATATTTAGGATGGCCCTTTAGTACAGGTTGGAGCCACCAACTGGTACTAAAGGCCAACTTGGCCAGGCCAAGAGGCGGGAAGAGCAGGCCTTTAGTACCGGTTGGTGGCTCCAACCGGTACTAAAGGGTGATCTTTAGTACCGGTTGGAGCCAACAACCGGTACTAAAGGCCTCGCGCTGCCACCCCAAAGTTTAGTCCCACCTCGCCGGGCGAAGGGCAGCCGCACTGGTTTATAAACCCAGCCGCGGCTACCTCTTTGAACTCCTCTATATAGCAGGCTTGTGGGCCTAAATTCTGCGCGCTGCCCTGTGAGTCTGTTGGGCCTTTAAGGCATCTAATTGCACGCCCGTGGCCTAGCAGGCCCACAGGGCAGCGCCCCAATTTTTTTATAGTTTTTTTCTTTTCTGCTTTATTTTCTTCTATTTATTTCTGCGTAGTTTTTTGTATAGTTTTTTCTTTTCTGTTATATTTATTTTCTTCTATTTATTTTTGAGTAGTTTTTCATCTAGTTTGCCAAAATTCAACATTTTCAGAGTTCATTTTGTAGTGATTTTCAATTTCGCGGTCATTTTATATAGTTTTTTTCTTTTCAGCTATAGTTTTTTTTTCTGCTATTTTTTCTTTTCTGCTAAACTTGATGGTCAAAATCTGGAGTTATAACCAAAGTTTAAAAAAAATAAATGCCGACGTGCAATTAGTTTTCGCCATAACAGAAGTGTCGGTGTACTAGAGTAGGGGTACCCTAGTATCCCGAACTTGTGAACGGGCAGTCGCAGCACCCCGCGGCAAGGCTTGCCGGGTGACCGCCAAGGTCCTCCGTGGTTCCTTTGGAACCATTCAAGAACAAAGTATTCAACCCAAGGAGACAAGGCCCCGGCAAGAGGAGCTTGCCGGGAAGGCCAACCAAGGCATCTCAAGGAACTTGCCGCCACGCGCCACGCGTCCCGGCAAGGCCCGGCGAGCGACAAGCTTCCGGACGCGACAAGACAACGGCCGCGGCAAGGCGCTTGCCGCGGCAAGCTACCACTCTGTACCCGCGCTCCAGCACATCCACCAACGTGTCGCCCTGGGGCCTTTCCAGGCGCGCGTGGCAGGAGGCTAGGCAGCCAGCGGGGCGCGGTGGCAAGCGACGCTGACAAGACTGCTATCGTCGTGAGCGGTGGCGTCCCTGACGGTCCCTTTCTGCACTATTTGGGCGACGCAGACGGGCATTTAATGCCTTTGTCCCCTGCCGTCAGGGTTAGGTAGGATACACTGTACAGGTGGTTGTACCAACCGCAATTCCTTTTCCATTTTTACCCTTATCTACGTTGCCACCTGTCGGTGACCCCTTCAGCATATATAAGGAGGCCCATGCGCAACGTAGGGGGGGAGGGGCAGAAAAACACTCACGTACGGTCTCGTTAGTAGCTAGTGTGTACTGTAGCACTCAGCGCTCCCGAGCAAGAACTCAATACACTCAGACATGCAGCAGTAGGAGTGTTATCTCTCCTGAGAGCTCCGAAGCCGGGTAAACTGCTCGTGTGCTTCACCTCGATCCGCTCTTCGTGCGGTCTACGCCCCCCGCCGAACCGAAAGGGGCTCGATCCGCCGGTCCCAAAGGTGTTCGTGGATCAGTTTCCCCGACATCTTTGGCGCGCCAGGTAGGGGGCGTCGAGGTTGTGTGAACCTGATCCGGCGTTCACACAAGCTAGATCTTCATCTTCTTCATCGACATGCCACCGAAGAAGAAGACTTCGGCGGCAGCTGTTCCGTCCACGTCGATCCCACCACCACCGGAGCAAACGGGTGGTGGGGTAAACGCCGGCGGAAGAACGGACATCGACGAGGGAGCTCACGGTGCTGCCAGGTCCAAGGACAAGGCCGCGCAGACCTCGGCGTCCGTACAAGCACCGCGCCCGTCTCAGGAGGCGCATGATCGACAGCGTCATGGTATTCGCAGTGCCATACGTTTGTTGGACCAAGATCGAGCTGGTGGATCTCGGGGTGCTCAAGACCAGCATGCATGACAACATGCTGGCACGAGCGAGACACGGTCGCCTGGACGGGATACTGCTCCTTCTAACATAGTTAGAAGTCCGAGCATATCCCGCTCCTCGCACCGTTCGCCACTGCCACCCACCACTCCAGCAGAAGCTTTGGCGCGAGCTCAACTGCTCCTGGATTACCCTCCAACGGCAGACAAGATCGATCAATGGAGGGCCACCATTCAGAGTCTCATCGGCTTCGCCAACGGCGACACTCTGCGGCAGCCGAGTGCATCGCTGCCTCGGCAGGACTTCCAGGCACGAGCCGATGGCGACGAAACCGGTGGGGGTGCGACCACCATGCACTCTCCACCCCGAAGGCCAAGATCACCGACTCGCCGGATCCACCTCGACAGCGACTCCACCGCATTATCAGATCCACGAGCTCGCCGCGATCAGCGCCAAGTTCTTCACGAACGCCAGCAAGAAGACGCTCGTACTCGCATCGAGCGCCGAAGAGAAGCGCGGAGTCAATCGGACCAGCGCGCTGGGCCCTCTGTCGACATGCATGCACTAGGGGAACCAGGCGACTTGCCGTACACGGTAGGTTGCCCTGCGTTCACTCGTGAGCTGCGGCAAGTCGAGTGGCCCAGCACGAAGAATTTCAAGCCAGATGTGCCAGAGAAGTACGACGGCAAGTCGCATCCGTCGGAGTTCCTTAGCATCTACACCATCGCGGTGCAAGCTGCCAGGGGGCAGGACGACAAGATCCTGGCCAACTACTTCCCACTGGTGCTCAAGCCCAATGTCAGATCCTGGCTCATGCACTTGCCGAACAACTCCATATCCTCCTAGGCAGACCTATGCCATCAGTTTGTCGGCGCCTTTACAGGCGGCCACAAGCCTCATGGCCAAGAGAGTGACCTTCATCTGCTCGCCCAGAAGGAAGGAGAGCCCCTGCGCAAGTACATTCAGAGATTCAGCCATGTACAGCACAACATCCCAGATGTCCACCCTGCCGCGGTAATCAACGCGTTCCATCAGAACGTGCGAAACCGCAGGATGCGGGAGGAGATGGCGATTTGCAAGATCAGAGACGTCAGTGAGCTATATTCCCTGGCCGACAAGTGTGCATGTGCTGAGGAAGGGAGGAAATTCCCCAGAGAGAATATAGGAGCAGGAGGATCTGATAGTGAGGAGACTGCCCCGGCAAAGAAAAACCGGCGGCGAAACAACAGGAAGAAGAAAGGCAAAGATGTGCTAGTTGTTGAGCAGTCCGGCAACGGAGGTGGCGCCAAGAAAGCCAAAGCTAGTAGCTCCGGCGAGGAGGCTGTGGCAGTCGCCGACAAGCAGGACGGCACCAACAAGCAGTACTGCAAGATCCATTGCACCAAGGGCCATGACCTCCAGAGCTGCAAGAAGGTCGAGCAGCTTGTCGAGCAGCAAAAGGCTGAATATGAGCGGCGCAACAAGGAGAAGGCCCAGGAAGGTGCTGGAGGAGCCGGCAAGAAACGCCCCGGCCGAGGAGGACGCCGCGGCAAGGCCAAGCAGCGGCAAGGAGACAGACCTCCCCGCGGTCGCAACAAGGATGAAGATGACGACGACGATGAAGATATGGATGATGACGAGACCGATGAACAGGAGTTCCAGAAAGCCACAGAGGTCCTATGCGTTGACGGCGGTGCTTCTCTGCATACTTCACACCGCCAGCTCAAGCAGTGGGTGCGGGAGGGGCGAAGAAGAAGACCAAGTCCGGCAAGAGTTCTGATGCCCACTCCGGCAAGCGCACCTCTTCGGAATGCTGCGCTACCGTCGAGGACGCACCATCGAGCTCCACCGGCAAGTGTAAGAAAACAATGGTAGCTCCACCAGAGACCAAGAAGGTGTTCGCCAAGGAGGATGGCACTGGTGGTACCTTCACCATCAGTGCCACTCTCGACCCTAAATAGGAAAGTGCACTTGTTTGCATGGCAACTGTCTGACATCCCCGGTGTTCCCAGGAAAGTAATCGAGCACCATCTTGCCATCTTTCCTCATGCGCGGCACGTCAAGCAGAAAGTCAGGAAACAGGCAGTGGAGCGCCAAGAATTCATCGCAGAAGAAATCAAGAAATTGGAAGCAGCAGGCCTCGTCAGAGGAGTGCTCCATCCTACGTGGTTGGCCAACCCTGTAGTTGTGTGCAAGGCAAACGGGAAATGGAGGCTTTGTATCGACTTTACCGATGTCAATAAAGCTTGTCCCAAAGACCCATTTCCCTTGCCGCGCATCGACCAGATTGTTGACTCCACGGCCGAATGTGCTTTCATTTCTTGATGCATACTCAGGATACCATCAGATCTTCATGGCAGAAGAGGATGAAGAGAAGACCGCATTCATCACCCCATGTGGCACATACTGTTTCGTACGGATGCCTTTCGGTTTAAAGAATGCTGGTTCAACATTTGCAAGGGTAGTCCACGACGCTTTTGAGCCGCAAATACACAGAAATGTGGAAGCCTACATGGATGACATAGTGGTCAAGAGCAAGGACAAGGCGACTCTGATTCAAGACTTAGACGAAACCTTTGCAAATCTGTGCAAGATCAACCTCAAGCTTAACCCCGAGAAGTGTGTGTTTGGAGTCCCCTCCGACAAACTTCTCGGGTTCTTCGTGTCTCAGCGGGGAATTGAAGCCAATCCCGACAAGATCAAGGCCATTGAGCAGATTGAAGCACCAAAGCGCGTCAAGGATGTACGAAGACTTGCCGGTTGCGTAGCTGCTCTCAGCAGGTTTATCTCTAGGTCTACTGAGCGCGCCCTGCCATTTTTCAAAATATTGAAAAAGGCAGGACCAATGAGATGGACTCCGGAAGCGGAGGCTGCGCTGCAGGACTTAAAAAGATACCTGTCCTCCACTCCAACACTTGTCGCACCTAAGCCACAAGAGAAGTTGCTGCTGTATATAGCGGCAACCAATCAAGTGGTTAGTGCTGCGTTAGTAGCGGAGAGGGAGGCGGATGATGAGCCAGCAACCACGGCAGATGCATCCAGCGACAAGCAGGGGACTTCACCGACAAGCTCTGGTCCCGACAAAGATGGATCTGCGCAGGCGCGTGAGAAGATGCAGAAAAGAATGGTGCAGTGCCCAGTTTACTTTGTCAGTTCCCTTCTGCAAGGGGCTAGGTCAAGGTACTCTGGTGTGCAGAAATTGCTTTTCGGCCTTCTCATGGCCTCGAGAAAGCTGCGCCATTACTTCCAAGCACATGAGATCACAGTCGTCACTCGTTTTCCGCTGAAGAGGATACTGCAAAATCCAGAAGCAACAGGCAGGATTGTCGAGTGGGCACTGGAACTGTCAAGCTTTGGCCTCAAGTTTGAGAGCACTTCAACTATCCAAAGCAGAGCATTGGCAGAGTTCATAGCAGAGTGGACGCCAACACAAGATGAAGAAATTCCAGAAACAAGCATCCCCGTTAAGGAAGCAAGCAAAGAGTGGCTGATGTACTTTGATGGTGCCTTCTCGCTGCAAGGCGCCGGTGCGGGCGTGCTACTTGTTGCACCCACCGGAGAGCACCTCAAGTACGTAGTCCAGATGCACTTTCCCAAGGAGCAAGCAACGAACAATACCGCAGAGTATGAAGGTTTGCTTGCCGGTCTCAGGATCGCAGCAGACCTTGGGATCAAGAAGCTCATTGTCAGGGGTGACTCACAGCTTGTCGTCCGCCAAGTGAACAAGAATTATCAGAGTCCGTTGATGGAAGCCTACGTTGATGAAGTGAGAAAGCTAGAAGAGCACTTTGACGGCCTACAGATGGAACATGTTCCAAGAGCTCAGAACGACATTGCCGATGGCCTGTCAAAGTGCGCCGCACTTAAGTTACCTGTGGAACCAGGGATCTTTGTGCTCAAGCTGACTCAACCGTCTGTAACGCCATCAACTGGACAGAGCAAGAAGAGGAAGTTGATTTCTGGTGACTATTTTCCGGCAGAGCTCCCCGAAGCCGCCGCCAAGAAGGTCCTCAAGATCAACACCAAAGGTGCTGAGGAGCAGTCTGCTCCGGCAAGCCTTAGGGTTTGTTCCGTTGAAGCAGACGCTCCCGACAAGTTTTGCTCCGGCAAGCTTGCCGGGGAACGTCAAGCTCCGGCTGAGCCGCAGGTTCTCGCCGTAGAAGCGGATGTTCCCGCAGCAGCAGATGTGCCTTTAGTCTTTGTTGTCGAGCCGCAAGCTCCAGCATGGGCACAGCAGATTGTCCGTTTCCTTCAGACAGGAGAACTTCCCGAAGAGCAAGAAGAAGCGGAAAGAGTAGCCCGGCAGTCAAGTATGTACCAGTTTGTCGACGACACACTGTACAGAAGAAGACTCAACGGCGTGAAATTGAAGTGTATTCACCGGGAGGACGGACAAAAGCTGTTGGCAGAGATACATGGAGGCATATGTGGTCACCACATTGGCGCAAGAGCACTTGCCGGCAAAGCGTTCCGGCAAGGTTTCTTTTGGCCGACAGCCCTCCAGGATGCAACTGCACAAGTAACCAAGTGTGAAGCGTGCCAGTTCCATTCCAAGCAGATACACCAGCCAGCTCAAGCTCTCCAGACGATCCCTTTATCCTGGCCATTTTCGGTCTGGGGGCTCGATATCCTCGGCCCTTTTCCCCGAGCTGTCGGGGGCTTTGAGTACTTGTACGTTGCAATCGACAAGTTCACAAAGTGGCCGGAAGTGGAACCAGTGAGGAAGGTGACAGCACAGTCAGCAGTCAAGTTCTTCAGGTCGATTGTTTGCCGTTTCGGGATCCCTAACAGGATCATCACCGACAACGGCACACAATTCACGAGCCGCACCTTCATGCAGTACGTCCAAGATCTTGGCGCCAAGGTCTGCTTCGCTTCTGTTGCTCATCCGAGAAGCAACGGTCAAGCGGAGAGGGCAAATGCTGAAGTGCTGCGCGGGCTCAAGACCAGGACTTTCGACAGGCTGCGCAAGTGCGGAAGGAACTGGATTGAGGAGCTGCCGGTGGTTCTTTGGTCGATCAGGACGACGCCAAATCGAGCCACTGGCCAGACACCTTTCGCTCTAGTCTATGGAGCAGAGGCAGTTCTCCCCACGGAACTCGTATACGGATCACCTCGAGTGCTCGCTTATGATGAGCTTGAGCAAGAGCAGCTGCGACAAGATGACGCGCTGCTCCTTGAGGAGGACCGTCTTCAGGCTGCTGTACGAGCTGCTCGATACCAGCAAGCTTTGCGCCGCTACCATAGCCGCAAAGTTAATGCCAGAAGTTTCGAGGAAGGCGACCTTGTTCTTTGGCGCGTTCAGTCCGCCAAGAATTCCAACAAGTTGACGCCGAAGTGGGAAGGCCCTTACCGGGTGAAACGAGTCACTAGGCCTGGCGCTGTCCGCCTTGAGACCGAAGATGGCATTCCGGTGAGCAACTCCTGGAACATTGAGCATCTTCGTAAGTTTTACCCGTAGGGCGCGGTTGCCGGAACCTTTCCGGCAACCACCTTTTGTACAAGTCTTGCCGATGTTGCATGTAATCCTTTGTACAAAGCCGGGCGCAGACCCCGTGCATAAGTAAAGCTCATGTGCTCCGCACATCTTGTCAATTTCATGCTTTATACTATTTCTTTGGCATGCGTTATCTGACACTTTGTGCAGCGCCTACCCCCGGTAAGCAATAACGAGCCGTAAGGCTCCATATCTTTATTTTCTCTTCTTTCTTTTTCTCAAAAAAGGAAAGGAAGGTTCCCTCGCCCACAAGTTTGCCGGGGGGAAAGGAGGAGATAATGGTGTGGACCAGGCATCGTTCAAGGAAGTTTTACCTTACCGGAAAGCAAACGACAGAAAAGCTAAGTTGCCAAAGTTTGAGCAATCAGTTTTAATTTTTAAGTTATCTTCCTCGAACGACCGTACTTTGTATGGAAAACCTGTGCGCGGAGGAACCAACTCATAGCTAGTTGCGCCCTTACTTTGTTTCGAGTCCGCTCAACAACTTAAGTGAGCTGCGACTAGTTGCGACAAGGTTTCCTGTCGGTAGCGGCACCGCCAGCAGGCTGTTGATGTCCCGCACTCAGCGCTCGCGGCTAAGGTGCCTGCGCCGACAAGTTCCCTAAAAGCGTAGGGCAAAAACATACAAAGGAAGGAATCAAGTAAAGGAAATAACACAGCAATCTCTACCCAAAATAGAGTTATATTACAAGATAGCTTGTCGCAGCTCTAACAGATTGTTCTCATGACATGACCAGCAGCGACAAAGAAAAAGAGAAAACGGGCGGCCTAATCTACGCGATCGCCCTCAACCCTCTTGATCTCGCTCACCTTGTCCACAATGGGTGCGACAAGGGCCTTGAGCGCTTCCAGATCAGCATCCGGCGGCAGGGACCTGAGGACGTTGGTGAGGTTGAGGCCTGGGTTGCGGAAGGCCACCTTCACCAGCACCTTTTGAAGAACTCCCGCGCAGATCTTGCGCGACTCGTCGGCCAGCTGCTTTGGGATCTTCTCCCGGAGTCGCTGGAGGGCCGTCGCCACGCCTTTGAAGAACAAGCTGAGCTTGGCGCTGGGTTGGAGGTGCTCGTCGGAAGAATACCCGAGGTCCTCCATCCCCAGCTGCGCCAGCTCCCCGTCGATGGCGGCGGCAACATTCACGAGACCCTCGGTCCAGTGCTCCACAGTCTCCCTAAAAGCATTCTGGGCGGCAGCAGCACTCGCCAGCAGCGCCTCGTCGGCCTTGATCTTCTCCTTTAAGGCCACCTCCTGCTCCCTGGCGCCGTCCAACGTCTTGGTCAAAGTGGCCAGCTTCAACTCAAGATCTGCGTTGGAGTCCTTGGCGGCGCTAAGCTCTTTGCTCCTCTCAGCGAGACGACCCTGCAGCTCGCCATGAGCGGCGGCGTCCTTCTCGCGCTCACGCTTGAGCGCGGCAAGCTCCTCGCCGCTCGCCTTGAGATCGGCCTCCAGCTGCGCCATCTTCGTCTCCAACTCCTTCTTGGCGGCCTCGGCAGCTGCGGCAGCATCCTTTGCTTCCTTGAGAGCCCCGCCAATTGCTTTCTCGCGCGCGGCAAGCTCCTCCTCGTGGCTATCAAGGTTGACCTTGTGCTGCGCCAACTCGCCTTCTTGCGCATATAGCTTTTCGACAAGAAGGCGATGTTGCTCTTCGACTTCAGCCTTCTCGAGGAGGAAGGCTTTCCGCTCCTCGGCAACTTGCTCCCGCTCCTCTGCCAGGGATCGGAGAGCTTCTTGCCTGAGACCCCGGAGCTCCTCCGCGCGCTTCTGGATGTCCACTCCCGCCTTTGCGACAAGCACTTCTCGGGATTCCAGCTTGGCTTGTCGGGCGCGGTAAAGCGACAACAGCTTCCGCAGCAGCCGCTCCTCCTCAGGCTCGTCGCTGCTGCTGCTTGGCGCGTCGACCAGCGTCAGCCCAGCAGAGGCGAGCACCTCTCGATCCAAGATCTCTCCTTCGACCGGCGCCCTGGAGCTTGACGCCTAGGGGAGCTTGATGAAGATGCCGTCGCCGACCTTCAGATAGGCGCCGGGCTGGGGCTCTTCGGAGCCTGGCGCTGCAGCAGCGGCGGAGGGATCGGCGGTCGGCATAGCGCCTGATGCTCCTGCGGCCTCGGGGCCGTCAGTGCGATCGCCGGATCCCTCGCCAGCTTCTGCGGCGGCAGCTTTGGCGGCCTCTTCGCCGGTGGGATCATCAGCGCCGGCTTCTCCTTCGGTGGCAATGGCGTCGTCAGCATTGCTGCCCACGTTCTCCTCACCGGCGACCTCGGTTTCCATCGGCTCCGTGGCAGATGGATCTGACGAACAGAAAAAGGAGAAAAGTCAAGCATATATTCAAAAAGAAAATCAGAAGAAGAAGAACCAAAGGGAAGTTTTCAAGCAAGAGGATTACATGTACTAGGATCCGCAGTCATGGTCTCAACCACCGGAGGATCGCTGGTGCTGTCCCTTGCCAGAGAACTGTCCCTTGCCGGAGAACGCTCCCTTGCCGGGGAATCCTCCCTTGGCGGTGTAGTCGAAGCAGATGGCATTTCGGGAGCGGCTTCCGGGCACTCCTGGTGAGGCTGCTCTGCTCCTACACAAACCAACAGTCAGATATCAGCAAAGAAAGAGCACCCATGCGCGCCTGACAGCAGGAAGTAAACCATATACTTACGCTGGGGGCTGCGCTGGGGGCTACTTTGGGGAAAAGTTGCCGGGTCCGGCAAGGTGGTCTCGGACACGCCCCCTGTTGTCACGGTGGATTCATCCTCGATGACAATCACCGGGACCTTGGCTCTCTTCGCCGCTCTCTGGGCCAGAGTCCTGAAAAGGAATGGGTTCGGAGTAAAGCAAATCAGACACAAGACAAAACAGCAAGAATTGAAGAACTACAAGTACAGCAAAGAATCTTACTCTTCTTCTTCCTCGTCGGAGCTGAGCGCGGAGAGATCGAAGTCCGGCTCGCCTCCGGTGCGACGAGGCGGAGGAGTAGGTTCCCTTGTCCGCTTGGCAGGAGCAGTAGCGGTGGACCGGGAAGACCCCGCTCCAGTTGCCGCAGCGGCGTGAGGCGCTCCCGCGGCAACAGTGCTTGCCGCGGTAGAGCGTGTCGCGCGGCACGGCGGCTGTTGACTCGCCTGCCGCCCCGCTACGTCCCCGGCCTTGCGGAGACGCCTTCTTGGTGGAGCTGGGGGCTCCGCTTGCGGCGAGCTGGCTGAAGGTGGGGAGGAGGAGGAGCCGATCTTCAACGAGTCGCTCGCGCCCTCGGCGGGCTCGCTCGACTCAGCTTCAGGCCCGACAAGCTCTTCCTCGCCGGCAAACTCCTCTCGCTCGACAAGGCTTGCCGCCTCTGCTGCCTCTGCCTCCTCCACGGTGAATCCAAACTCACCCGCGGCAGCGGCTGCTGCCGCCTCTTCCAGCCTAGTGGCGATGCGCTGCATCTCCGCATCGGTGGTGTCGCGGGTGAGGCTTTTCTGTTCATCGGGGCGGACCGGCACTTCTACCAGACCGTCAAAGAACTCCTGCACGACGACGTCTGCAGGCTCTTGCCAAGTTGGGACAATTCCATGCGAGTCGCACAGCGGCATCATTGCACGGATGCGGTCGAGCGAGGAGTTGTTGCACAGCGGAACGACACCCCTCGGCAACATGAACGCTTCAGGATGCTGAGGATCGCGCTTGAACAGTTCCAGGATCATCGCATCTAGTTCCAGGACAGTGAAGTTGAAGTTGAGGCCCGGGCGCAGCCTCATGATATCCGCCGCGTTCTGGAACTCCCAGGCGGGTCTCCTCCTCTCCTGCAGGGGGGCGATGCGGCGGCGAAGAAAATCTGCGCCAACGGCGCCTACGGTGAGCCCGGCAAGCCTGAGGCGTAAGATCCGGGTGACGGCAATCTTCAGCCTATCGTCTTCCGGGGCCACGTTGCTCCAATCGTTGCCGCGCGCTATTGGGACTTGGCGCTGGGCGGTGAATGGCTGCGGGTTCTCCTCAACAATCCAGCACCATTCTGCTCTCCATTCCTCCCACTTGCTGTGGAGCTCTCCCTCCAGATAAGCTTCCTTCTTGCCAGCTCTTGAGATCCAGGCGATTCCGCCGGATAAAGGTTCTCCTCTCTCAACTCGGGGCATAAAGAAGTGGCGAAAAAGAGCGACATTTGGATGGACTCCGACAAAGTTTTCGCAGAGATGTGCGAAAACTGCCATGGTCAGAACGGCATTGGGGGTGAAGTCAAGGAGGCGGAACCCGTAGGTGTTCATGATATCGCAGAAAAATTCAGAGAAAGGTGGGCAGAGCCCGTAGTAGAAGAACAGCGCGAAGAAAGGGTATCCATTCGAAGCCAGTTCCGAAGCGGCAGCTGGGAGTACCTTCGTACGCGGATGCGCTCGCGTCTTCGTCGACCAGAAGAGGTAGTAGTACTCCCTCAGCTCCTTTGCGGCGAGCTAGGGGGGAGATTGCCCGCTCCTTTCGCAGCGCTGCGAGCCGCTGCGCCTCGGCTGACTTCACGACCTTCCCCTTGTCGGCTTTCGGGGCCATGGCGGAGGTGGTGGGGGAGATCGACGGCGTAGGTGATCCTGGTGGCGATGGGGGCAGAGCGCTGCTCTCTTTCAGCTTTGGGAAGAAGGCGGGAGCGGCGGAGATTTCTGAGATTGCAGTAGCAATCGGCGAGATGGGCAAACTGCCCCTGTTTCCCCTGCTTATAAAGAGGGAGGGGGCGGGCGTTCCGTTATTCCGAATAAAGAAACCACCCACGATCTCTCCCACGACGCCGCATTCGACGCGTGCCAGTTCGGGGAGGCGCGGTGGATACGGAGTAAGATACGGCGTAACCCAGGCCGCGCGTGCCCGTGCCCTATTTTGGGCCTGGCCCAACAGCGCTCGGCGCCATGTGCGGCCCAGGCCCGGGGGCTCCTGTCGGTGTACTAGAGTAGGGGTACCCTAGTATCCCGAACTTGTGCACGGGCAGTCGCAGCACCCCGCGGCAAGGCTTGCCGGGTGACCGCCAAGGTCCTCCGTGGTTCCTTTGGAACCATTCAAGAACAAAGTATTCAAGCCAAGGAGACAAGGCCCCGGCAAGAGGAGCTTGCCGGGAAGGCCAACCAAGGCATCTCAAGGAACTTGCCGCGACGCGCCACGCGTCCCGGCAAGGCCCGGCGAGCGACAAGCTTCCGGACGCGACAAGACAACGGCCGCGGCAAGGCGCTTGCCGCGGCAAACTACCACTCTGTACCCGCGCTCCAGCACATCCACCAACGTGTCGCCCTGGGGCCTTTCCAGGCGCGCGTGGCAGGAGGCGGTGCAGCCAGCGGGGCGCGGTGGCAAGTGACGCTGACAAGACTGCCATCATGGCGAGCGGTGGCGTCCCTGACGGTCCCTTTCTGCACTATTTGGGCGACACAAACGGGCATTTAATGCCTTTGTCCCCTGCCGTCAGGGTTAGGTAGGATACACTGTACAGGTGGTTGTACCAACCGTAATTCCTTTTCCATTTTTACCCTTATCTACGTTGCCACCTGTCGGTGACCCCTTCAGCATATAAAAGGAGGCCCATGCGCAACATAGGGGGGAGGGGCGGAAAAACACTCACGTACGGTCTCGTTAGCAGCTAGTGTGTACTGTAGCACTCGGCGCTCCCGAGCAAGAACTCAATACACTCAGACATGCAGCAGTAGGAGTGTTATCTCTCCGGAGAGCTCCGAAGCTGGGTAAACTGCTCGTGTGCTTCACCTTGATCCGCTCTTCGTGCGATCTACGCCCCCCGCCGAACCGAAAGGGGCTCGGTTTGCCGGTCCCATAGGTGTTCGTGGATCAGTTTCCTCGAGAAGAAGAAGTCCGGAGTTGTAATAAGTTATTAAAAATAAAAAAGAGGTGCAATGCTCGTTAATTTGCTTCAAGCCTTTCGGAATAGTGTAAACTGCACTGCGCATAGCTCTGTGCAGTCTACCATATTCCTGAAGGCTTGAAGCTAAGCAACGTGAGCATTGAGCCTCTTCTTCATCGTCTCTGCACTCAGGGCTTATAAACCACTCCTAGTCCCTCTCTCTTCGCGAGGTGGGACTAAAAAACAGCTTACTAAGAAACTGTAGTACTGGTTCATCCATGAACCAGTACTAAAGGTGCTCGTGGGGCCCCAGCCTTACCTGACACAACCTCATTAGTACCAGTTCGTGGCACGAACCAGTGCTAAAGTTTCGCCACGAACCAGTACTAAACAGCTCCTCCCGCCTAGCAGTTGGTGCATACTGAACCCAAAAAATATAAGAGCATTTAGATCATGATCTTATATTTCTTTACAGTCTAAATTGTCAATATGATCTTATAACATCAAAAATACTTTGATCATCAATGATCTTTGTGTGTACAATCTGAATTGTCAATATGAGTCATCAACGATTTATAAACCGATGAAGACTCATATTGCGGCCACAAATTCTACATATAGAGTTCAATGAAGACCAAGTGCTTGTGATAGTTTGAGAAATAACATATTTAAGGTGGTAAAAGGCCTGTTAGGGGAGCGAGGTGGGACTAAAAACATCTTGCCATAACCTCATTAGTATCGGTTCATGGTACGAACCGGCACTAAATGGTGATGGTGGGGCCATAGCCTGACCGCAGGCTGACACAGCCTCTTTAGTACCGGTTCGTGGCATGAACCGGTACTAAAGGTTCGCCACGAACCGGTGCTATTGATCGCCGCCACAAACCGGCACTAATGTACACATTAGTGCCGGCTGAAATTCAAACCGGCACTATTGTGCTTCACATTTGACCCTTTTTCTACTAGTGCATATTTATGTCTTTGATATTGTTTATTCAAAAATAGCAGACAACTAATTTCTATTGTTAGCTTATTTCCATTCAAGCAAACATGTCCAGCGCTTGGTAGACTGGACCTACTACTATGCCAGGGCTAAACTAAACTACGGGGAGCTAAGTCATTATGTTTCATGGCTTGCGGATCTTGATACTGTCACGACAAATTTTCTTCCTGGATTTAGAAATGTTAGTACTGAAAACGTGTGACCAATAGTGTTTGTAATGAACTACGGTCACATCTATTTAGGAAAGATGGTAAGATTTTTACTATTTGTCCTTAGTGCATCTTTTCCATACATTATTTTTTAAGCTAAACTTCATTGCTAAGTATGTTACCACACGATGTTCTTCAACAGGGACTCCCGATGAATGTTGTGCCTCATGGGATCGAGACTAAAGGTACCATGAGTATTGTTAGCTTACGGCCAAGATATCCTACAAATCACTATAGTACATTCAGGATTAGCAACGAATTCTTAATAGTGAAAGACTGGACCAAATCTGTGATGGAGGAGTGCAGACAAGTACTAGGGGCAGCAATCAGAAGCGCAGCCCACAATTAAGAGACAGGTTCATCTGCATGCTCCAACTTTATGAAGGAGGAGAGCTACACATGTTTTATGTTATTTTACTTGAGAGAGAGCAGCAGGAGTGATTAGCTAGCTAGAAATGAGTTTGAAGATGATGATGTGCTACACTATGACTATGATGATTAAATAACTAGTGTTGGTGGTAATGACTATGATGATTATTATTAGCTAGTGTTAGTGGTGATTAAATAAATAATGTTGGTGGTAATGACTATGATGATGATTAAATAGCTTGTGTTGGCGGATTAGATTCAAGTGGAGGCAACATGTGGTGCACATCGAAAGTACTACTAGTCCAAACTAGATCAAGTTTGGATTAGTAGTATACTTTTGACATGCACCACATATTGCCTCCACTTGAACCTAATCCACCTTCATTTGACACGCTGTTATGGACATAATGATATAAACCTCATAATTGGTATTCTACCAAAATTTGTATAACGGCATATGAATGCACTAAAAAAATACTAGTAGCGATGGACAGTAAACACGCTGCAACTAGCTAGGTTAGTAGCAGCTCGGGTGTGAACAAGCGCTGCCGCTATGTCTCTTAGCAGTAGCACGTGTCACACACGCTACTTCTAAGTAATAGTTGTAGCGCCTTATTAGTAGCGCAGCAGCACGCGCTACTAGTGGGCTTTAAACCCGCGCTACTACTAGGGTTCTCCCTAGTAGTGGTAGTAGGCACGAACAAACGGGTTCAATTCTGTGCTCATCCTGGTGTAGTAGTAGTAGTAGTAGTAGTAGTAGGCAATGCAGTTGATGGGTGACCTTGATGAGCAGCGACCGAGGGAATTGAACCGTGCTCGGCATGGTAGGTAACGTTGGCTAGTTACTAAAGCATCCCTCTGTTGTTCAACGGTAGTCATTATGGACCGGGGACATGAGGGGAATTTCCTAGGGCTGGAATTCTGGCCACCAGATATTTTGACTTGAAACGCTGAGGCTCGACTGGTTGGGGTTGCCTAATGTGCGTACCACGCACGCCACCAAAGGACACGAGCCCGATTTTTTTTATTTTTTTTCATTTTTTTGGTGTCAACATGAGCCAAGGTCTGGCTGGTACGCCGTTGGGTCCTACCATTCGAGAATACGAAAGGAACCTTTTAAATTGCCGAACGAATATATGTGTATTACAATGCCCGTATTTTCCTTGCAAATACTAATCTCAATGTGGTAATTGATTTATGACAAGTTGTTGAATTAGAGTGAGTTTGTGATATAGTGATCTCACCGTGGATTTCACATTTCATGGTATCCCTAGTAAGTTTTCCAATGCAAATTCAAATTTAAAAGATGAACAATATGGAGGTGAGAAAACTTTGTATGTATCAAGCATATGACCACACACACACACACACAGGGACACACACGCACGAACACAACAACAATCCAATAAGTATAGTGCATCTATTTTTCCAAACCATGCATGTATGGCATGAATTCAAAAATACTCCTTCTAGTCCTAAATATTAGTCTTTTAGAGAGTTCAACAAGTGACTATATACGGAGCAAAATGAGTGAATCTAGACTCTAAAATATGTCTACATACATCCGTCTGAGCCAGTCCATTTGAAATCTCTAAAAAGGCAAATATTTAGGAACGAAGGGAGTAAAATGTAAGACATGCATGGTCCTTAGTTCAATATTTAAAATGAACATGAAACTGAAACATGAATATTAAGTCTAGTACTACAGTACATGCAAATGTTGTGTTTAGGCGGAGCTATGATTGTCGGGGGTCAACCCCTCGACCTTAGATAAAATTGTGGAGCTCTATTTAGGGTTGTTTAGATTATATTTGTCCCCACCCTCCCAACCACCGATTGGTTGTGCACCCCCCACCCCTCCTCCCCGGGAGAATATCATGTGCCCCCATACCTTAGATGCTATATGCCAATACGAGTTGTTTGGAGCTTGTAGATCTGAGATATAGCAGCTCACACGATGGTCATAATATTTTTATATGAAACCTTGATGAGTTTGAGAATTGCACACAATTTGTACAAAAACTACTCAGATGCCCTTGGATCCCATATCCAACGACCTCGATGCTCGTATCACCGTAGCATCTAAGATGAAGGAGGACATCATATTCTCCTGTATGTAAGAATATCATGTGGTACCACACCTTAGATGCTTTGGTGATACAAGCTCTTCGGAGCCGTTGGATTTGTGACCCAACACCTCCTCGGTGGTTCGAATGGTTTTTTGAATAAAAGCCCCGAAAGAGTTTGGCCACTGCTTACAAGCACAAAGACTGCTCAGATGCCATTGGATCTCAGATAAGATGACCTCTAAGCTTGTATTACCATAGCATCCAAGCTACGATAACACCTTATGTTTTCTTGCACGGGAGAATATGAGGGGCTCCCGCACTGTAGATTCTATGGTGATACGAGTTCACTTAGATCTAACGGCCCACAATAGGAGGTTTGATTGTTTTTGCAATATAAGGCTGAGAGAGTTTGGGAAATGTGCAGAAAGTACAAGTAGTACGCATGTGCCATCTGATCATTGATCATACGACCTGGATGTTCATATCACCGTCGCGGGTAATTAAGCTATGGGGAGCACCTAATATGAGCAACACGGAGCCGTTGGATCGAAGATGCAGCGGCACACATGAGGCCTGAATGTTTTATTTGCAAAAAAACCGTTGGAGAGTTCGGAAATTGCGCATAATTACAAAGACTACTCCCAAGCCATTGGATCTCACTTCCAATGGTGTAAAAAATCGTATCACCATAGCATCTAAGCTGTAGGGTGGATGTGATATTCTATGCCACTATCATTTTTGTTCATAAACTTGCAAATTACGTGTAAGTCGTGCCGTTACTTGTCTAACCGCACAAAGTGTTTGTTCAAAAAAACCATCCTACACTGAAATATCGGAACAACACATGGGGTCCCACTTGTCATTAATCAAATTTAGACCTAAAACTAACAAATCTGAAAGACGAGATTCGAACTGGCAACCTGGACTACAAAGCGTAAGTCGATAGCCTAAAACAACAACGGTTGTTGGCTTTGTCCCATAACTTGATGTTATACAGTATTACGTTGAGTAGGGTAGAGGTAGTGCCTTGTCAACACATGCATGACCGTTGACTCACTTACTGGTGGGTTCCAGGTCTGCAATCTCAATCTCTCTTCTCTCCATCGCCTAACCTTTGCACGGGCACACACAAAGAGTGGCGCTAGCTTGTTGTGGTGTTATTACAACTAAAAAAGCTTGGAAAATAGAAGAATCACCTAGAACAAGAGACGTTGTGGCTGGTCGAGATGGAGCTAACCACATCTATCCTCCGTGCCACGTTTGCATGATGAAGCTGTGTGGCTAGTGGGGTGTTTTCGACCGACTGGCTGGGTCCCAAGGTCGAACCATAGGTAGTACATCTGATATAGTATATCTTCACACGCACATTTTTCATCCGTGCCGAGACGTGACACACCCTACCGCGCGGTTTCGGGGTTCTCCTGGGTGGTGCACGCATATATTCTTCTTGACGCAGGATGCCCTACCACACGTTTTTTGGGTCCTCCTCGGTCATAGAGCCGAAGCAAGTAAATGAGTCGTCAAATCACGAAAGACCACCTTTCCCGCCGAGTACATCAGTGAAGCACGGTGGCTAGCTAGTTGGGCTAGTTCGACCGATTAGCTAGGCCGCCGCCACATTTGTTTTTTCACCCCTTTTTTTTATCTACTTGCCGGCAGGTAAATTTAAATATCCACCACGGCGTTGCTCTGGTGTTTGGGTGTGGAAGGATTTTTAATTTTTGATTGACGGGAGGAGGCACGACAGGATTTTTAATTTTTTGATTGACAGGGGCAGGCGCGGCAACAATTAGTCATGATGACTCCGCCTATAAAACCCACTGCTCCCTGATGTGAGAAGTCGTCGACGGGTATTTTACCGTGGTGAAAACCAAAAGATTCCACGCTCCTCGGTTGGCTCCCTCCGCCTTCCCGTAGATTGCATTGCCTTTCAGCCGTTTCGCCCCCTTTCCTTCCTCTCCCCATTGCTTCTACCTGGTGCCATGGCGGCGTAGCAGATCACGGAGTCCGAGGTGAGGCACCTGACACAGGAGCTCCATGCCAAGGATGCGGAGCTCAGGGTCAAGGACGTGGAGCTCCATGAGCTCAAGGAGGAGAGGAGTGCCATGCTCCTCTGTTATGTGCGGGAGTTCACGGAGCTTCAAAAGCGGCAGGCGTCCACCACAAAGATGCTCGAGGCGTCAGCGGCATTGCTGTAGAAAGCATGAGATACAATAGGCCGTCAGGGGAGCCGGATGGAGCGCGAGTGAGCCAATCATGATGATGTCCAGGATCGCCTTAGCCACTTGATGAACCAAGTTGCCACACACGTGTTGCAGCTGCGCGATGCCTACCGTCGTGCTAGTGCGACGATGCCGGCAGTCGGGCTAAACCCGTTCGACCACCCGGTCGACTTCAATGAGCTACGGCTTCCTGATCTGGTCTCCCTCTTCACCTATATCTCCGAGGAGCTGAGCCGTCTCCGCGTGATGGTGGGGGATGAGCTAGACAAGGAGGGGTTGTGGGCTGCCATCGCCGTTGTCGAGCGAATCCTTTCAGGGCTCCGTCAGCGGAATCCATTCGTGCCATTGGACGCCGTCTTTGACGAGCTGGCTCCCGTCGACCGGGAGCGGGCTCTGCGGGCGGTTGCACCCTGCATCACCAATATCGTGCGCCTCGAGAAGCAGAGGGACTTTGGTGGTGTTTAGGCGCCCTCTGCATGGGCATGTCTATGTCTCGGCACAACATGACCGTTGGATCAAACTTAGAGAGGTCACTATAGTAAGAGTGGAAACGCTTGCTGTAATCATATTTTTCTTCAGAAAAATAGTGGACACGCTCTACCGTGCGGATCCTCCTCCAGCCATGCACTAAATTACTCACTTTCGCCGACGTGTGGGAGAGCCAGCACCTGGGTCCATTAGCCATGCACTAAATTACGCCGCAGTAATGCCCAATGAGCCGTCAAATCACAAAACCCCCTCCTTTCCAGCAGTAAGTTGGACGAACGAAGCAACCATCATTTCACTCTTCTCTCTCAGCTTCCTCTCTTGAAGAAAACCCCCACTCGCTTCACTTTTCCCTCATCTTGTTCCTCCTTTCACTCTTCTCTCTCAGCTTCCTCTCTTGGATGGACGCTGGAGCATCGTCCGACGTGATGTATATGGCTCTGGCCAAAACCGTCGAGGCTCAAGGTACGAAGAAGCGCAAGCACCCCTCCAACACTACCGTAGACAAGCTCAAAGCCATTGCCCTGTCCAAGCCCCCCTCTCCGGGATCCCTCATTAAGCAAGTCCAGGTAATGTTTCTTGTTGACAATCTTTTTCTCGATCTTGATCGTGTTTTTTCATCTAACATGCAGTACTAGTATTGGTAGTACAACTTTCTGTGTGATCTTGCATGTGATTTTAATGTGCCAAATGACGGTTCTAAATTCCTCTTTTGACCAAAACATGCGAGAGGTTGACACTGATTTCTTATAGATTACTTTCAACTACCCCCTCTATCCCAAATTTCTTGTCTTAGATTTGTCTAGATACGGATGTATCTAATACTAAAATGTGACTTCATACATCCATATCTAGACAAATCTAAGACAAGAATTTTGGGACGAAGGGAGTATTTTATGAACATCAATGCTACCTTTGAAGAGGGTATATTTGCCTTAGTAACTTGTGTTATGGATATTGCAAGTAATCCCTCTACTCTCATGCCTTTGAAGACATGTTCTAGTGTCTTTGTTCACTCATTTCTATGTGTATATGTAGTCATATATGGAGTATAATATCAAAAATCATCTTATATTTCTGAACGGAGGTAGTAATAAAATATGGTTTCTGTCTGAATTAGAACCAGGTCCGCGGTGGAGATGAAGTTCTCAAAGTCATGCTGTGTGAACTGGAAGACCTGGGGATGAGTTCTACTGCTAAACTATCCAGCTGCTGTGTCCTTGTCGTCACGTGTCCTGAACTAGTGTTTTCCTGTAGCATTGTTGTCGGGCGTGTTCTCGAGGCTGTACTTGACCACAACAATTTCCTAGTTGTGCCTTTGATTACGAAGGGTGTGGTTCTTGTAAAGCTTCCCAACAAATCTCATGCGTCCTGTCTTCATCATCATGTTTATGAGTGGAAAGACCACTCTGTTAGGTTCTCCAAGGTTGACGAGATGGTGATGGTGCATGTAGTCATCTCTCAAGAAGTCCATGTCCTGGTCAGTTATGCGGGGTTCATCCCGTAGGTCGGTGGCAAGAAATAGTTTGCAGAGTTTAATTAGTGCAACTTTGCTTGTCTGTAGTAAGTACTATTGTTCGGTACTTGATTTGTGTTTGTGAACCATGTATTGTTTATTAGTACTTCCGCTTTTGGTGTGTGGTCAGTCCTCAGAATGGTCTATGTTAATGTATGTCCACTCAATTCAGTATGTATATTTTGAAGTATCCAGATCATATTTTTTGTGAGGACGGTTTATCAATTATGGTTGTACTCCAATATCTGTATGCATTGCAGGGTTTATCGCACCCACTAGGATTTCCAGTCCCATGGATGTTCGGTCCATACGATTTGTCATGACCTTTGGACTGTCCTGCTTGTGGGAGTAGGCGGGGCCCCTGCATGCCACACGTAGTTGGACGATCAATCTTCTGTTTAGTACTTCAACATAGTGATTTCCTGGTAAGGATTCACTCGTGTAACATCAAGTAAATCTTATTGATTTACTGTCTAAATCTTATTGATTTAATGTCATGTTTTCTTTCTTTTCCTGCAATTTTACGATGCAGGTTTTGCCATGTGACATTAATCATAGAATAAACCGTTTGGTTTGCTCTACGATGGCTATTTTTGCAGGTTTCACTTCTTATGTCGTGTCAGTACCGAAGGTACTGTCCATCACTTATATTACTGGAAAAAATTGGATCAGTCTGTTGTCTGAGTACAAGCTGAATCCCTATGATGAACGGCAGTTTGGTTTAACAAAAACGCCACAATTAGTCCTTCTCGCATTTAAAAGAAATGAAGAAAAAAACTGGATCACGGTCATGGATCCTAGTCAAGTTAGAAAGCTGATCATAGCTGACCAGACACGATCGCCACTGTCTCTCACATCGGTACCACCTTCGGCAATGGATCGAGCACCTGCAGTTGCTCTAGCACTAACAGCGGCAGCAGCTCAGTCTGATCTAGCTGTGGATTGGGCACCAACCGCGTCAGCTGATCAGTCTGATCTACCGGAGGATCGGGCATCAACACCGGCACCTGCTCCGACACCGGCACCAGCTATACAAGGAGCACCATCTCCGGCAGCAGCGCTGGCTTTGGCACCTACACCAACACTTGCACTTGCATCTGCTCTGGCCCGTGCTGTGGCAACCGAATGAGCAGTTGCACCGGCAATAGAGTGGGCTGCAGTTTGCACTTCATATAGCAAAGTCCTTACAAAAACCCACATGTCCACCTTCTTGGTAAACATTGGCTGCCCAAGTGCTTCATTCTTTTTTCTTTCCATGTTGTTTCACATGATTCACTGTGTTGATCTAACTGTTTGGGTATTTCTTCTTGTTTGCAAACAGAGAATTCCTAGAGCAACGAGGGAGTCGTTCAACAATCCGGGCGACCGCAGCCAAGTTTCTCTTACCATGAGCAGCCTTGGTGTTAATGAACCTGCTCAATATACCGTAAGTACAAAGGATGGTCGCATGATGATTGATGCTAAAGGATGGTCAAGGTTCAAATCTAAATCATATCTTGCGATAGGGGATGATGTCAAAATCGAACTTTCTCGGCAAGGAGAGCTGGTCCAAATCAACTTTGAAATTCTTCAGTAGCAGCACGAACTGCCGAACTGATCTATCGTCCGACAGATTTTGATGTAATAATCTGGCATGGTGAAACAAGTGTCTTGTGTGTATAAGTAGTACGACAATATTATTTATCACATGGTATATCGTTGATAGAATTGCAACTCTCATTGTTGATTAGGAACTGTCGTTCGATTTCATTCCAACAGTTGCCGTGCTTTATTCAATTTTGTGTATTCGCCTTGTGACAGCATCTAAAACTAGCGTTGTACCAATCGCTTGCAATATGAAAAGAGCTGATGTAGAACACATGGGCCCCCAAACATGCAGGGTGGGCCTGCGGCCCAAAGTCCAGAACCGTGAGCCTGTCTGAGTATTATATTCTCAGCTGAACCCCCATAAAAAAAGCTGAACCCCCATAATGCCCGTGCGTTGCACGTAACATCAAGATGCATTTGTATGAGTATTTTATCTTGTGAGAGAAAAGGATGAATGAGGGAAGGCCTTGTTTGCAAATGTGGAGAGGTGTGTGGGTACCTTTTTGCAAAATTGCCATACTTTCCATCCTATCCGTCGGATATAAATCGGATGGCCTATATTGCAGGATGGCGGGCACACCATCATCACCAACTCGTCTATACTGTGTTAAAACAACTCTGTTTTTTATAATTATATATGTTATATATATTCCCCTTGATTTTTATTATGTATAAAGTTGTGATATAAAATATTTGTATATTTCTTTATAGAGGCAGTATCTCTCTTTCAAAAATATATTTATGTGTAACTAGTTACTCCTGTCTTTCTACTTCCTTTCGCTGAATGTGGGGCAACCGGCAACAGGGTCCACGTGCCATGTGCACAAATTAGAGTGCACAACTGCACGGTAGACACACCCCGGTCGTAGCGCCGCAGTAATGGCCAATGAGCCATTAAATCATAAACCCCCCTTTCCAGCTTTAGTAGTAAGCTAGACGGACGAAGCGGCAATATTTCACTAGGCCTGAATCCCCTTCTCCCTCGTCTGATTGTTCATAGAAAGCCCCCTCTCGGCGATTGCATAGGGTTTTCTCATGGAGAACCAGGTATGAATTCTTCATCCATCCCCGATAAATCCAAGTCCCTTGGTCGCAGGTAATCCTAGGATGGCAGCCACCGCCATTGATGCATTTTTCTTCCTACTGAATCTAGTGTGTTTCATTTGCAGTGCCCAAAGTGCGAGGACCCTATAGGTTTCTGCACCCTCGGCGAGACGCCACACTTGTTCCTTCTCATCCTAACACAAGATTTTAAACGCGCACAGTATGTTCCTAGAATCCTCTTTTTCTATCCGGGAGTGTGGTTTTTTTTGAACATGCTGTTGACTAATTTGGAAATTTTGATTGCTATTTGGATAAAAGGTATTACTAGTACAATGGTCAACACTGATGTGAAGGAGGAAGTTATTTCTAGATTTGGATAGGGAATACATTGTGTTCTCATATTATTTTTCCTGCAGTGCATTATTTGCTCTGCTAGAACACATGTACTTAAGATGCTCGGCCTTGCCATAACTGAATACACTAGTTTACTGGTCACAGTGAAGACAAGCCATGGATATAAGTTCCGAGTTGGGTTCATGAACCAAGAAGATCGCTGCTTTTTTTATGGCCAAACTTGGGTAAACTTTCTCAAGTGTTACGGACTGAAAGATGGCACACGAATGTTGATGGAAATAGCAGAACCTGGTCTCAACTTCACTGTGATCTTCCACCCCGACGTCGTTCCAATTGTTCATCCATGTTAGTTTTGTATCTGGTTCTTGCTTGTTGCCTCGATTACTTCTTAATCCACTGATAACCCACAAGTGTAGGGGATCGCAATAGCTTTCGAGGGTAGAGTATTCAACCCAAATTTATTGATTCGACACAAGGGGAGCCAAAGAGTATTCTTAAGTATTAGCAGTTGAGTTGTCAATTCAACCACACCTGGATAACTTAGTATCTGCAGCAAAGTATTTAGTAGCATAGTAGTATGATAGTCTTGGTAATAGTGGAAAAAAAGTAACGATAGCAGTTTTCTAGTAATTGTAACAGTAGCAACGGAAAAGTAAATAAGCAAAGCAAAATATGTGAATAGCTCATAGGCATTGGATCAGTGATGGATAATTATGTCGGATGTGATTCCTCATGTAATAGCTATAACATAGGGTGACGCAGAACTAGCTCCAGTTCATCAATGTAATGTAGGCATGTATTCCGAATATAGTCATACGTGCTTATGGAAAAGAAATTGCATGAAATCTTTTGTCCTACCCTCCCGTGGCAGCGGGGTCCTAGTGGAAACTATGGGATATTAAAGCCTCCTTTTCATAGAGTACCGGACCAAAGCATTAACACATAGTGAAATACATGAACTCCTCAAACTACGGTCATCACCGAGAAGTATCCCGACTATTGTCACTTCGTGGTTGTCAGATCATAACACATAATTGGTGACTATAGACTTGTAGGATAGGATCAAGAACTCACATATCTTCATGAAAACATAATAAGTTCAGATCTGAAATCATGGCACTCGGGCCCTAGTGACAAGCATTAAGCATAGCAAAGTGATAGAAACATCAATTTCAGAACATAGTGGATACTAGGGATCAAACCCTAACAAAACTAACTTGATTACATGGTAAATCTCATCCAATCCATCACCGTCCAGCAAGCCTACGATGGCATTACTCACGCACGGCGGTGAGCATCATGAAATTGGTGATGGTGGATGGTTGATGATGACGACGATGATGAATCCCCCTCTCCGGAGCCCTGGACGGACTCCAGATCAGCCCTCCGGGGAGAGATTAGGGCTTGGCGGCGGCTCCGTATCGTAAAACACGATGAAACTTTCTCTCTGATTTTTTTCTCCGCGAAACGGAATATATAGAGTTGGAGTTGAGGTCGGTGGAGCAGCAGGGGGCGCGCCCAGGGGGAGGGGGCGTGCCCCCACCCTCGTGGACAGGGTGTGGGCCCCCTGGACTTGATTCTTTCACCAGTATTTTTTTATATTTTCCAAAAGTTATCTCCGTGGATTTTCAGGTCATTCCGAGAACTTTTGTTTTCTGCACAATAAACTACACCATGGCAGTTCTGCTGAAAACAGCGTCAGTCCGGGTTAGTTTCATTCAAATCATGCAAATTAGAGTCCAAAACAAGGGCAAAAGTGTTTGGAAAAGTACATACGTTGGAGACGTATCAACTCCCCCAAGCTTAAACATTTGCTTGTCCACAAGCAATTCAATTGATAAACTGAAAGTGATAAAGAAAAACTTTTACAAACTCTGTTTGCTCTTGTTGTTGTAAATATGTAAAGCCAGCATTCAAGTTTTTAGCAAAGATTACGAACTAACCATATTCACAATAACACTTAGGTCTCATATTTACTCATATCAATGGCATAATCAGCTAGCGAGCAATAATTATAAATCTCGGATGACAACACTTTCTCAAAACAATCATAATATGATATAACAAAATGGTATCTCGATAGCACTTTCTGAGACCGCAAAACATAAATGCAGAGAACCTTTAAAGATTAAGGACTGACTAGACATTGTAATTCATGGTAAAAGAGATCCAGTCAAGTCATACCCAATATAAACTAATAGTAATACATGCAAATGACAGTGTGCTCTCCAGCGGGTGCTTTTTAATAAGAAGGTGATGACTCAACATAAAAGTAAATAGATAGGCCCTTCGCAGAGGGAAGCAGGGATTTGTAGAGGTGCCATAGCTCGATTTTAGAATAGAGATGAATAACATTTTGAGCGGCATACTTTCACTGTCAACGCAGCAACTATGAGATGGCGATATCTTCCATGCTACATACATTATAGGCGGTTCCCAAACAGAATGGTAAAAGTTTATATTCCCCCACCACTAACAAGCATCAATCCATCGCTTGCTCGAAACAATGAGTGCCTCCAACTAACAACATCCCTGGGGGAGTTTTGTTTAATTATTTTGATTTGCTTTGATCTTTTTGATCATGGGACTGGGCATCCCGGTTACCAGCCACTTTCTCGTGAATGAGGAGGGGAGTCCACTCCCCTTGAGAATAACCCACCTAGCATGGAAGATACAGACATCCCTTGTTGAAACATGAGCTGCTCGAGCATACAAAACAGAATTTCATTTGAAGGTTTGGAGTTTGGCACATACAAATTTACATGGAATGGCAGGTATATACCGCATATAGGAAGGTATGGTGGACTCATATGGAATAACTTTAGGGTTTATGGAGTTTGGATGCACAAGCAGTATTTCTGCTTAGTACAGGTGAAGGCTAGCAAAAGACTGGGAAGCGACCAACTGAGAGAGCGACAACAGTCATGAGCATGCATTAAAATTAATTTACACCAAGTACAAGCACGAGTAGGATATAATCCACCATGAACATAAATATCATGAAGGCTATGTTGATTTTGTTTTCAACTATATGCGTGAACATGTGCCAAGTCAAGTCACTCGAATCATTCAAAGGAGGATACCATCCCATCATACCACATCATAATCATTTTAATAGCATGTTGGCACGCAAGTTAACCATTATAAGCTCTTAGCTAATTAAGCATGGCATAAGCAACTATAATCTCTAAATGTGATTGCAAATATGTTTACTCATAACAGGCTGAATCAGGAACGATGAACTCATCATATTTACAAAAACAAGAGAGGTCGAGTTCATACCATCTTCTCTCATCTCAATTAGTCCATCATATATCGTCATTATTGCCTTTCACTTGCACGACCGAACAGTGTGTATAATAATAATAGTGCACGTGCATTGGACTAAGCTGGAATCTACAAGCATTCAATTAAAGAGAGAAGACAAAGTAACATGGGCTCTAAGTTAAATCAACAATCATGCATATGAGAGCCACTAAACATTTTCATTATGGTCTTCTACTCTCGACCCCCAAAGGAAAGAAAATAAATAAAACTATTTACACGGGAAAGCTCCCAACAAGTAAAAGAAGAACAAGAAATCTTTTTGAGTTTTCTTTTTAATTACTACTACAAGCATGGAAATTAAACTAAATAATTTTTTTGGTTTTTTCTTAAGGTTTATCAAACACACAAGAAGAAAACTAGAAAAAGAAAGTAAACTAGCATGGATAATACAATGAAACAGTATGAGCACCAACAACTAGAATAGTGTGTGAACATGAATATAAAGTCGGTGAGAAATACGTACTCCCCCAAGCTTAGAATTTTGGCCTAAGTTGGTATATTGCCAAGGACCGCAGCTACTCTCCCCGGTGTACTGAGGAGTGTCATCAAGATACCACTGGCTAGCAATCTCCTCCGGGTTCCGCTGATAAGATTATGGACGATAAGGGTTCAATGGAGGTTCCGACTCAGGCTCTGGAGCGAATGCCTGGCCTCGATGAGCGTACACCACTTCTGGCAAGACAAGGTAATTATCTGCAGTTAAATCAAACAACAAAAGCACAGGCAGGATAATAATCTCATTGTGTTTCTTATTAAATCTTAGGTTATACAGAAGCATCTTATCTTTGTTGTCAACAATAAACTCATGCGCTACCATGCTCCTATAATCTAAAAGGGAAAGAGGCAGCATTGTCTCCTCTTTCACATAATGCCTAATAGGTATCTCAAAATGTTTAGCAAGGTGTGCAGCATAAATACCTCCAAAGATGGGGCCCTTTGTACGGTTCAGGCTTAGCCATTTAGCAATAACGGCACCCATACTAAAACTATTATCACCAAACAAGGCATGGAACAGAATAATAATATCAGGAACGCTGAAGTTTCCACTGTTTCCATGACCAATTAAACATCGAGTAGCAAATACGGCAAAGTAGTGTAAAATAGGAAAATGTATGCTAGTGATTCTCGCATCGGAACCCTTCTTTGGATCCCCTGCAGTAATAGTGTTAACAAAACCATCCACATCTTTTCGATGTGGTTCATCTAAGCTGCCCTCAAAGGGTATTCTACATACCGCGCAAAAGTTACATAATGACATTTCCTTGAACTCATCATATAAATGAAACAATACTGAAGGAGGTGGATTCTTAGGATAGTAATAAAAGTTTTGCACGAAAGTATTGGTGAGTAAGAGATACTAATCGATCCGGTCATGGAGGAAGTCGGTGAGGCCCGCATTTTCAACCAAAGAATAAAAGTCTTCATAAATCCTGGCTTCTCTCAAGAAATTATCACAAGGCCATTCACACGGCCGTACTTCCTGTACGCGAGGAAGATTATACTTGGCCTTTTCCTTATCTTTAGCTTGTTTATCCTTGGAGCCTTGGCTAGAAGAGCCCCTCAAAAATCTCCTTATCATTTTCAGAAAATTTCTGAAATTTTTAGTAACTTCAAAATAAAAGTGAAACAAACTAAACAAGATTCATAGCAACTACTCCTACAAGTTCCTAGAGCCCATATCATGCATTAAAATTACTTGGGACCTCATAAATTTGACATGCAAGCTCAAGAATAGGGTCACCTATCCAGAAAAAAATTGCAATGAATAAAGCACTAGAACAAAAACTAATTGGACCAATGGAGCAGTCAAATACCAAGCAACAATCTTCCAAAGCAGTTTTGTGAATGGAGCTTTGAGCAAGGAGATCGAAAATCGCAGCAAAATGAGCTAGAACTCGTGCTTGAGCTGGATGGGGATTTTTTTTGGGAGGAAGATGGAGTGTGTGGGTGCAGCAATAAGTGGAGAGGGGCCACCATGGGCCCACGAGACAGGGGGCATGCCCAGGGGTGCGGGCGCGCCCTCCACCCTCGTGGCCAGGTGCTTTCCCCCTGCAGTATTCTCAGTGCCTAAAATCCTCAAATAATCCATAAAAATCATACTAAATTTCCAGGGCATTTGGAGCACTTCTATTTTCGGGATATTTTTTTATTATACGGATAATTTAGAAAAGAGACAGATAATACTATTTTTGCTTTATTTATTTTAAATAACAGAAAGTAAAAAGAGGGTACAGAAGGTTGTGCCTTCTAGTTTCATACATCTCATGATCATCAAAATGAATCCACTAATAAGGTTGATCAAGTCTTGTTAACAAACTCATTCAGAATAACACGGAACCGGAGAAATTTCGAATAACACAAGGTTACCTCAACGGGGTTATGAACATCCCCAACAATAAGAATATCATATTTTTTTTCTTGACAGTATGAAGAGGAAATTCAAAACCTCCAATAATGATAGTTGGAACTCTTCCAATAGAATTGATGCCGTGAACTTGAGGTTGTTTCCTCGGAAAGTGTACCATATGTTCATTACCATTAACATGAAAAGTGACATTTCCTTTGTTGCAATCAATAACAGCCCCTCCAGTATTCAAAAAGGGTCTACCAAGGATAATCGACATACTATCGTCCTAAGGAATATCAAGAATGACAAAGTCCGTTAAGATAATGACATTTGCAACCACAACAGGCACATCCTCACAAATACCGACAGGTATTGCAGTTGATTTATCAGCCATTTGCAAAGATATTTCAGTAGGTTTCAACTTATTTAATTCAAGTTTACGATATAAAGAGAGAGGCATAACACTAACACCGGCTCCAAGATCACATAAACCAGTTTTAACATAGTTTCTTTTAATGGAGCATGGTATAGTTGGTACTCCTGGATCTACAAGTTTCTTTGGTATTCCACCCTTAAAAATGTAATTAGCAAGCATGGTGGAGATTTCAGCTTCCTGTATCTTTATTTTATTTGTAATGATATCCTTCATATATTTAGCATAAGGATTTAGTTTAAGCATATCAGTTAAGCGCATACGTAAGAAGATAGGTCTAATCATTTCAGCAAAGCGCTCAAAATCCTCATCATCCTTTGTCTTGAATGGTTTAGTAGGAAAGGGCGTGGGTTTCTGAACCCATGGTTCTCTTTATCTACCGTGCTTCCTAGCAACAAAATCTCTTTTATCATAACGTTGATTCTTTGATTGTGGGTTATCAAGATCAACAACAGGTTCAATCTCTACATCATTGTTATTGCTAGGTTGAGGATAAACATGAACATTATCATTAACATTATCACTAGGTTCAAGTTCATCTACTGATTGTGTTTCAGCATCAGAAATAGAAATCTCATTGGGCTTCTCAGGTGTGTCTACAACAGGTTCACTAGAAGCATGCAAAGTCGTATCATTTTTTCTTCTTTTTAGAAGGACTAGGTGCATTTAAATTATTTCTCTGAGAATCCTACTCGATTCTCTTAGGGTGGCCTTCAGGATACAAAGTTTCTGAGTCATTCTACTAGTTCTAGTAGCCACTCTAACAGCAAAATCATGTTTATTATTTAATTCATCGAGCAAATCACTTTGAGCTTTAAGTACTTTCTCAGCTTGAGTGGTAACCATAGAAGCATATTTGCTAATGAGTTTAAGTTCACCTTTAACTCTAGCCATATAATCACTCAAGCACCCTATCTCAAAAGCGTTATTCTTTAATTCTCTACCAACATAAGCATTAAAACTTTCTTGTCTAGCCATAAAGTCATCAAATTCATCTAAGCATGGGCTATGAAATTTAGTGGACGGGATTTAAACTTTATCATATCTATAGAGAGAATTTACCTTTACTACCTGTCTCGGGTTATCGAGACAATGTGTTTCTTCGACAGACGGTAAATTAAGACCATGTATTTCTTCAATAGGAGGTAAATTCTTAACATCTTCAGCTTTAGTACCTTTTTCTTTCATTGATTTATTTGCCTCTTGCATATCTTCAGGACTGAGAAATAGAACGCCCCTCTTCTTCGTAGTTGGTTTAGGAATAGGCTCAGGAGCTGGCTCAGGAATTGGCTCAGGAAGAGTCCAATTATTTTCATTAGTCAAGATATTATTCAATAACAATTCAGCTTGGTCGACTGTTCTTTCCCTGAAAACACAACCAGCACAACTATCCAAGTAGTCCTTGGAAACATTGGTTAGTCTATTATAAAAGATATCAAGTATTTCATTTTTCTTAAGAGGATGATCAGGCAAAGCATTAAGTAATCGGAGAAGCCTCCCCCAAGCTTGTGGGAGACTCTCTTCTTCGATTTGCACAAAATTATATATTTCCCGCAAGGCAGCCTGTTTCTTATGAGCAGGGAAATATTTAGCAGAGAAGTAAATAAATCATATCCTGGGGACTACGCACACAACCAGGATCAAGAGAATTAAACCAAGTTTTAGCATCACCCTTTAATGAGAATGGAAATATCTTAAGGATATAATAATAGCGACGCTTCTCATCATTGGTAAACAGGGTGGCTATATCATTCAACTTGGTAAGATGTGCCACAACAGTTTTAGATTCATAGCCATAAAAAGGATCAGATTCAACCAAAGTAATTATTTCAGGATCAACAGAGAATTCATAATCCTTATCAGTAACACAGATAGGTGAGGTAGCAAAAGCGGGGTCAGGTTTCATTTTAGCATTAAGAGATTTCTGCTTTCATTTAGCTAATAACTTCTTAAGATCATATCTATCTTTGCAAGCAAAAATAGATCTAGCAGCTTCATCATCCATAACATAACCCTCAGGAACAACAGACAATTCATAATTAGGGGGAGAACCTTCATCATCACTATCTTCAATAATTTCATTCTCTCTAACCCTAGCAGGTTGTTCATCAAGAAATTCACCTAATGGCACAGTAGTATCAAGCATAGAAGTAGTTTCATCATAAATATCATGCATAGCAGAAGTGGCATCATCAATAACATGCGACATATCAGAATTCATAGAAGTAACAGGTTTAGGTGTCGCAAGCTTACTCAAAACAGAAGGAGAATCTAGTGCAGAGCTAGATGGCAGTTCCTTACCTCCCCTCGTAGTTGAGGGAAAAATCTTAGTTCTTTCATTTTTGAAGTTCCTAATAGTGATCAGCAGATATAAATCCCAAGTGACTCAAAGAATAGTGCTATGCTCCCCGGCAACAGCTTTTGATGGTAGAGTATTCAACCCAAATTTATTGATTCGACACAAGGGGAGCCAAAGAATATTCTTAAGTATTAGCAGTTGAGTTGTCAATTCAACCACACCTGGATAACTTAGTATCTGCAGCAAAGTATTTAGTATCAAAGTAGTATGATAGTAATGGTAACAGTGCAAAAAGTAAAGATAGTAGTTTTGTAATAATTGTAACAGTAGCAACGGAAAAGTAAATAAGCAAAGCACAATATGTGAAAAGCTCGTAGGCATTGGATCAGTGATGGATAATTATGTCGGATGCAATTCCTCATGTAATAGCTATAACATAGGGTGACACAGACCTAGCTCCAGTTCATCAATGTAATGTAGGCATGTATTCCGAATATAGTCATACGTGCTTATGGAAAAGAACTTGCATACATCTTTTGTCCTACCCTCCCATGGTAGTGGGGTCCTACTGGAAACTAAGGGATATTAAGGCCTCCTTTTAATAGAGTACTAGACCAAAGCATTAACACATAGTGAATACATGAACTCCTCAAACTACGATCATCATCGAGAAGTATCCCGATTATTGTCACTTCGGGGTTGTCGGATCATAACACATAGTATGTGACTATAGACTTGCAAGATAGGATCAAGAACTCACGTATAATCATGAAAACATAATAAGTTTAGATCTGAAATCATGGCACTCGGGCCCTAATGACAAGCATTAAGCATAGCAAAGTCATAGCAACATCAATCTCAGAACATAGTGGATACTAGGGATCAAACCCTAACAAAAATAACTTGATTACATGGTAAATCTCATCCAACCCATCACCGTCTAGCAAGCCTACGATGCAATTACTCACACACGATGGTGACCATCATGAAATTGGATATGGAGGATGGTTGATGACGACGACACCGACGAATCCCCCTCTCCGGAGCCCCGAACGGACTCCAGATCAGCCCTCCCGAGAGAGATTAGGGGTTGGCGGCGGCTCCGTATCATAAAACGCGATGAAACTTTCTCTCTGATTTTTTTCTCCGCGAAACGGAATATATGGAGTTGGAGTTGAGGTTGGTGGAGCAGCAGGGGGCCCATGGGTGTGGGCCCCCTGGCCTTGATTCTTTCACCAGTATTTTTATATTTTCCAAAAGTTATCTCCGTGGATTTTCAGGTCATTCCGAGAACTTTTGTTTTCTGCACAATAAACAACACCACGGCAGTTCTGCTAAAAACAGCGTCAGTCCGGGTTAGTTTCATTCAAATCATGCAAATTAGAGTCCAAAGCAAGGACAAAAGTGTTTGGAAAAGTAGATACATTGCAGACATATCATCCACCTATTATGTCTAACTAATCACAATTTAACTTTAGAAGTAGCAAAGAATCTCAGACGAAGATGCTACTTCTAACTAATATTTTCTTGTAATTGGTGGCACGTGTAGGTTTTTTGGAGTTAAGTGGGCTGCTCATTTGTTATTCTGTAGTAACTCGGTTGTTACTGATGGCACTGAAGTTGACTGGGACGACATCCACAAGTTCCTACACTTTATTGATCATCTTGAGGTCCTTGTGGGGCTTTTCAATGGTGGAAGGCCACGTGGGATATGTGTGCCACTGCTGCACTCATTGAACAGGTCCAATTGTGTCAAGAAACTTATGGTACGAGCTGTTTTCTGTTATATATGTTGTTCATAAACTATTGCTTATACACAGTTTTACAGCTGTGATCTTCTTGAAACAGAAAATGCCCAGTTCTATTGTTCCTATAGAGATGCCTGACCAAGGTCGGGTCAGACTTTCGCTCGGTCACAACATGATGTTTATGTTGATCTACTCCATTCCCCTTGGAGGTGAAAAGATACTTATTCATGGATGGTCTCAAATAATGAAGGCCCGTCCATCTTGGAGAATAGGACAGAAGATTATGTTCATGCTTTTCCATGGCTCTAAAGCGAATATCCTGTTTATTGACCACGTTGCGAGATGAAGCCACTTTTAGAAGGTTGTGGATGCACGGGGTGGCGCCTGAGCCTTGTCCTGGGGCTTGGCGGCCTCACCCTTGGTTAACTGTAGGCAAAGTAGCACTGTTCGAGGCTTGCTTTGTACAGTTGAACCTGTATAAGTACTCATACTGCTTTCAGCTTGGGTTGTTAAGTACCCCTGCTGGTTTCATTTAAGGTTGTTAAGTACTCGTACTGCTTTTACAATCTGTCGTGTTTCTTCAGTCCTGTCTTCCTCTAGCCGCCAAAACCAAACCAACGCCGGCGGGGCCGCCTGCTTCCGCCTCCCACGGCTGGCTGCACCTCAGCGCATGCATCGCCGCCCCACCATCTCGTAAATTGTTAATGCCGACGTCCTCCGCACGCTTTGGTGCGCTCGTCGCGGTGTCGACCTCTCGCGTTGTCAACATGGTCAACAAACAATAGGAATCAGCAGAAGTACGTGGAGAGGATGACAGTAGGGGCCCACCATGTCAGCGTATGGAAAAATAAAATGCTTCCTCCTAGTGTTTTCCTGACATCTGGGACCCATGACATTGTGAGCGTATATAGTCAATAGACAAGAGAACAACACAATATCGGCTGACATTTGGGATGTAGCTGCTCGAGCAGTATTTTTTTTGTTATTGTTGAGACGGAGCAGGGTTTGAACTGGGCAATGGCTCGTCTAGCCCAGGCTTATATTTTATGTTCACCATGTGACCAGCCCAGCTATTTTTTCTTTGTGAAAATGAGCCCAGTTTGTTTTTCTGAAGAATACACAATCTAGGCCTACTTATTTTTCTACGCCCTGATGGGCTGCAACTCTTTCAAGACGCCTGCAAATCTTGAGAGTAATATGAAATGGATTGTAAATATAAAAACAGATGACAAATTGGCAATTACTTTATAGTTTCTAAATTTTTTCACATCTTCAGATTCCTATTTCACTGGGCATTAACCTAATTTAAATATATCTTCAAAGTACTTTTAATTTGGCTCGACATTTTGGTATTAAAAATAGTTTGGAACCCACAGAAATATGCGAAATTGGCCCTGGCCAACCAAAAAACGACTGCAATAAATTGCATAAGAAGTTGCAATGAGCTATACATAAATTATTAAAAAAAAGAGGGAGTGGTCTGACTTGTGGGCCTGTTAAGCTGACGCGTATGCAAGATTTTTTTAGTTATTATATACGTCAACAAACGATTCTAGCAGACGTAACCGTTGGATGTCAATCCAACGGCCGTCGTGTTTCTTCAATCTCTGATCTTCTTGCTCCAGCCGCCAAAGTAGCGCCGACGGGACCGCCTGCTCCCGCCTCCCGTGGTCGGCTGTGCTGCCGCGCAGGCCTTAGCGCCCCCTACTACTCCTACCGTTGGCCAGGGCATCCCTCTACTCACCCACACCCCCTGTTATTCTGCGTCGACGGCAGCCTCACACCGCAACCGAATCAGTGAACCCTCGTACTCCTCTCCGCGCGGGCTTCCGCTGCCGCGTCTTCCCCGGCTCCGCGTCATCCCCTTCCTAGGCCTCACTGTCGTCCATTTCCATAGTGCTCTCGGCGCTGTGTGGTCAATGTGGTCAACGACCGACTTCCATCGGAAGAGTACTCTACGTGGAGAGGCTGACAGATGGGTCCACGACAGCCACAAGGAAGTGCCTCCTTATTACGTGCAAAATAATTATTCCTCCACCTGACAGCAGGGACCCACCGGATGGGCCACCAGTATTTCGTGAACAAAACATTTCCCCCTGACTGCTGGGACCCACTAGACGGTCCATCGTATTTCGTGAAAAAATGTTCCCCCCGCTGTCAGCTCGGGCCCACTGGAAGTGCCTCCTTATTACGCACAAAAAAATGAATACCCCCTGCTAGTTGGGACCCACCTTTGTGGGAGGCTGACTTGTGGGCCTACTAAGTTGACTGGGATGGAGGCCTTTGTCAACTTTAGTCAATATGAACGATTCTAGCTCCCGTGACCGTACAATGTCCATCCAACGGTTGTAGTGCTTCTTCATCCTCTGGTTTTCTTGCTCCAGCCGCCCAAAGCAGCGCCGGTCGTGCCGCATGCTCCTGCCTCCCGTGGCCGGCTGTGATGCCACGGAGGCCTCACCGCCCCCTACTACTCGCACCGCTGGCCAGGCCATCCCTCTACTCACCCACACCCCATGTTATTCTACGGTGATGGCAACCTCATACCATAGCCGAACCAGTGAAACCTCATACTCCTCTATGCATGGGCATCCACTACCGCGTCTTCCTCGGCTCTGCGTTGTCCCCTTCCTAGGCCTCGCCGTCGTCCACCGCCCTGGTGCTCTTGGCGCGGCATGGTCAACGTGGTCAAGGAACGACATCCATCGGACGTGGACTGTACGTGGAGATGCTGACAGCTGGGTCCATGGCCGCAGTAAGGAAGTGCCTCCTTATTACGTGGAAAATAATGATTCCTCCACCTAACAGTAGGGACCCACTAGACGGGCCACCATATTTCGTGAAAAAAATGTTTCCCCCTGACTGCTGGGACCCACCAGCTACATCTTCGCACGCAAGGAAGTGCGTCCGGGCAAAAAAAACGATTCGCCCCCCTGACTGCTGGGACCCACCAGCTACATCTTTGCATGCAAGGAAGTGCCTGACAGTCGGGACCCACCTGGTCGAAGCGTATGTAGCATTGTCATTCTGTTCGCATACGTGTACATACATACTAGTGGATGTAGAGGCGTGCATGTAGCATGTACACGTACGTACAGCGGCCAGTGTGCAAGAAAGAAAATACAGCCATGTACGTACATACGGGAGGGGTCTCGAACGCCTACTCGCGCATACGTACAGCGAGGGCTCGTGTACATGACTGGGTCGGAACGGAGAAATAGCATCGTCGTCCTCTTCATAGGGAGCCAATCGGCTGGGTCAGAACGGAATGTGTTGTCATGTTCATCGAGAGGGCTTGGATGGAACAGGCGATGGAAACGAGGCCTGGCATACCGCAGAATGTAGGAAACGGCCTTGTATTCGACCGACCACGTTTGAAACGGGATCCTATTCATTGGGAGGGGTCCGGTGTACTGCAAAACGGAGGAAACAGACCTCCTATGGTTGAAATGGGGGTCTTTTTGATCGAGATGGGTGTGGCGTACTGCAAAACGGACGAAATGTACTTGTGTTGGAGCGCTACGGTCGAAACGGGGGTCCTGTTCATCGGGAGGGCTGTGGCGTACCGAAAATGGGACTCCACGGGATACTGTTCATCTCCACCGTCGACCTCCTCCATCCTCCACGAGATACTGTTCATCCACCATCGACCACCTCCAGCCTCAACGGGCTCCTGTTCATCCAACTTCAACTGTACGCTACTCCACCGGCTACTGTTCAACCACCCCTCCACGGGCTACTGTTCATCCACCCCTCCACCTTCTACTATTCATCCAGCCCTCAATGGGGTTGTCCTGTTCATCCAGCCCTCCACGGGGTCCTATTCATCCAGCCCCAACCGG